>NC_072798.1:37147500-37772500 GCF_028583425.1 Eublepharis macularius | reverse complement strand
AGCCACATTCCTTTTTGAGGACAATGGTTATGAATACCTTGTTGAAGTACACCAGCATCTATGGGAAAGGCTGAGGTTATCACCCAAGATGCTTGTTTTCCCAAGGGAGTGCCAGTGCCAGAAGGTGACACCTTGCATATTTTCTGCATCAGTTTTTGGACAGCAGAGGCACAATCTGTTCGTAGGACACGCACTGGGACAAGAGGAGTGAAGCACGGCAAAAGTATTTTTAGTAGAGCAAGGTTATGTTCTGCTTCACTGTAAGCAGTGTTTAGTGTCTGTGGAATTAGTCTTGTTTCTCTTGCATGCAGAATAGTGTCTTTGCTTTCATGCTGTTCTTTCTTGTAACCCACAGGAAAGCAAAGTTGAAAAGGAAGCTTGAGATCTCTTTATAATGTGTGGGGTAGGGTGGGGGTATTAAGTGAATCTCTAAGCTTAATTTTTCCCATAAATGTGTCTTGGCCTCATTGTGCAGTGAACTGGGCTGATCTGTTCACTTTGGGGGAAGTTCACTTTGAACCTCACCAGTTGAACTGTGATAGCATTCCTCAGTGGTACTTCAGTCCTGTTATTGATAGCAGGTTCTGCCACCCATACATGGAATGGGCAGTGACGGTGAGACGGATGAACAGGCTAAATGAGCATTTCTGAGTGGCCCACTGAAATTCAGTGGCTCCCATTTCTGGAGAACTCTTCTTTGTCTGGAGAAGGCTATGTATAACTCTACCTCCCTTACAAAATGGGTGCTAACTGAGCTGAGTCTTCCCAGTCAACAAGGCCCCAATTTTGGCCTCTTACATTTAGGAGCAACTAAGTACAACATTCTTTGCTGTCTGCTCTCCACGTAGGCTGCAGTCGTGTGAGTGAGCAACTCCCTCTTTGGGCAACAGAGATTTAAAAAGAAAACCCACACAGGATGGGAGATTTTCTCATGTTCAAGATACCACCTCTACTGTGCTTCTGGTGATGATCCATTAGGGTTTTGGAGTAAATTGGGGAGAGGTCCCAGGAGGTATAGTGTTCCTGCTGGACCTTGGACAGGGAAATACAATAGGCTTGGAATGGATTTCCTGCTGAATAGTCAGAGTCCCTGCTGTGTAGTCAGAGTATGAGCTGTCGTGACCCTCTTTCCCCCTGCCCCCAAGGCCTTGCACTGTTTCGCCTGGTGCACTCTGTGCTCCAGTATTGCTTGCCGTGCTGCTTTTTTAAATTGTCTACTAATTGTGCAAGAGCTGTGATCTTTCTTTTTATATATGTACTGTGTGTATATTAATAATCCTCCACTTAACCTGCCACAGTGCTTTGCATTAAGCAAAGACCACGTAGGCAATAGCGTGATCTTGGTGCTGGGGGCTAGGAATGCCCGAGTACTGTGATCGCAAGCCATTTTGCTTCCCTTGGTCTCTCCCGTAGCCATCGGTAAAACAGAGGTGACGAGGAGGGCTTGCTGCTGTTCTTAGTAATGCTTCTGAACAGCTTCTAGTTGCTTTCATTGTTGATTCACCATTCCCTCTTAATTTTGTATATACCTGTGTAAACTTTTCGTTATATTTTTAGTTTTGAGGACCCACAAAAATAAAACTTGGGTTGGAATCTTCTCCTTCCTTGTATGATTTCCTCTCAATTTATCCCCTTCCCAAGTCCTCAGCCACTTAATTCCTCACACTCAAGAGACCTACCAATTCTTATTGATACAGAGCCTTTTTAAAAAAGTCATTGTCAGGGTTACTTCTACTTGGTTAAATGCATGTCAAGTGAACAAATAACGCAGCCTGCTCTTCTGTCGCAGACCACAGGTTCATCTAGCTTAATACTGTGTACTCTGACTGGCAGCAACTCTCCAAGGCCTCACACATAAGTCTCTTTCAGGCTTTCTTAATGCCAAGCTATGGACCCCACCCAGTCAGTGCTGCTTCCCTCATGTTTGCCTGTGTCCTGAATAGTTAGCTGCATGTCAGTTTTTCTTGTCTCTTTCTCTGCAGGCTCAGGCAAAAGATTTTCTTGGAGGGGGAAGAGTGTGAAACGCATGCATGGGCTGTAGAATCCAGCATCCTCATTCAGCTTTACAATGAGGTTTCTAGTCTTAATCACTACAAAACATGTGGTCAGTAGTTGATATCTCTGATGGTAAGGGGAAAGCTGAGCAGCATTCTCAGAAGCTGGTGGCTCTGCGGCTTCTCTGAAGAGCCACTATGGTATAGTGTTCAAGAGTGTTAGACTGGGGCTAGGGAGACCTGGTTTCAAATCCCCATTTAGCCATAAAGCTCACTGGGTGTCTTTGGGCCAGGACCATATATACTGCCCTGAGCTCTTTGTTGAAAGCTCAAGATAAGAACCAGGCTGACAGCACCCTATGGGAGGGCAGGATGTAAACTGGTCAATAGTTCCCCTTCCCTCTTCGAAGGACTTGAAAAACAATGATTTGTGTAAAGTAAGCAAATAGATGCTTAATTTGCATAGTTGCAGATTTTGGATTACTGTACTCTAGCAGTTTCCTTTTTCTAAAGGACAGAATGAGCTCAACAGAAAAGAGTCTTGTGGCATCTTGAAGTCTCAGGTTTATTGAAGTGTAGGATTTTGTGGACTTAAAGCCCACTTTGTTAGATGCATGAAATGGATTTTCAGTCAGTAGAATGCACAGCAGAGGAAAAGAAGAAACATAAACAGTGAGGTTAAAAGACTGAAATGTAGTGATTTGACCATTCTTCAAAAACTCAAGAGGTATGCAAGCTAAACACAGTGATCATTCGCAATCACTATAGTTGGTGATAATAGTAACTTGTTACAATAATCACAATCTCCTACATTTCATGGGTCTTATTTTAACCCTTCACTGTAGCAAAAGATGAAGCCTGTGGGGCTCCCAGCAGTTCTGTTGGCAAGGAAGAAATATGTCCACAGGCTTCTTTGCATCCTGACAATAATTTTTGTCAGTGTTACACCTTTTCTGGTGGATGTCCCAACTTCAGCATTAGCCCCTGGAGGGATGCAGGTATCATTTGAACAAGGATCCTGTTCTCTACTTGAGAAGACAGTTGTGTTTCTTCTTCATTTTCTCACTAGCATTCAGCTAAGCTAGAGAAAAGGGGAATAGAGAGTTCTATGAAGGGAAGAAGTTGCGTGGTATCAAAGGGAAGGGTGGAGAAATCGGGGGCAATGATAGAATAAAAGACATCTGAAAGTGCTTTTTTCCCCCTGCAGTGAAAATGTCTACATGTTCCTTAAATATTTTCTTTGGTTGGATTCAGTCAAGTACTGATTCCAAAGTACTGAAATCCCATCCCTGTTTTGCATAGCACTTAAAAAATATAAGCACATGCTTTAAAAAAATTAGCACTCTTGTACTGGGGCCTTCAGCGTGAGCTGCTTTGCCACTGAAAGCAAGGTTTTCCTGCCCCCTCTATTATTACCCTAAGCAGTGGCCAGTGTTAGCTCCAAACACTCGGAGAGCAAACCATTTCATGTTACATTTCCTGACACAAGAATGGCTTATGGGAATTTTCCTGTGTCATTAAATAGCATAGTGGGGAGTCTCTGAAGGTGAGAGGGATACTACTGAGATTCTCATGTCTTTTGACAGTCATGTCTGGGAGATGCTTATACTCTTTTTAGGATTATGACCCTGCAACAGCAGTGGGAAGCTTTCCAATATTGGTTGTATACTCATGTGGGAAGCAGCCCTCAGTTCTGTAACGGTAGGGCTTTCCCTATGAGTCAAGCATATCTTATCATTGCTTATATGCTTATCGAAGGATTAAAAAGCAGCTAAGCTTAGAAAGCTGTTATAAGCATCACACATAAGCCAGTGGTAGGTTGCCCTCTGGTGTTCATAGGCGTTGATTCATAGTAGGGTAGGTGCCCTTTTAAATTAGTTGTCTGTGTAGCGGTTTGGATTCGGCAGGGAATTTTCATTTTTAAGACCTGAAAAGCAAAGACTGGAAGAAACCAGTGCAGATGGTAGAAGAAAAGTGGCAATTTCTGTAGATATTTTCTGAAATGAATGCTACAAGGGAAAGTGATGAAAGAAAGGTGGAAACTTTTAAGAGCATCACGCTTGCCTCATGATGACTGCTGTTACCACCCTGAAGTTATTATATACATATATAGCAGGGTGAAGTTTCTGGTGCTTTTTTTTTTTTTAACAGATCCTGCAGTTTTAAAACCAAACCCTCTCTGATGTGCTGCATCTTTCTGGCCTCTCAGTCAGATCTCTTTAACATTTCTCATCTTTATGTGAGCAATTGCAAGGAGGTACAGATTTGAAGTGTGTGCCTCACTTGCAGTCACCCTTGCACTTGGTCAATGCCAGACCCCAACTTTGCCAAAGCTGATGCTGTTGATGTATCATGGAGAAGCAGTAAATTTGTGGCCTGTGTTAGATACGAGGGCTTTCAAAGTTGACTGTGGCACTCACTTTAGCCTTACATAACTACAAATACTTGAGTGCTCTTAAATGTAAGCATGTGTGTTAGCTTTTGCAAAGTTGAGGCCTTGTGCTAAATTTTGTAAAGTGGTAAGCTGAAGTTGTGTTCTCCCCCTCTGGACACACCGAACCGACTTTTAAAAATAGCTAAATATATATCTGGTAACCTTTTTATTTTGGAGTAAAATGCATTTTATGAAACAATTGTGCACGAATGAAGTATTATCTATTATTTTATGTCTTGCAATTCTTCATTTTTAAATATAGTGTTTTGCGTTTGCTTTGTTGCTTTTAAAAATCCAGTTCTCCGCTGGCTAAACAGTCTAGAATGGAGGGGGGGAGTGGGAAGCTCAGCGGTGTGGGTGATTGAATCGCCCCTCCTGTTGGCATTTCCAGTGGAAAAGTGGCTTGCTCCAGGTTTTGCGGGGGTTGTGCTAATTACTCTCGTATTCTTGTACATTTTGTTTTTTCTGCTGCTCTTGATTATTGTATCAATGCCAGAAATGGGGAGTTAAAAAGATGAACCCCAATAAAAATGTTACATTCCAAAGTTTCTTGACTCCATTGTGTGTTGTCATCCTTCTAATTTGTAAAAACAGGAATGACCAAATGCAGATACCATCTGCCTGGGAGTGGGTGACATCACATGATTTCATTTTTTGTCGCACACTTCATTAAAAAGGTCATTACAGAGTAAGAGGGCTGCAGCATCTGCTGAACCTGGAACCCTCATGCACAGTGCAAATGTGCTCGTAGCTTGTGTGTAGGGCTGCCTCATTCACATCAGAGTCAAGCATTGTCTTCTCTCCCTACTGCATCTCATTTGGCTTTGTTTGCAAGTCTTGCTGTCTTCAAAGCTGGATCAGGAACATCTAACTATCTTTTGGATGCTCTACTGCCCAGTGCTAAGGAATATCTTAAAGACTTGTGATGCTTGAAGTGAAAAACACATGAACAATGTCCTTTGAGTAGATTTCTATGCCACAGTTCTTCTGTGGCTTGGCAAAGTACAGACTGTTGGCTTCTCTATTCTTGGCAGCAATTTCTGTGGCATACTGTCCAGAGACTTTAATATTTTGAGCTTCCAGGAAGAACGGCAGGGTATAATTGCAAAGTCTTATGATCTGATCCTATGGAAATTTAATCCTTGATTTCCATTAAGAAAATCTGAAGAGCAATAGTGGCTCTATTTTTATTTATAGTATTTTTGTCTTCTTCCTCTGCCTCCCCCCCCCAATGGATTACTGATATCTTTTATAATTTGTCTTTAGGATTGTTCAAAAAGAATAATTTTTTGTACAAGCAAGTTATACAATGCAAATCCCTGTTTTTGGCAAAAACAAAATTATAAAGTAATGAATGGTAAATATTTCCATATATGGAAGAAGTAGTTCTTCTCAGATTATTTTAGTAATCCTTGGCTATCAGTTGCAGGCTATGGATTTGGCAGTGTCAAGCAATATAGTGTAATTTAAATTCTGTATTTCCAAAGTAAAACCTTTTAAAACTGAACACTTCATTAAACAGGTGTTGTAGAATTTTAAAAAATGTAAAAATTACATGTCTAGACTCAAATGGCGGGGCACCTGAAACAGAGCTTCTGAGGATGACCAGCATGGATAGGTAGATTTTTATGGGAGTAAGCAGTCCTTAAGATATACCGGCCTCAAGCCATATGAAGCTTTAAAGGTCAATACCAGCACCTCAAATTGGGCCTGGGAGCAAATTGGAAGCCAGTATAGATGGGAAAAGACTGGGGTGATGTGGTTCCTATGACTAGATATGGGCACGAACAGAAAAAAACCAACGAACATGGTGTTCGTTCATTCCCATCTACGAACAATGAACATTGACAAACATGTTCATTGTTTGTTGTTTGTGGGGGCCAGCAGGCTCTCCTCCAGCCATCAAGATCCCTACCACACCACTCCCAGAACGCAGAACCCCTACCTGAGCAGGCAGCAGGAAATGTACCAATAATAAATAATAGCTTGGCCCCAGAGCCTGGCAGCAGTCCTGGAACCTGAAGGGGTAGATCCCTACCGCACCACTCCCAGAAACCTTATCTGAGTAGGCAGCAGGAAAGGTACCAGTAATAAATAATAGCTTGGCCCAGAGCCTGGCAGCAGCCCCGGAACTTGAAGAGGTAGATCCCTATCCCACCACACACAAAGAAAATTGAAGCTCCAATGCACTCTCGCTGTCTCTCAAAATGCGAACAGCAACTGTCTCTCCCTCACTGACTGCAAAACCAGAGCTGGGAGCCCCCTCCCCCCTGCTCTTTGCTTCCTTGTAACAAATTTGAAGCTCCACACATGAAAGGAAGACCTGCCTATCAAGCTAAATTGGGCTTAGATTGGGGTTTCCAGGGCAACAGCAGGAGTTCAGACAGAGTTCAGGCAGTCCGTGCCTCTGGTTGCCAAGGGAATTGATTGCAGATGCTAGACTGTCTGGCTTGATGAACAGCAACGAACCAGGCTTGCAATGACCACTTGTTCATTTAGAATGGGGCCTCAGGAACAGCTTGTTCACGAACAGCTGATTGGGCTGTTAGTGGCTTTTTAAAGTTTGTATTGCTGTTCGTGCCCATGTCTACCTATGACCCACTCCTGTCAGCACTCTGGCTGCAGCATTCTCTACCATTGCCGATTCTGGACCGTCTACAAAGGCAACCCAACATACAGCGCATTGCAGTAATCTATATGTTACTAAGGTATGCAGCACAATGACAAGATCTTTCCTGCCCAGGAAGGGCTGCAGCTAGCTTACCAGTCAGTGCTGTTGAAATGCACCCTTGGCCATCACTGCCACCTGCTTATCCAATGGCAGGTCTGCGTCCAGCAGCACTCACAAGCTACAAGCCTCCTTTAGGGCAAGTACAACCCCATCCAGAGAAGAAGACATTCTGGGCCAAACCTCTCCCCACCCCCAACCCGGCACTGTTAGCATCTTCATTTTGTTGGGATTAAGTTTCAATTGGTTTGTAGGTGGTAAGCAAGTACTATCTTCAAACTCTCTAAGTTCTTAGAACTCTCACATGCATCCTTGTTGCCCTTAGCAAGTAGAAGAGAAAGATCTCCATGAAACATTTTTATTGTACTCCAGTTCATTTGAAATGCCATTCTCTTAGGATGTTGAAAACTGAAGAGGTTTACTCAGCACTTCATCAAGCCTTCTTTTAAGTTTTTACATGTAAGTTTGCTTCAGTGCACACACACACTAACATTTAAGGTGGACCTTATGCCTCGCTAAAACCCTTGCATCTTGGTACCAAGGTTGGTGAGAGAAGGTCCTAGGATATTACAGCACTTCTAATCAATACGTCACAGTGCTTTAATTCTATTCCATTCTTCTGGGAAATAAGATCCAAAGCAGCTCCATTTTTTAATGATTTTGATAAATGGTCAATTGGAATTATTGGATTGTGTTGGGAGAAACTTTTACCACCTCTGTTTGCCAATTTTGAGGTCCCCCTTAGAAGCTAAAATGACAAATTTATTTATTTATTTATATTCAATTTATATTCCGCCCTCCCCACATCAGCAGGCCCAGGGCGGATTACTAAGGCTATCGTACTTTGGTCACATCACGAGAAGGCAAGATTCTCTGGAAAAGTCAATAATGCTAGGAAAAGTGGAAGGCAGTAGGAAAAAATAAAACCTAAAACAAGATGACTTAACTCAATAAAAGAAGCCATGTCCTCCAGTTTGTAGGATCTGAGCAAGTCTGTTAATGGTAGGACACTTTGGAAGTCTGTCCTTCATAGGGTCACCATAGGTCAGAGGTGACTTGATGGCACATAACACACACACTTCTCTCCTTGTCTGGATAATAAGGCTTCAAACTTGAGTGATCATAGAAATAAAAGGTTTATTTAGCAATAAGCCTAATGCAATCAATTAGGTAACAATGCATACAGGAAAGCATCAGCACCTTTCAATCAATGTAGAAAAAATTGTACACAGTTTATAAGATCTCATACAGTTCTGTAAACAAACAGCCAGTTCCTTCAAACAGTCAAGACGAGGTACGTGATCTTCTGAACAGTGTGGATTGACAGGTCATAGTCAGCAATCAAAAGGAATATAGTAAGAATAACATTCTTGGATGTCACCATTAATTTCAAAACATAACTGGGAAAGAATACCCAAGGCCAAAAGCTTAATATCTCCAGATATAAACAATTCTTAACCATCAGTGTATAGTGGAAGTAAACTTGCTGTGCTTTTTCTCATGGCCTCCATGTTATAATGTTATAATAATAAATGCAGGAACAGAAATGCAAAACATTAGGGTGTAAGAAGGATTTTCTCACAGGCTTTGAGCAGCCCAGATCAATGAGTTTTAATTGGAAAACTGAGGGCTACCCCAAAATTCACTTAACAGTTCATGTAATATGAGTGACAACTCTTGCTCATTTTAAAGAAATGTCAACAATTGAAAGTTGGTGAATTTAGTCTTCCAGAAGTCTGAACCAAGTTTCAGCCATTTTGTAGATGAACTACATTTCTTTGGAGCTAGAACAGCACGCAGATGAAAGGATGAGATGGAATGGGGAAAGGGAACGTGCTATAATTGTACTTAATGGAAATGGCAAGATAAATGGTCCTTATAACAAAATGGAGAGCCCACGTTACATCAATTGGAAATCTACTCAGTCTGAAAATGTTATGAAAAATTTCAGAGAATGTGATTGATAGCTGTTCCTGGGGTTAAAAGTCAGGGACTCCTTCCCAAAGCAAGTGAGATAAAGCAACAGAACAGCGATCTGGTTTACTGCAAACAGTTTGTACTGTTCAAAAATTAAGCTAATTTACTCAGATCATTCACAGTGATGTTCAAGACTGCAGCTGGTTGCAATCTTATCTAGTTAACCCAGTCGATGCCCATTGTTTTCAATGGGTTCGGACTGGAATAACTGCATAGGATTGCACTTTCTAGAAATCTTTCTTGCTGGCCAGGGAGCTTTTGGTGGCACTCTTGCAGTATTTTCAAGGTGTTATGGGGGAATACAAATTTCTCCCTCATTCAAGGCAAGAAAACAAAATCCACTGTGAATTCCTCCTAAGTGAAGAAGAGTAGTGGTTTGCATAAGGCCCCCTAGTGAATTCAAGCTTAAAATTTCTTTTTGAGTAAATCTTCCCAAAATATTTTGTAAAGTGGCTGGACAGTCATAGATTGTGTTGTTAGATGAACTGGGCATGCTAATGGCTCAGGTCCTCTAGAGAACTTCTGTATTCTTGCAAGATCCTATATGACTCATCCACCCTTTGCAGTAAGAGGCTCACATAAACATGTTCTACATCAGGTGTAAGCAACCTTTTTTGCCTGAATGCCTGAAAAAAGGGTGACCTGTGAAGATGGTGCTCCAGAAAACAAAAGGGAGGGAAATGAGTGTTCTAGTTGACCAGACATACTTGGCGACAGCCCCAGTACTGCCACCAGTGGCTTGCAATGAGCCCAGAAATGCTTGTCACCTTGTTGGCCTCAGAAGGCTTGATGGTGCTTCAAGGCTCACCTCAGTCTCCTGGACGGAGAATCAGCCCAGTAGACTGAGAAAAATGTCCTGATGGGCTGTCGTTTGGTATCCTTTACTCTTGTTCCATATGAAAACCATCATAAGTGTGAAGCCTTCATCCTCCACTCAAACAGATGAATTGATAGAAGAAGATTCTGATCTAAGCAGTTTCCTGTTACAGTAAATAAGCAGCCTGATACCCTGTTGCTGCTTTGTGTGTGTGTGTAGAATAGTTTTTGGTGTGTTCCACACAGGGCTGAGCTTGTGTGATTTCTCTCTTGCTGCTGTGGTTGATCATAGAGCACAGTGGCAACGGAGCTTCCACACAGCAGGTTTCTCCAGATTTTCCCTACCCCCAGTCTCCTGGCATTGGCCATCCTGCCCCACCACCAGAACTGTGGGCTTTTTCAATTTAAAAAAAAACTCAACAATTGACATACCGTTACAGCAATATGTTAATAAGGTTCTCTGAATTTCCCATCTTTTGTTTTTAAAAAGTAAGTCTGTAGCCTCTATTGTTGTGGAGATATAAGAGAAAGGTCAATCTCTGCAATGAAAGAGGCTAGATGCTTTTTTTTCTCAAATGAAAGCTGGGAATTCAGAGAATCAGATGCACCTTGTTATAATGATATAACAATATTCAACTGCAGCTAAAAAAAAACTGGGAAAGCCCCAGTTGTGGTGGTGGTGGAGACTCAATGGCTGCACTGAGCCTCACCACTTGTTCTACACTGTCATGGCCTTCTTTGCATTTGGAATTGGCTCAACCATGTGCTTTGCCTTCTGCATCTAGTCCCTCCAGAAGAGCTGCCAGCAGGGCATGTTGATTGGTTGTTAATTACAAGGCAGCCTTTTGAAAGAAATCCTTTAATCTTTCGTTTGGTTGATTCTCAAAGCTTCTGTTAAACCAACATCTGCCACCAGTCCTGCTTGTCCTTGCACCTTCCTTTCCAAAAGAACCATGAGGAGGAGGGGATGGAGGAGAAAAACGCAGCCTGACTGGCCATTTCCAATTAAAATCAAAGCCAGAAGAGAGGGAAATAAATCCAGCGCTGTGCCAACTGGAGCTTATGGGCTATTAAGGATCTCCTGGCATTGTTCAGAAGCTTAGGTAGTGAGTCTTGCTAATTGGGCTATAGCCCAGCAGAAGCAATTATTCTTTGCCTAACCATATTTTCCACTTGGAATAACTGATACACGGCACTAAAATGTATATGGAAGAAAGGATTGCCTATGATGTTAGCTCAACTGTGCCAGATTCTGTACTTAAGTTCTGTTGGGCACACGCTTGGCACTGTTATAAACAATGAATGCCTTGGGCAAAGGGTGAAAACTGCTGAAGAAGTTTAACACCATCCTTAGGTAGCCTTCTCATAGAAGGTGAAGGCATCCTGTCTTGGAAAGTGTCTGTGAGCTTTAGCTACTAGCGGGATGACAAGAAGGATGTAATCCTTGGAGTCTCTCCTTCTGCAGGTTCCTGGTGCAAATAGTGGCTGGTATTGATATTATGTTGGGTGCCAGTTACATTGGAGCTTGTTTAGTCCACTTTGGTTGTCTGTAGGAGCCCCTGGTAGAGCTGGTAGATGTGGTCTTGGATCTGGTTGGAGACCCACCCCCATGCCAATTATCTTGGAGTACTTTAAAATGCAAGCTGCTGCCTCCTTGTCTGTCTGTGCTCAAGATTTTATGGCAACCATAAGAGCCACATGTGATGCAGTATTTAGGGGCGTAGTCAGATCTAGGAGCCACAAGTTCAAATCTCTGTAAGAAGAGGAGGACTGGACACTGTCCCTTACTCAGGCTTTAGAGGAGAACAAAACAAAGAACTCATTTCTTTTCGAAAGCTTAACCAAGGCTCTGAGTGTAAGTTTGTTTCTCTCTCCTACACGCACTCTGCAACGCAGGCTTCCACACCTCCCATTTCTCTACTTACTATGCATCTTTGTTAACAATCCCCACTTGCCATGAAATTTACTGGATCACCTTGGGTCAGTTTCTCTCTCAGCCTAACCCACCTCACAGGGTAGTTCTGAGGAAGAAGTGGAGAGGGAGAGAACCATCCTGAGTTCCATGGAAGAAAGATATGATAAGAATATACTAAATGGAATGAAATACATATTGTGGTTCCAACATATGAAAGAGGGCATACTTCAGATTTTCTTTTTTGAAGCAGTTCGATTTCTGATTGTCCTGCAATCTGCAGGCTGGCCAGGTCTGGATTTGGGTGTTGTTAACATTGGGTGGAGTGGTCCTCCTCTTGGGATGATGCTTGGATGCTGTGATGAAGTGGTTAACAGAGAAGAATCCAGGTAAGTTGGAAATAAATCTGGATGTTTCTGAGGGGTTTTTTGGTCAACTTTAGATAGTGTTAGTTAACACAGGAAACAAGCCTAGAGGTTCTCTTGGACTCAAGTTTGCTAATGGAAAAGCAGTAGGTGTTGTTAAGACTGCTCTTTCCAGTTACATCCTGCTTGTAAATTGCACCTCATAGCCAATGGGACACTACTGTAACTTTGGGGCTAGACTGCTGTAAAGCACTGAAGACAACTTGGAAACGGGTAGGTACAAAATGCTGCAGTCTGTTTTTATTAGATCTGGTCACCTTGGTCACATTAAACCTATATTATTTCAATTACATTGGATGCCAATGTGTTTCTGAGCTCAGTTCAAGATGATTTGACCTTTGAAATTCTTTGTGGCCTGGGACCTCCATACAAGGGACCTCTTATCTCCCTGTATAAACTCAGGTGACAGCTCTGCTCTTCCCACCAATGTCTGCTTGCCCTTCTTTGAGTGGAGTTAAATTGGCTTCTAATTGGTCGAAGCATATGCAAGAGCTTTTATGATGGCAATTCTACTTATTTGAAATGGACAAAAGCTACACAATCACTGCTACCAAAGTTTGTAAAGCAGAGCTGTTTCAGGGAGCTTGCATTAGGTTTAAGCTCTCTGGTGGTTGTTTTAAACATAAATTGTTTAATGGCATGTTGTATTACAATTTGCTTTGAGCTCTCAAGAAAAGGCAATATGCAAATAGCACAGATCAATAATCTGTATTAGGGGTGTGCAAAACAATATGGTGGTAATATATGTTTTAAATGAATGATATGTATTATTTATATTTTTAATGGCTACTGCTGATGAATTGTGTAGTGTGTTTAAATTGTTGTGATCCGCCCTGAGCCCACCTGGTTGGGGAGGGCGGACTATAAATTTAAGTAAATAAATAAATAAATAAAACAAGCCAGAAATACACCCATAATTCACTGTTTTGTTCAAGTAAGCTTCCAGAATGGTGAACCAAATCTGGGAAACCAATTTATAATGGCACCCTCCCACTGAAAACTTTGTGTGTTTCATTTTGGTTCTTACCATGCTGTGGCAGCAGCAGGCAGTCAGGCACTGAGCCAGCACAGCAACATTTTGTTTTCCTGAACAGCATTCACCAATCAGATCCCAAGGGGAGAGAGCCTTTGCACTATGTTATACCATCTAATTAAATCAGTTAATGAGATGGAGGAATGCACACGAGTGCATCTCTTTATTTCAGCACTACCTAGGCAATGGCATTTTCTCCCTGCCAATCAGGTCCTCACAAGGGGAGATCCCTCTCCACTTACTGGCTTTGGAAACAGTTGTTTAACTCCATTGGAGGGAAGGGAGAATATGCATCTGGAGTTCTTTTGTGGTGCTACCCAGGCACAAGTCTGTCTCCCCCACCTTTACCAGGACACTTGGATGGTCGGCTGCTGTAAAGAAAAGTGCTGCGGGGGGGAATGCAAGAGGTCTGTTCAATCAACTAAACTTGATAAAAAGCCAATTTCATAGGCTGAAATTGAAAGATACTACCCCGGAGTAAGCACTATTGAATAACATGGGACTTACATCTGAGTAGAGTTGATTGGGAAATGTGCATCTTGGTGCCATTAATTGCAAAAACACCGGCCCCAAACAAACTTGAAGGTCTTGTTGCAAAGAATGGGCCTGAAACTCATGATAATGGGGAAAATACAAACATTAGCTCAGAACCAGCAATTCCCTACCAGAAAGCACCAATAACAGGAAATAGTTTGGAACCCTGGATTTGAAACTGAAACAAAAATTTTCTCGGTGCATACCTCTATTCAGTATCCCTCTGGAGCAAAGGAAAGAAGGTGTTCAGATTCATTAGAAGTCCAGTGATACTTGTACATTAAACATTATTTAAAGCCCAGCCCTGTGCACAATTGGGTATACTTTACACCATTGAACTCTAGGGGCTGGGAGCTGCCTATGAAGAAAATAACTTTTGTAAGAATAAACTCTTAATTTTCTTGTTCTGTACACATGTGAAGCGGTAGCTGGTATTCAGTATGTGGCAGAATTAAAGAAGTTTATATTTGTATAAGTACTGATCCAGAGGAGTTAGCCATGTTAGTCTGTAGTAGCAAAATAGTAAAGAGTCCAGTAGCACCTTTAAGACTTCATCAGACTCATTTGATGAAGAGAACTGTAGTTCTCGAAAGCTTATGCTACAGTAAAGTTGGTTAGTCTTAAAGGTGCTACTGGACTCTTTACTATAAGTACTGAGAAATACTGGAAGACAAAATGAGCCTGTATAGATAAAGTGTGTGGGGGGAGGGGGAGGTTGTTGTTCAAATGAAGCTGTTCTGCCAGTACTGATAAGGTTGCAGAGCATTGTTTAAATTAACATCTCAATGAAAAGCCAAAAGAAATCGTGGATCATTCAGTTTAAAATGACTTGCTCATTGGAATGTCATTAAACCTCACAATGGGCATAAAAGAGCTCAGATTTCCACAGAAGCTTCTGCCAAAATTTCTTCAAAAGATCGATCCTTTTTATATTTTTATATATTTATTTTTTAAAACTAAAACATACAAAATAGAAATAAAATCAAATGGATGAAGTTGTAAGGTCCTCAATCCATTGAATTATGGAGGGTGACCATTTGTCTTTTCAGTGCTATAATATGATCCGTCCTGTGCTTTTGGGATGAAGTGGACTATGGTCTGAATAAGAAAAGTAGCAAATACTGGGTTGGATCCTATGACTGTTCTACTAATGGAAACACTTGCCTCTGGAGGAAGGCACTAACGGAATGGAGTAATAACAGCCAGCCCAATACTGTTAGAGTATGAACCCTCTGGAACAAAGTTATAGCTCTTTTATACAGAACAGCATTTACCAGTTGCGGTACATTAATATATATAATATACATTTATATATACATATATAATATACAATTATATGTATCAGTGACTGCATCTGTCCCTAGATTCTAGACAGCTACTTGGTCTCCCTGTAGATACCCTCAGAGATTAACACCCTTTTATTTTCTGATCCGTCAACTTATGTCTTTCCTGGATGTGTTAAGTATGTTTTAAAAATTGGTTCTCCTTTTATCTTAGGAGTGCACTTCCAAGTGGAAGATATGGACAGCCAATTTCCTACCATGAAGCTAAAAGGTGCGGTTAGAATTCTGCATAAAGAGCATTGTAAATATTTCTTTGAAGGAATGGTAGTAGAATATATTACAGTGTAAGCAGAGGCAACTACACTGAAAACAAAGAGCAGATCCAGAGTTAAAAACAGGAATGTATTCAGTCATCATTCCTTACTGATGACTTCTATCTTCTTCATATCCAGTCACCTGGATTAGAGGCTGACATCAAGCAGATAAATAGAATGCTAGAAATGCATACTTCTCTTCCGTTTATATATCTGTGTGTGATGCTTAGCTATGGCCCACAGGACTCTATGGAGGATGATTGTCAAAGCAACGTTTTCATACAATTTAATGGATGATGGTAAGTGGTGACACACTATAAGTATTTCCTCTACTGATTAAAAAACTACTTCTTTCTACTATAAGCTAAGAATTATGCCGATGCATTAACTCCACACAGCCACAACTTGAGTAACACAAGATACGTTGAATACCACAGAGAGGCTAGGTTAATAGAATCAGTGAATTATTCCCTGTGCCTAAATGTAGCCTGCAAACGTGTGTGACTAAGCAAGCTGCCATCTGTTTGGAAATGAATCACAGCTCTCCCTATATCCTGAAAAGTATCCTAGAGAAATGACTACAGCACCCAACCAAATGTCAAGTACCACAAAGAAAGAACAGGTCTGTATTTCACGTACTTCAAAATTGAAAATCAGTTGAAATGGAACTGCTTTTCATTACAGGCGCCATCATTTGTTCATGAAATACCTAACCACAGTTAAGAGAACAGTCTTCAAACCATCCAAGACTAATTATTGATTGATATAAAATCTTTATATCCCACCTTTCCTCACGGCTCAAGGCAGTTTACAAGTTACAAAAAACATTACTATTTAAAAACAACAAAATAAACCCCTATATAATCTGCTTCCCCTCCTCTCCAAAAAGACTGCCGTTTATACACCATTAAAAGCACTTGGAAATAAAGTGGCCTTGCAAAGCCTCCTACCCATGACTTTAGCCTAACAGTGAGTCACACCATTGTGTGACAGTCCGTAGGAGAGTACTTTAAACACACATACACACAACCTTGCTATGTAACCATTGCACACAGATGGCCTGCTTGAATAAGTTATAAAATTGTACTGTGTAATTTGTACACATTTCAAATTATAGAGCAATAAGGTTACCAGAAAAGAAATACCATATACTGTGACAGACTATTGATTCAGTTTTGCCTGCTGTACTACCAGCATACTCTCCAGGGTATGTCTAATGACTTCTTACCCAAGATCCTTTAACTCCATGTTCTGGTGATTTAATCTGATCCTTCTGCATGCAAAGCATGTGCTCTGCCACTGAACCATATTTTTGCATGATTTATAAAGAGTTTTTAACCATCTGCTGAAGGGGGTGGTCCAACGATTTCCATAAATAACCCACAATGAATATGTACAAGCATTCATAAGCTGATTTTCAAAAACCATTATATTCTGCAGTTTTCTTATAAAGGTATGAGAGGTGGGTGAAGGATTGAGTCCTTTCAAACCTAGGTTAACCAGCAAAAGGAAGAGAATGGCGTTAACAGAAAAGGATCACACAAGGACTCTAAACAACTACTGGTGCATGTTCTAGGAAAGAGGAGTTACAGTGTATCATGATGGGGGTTGACTGGGGCTGCTTACGTATGGAGTCTTTGAACTGCTTTAATCACTGCTGTGAATGTAGAGGCATACATGCCAACCGTGGAGCTTCTGCACGTGATAGTTTTCTTCACACTTTCCACAGCTGCTTTTCCAACTTTTCCCTTCCAGGCATGGTTTGCAGCATTTCTGTGTTGGCTTTTGGGGGCATGGTTGTCATATCTGTTGTGATGACTTGCCATCCATTTTTTGTTCTTGTCTTCACCCAATAAATATAGTGCTATAATAGATCTTTTAAAAGTAGAAAGAGATAATATTGTCCCTTATCTATTTCAAATTTTAATTGAACTGTTATAGTTGTATATTATAGTGCTATAGCAAGATAGCTCTATAGCAATTTTTTTTGGTACTTCAAATAACCCTCTGCAGACGAGGCAGGAAACAATGCTAGGGAAATGACTCCTAGAATGGGCTGACAGTGGGAAAATGGCACCAAAGAGGCAGTACCTTTGCAGAGCAGGCAAACGGACATCATTCCTTCCAGATGGTGTGCTAATGTGCCTGGACTGTGATCCAAAAAAGACTGGAGTAAAGCAGGTTTGAAGAAGAATGTATTGGCAAGGGAGAAAACCTGGAAACAGCACAATTACAAGAAGACATTGTGCAGAAACTCCAAAAAGAAATGCTCCAGTTTGGAAGACAAGGTGGAGGAATTGTCGAAGGCTTTCACGGCCGGAGAACGATGGTTGTTGGGGGTTTTCCGGGCTGTCTTGCCGTGGTCTTGGCATTGTAGTTCCTGACGTTTCGCCAGCAGCTGTGGCTGGCATCTTCAGAGGTGTAGCACCAAAAGACAGAGATCTCTCAGTGTCACAGTGTGGAAAAGATGTAGGTCATTTGTATCTACTCAGGAGGGGTGGGGTTGAGCTGAGTCATTCTGTAAGAGTTTCCCAGGGTGTGGAATGCTAATGGCGGGAGGCTTCACTGTATCCTGAGGCGGTTCTTTTGCATATGGATTGGTGCTTGATGTGCTAATCTTCTCTGCAGGGCTATTGTCGGGTGTGGAGTGTTTTGTTGGCCTGGTGTTTTTCAGAACTGGAGCCCATGCTCTGTTCATTCTTAAGGTTTCTTCTTTCCTGTTGAAGTTTTGCTTATGCTTGTGAATTTCAATGGCTTCCCTGTGCAGTCTGACAAAGTAGTTGGAAGTGTTGTCCAGTATTTTGGTGTCCTGGAATAAGATACTGTGCCCTGTTTGAGTTAGGCTATGTTCAGCCACTGCTGATTTTTCAGGCTGTCCAAGTCTGCAGTGTCTTTCATGTTCTTTTATTCTTGTCTGGATGCTACGCTTTGTGGTCCCGATGTAAACTTGTCCACAGCTGCAGGGTATACGGTATACTCCTGCAGAGGTGAGGGGATCTCTGCTGTCTTTTGCTGATCGTAGCATCTGTTGTATTTTTCGGGTGGGTCTGAATACTGCTTGAAGGTTATGCTTTTTCATAAGCTTTCCCATCTGATCAGTAATTCCTTTGATATATGGCAAAAACACTTTTCCTGTAGGAGACTGTTTTTCTTTGGTTGTTTGATTCATCCTGGGTTTGATTGCTCTTCGGATTTCATTTCTGGAGTAGCCATTTGCCTGAAGTGCGTGGTTTAGATGATTAATTTCCTCATTGAGAAAGCGCGGCTCACATATCCGTCTTGCACGATCCACTAATGTTTTCATTATGCCTCTTTTCTGTCGGGGGTGGTGATTGGAGTTTTTGTGTAAGTACCGATCAGTGTGAGTTGGTTTCCTGTAGACCTTGTGACCTAACTGAAAGTTTGCTTTGCGGATGACCAAGGTATCCAGGAATGAGAGTTTTCCCTCACTTTCTTTCTCCATTGTGAATTGTATGTTCAGGTGGATGTTGTTGAGATGATTCAAAAACTCCATCAATTCTTCCTCCCCATGGCTCCAAATGATGAATGTATCATCCACAAACCGGAACCATACACTGGGTTTGTGGGGTGCTGATTCTAGAGCTGTTTTTTCAAAATGTTCCATGTAGAAGTTTGCTATAACTGGGCTGAGTGGGCTCCCCATGGCCACCCCATCCATCTGTTCATAGAATTCGTTGTCCCATTGGAAGTAACTGGTTGTCAGACAATGATGGAATAAGGCTGTTACATCCTCTGGGAAAATCTGATTAATCAGTGCAATAGTGTCTTTTACTGGAACCTTGGTAAACAGGGATACAACATCAAAACTGACAAGTATGTCTTGTGGATTGAGTTTCAGAGAACTGATTTTGTTGATGAAATCTGCTGAATCTTTGATGTAAGACGAGGTTTTCCCGATGTGGTCCTGCAGGAGATCTGCCAGATGTCTAGCTAATTCATATGTCGGTGAACCAATGGCACTCACAATGGGTCGGAGTGGGACTGAATCTTTATGTATTTTGGGGAGTCCATATAGTCTAGGTGGCTGTGCTTCTGTCTTGCATAGTTTGCTGTGCGTGTCGGGATGTAGTGAGGAATTCTTGATCAGCGCATTTGTTAGCCTGGTGATTTTGCAAGTGGGATCTCGTTTTAGTTTTTTGTAGGTGGAGGGGTCCAGGAGTTCCTTAATCTTCTTTTTGTATTCCTCCGTTTTCATGATCACTGTAGCATTGCCTTTGCTTGCATATCAACACCAGCCATAAAATGAGAAGTCAGGATTGGGACAAGGTCGATAATCTCACCTACAGGAAGATGGAACAAGTGTTTACCAACCACACATCCAGACAGAAGCAGAAGTTTAACAAACTACAGGAAAAAAGACAGACAAGCCCAATGCTCGACAATGCACGCATTGTCATCAATCTGACAGACCGTCAACTCTCACCAGAAGAAACCTCCATCTTGGCAAAGGGAGGAAACTTTGCAGTCACCCCCACCAGAATTCCTGTGGAAGACATCATTGCAAATGTAGAAGCTGCCATCCGTCATCTACCTGAAGAGGAAGCTGAGGAAATAAGAGGAGAGACAGCCAGGATTCTACGAAAGGCAAAGCTTCCCACCAGCAATATAACACGCAAGGAGAGAAATGCCATCAAGACCCTCAATGCAGATCCAGACATCATCATTCTACCAGCTGATAAAGGCAATGCTACAGTGATCATGAAAACGGAGGAATACAAAAAGAAGATTAAGGAACTCCTGGACCCCTCCACCTACAAAAAACTAAAACGAGATCCCACTTGCAAAATCACCAGGCTAACAAATGCGCTGATCAAGAATTCCTCACTACATCCCGACACGCACAGCAAACTATGCAAGACAGAAGCACAGCCACCTAGACTATATGGACTCCCCAAAATACATAAAGATTCAGTCCCACTCCGACCCATTGTGAGTGCCATTGGTTCACCGACATATGAATTAGCTAGACATCTGGCAGATCTCCTGCAGGACCACATCGGGAAAACCTCGTCTTACATCAAAGATTCAGCAGATTTCATCAACAAAATCAGTTCTCTGAAACTCAATCCACAAGACATACTTGTCAGTTTTGATGTTGTATCCCTGTTTACCAAGGTTCCAGTAAAAGACACTATTGCACTGATTAATCAGATTTTCCCAGAGGATGTAACAGCCTTATTCCATCATTGTCTGACAACCAGTTACTTCCAATGGGACAACGAATTCTATGAACAGATGGATGGGGTGGCCATGGGGAGCCCACTCAGCCCAGTTATAGCAAACTTCTACATGGAACATTTTGAAAAAACAGCTCTAGAATCAGCACCCCACAAACCCAGTGTATGGTTCCGGTTTGTGGATGATACATTCATCATTTGGAGCCATGGGGAGGAAGAATTGATGGAGTTTTTGAATCATCTCAACAACATCCACCTGAACATACAATTCACAATGGAGAAAGAAAGTGAGGGAAAACTCTCATTCCTGGATACCTTGGTCATCCGCAAAGCAAACTTTCAGTTAGGTCACAAGGTCTACAGGAAACCAACTCACACTGATCGGTACTTACACAAAAACTCCAATCACCACCCCCGACAGAAAAGAGGCATAATGAAAACATTAGTGGATCGTGCAAGACGGATATGTGAGCCGCGCTTTCTCAATGAGGAAATTAATCATCTAAACCACGCACTTCAGGCAAATGGCTACTCCAGAAATGAAATCCGAAGAGCAATCAAACCCAGGATGAATCAAACAACCAAAGAAAAACAGTCTCCTACAGGAAAAGTGTTTTTGCCATATATCAAAGGAATTACTGATCAGATGGGAAAGCTTATGAAAAAGCATAACCTTCAAGCAGTATTCAGACCCACCCGAAAAATACAACAGATGCTACGATCAGCAAAAGACAGCAGAGATCCCCTCACCTCTGCAGGAGTATACCGTATACCCTGCAGCTGTGGACAAGTTTACATCGGGACCACAAAGCGTAGCATCCAGACAAGAATAAAAGAACATGAAAGACACTGCAGACTTGGACAGCCTGAAAAATCAGCAGTGGCTGAACATAGCCTAACTCAAACAGGGCACAGTATCTTATTCCAGGACACCAAAATACTGGACAACACTTCCAACTACTTTGTCAGACTGCACAGGGAAGCCATTGAAATTCACAAGCATAAGCAAAACTTCAACAGGAAAGAAGAAACCTTAAGAATGAACAGAGCATGGGCTCCAGTTCTGAAAAACACCAGGCCAACAAAACACTCCACACCCGACAATAGCCCTGCAGAGAAGATTAGCACATCAAGCACCAATCCATATGCAAAAGAACCGCCTCAGGATACAGTGAAGCCTCCCGCCATTAGCATTCCACACCCTGGGAAACTCTTACAGAATGACTCAGCTCAACCCCACCCCTCCTGAGTAGATACAAATGACCTACATCTTTTCCACACTGTGACACTGAGAGATCTCTGTCTTTTGGTGCTACACCTCTGAAGATGCCAGCCACAGCTGCTGGCGAAACGTCAGGAACTACAATGCCAAGACCACGGCAAGACAGCCCGGAAAACCCCCAACAACCAAGGTGGAGGAACTCCATATGAAACCAGAGTAGATTTATTTATTTATTATTTAGAACATTTATATCCTGCCTTTCCACACGATTAGGCCCTCAAGATGGTGAACCATTAAAAAAATGCAAATCAACTTTAGAGATAGTACATATACATTCACTAGCAATTAAAAACAAAAAAGAAGGAGGGGGGTCAATAAGGGGATTGCCAGGCAAAACCCATTGGTGGAAGAACATGATAGAGGGGGACAGACAAATCCAGAGGGGGGTTAAGTAGTATGTGGGCACACAGTGAAAGTGTCATATGATTGTTTCACTGCACATCCTCATCAGCCGCCAGCTCACAGTGGATTCTGTACATTTTAAAAAAATTCCACCTGATCTGGCTTTGTGGTCAAACAATCAGAACATAGCATGAAACTATAACGTAGATCCAGTCAGGCTGAGCCTTTGCACATCAGCCTGGTTACAAGCCAGGTAAAGCACCTTGAAGACAAATTGTATTTTGATGAAAATTTTGGAAGAATGAAGAAAAGTGACTTGATGCAGCAGTCCTATGATGAACTTTAAGCCTTCAGCTTCAGCAAGACAAAACAGGGGAAGCTGAATACAAGAACAAATTGCCTTGGGACATGCCCAAGCTGAATGTTAGCTTCATAAATCTTTGTAAGATTTCTACTATTTAGCTTATTCAAAACATTTTTGTCCTGCACTGCCAAAAAATAACAAGGCAGTCTAACTGTTCTGTAATGAGGAAATGTGTAAATTCTAATTTTTTAAATTATAGGGTGCATGCATGTATTTTCTAGAGGGGTAAATATGAATTTCAGGTGCATGTGATTTATATAGGGAAACAGAGTGCTGGAAAAAGAGAGAAGCGGCTCACATTTCCCAGTCCTATTTAGAATCCCCCTCCAGTTCCTATAAAGCTTTAAAAAAAAATAAAGACATGAGTAATCAGCTCATGAACTTCCTTCCATTTTATCTGATTTATGGGCTCAGCTTAATGGTGAATGGAGAAGGGTATACAGGGAGATTTTTGTGTTAGTATAAATGCCCTTTGGGACAACTTTATTACAGAAGGTCTGGCTCAGGATGGTGTATCTGCTTAGCATGTGGAAGGTCCCAGTTCAATCCCAGTGATTCCAGTTAAAATTATCAGATGTGAAATACTTCTGCTTAAGACTCTGGAAAGAGGCTGCCAGTCTCAGTAGACAATACTGACCTTGATGGACCAATAGTCTGATTCAGTATAAGGCAGATTCTCAAACAAGGTTTGAGAAAGATCACAGAAAAGGGGGGGGGTGGAATACACAGAAAGTGAATAATTAGGGGATGGCATCATGTGGATGCTCCAAAAACAAGTGCTCTGATTTGGATACCCAACCAGAGCAAAACCTCGGTGTGGAAGCAGCCATGGAGCCACCAAGACAACAGGAGAGGCTTAATATAATGCTAAGAGGTGCTCTCCAGGACCTGATGTCAAATGGAAACATTATAAAACTACTTGGAAACAGGGGTCACGATGCTGATATAGTCATTGTACAGGTGAATGCAAAATTGTCCCCCACCCCCCGAAAAGCCATATAATTATTACTGGGATCATGCAATTTCTAGAAAAGGTTATGTTTTCTATATAGGGGGAGACATATTCTTGAAAGCTGTTCCTTTCATGTGGGAAGGTCAGATCAATTCAAAAAGCTAGAAAATGATTTCTAATAACTTAAATATGAAAGATCTAAGAAAACACGTACCACAATTTAGGAGAAAAGGCACAAGTTCAAAAGGATGTCAGCAAAATAATTAAGTCTCAGGTAAATTTATAATAAGTCAAGCAAAGACATGAATATGAACAACAGACTGCAAAATATATAATAGATGAAACTCTAAGTACATTTAGAACAGAATATCAGGCAGAAAGGTAAGTTTGGCCTATTAAATAACAACCGTGTAAAAGGAGTACCAAAGAGAGAGGAGAAATTGTAGAGAAGCTGACTGAAGTTGTTACAACACTTCACTGCAGAAGATGCTGGAGATTCACCTCTGAACCTCTTCTTCTTGAACCGCATTTGAAGAACTGTGTCAAAGAGAGGTAGCAAATATGACAGTAAAAGTAATTGACTAGCTAACAGGGAACACGCCCCGTGTGCCAAACGGCATTGCCCAAGAACTCTTGAGGAATCTGAATATGACATTGTTGGTTGTTTAACTAAAACATTATATTGTTGCTAATATCAGTCTCTTTCATGGAAGCTTGTGAAGTATGGTAGTCACTGTAACACTCGTTTTTATGAAGGGATCCAGTAGGAGGATCCAGGAATATTACAACGAAACGGGAAAGCACTGTTAACGACAGAATGGTTACACATTTAGAGCACGACTTGTTTTCCGGGGCGGAAAAATCAGCATGAGCTGGGGGAGAAGAAATCCCTGTGAAACCGATCTATGAATAATGTTGCCTCTCAGGGCTTTTTCATCATCAGCTCACCACTTCCTGGATTGTCCTGATGCTACCTTTGCATCCGCGTTTGATGGAAATTAATTCAGTTCCAACAATTGTGGAGAATCCCCCGCAGAAAAAGAAAAGGAATCCTCCGTTAATACAACAGGAATAGTCTACCTTCCCCCTTGCCCTTTGAAAGCGCTTCTGTCTTGTGGAAACCGACAAGAAAGAGCAGCTTCTTCAAGGCAGCACAAAGCGTTGTCTCTCCTCCTGGCGCACAAAGGGTTAAGGGAAAGGAGTCGGAGGGGCCCAGAGGGGAAGAGTCAGTGACGTCCCCGTTCTCTCTCTCCAATCAAGATATAATCAACAGCCCTGGTTCAAGCAGCAGAAGGAAGCCAGGGCTTCTCCAGCAGCCCTTCCTCTCCCGTTCCTGGGGCATTTTCTCCCCCACCTCGTGCAGCTTTTCCCCTCCCCTTTTCCCCTCCCCTCCCACTACTGGGGTGTCGATTTCTCTTGGCCTGTGTCCCCCTGGAAGCTGCCACCCTGAAGTTTTTGGTGGTGCTCCTGGCCGCAGGGATGCTGGCTTTCCTTGGTGCAATTATTTGCATCATCGCGAGCATCCACCCTGCGGCCAGCAACAGCGGAGCTCTCCAAGGTACTGACAATGGATCCAACGCGGCGGCTGCAGCCCTGCTGCCCGCCTCTACCTCGGACAAAACGCTGGGAGCTCTCCATGGTCCTGGAGAAAGCACCTACGGGGGCTTCTCGACTGGCCCCCAGGACTCGCTGTTGGACCTGCTGGCCAGCGCCCGGCCTCAGCAGCACCAGCAGCTCTTCAGCCGCTTCCTGTGCACCCCGCTGACCGTCGAATGCCCCTCTGAGGGACGCCCGCAGGGGGACAGTCCCGGGACAGCTGCCAATGAAGAGCTTTTCTTCCTTCAAAGCACAGCCGAGCAACTAAGGCAGACGGCACAGCAACAAAAAGACCAGATCCTCATCGATCAGAAGACTATCCGGGAGCTGACCACCAAGCTCAGCCAGTGTGAGAATGGGCTGGAACTTAGTTTCCAGGACAGTGCTTCAGTTTGGGGGGTCCCTCGGCACGATACCATGGGCGACCTCCCCTGGGACTCGCCTGCCATGATCCAGGAGCTAGAAGAGGCTGTCAGAACACTGAAAGACAGGATCGACAAGATAGAGGTAAAAAACAAATCAACCCAACTCTTTTTTGTTACAAACCCATTCACTGTAGCGTCTTCCTCACTTTGTCTACTTCATAATTTGTCTTGTTCAAGGCTTGTGCATGTTACCTTTTACCTCCAATTGCTGCTCACAAAGGGAACTGCTGCCGTGTTGTTAGGCATTGACAAGACTGTTTCAAAGCCACGATCAGGGAAGACAAAATTCCACCTCTAGCACAACAAGGGACCAGGTAGTGGCTTCCTCCTGCTAAATAAATTAACTTCAAGATAAATGCTGCAGAAAACAAATTATGGGTGCACACAGTCAGTTTCACAGGCAGATTTTTTTTCACCTTCAGCATTGCATAGTCTTGCCTGTGCTCCTCTCACATTGCTAGAGTTCTTTGAATGCATTTCAATAATTCATATAATTAATTAAATATAATTCTGTAAGAGATGTAATATATTCTGATATTCAGCCTTACCAGGCCAAGATGTGACTGTGTATAGCTCTGGGATTGGTGGGTGTAGAGTGACTGTGTGTATATATGGAGATGGAGAAGGAGGGGAAACAGTTGGCTGACATACTGAGTAAATTTGTGTGTGTTGCATTCCCTAGTGCCCTTCATAAGGCATCTCTTCATGCTTGATCACAAATAGTGGTTGTTACAGGAATCATTTATGCATAGATATGCACACATTTGTGGATGAATGGGAAGAAAGATGGAGACTGAAAGGCAAACAGCCATGTGCTTGATCCTTGTGTTTAGTCTAACATTCTTCTCTTCCACCCTTCCCTTGTTCCCAAGTAATATAAAATCATTCCTTAAAGGACATTTTATTTCTAGCCAAGTTTTAATTAACTCTCAGGAGGAGGCACAACTGTCCTCCTTTTATTAAAAGGCTATATATTATGCTATGAAAAGAGTTAGGAGTCATCTTACATATATCCATTTAGAGCAATTGATAGCAGAACCATCTTATGAAATCTGATTTCACATTTAGGGGATATAACTTGTACTTTCAGCACCAATGAAAGAAGGTCTACTCAGAGTCCTACTCAGGGTTGTTCAATAGAGCTTACTCCCAGGAAGTGTTCTTAGGATGACAGTGATAAAAAGCAATCCTAAACAGCTCTGCTTGCTATATTACACAGATTATTCAATTGAACTTATGGCCAGAAAAAGTGTTCCTAGCATTGCTCTATTAGTTTTCCTTTGAGTCAGTTATTGCATTAGTTCCCTAGACTCCCATGTTTCAGTTGTTGATACTCAGATTAACAGAGATTATATACACCGAGTGCCATTTCACACATTATAGGGCAGCAAATCTAGATTTGCCAGAGAGTGTACAATTAAAACTGAGCAGCAGCCAATCTCAGTAGTGAATATTTATTTATATTCAGAACAGTGAATATTTATTATACAGATTTTAAAATACGTGTTTATTAAATTCACAGCATACATTTTTAGGTATGCATATAAAACTTCTGAAGTATACAATTAAAAAATGGATTCTAGCCAGCCAGACTGTGAGCTGGGCTATATACATCTGTATGCTCCCTAGGTCTAGTGTTCTGGTCATTTTTCTGAGCAATTAGAATGTTCATAAACATTCCATGAGGCAGCCCATGGTAGAAGGTGCTTATTTTTTGGATTCTATCTGATCAAAGTGTGAGTGGGACTATACAATTGGGTTTACTAAAAAGTCGAGATTCAAAACTTGCTTTGTATATTATCATTAATAATAAAATTTCCTATGGTACATTGAAATGTTGAATTTTCAGTTATCTTCCCAACATCCCTTTAAAGTGAGCCGGTATTACTCCCATTTCATAAGAGGGAATCAGAGAGAAAGTTTGACTTTTTCAAGGTCACTCAGGTTTTCATGACTGAGTATGATGTGAACCCTGGTCTTCCAGTTTCAGATGTAACACTCTATTGAACCGCACTAGCTGACTTGGGGGGTTGTGTGTTTTTGACAGTGAAAAACTAAAATATAGTCATAGCTTTCAATGAGAAACAGCATTGATGTATCATTCCTTTCATATGGCACTTGTATAAAAAGACCTAATGGTAGAAATGATTCTAATGTGGTCAGAAAGTCAGAACAACCCTGACCTTGCTCATTAGGCTAGTGACCGTAGGGATTTGTGGATCTTCTTCAAATCAGTCATCATGGTTGCACAGTGCCTGTTCAAGGTGCATGTGGCTTGTTGTAGTCTGGATTGTACAGTTTGGTGTGGGGTATCTGATGATAAATGACACAGGGTTTTTGATCATATACCTGAATGACACAGGTATATGATCCCTGTTACTTGATGAATTAGGCCACAGACATTCCCATGTTAGAAAGAATAAGGAAAGCACTTGTGCAAAACCACTATGGCTGAGTGGTAATTTAAACAAGTCTCCCAGGTCTATATCCACATCCTGACCACTGTACCATAAAAACTCAAATATCAGATTGTAAATATTTCAGTGCCCATTTTAACTGAATTTCTGTTAACAAATAAATAGTTGCATTTTTAAATAAGAAACAGAGCGGTGTAGAAATTTGCTAATGTGGGACTTGGATGCGAGGATAATGTCTTTTTTGTCCATTCCCTGTTTGCTCTTTTTCACAAAACCTCATCCATGCTCAAACTCTTCACACTACTCATCCCTTCAAGCGTCACTTTCATATACCCCATTCACATACATACATATAGTTTAGATATTTATACCCCACTTTTCTCCCTACCATAGATATAGTACTGTCTCCTCCCTTCCCACTAATGGTACAATTAGTCCCATCTGAATAACTGGAATCTCCTAAATAACTGGAATGTTCATAAACATCTCTAAGACCTCAGTAGCTGAGTCAACAGCAAGGGAGATTTTAGCTCTATATCCTGTAGCCAGATCTCTTTCAGCCAGTAACAATAGACATTGCAAAAACTGCAACCCACATCAATTTCTTTATTTGTTGAATCTTTATTTGTTGATTTACAGACCAAGGTACCCAAAAAAACTATATTTCTCTAAATCTACATATTCTGAAATGCAATTCTATGTTTCACTTAGTCTTTATGATCACAAAAATTTCCTTGACAAAATTAACCAAAGTTAGCATTGACATCACCAATATGCCCCCCACCGCATTATATCATTTTATTTATTATTTGATAGGACTCAGAGATGAGAAGGGCACCTTACAGAGGCATGCCATTTAAAAATCTTACTGCAGAATTCTTCATGAAGTTCTGAGAGGTATTTTGTCAGCTTATATAACAGAAAATAAGATTTATTTCTGTATTTACTCCCTTCATGGTCTGCCTTTCTCACTGATACTCAAAGCAGACTACATAAATTAAAAACAGTGTAGTAAGAGCAGCCCAATACATACAACCACCAGTGTAATAAAACCGCATTACAGAATTAGAGAGCAACACACCAAAAATAGAATAATACATATAACAGTAAGGAACATACAACAGTGCCATAAATGTGGTTTAAAAAATAGAGAAACAGTGCAGCAATATAATATAAGCAACAAAGAAAGCTACCTAAAATTTCACAAGATGGGTAGCCTTGTTTGTCTGTCTGTAGCCGTAGAAAAGAGCAAGAGTCCAGTAGCACTTATAAGACTAACAAAATTGGTGGTAGGGTATGAGCTTTCGTGAGCCACAGCTCAATACTGAAGAACTGAGCTGTGGTTCACAAAAACTCATACCCTACCACTAATTTTGTTAGTCTTATAGGTAAGACTGGACTCGCTCTTTTCTACTGCTAAAATTTCACAGGCATTAATTATGAAACTAACCCCCTTTCTAAAAGGGTACTCTTAAACAGATTAATTTTATATATTCTGTGGAATGACTTAAGTGTGGGGATCTTTCTAATCCCCCTCAGCCAGGCCATTCTAACAGGTGGGAGACACAACAGAGAAAGTTTGGGAACAGGCAGCCATTGATCTTACCCCGTTGAATGGTGGCATTTTTAGAAAGCTGCTGCAGACAGCCCTTTTCCTGGACACAAAAGCCAAGCAGGAGAACTGATAGATTTTAAAAAATTAATGTCCTCCAAATAACAGGCACAGAAAAAAGGCATGATCTAGTCTAATTAGACACATGCATTTCAATCCAGCACACACTTAACTATCTCCCACTGATTATCAGATTGAGAGTGGATGATCTGAAAGCGTGGAATGCTCATACACTTCCAAATATTGAATATTAGGCTAGAGACCTCCTAGATTTAGCCCTTTACCAATTAATAATATATTTAACAAAGATATGCCATGCTTTAGACAAAGTCATACAGAATAGGTTCACGGTTGCTAAATGGAATCTTTATGTTCAGAGGCAGAGGATTTCTGAGTATCAGTTGCCAGAGTATATTGAATATACGGCCAGGGTATATTGTTGACCACTATAGGAAGCAGGATACTGGACTAGATGAATCTTTAGTTTGATTCAACAGGATTCTTCTAATGTTCTTAAATTTAATGGCACGCATGACCCAGGATACCTTTTCAGAATGCTTTGTTTGTAATATTAGCAATCCTTAATGGAAGAGAGGAGAACCAAGTTTGGCATTGGGACCACCTAGGAGGAAAAGATATGGTCAAAATGAGATATAGATTAATATTTACCAAAATGCAGAGGGGGTTTGATCCGTTTGCTGAACCATCTTACATTCCGTGTGCAATCCTAAGCAGAGTTACACACTTCTAAGTCCATGGAAGTCAAAAGGCTTAGAAGGCTGTAATTCTGCTTAGGAGTGCACTGTCCCATCTCTTATATAGTTGATCAAGTACCTTTTTCACACTATTTCTTCCTTCACTCTTTTATCTCTTTTTAAAAACATCTCAGATTTTGAAAGACAATATCCTCACAAGAACCACTGAGAGGTTATATTATAAAAGCAAATGAACAAATGTAATTTTTTAAAAAAACATCCTGCTTTTTTCTTTGAATATTTGAACCAATACCTATTTTATTTTTTTTCTTGACAAATTTACTTCTTGATCATTTATTTTCTTGTTGGTTTTCATATCTGTTACGCTTTAAAGATTAGCAATGATTATTGGATCTTTTAAAAAAGCAATCTCTTCTCTCCCACTGAAATTAGCAAGATTTTAAAGTGCTTAACTCTGGATGGATTTTGTGTGTGCGATGACATGGATTTAGAAAGCATCTGTTGATTCTGCAGAAGTTTTGAGAAAGGATTTCAGAGAAGATTATTAGTGTAATCTTCAGCATATTATGACTGTAAGACAGAGGAGGATTTTGGATAGTTCATAAAATACTTTATCAAAGAGGTTATATCTTAATTCATGATTAGATACTTACTGTTGATATTCTCAATCTAGGTTTTAAGACAATTATAACTAAATCTGACAGAATTGGATTTTGGTCACAATCCAGCTAGAATTAGTTATGGTGTGCCAAACTGCACATTACATATGTATTTCTTTCTTTGGACTTTATTTTTACTGAAAATTGCTGCAGAAACTGCCTTTCTGTATCCCTGTTAATATGTTACAGTGAATATCTGAACATCTGTAAGAAAGAGCCAACATACTTAACTTTACCAATGAAACTGAGGACTAGTATTGGATAAGTGTGGGGGTTATATCGCCTGTTCAGAAGTACATGCATTGAATGTAACTTGATAATTAATCCACTAATTTTTTTTTTAAACTTCAAAAGTATGTAGTATACAGACTGTACGTGTGTTCACTGTAACTTGTGAACAGGACTACAGCAGAACGGTGGTGGTGGTAGAGTCCCTTGATTCTCTCCCTTCCTGCCATTTGGCTGCTCAAAATGGCCTTTCTCAAGCTCCTTTTCCATCATTGGTGAAAAAGATCCTGTAGTCTTTCCTTTGCAGGAGGGAAAACAATGCTGAGTGAACAAATGGTGAGAAGCGGTTCCTCTCCCATCCTATCATGCTTAGGGTTTCAGTTGAAGCCTCTGAGGCTGCTTTTCAGTTTTTTTTAAAAAAAGGCACTGGGAAAAGCCACAAGCTGTTGGAGGAGGATTTCAGGGGGCATTTGAGACTGCTGTGAAGGAGGGAGCCCTAAAAGTCATGCTCTGCCAGTGAACATCCTTGCCCCTATGGAAATGCTGCACTGGATCTAACCTTGTGGTTTGTTTAGTATAGGTGGAAAGAATCAGACATACAGCCCAACCCTAAGCATATATGCTCAGAAACAAATCCTTCAGAGTTAACAGAAATTGCTGCTTAGTCATTGTTTCCTTCCTCCCTTCCTCATATTTATGCCTTACCTTCTTCTCCCAGCTCAGCTTCCATCTGTAGCCTTCATTGTACCTGATTTCAGCTGGCTTGTGCTTACAGTGGTTAGCATTTAAATGCTGGTGATGAGATTAGGATGACAGTGGCACAGGCTTCTCTTCTAGTACACTTTTCAGCACATATTCAATGAACTTGCCCTATAGGTTTAATTTGCTCTGACTGGTGTTCTTGCAATGCTATCTTCTGACCCGAGTTTGGTACTGGTGCTCAGGCTGAATTCCTTGCTTCAGGATCACACATCAGAAAAAAAAAAGAGGTCTGGTTGGAGCAATGATGTCAGGATTGAGGCTGGTTTCTCTGAGTATCTATGGCATCTACTCTAGTCATAGTTGTGGTGTGCAGCCATACTTCATTTTAACCACTTCTTAAAAGGATTTAGTTTGAATGCAGACTGCTAGTGTTATCCCATGAGGAGGTCTCCTTGTGAGTTGGGGGAATTCGCATACAAGGAAAGGTAGCAAGAGATGGGTAACTTAGCGAGATATCCACTTATGTATACAAGGATTGTCCCTGCTGTAGAGCTATTTCAATAATGAGGCAGATGTTCAATCAAAAGTGTTTTTAATTGAAAACAATAAAGATCAATAGCACGTAAAAACACACACACTTGGAATTAACTAGAAAGAAGTGATGAAAACTGGATAGAGATTGAGAGATTGGGTGATAGTTACCATCCAGAGGAAGGTGTCTGGGGGAGAAAGAGTGTTGAGCGACCAGCGCATCAATGTGGAAGAACTCAAACGGAGGTCCGAGGATGGATGTGGGATCCGAGGGCATAAATACAACTATGATGGAAGGGTAGTCCAATTATACTATGGAACGTACCCTGGGCCAGATTAGGTCTTCTGCCCCCAATAATGATTGTCTCCATGGTGAGACAAAGGACTGGAAGGCTGTCTTCAGGATGAGCCAATGAACTGGTGAGCTGTCTCTGGGGTGAGACAATCAACTGGGAAGGTTTGATTAAACTTTCCTGGGTGAAGCTAAAGTTATCAGTGATGATTGACGACTTGTGGTGGATAAGTGGGTAATGCTATCAGAGCCCTAAATTGCCTGAAAATGGGAGAGTGGATAAGGGAAGATTGGCAAGGTGTGTTAAGGTGATTAATTCAGGAACTCTGGGAAGACCCTATTGTCTTAGAATCTTTGCACATCTCCGGGGTGTGGGGGCTGAAAGCTGGCCTCGCCTGGCATCTCACAAGCTAGTAGTTTTCCCTCTTCCAGCCGGGATCTGACTTCCATTTTTCTGCCTGGCTTAGGCAGCATTTCTGTGTTTAAAACACATACAGAGAAGAGCTTATGATATAGTCATGTTCACAAGCCGTCATAATATCGTGAGGGCAAGTCTGTCCACTAACACTGGAAGGTCTGTCATTTTCAGTAATAAAATGAATTGTTTTTGTGGACTATCAGATCCATCCAACCTTTGCAGTGGTGCTTAAAGGAGACCTTTGCTGGATGTCCTTCCCTATTTATGACACCCTGATCTTGTGTTTTCTGGTTCAAGAAGGAGCTCTTGATGATGATGAGGCAGGACACACTGTGTGTGTGCGTGTATAGCACTTTACAATGTTCAAAATGATTTGTGCACATTGACACATGAATCTTTAGAAGTGCCCTGCAAGAAGGCTTACCGAAGGCCAACTAATGAACACACATATGAGTAATACACACGAAGCAGCCTTCTAATGAGTGACAGCCTGGGTCGATGAAAGTCAAAATTGTCCACTCTGATGGGGTGTGGGTCTCCAGGGATTCAGGTAGAGGTCTTGCATAGCACCTACCTGATCCTTTTTGAACAGGAGAGGCTAGGATTGAAGCTGAGATTTTCTGCATACAAAGCAGAAGCTCCACTATCAAGTCACAGCCTGGTCCCCATGGCCCCACCTCGGGGGTTGATTGACAAGATGTTCACAGCTAAGGTGAGATTTTAACTGGGAGGGGGCTGCATTTACTTAGCTACTGTGCTCCACCGGAACCCATGACACTTCAGCTGTCAGAACATCGTCTGCAAAGACAGGAACTGGATGCATTCTCAAAGTAATCAACATAAAGCCAATACTCTTCCCTGCAAGAGAGTTAAGTCCAGCATGCTTGGAGACAGCTCTCTTCATCTTAGTGTGTGAATGAAATGTGTTGAAAGTTGGGGTGCAATGAGGGAGGTGGGTTTTCTGATACCTTCTTAGCAACCGGAGGTTTTTGATCTCCTTATATAAATGTCTGTGACAGTTTGACAATTAATGGAATTGTTTAAAAATCCAAATAGCCTCACATATAGCAAAAGTACAGGGTTCCTCTGGCCCCCTTTTTCACTCCAGACGCTGACATTTTCCATGATTAATACTACCTGGCAGATTTCAATCTTTCTGACAGCAGCCAAGAAACATAAGCAAACCCCCGCACCCCACCCTCGCTTTAACAGATGGGAAATTGTGAGATCACCCATCAACTTTTAAATATGCACACTGAACATCCTCTCCCCCTCCATCAAAGATCTCTGATAAACACTGCTAACCTCGTTTTACTTTTAATAAGATAATTGGCCATTTAGAAATAAAGATTTTAAGTCATTAAATTTGGAGAGTTAGTATACTTTGGCAAATGACAGAATGGGCCTGGTTGGAAGTATGATGTGCACAGGTCTCCACAAGGTGCAAAGTCCCTCTAGCTTTGGTTTGTTTGGGGAGCTCAGCTTCCAAACATTGCTCGACCTTTTGGAAATACTGCCCGGCTTTGCAGCAGAGCTCAGTCTGCTTGTCTTTCCCCAGGCCAGAATGATTTGCTTTGCTAATAAGCTGCCCATTGAGCACCAAGGGAAGCTGCTGGAGGTATGTTGCAGCTGTCACTTGGTTATCTAAAGGGAATAGTTGAGAGCAACTAGCAAGAGCATCCCTGCCCCTACAGGGGTGATTTTTCAGCAGTCTGCAGAAGGCAAGGCCAGCCTTACAGAGGGAAGGGTGTGGCCACGGTGTAGTGATGTCTCCAGGTTGCCTTTCTGGGTCATAGCCAGAGCTCCACATTCACCCAGCAGGAGCCAAGCAAGGACCTGTGCTTTGTCTGCAGAAGGTTGTAAGCTCAGACTTTGCTATCTCCAGAGGAAACATATCTCGTGCAGCAAACCTAGGAAGGGCCCTGCCACCATCTACAGGCAGCCAATCAGAGTAGAAATGGCAGATTAGATGGGATGACGGAGGGCAGTTCCTATTGCTACCGAGGGGCAAAAAGAAGTTTCTTGCTCTTAATGCTTAGATGATAGGACTGTAACTGTCTCATGGTGGGTGAAAGGGCCCAAGCAAAATTTCCAGACGTCAGGGTCCCCACCCCAACACAGTTACATAGCTCTTGCTGCCTTCCTAAAAGAAGCAAGAACACAATTCATGAAGCAAGAAAATGAAGCCATGTAATTTACACAGACTGCAACATCCCCTAGCCCCTTTTGCACAGCAGAATTCTGATTGTTTCACTGCACAGCATTGACAGCCTAGTCATGGTCTCTTCCCTGTATTTAGTACTGGCAACTGTGTCCTGTTCTGTGAAATGCTCTGAGCTGGTTTCCTCCTTTTGATAGTGCAAGGTGAGGCTGCAAAAATTCTGGTAAACACGGAGCCTTTTGTGTTGAATAATGTTTCATTATGTAAGGTTTCCAGGCCACAGCTGGCAGCCCCTGGGAGAAACTGGGATGTGGGACCTGGTGTGGTGAGCATTCTGACATCACCTCTGCTAAAAACTGGAAGTGACATCATTAGAAATTCTATGTCACTTCCAGTTTTTACTGGAAGCGTTATTAACCCACCGGTGCAATGCTGACACACGTTCCCTTTTTCACCATCACACCTTTTCCTCCCTCTGGTGCCTGCAGTGCTGGCAGGCAAAGCACTGGGATGCTATAGTGGGCAACCTGGCATCCCTATGTTGCAGGCAGCCACTTGACTGACTTAATGGGAGGCCACACTTAGGTGAGCTGTGTGGGTAATTTGTCTGGGATTTAGAAAGAGAGGTTGGACACTTGGAAAAGTAGCCTTGAGCACTTGGTTTGATCATTTGGCATTGTAGATATGTTTTCCTTCCATTGGCCTGTGGAAATAGGATTTAAGTGACAACATCTTTCTTACTTCAGGTAATAGGATTTGTTCTACTAAAACAACAAATTGTTCAACAAGCACCTCTGCGGCAGTGCAAGTTGATTTCTCCTGGGTTCTGCTTATAGCATATTGATGATATATGGCACTTTACAAATAGATCTCCAAGTTGTAGGCCCTGGATGTTAGGTGCAATGCAGTGCTGGAAACACAAGGGGAGGTAAGAATGTGGAACCAACTGGTGAGTCCCAAACAAGGAAAATGCCAGAAAAGACAAAAAATAAATGAAAAACCCACACATAGTGGGTGACTTGGACTGAAGCCTTCTGTGAAGCTTCTTCTCTTGTGCCCATTTTTGTGGGTGAATACCCTTCTCCCCCACATACTATGTTTTTCTTTAGCATCAATATATCTAATTTTCAACATGGACAAATCTATGAATACTGAAATCCAAAGACTGGAGCCATGAACAGACAAGACAGATATTTCTACAAAGCTGAAAAAGACCCCAGGTTCACATAAAAATCTGATTTTTTTTTTAACTGTGGGGCTTACCACCACCACCCTATGATAGAATCAGTGCCTGTAGGTTTAAGAAATGAACACCCTCAGTAGTTGTTGCTAGGCAACCACAACAGTATTGATTAAGCCTTCATGACAGTTTCTGTCAGCAGAAAGCAGGGGACGAGGCCAGGCCCTTTCCAGGGAAGTTTTGGCCTTTGAGGGAGTGCTTATCAGGGCCAGGCCCACCGGCAACTACCAGGTGGCTTGCTAACAGGACATTTCTATTATTCACTCAGGCCTAAGGCAGCATGTGTAGTGATATAAGAGTGTTGGGCAGAGTATAAATGAAGTAAATAAATAATATAGCTGAATGGGGGGGGCAGATAAAAGGTGGCTGATTGGCAGGAGGGAAGGAAGAAGAATTGAAGATTCCCAGGAGGAGGTAAAGAAGAAGTAGTATGGGGAAGGGGATATGGGATCCGTGTGGTTCCCACCATGCAACTGGGCTCAGCCCAGCCTGGCCAGCACTGCACAACTGGGCCTCACCAGACAGCTGGACAAGCTAAATGTGGAATCACGTGTCCACATGCATCTCACTGGCGTTAGACCAGGATCTTTGATCAAGATCGGCCCTACTGTCAGATACACTGAGATGGCTATCTTAGCAAGGCAGATTTGGGAGTGCCATCAATGGGCAGTAGACCTACATGGTTTGCGTGTAAGCCACCAGTCTCCAAGGTGCTGCAAATGGATGCAGCTGGCTTTGGTGCAGAGGAAAGTGGGCAAAGTTGGTGTAGTTTTCCTGTCGGTGAGCACCAAGGGAAGAAGTACTCTGTGGTGATACAACAGAAACACTTGGCGTTTGAAAGCAGTACACGCATGAGAGCCAGGACTGTGATCCCTAACAATGAGAGAGGTGGCAAATACATTCTCAGAGAGTCATAGGAAGGAAGGAAAGAGGGAAGGGAGATGATTTTTCAAAGAGCCTATTTTTCATCTAGAAAGGGTAACAAAAGGGAGAAAGTTTTTTAAACGATATCTTACAGAGACAGAAACAGAGACAGTCAGGGGGAGAGATTTTTAAAATCCTTTCATTATTCAACATAGGCCAGATTGTCTCGACGCTAACAATAGTGACAAAAGCGAAAACTCTTTTTCTATTAACAGATGGAGTCATACATGAAAATAGGGATGTGACATTTTAAGTCCAGAACTAGAACAACAAAAGAGGACAGCAGACAGTATCACTGTACCTTTTGTCAAGACCAGACTCAACAGATCAGAAATACCTCTCAAAAAAGTCCTTTAGCAACATCAGTAGCAAAACAATGGGGCCAACCTGCCAGCATGTGACACCTTTGAACAGCCACACACACACAAAAAGTTCTTATCAGAACTCATGTGTCCCTTCCCCTGTCCCTAGAGGGGGAAATGACTTTTCATCTTTCCTTTTTATCCATTCCCTTTGACTGCTCAGTCCTCCCAATCTTCTCTTCGCCATTCTCTGCCTACAGTTTATTTGAACAGGCTCCATTCTCTAACAGGCATATCCAGTGGGGGCAAAATAAAGCAAAGAGAAGATGTGAATTGAGACCTGGAAAGATCTCCCTACTAGTTAGCTGGTTTAAACACAACGTGAAACATTCTCCCAAGGGAATAATGTGAATCGAGAAAATTAAAACTAGAGCAGCACAGCTCACAATGCAAAGAACAATCTTGGCAGCGGGGTGAAGATGACCTAATAGGTCCTTTCCATCATTAGCGCCTAGATTCAATTATTGTAATTGCCATAAAAAGTTTTTTATCTTTTTCATCCCCTGTAGAGGAATGAGACATAAACCCCCAGGGCTTCATTTCTTCCAGAGCATTTTATGTCAATTCATCTCTTCTTGGAAAGGGCCTCATCCAAGCATTTTTTATTATGCACAGTGTGTTCTGTGCCAAATGATGCCCACAGAATTGATTGGTTTTTCCCTTTTTTGGTTACAATGGAGCATGCATCATTTTGAAAAAAATATTATGATTAATCATAAGGGGCTGCTGTTACTGAGTGCTCACTGGTTTCTAAAGAATTGGGCTCAAATCTTACATATCTCATTGGTCCAGGGAAAATGTGGCTTTCATCACAGCAAGGTTTGATCTGATCATCTAGTGACATCATCTGGCCCTTGAGTGAAAGGCTTCTTCTTTCAGTGTCATTCACGGAACACAAAGAGGATGGAGACTCTGTGGGTGATGGAGTGTTATCATTGTTCTTTGCTTTCTTAACAACCAGACTGCAAGTTGGCTTATCCATTATAATCAGTGCAAATATCTGCTAATGTGTGATCTACTTGTGTAGTGGGCAGTGTAAGGTGGACTTGTGTGCAGGTCTCTAATTCTTTATTATTACTTCACATGTGTCCAAGAAGATGCATCTTGACATGCAAATTACCATTGAACACACAAAGCTGCATTATACTGTCTATTTTAACTGATAGTGGCTCTCTAGGGTCTTAGGTAAAAATCTTTCACTTCACTAGTGGTTGACTCTACATGGTCAAAAGCCTCCAGGTGACTGTGACTGTTGTGGTTCCAACAGTTACTGCAGCCACCTGCCAAAAGCCTCCTTCTAATCCTTTCATCATTGCTGACTGCCCACTTAATTGCCCTTTTCTCCTCTGGCAGTATTTGCTGTCTTCTTCTTACATACTGCAAGAAGAAGCTAGTTGCTGCTGTATGAAATAAATGGATGGCACCAATGGAAGAAAAAAATCAGAACGAAGTACTCTATGGATGGCTGTAGTGGTCAGTCACAAACTGAAGGAACTATAGTCACCTGGAGGCTGCTGGTGGCATGGCAAATCATTTATAGGGTTTTGTATAAAACAGATTAAGGATTTCCGCTTTCGATGGCAGATTGTTATTATTTAGTCATTATGGATATTCTGGCTCTATGTTAAAAGGCACCAAAAGACTATGAACACAAGGAATATTTGTAGCACTGCACACTGTATTTGTCAGGAGGTATGTGGTGGTGTCATGTATGTAACTTCTTCCCTTGGAAGTTTGTATGACTCAGTGTTCAAGGAGCATGAAGATCTTCCTGTTCCAAATAACATTTGAAACGGCATGACAGATGGCTTCAGCTTTTGTAGCAATGATGTATATTTTATGATGCCTTTTGTAGATTATCATTCTATTATTTAAATTCATGATTAGTTTTACTGAATTTGTAATATGCCTTGGAGAGAGCGAGAGAGAGAGAGAGATTAGAAATTAAACAAATGTGACCATCTATACGGGACTAAAGCCTGCTGGGAGGACTCAGATCCAGGCACCTTTCAGAAGGTAAGCAGATACAGGTCTGATGGTTGGATGGGTGACCTCCTGAGAACTTTATGGATGCCACCTTTACTTCCATGGTGGAAGAAAGGTGGAATGTAATTGTAATGAATAAATATTCAATAGTTGCACCCTTCTAAGTCCAGATGTCAGGGTCCTCCCCCCCTACAGGGTGGGAGTGCTTAGGATGGTACTATTCATACTCTCAGTGTGCAGTATGCAGTAACTGGGATTTAGAAAGTTCTTCTAGGAAAGCAATGGATAGGAAAATGGAAAGTCACAGTGACAGCAATACAGGACGACGTCTGAGGAATTTATATTATTGAACACACACACACACTCCAGATAGAGATTAGAGAAAGTTAAACATGGTTGCATCATTAGCAGCCAGTCTTGCCCTAGCATTTTTCCTGCCAAGTGGCTCAGTTCGCCTGAGCTGCTCACTCTCGGATGCCTTCTCTGTAAGTAATTAAGCCGTGATTATCCAGAGGTCTTAAGTGCCATGGCCTCACTTCAAGCTGTCTTGGAGATCAAGAACTGAGCATGACAGATGCTCTTTTGTTTCACTTTAGAGTGCTTGTGCTGTATATACATTTGAATTTTAAATAAATACATGGTTTTACATGAGAGAAATGGAATTGGAGTGAGGAACATACAGCTTTGTATAAGATGCGAATTGCAACACATTTGAGAAAGGGAGCCTGGTGCTGTTTGTCCATGTTTATATCTGAAATTGAGGCTAGTAAATATGATATAAATTGAAATATAAATGCTTGATGATCTTATACACTTCCCAAAATATCTCCAGTTGGCCATTTTTACCAAGAGAAGACAGACATATCCATCCTGACGCTCCTGACAATATTAAGGAGAAGGCTTGAATCATTTTCCAGCTAGGAGGCCTTTGCTTTGTCTTTGCCTTTGAAACAGTTCAACAACATTGCTACTGAACAGGCGGCTTTGGGTATGTTTCTGTAGCAACATATTCAGATGGACACAGAGAATGGCAGTCCACCCACTGCCAATATAAATGCACTGAATAGTTACGAGATGAGCAACTTCAGAAGTCATTAGGAGAAACCTAAGAGTGCCTCCCAAATGGGTCTGAATGAATAGGATTCTTTCTTTAGAGCAGATTTTGGCCATAAAGAATGAGTTCAGCAACAGGTCACAGAGGGCATGGGGGCCTCCGAGCCTTTCATTCTTCTGTTCTCTTGTCCCACCAAAGTTGGCAAAAGGGCTAAGGCTGGCCCTGATACTCATTATTATTCCTAGGTAATGGCCCATGAAGCGTCCTGGGGGTGGGGGGAGGCCCCTTCCCTTTGCTACTGTCCAGCCCCTCCTTCTCTTGCCCTTACTTCAGCTCTTCTCCTCCCAGCATCTTCATCACAATCTCCTAGTACTGCCCTCCTCTTTACCTCCAGTGGTCTCAAACACAGCTGGGAAAGGAAGGATGACACTGTTGGCACCCTGACAGGTTGATGGGCTGCCTGTTTAGGCAAGGCTTTCTTTTTGTCCTTTGTGTTCAGCCCAGGGCAGCACTTTGGGCAGGGCTGGGCCCTTTATTCCAGCAGATACCTGCCCAAAACTGCAGTGTACTTTGGGGAAAGAAAGAGCTGGAGACAAAGTTCATGAAGTTGGATCCTACAGAATTCCACTTGTGCTAGAGCAGAAATGCAAGAAAAAAACTGTGGTAGCTGCTTGCATTGTAAAATTTACTATGTTTCCGCTTGCATTTCCTGTTGTGCAAAATCTTGCACAACTAATTTCAGAACACTATAATGTATAGGAGGGGAAGCACTAGATGTTGTACAAGACCGTATGCAAACAGAACTGTGCTTATGTTTTCACTTCCACATCACTGGATCCAAGCCATGGTCTCCTTCCTTCCCTAAGCCAATCCCAGTCAGACTCTAGCATGAACCAAGTAGAGCGAGACACGTATTTATTTAGAATGTTTTTATTCTGCCTGTCTCCCACCCTGGGGACTCAAAGCGGCTTACAGAATGAAATAAACATAAAAACAGAATTTTCAAAAGCATATACACCCCGACAGGCCACCAATAAAAACTTCAAGCAGGTAACAAGCCCCCTAGACTGGAGATGGCTTTGCCCGCATGGTGTATACAGATGGGGCAACAGGCTGCAAGCTACCCAGGATAAGGACCAAGAGAAAAGGAGGGACACTCACTTAGCCAGGTCTTATATTTCAGCTGTCTCAAATGCTCCCCATTTGTTCCCTCACCACGTTGAGAACTGGCTATTATATACCCTGCTTTCCTCCGCTTCCCCCCCCCCCTCTCCTTCCCTCGTGATTAATCTCTTCGGTTGAAAGCTGGGGGGCGGGGTCAGGGCTTGTGCTTTATATTTTGTCCTATTACAGTTATTTATTGCTAGTTACCATGCCAGAGACACCCTAGAGGAGATGAGGGTGATGATGATGATGATGATGATGATGATGATGATGATTTGATGCCGTTTCTCTCACTGGACTTAAACGGTAAATAAGCCTTAGGGCTACAGTTCTCAAAGTCCAAGGTAGCTTTCTCTAAGGAAAAACAGATGGCTCTTACCACATTTTATTTTGACAATGATACACTGTTCTCACTCCCAAAGAAGTGGTGTTTGAATTAATGGAATAAAATAAATCACAGTAAAAAACAACCTGAAGCGAGAATGATCTGCTTATCTCAGAAGGGTCCTTTTTCAGATCATGTAAAAACCCTGGGGAGTATTTTTAGACTCAGTATTATTGTTTTTGGTTTATTAATTAAAATATCCTCATATCAATGGTGATTCAAAACGGCTTACAAGAACCAGTATTCACTGGCACACTAGGAACTGGGGAAAAAAAGAATAAACAGCAACCAAATAAAACAATTATGCACAGCTCCTGCCTCAGTTGCAATGGTACGAAAAAAGAGGAGTGAATAATCGCAGTGGGAGGAATAATTATTCACAAACAATTACCAAAATAACCACTATATTCAGAACAATAGTAATCAAAATGCATCCAATGAAACAAGAATAGTCAAGTTATGTCCAATAATTAGTCAGCATACATATAGGAAAACCTTCAAACAACATTCATACACAAGCAGTATGTGCAGGCAAGCCGCTCAAGAAAAGCTGCGTTATTTTGCAGTCCGACAGGTGAAGTCCACCAATTGTCTGGTCTCCACTCAGATTGAAGAATCCACGAACCCAATGTAGAATAAGGTGAAATTCCACAGGGTGCACGTTGGTAAGGTGTCTTCCTTGCTGTCTAGTCCAAATGTTACAGCAGGGGAAAGATGATTCCGGAGTGTAAACTCCACCGCCCAACACTCAGGGATGGCAGTTGCCTGGTGTTTCGTGTTGAAAACACCTCCTCGGGCAGCAACAGTATCCCCAATATCATGCACGTAGTCTAAGGCAATGACTTAATTGGTAAGAGTCAAAGAATCAATGAGTCTAAACGGCAGCAAGCCTAAACATCAGAGACCCATTATCAAAGGTGACATCAGAGACCCATTACCAAAAGAGATCACCCACTACCAAAAAAATAATGAAATAAAAAGCAAAACTCAAATTATCAAAATGAAGTATTCATAGTAAAAACACAGCCTTAGAAACATTAATAAAATCCAGTTCCGTTTGTTGTCCACTAGTACAGAACCTTTCTAAAAAGCCAGGTTTTGATTAACTGGCAGAACACCCACAAGGCATAGCCAAAAAAAATGGTTCCAAATAATGTGATTAGACCTGATGATGGAGTACTTACAGACCTTCTTCTTCCCAGTTAGGGCAAATTGAATGGCTAATATATCAAAGGGAAATCCTTTTGGCACATGTATCACAAGACAGATCCAAAGCGGAAGGAAGTGTCTCTCTAATAGAGACATATGCAGACCACTGTACGCCTTGTGGTGTTGGTTTGATTCCCTGGGGCACTAGAGAGCAGGCAGAGTTGCCATGTACAGGAGAGGCAGGCAGCAATATAACAAGCCATAACCAAGCATGTAGGTTCTCCTCCATCTCCTGCCCAGGATGACCACAAACCAACAGCTGCTACCTGTGCCTTTCCCAATACTTACACTACTGGTTTGTCACCCACAATATAGCCCAAGGTCAACTTGCTGTCAGAATACATGGGATAGATACCTGCATATTTAGAACATTTCTGTCCTGCATGTCCAAAAGGCAAGGCAAGATGGTCCAATTATTTTTGTCATGATTTATTGCAAAAATGTTCAGTTCCCACCTTAGAGTCTGGACAGAGTGGACCAAGATTTTGAAATAATCAGAGAATATCTTAGCAGACAAGAATCCATTCTTAGGGCTGCATGAAGCTGGAGCTGAAAGCAGAGCATCAACTTTGTGCTAGGATGAGACAATGGGCAGCCTTGGAGCTCACTTATACCCAGACTCTCTCCGGCAACCCCCTGACCCCAAGGTCTCTCCCATATCGCTCAACTCCATTTCTGCTGTATGAATTAAGACACAAAAGAGCTCTTTATCTGCTCCCTGCCTAGTGTGAACAGAAAAACAAGAATTTGCATCACAGTCCTGTCCTTGATCAGTGGGAATGGACAGAGGAACTATACAAGGAGAAAATTCTAGCCGAACCCTTGTTTTTGTTCCTGGAGGAGAGAATTAAAGAGCCCTTTGCCTATGCCTTGAACAGCAGAAGGGAGGGTTCTGCTGAACAGTCTTTCACGGTTCACATTGGGGAGGAAAAAGTTAGAGTCATTTAAAGGGTCCTTTGCCTTAATCTTTGCATGCAGCAACAGACTGGCTTTCTAACTTAACTGGAAAAGGTCTCAGTGGATCACTGCCCTGGAGGTTTAATGGTGGCCCAGAAGTAAGCTGAGCCAAGTGACCCCTACAGTGCTGGCTGCACCATAAGGTCCATTCAATTTGGATCAAGGTTGTGGCACTATTGGCAACAGGTTGCTCTGGGACTGTTCTAATGTCCAGTGTACTCCCGTTGGCTTGTGCAGGAAAGCCAGTGTGCTTACTCTTCAGTCCTTACTTGGTCCAAATATGGACCTTGATAAAAGGGAGCTGTCCGTCAGAGCTTTCCATTGTGGCAGCTGCTGAAGTGAAGCTGCATATGGGGGCATTCTCCTGCATTCTGGGATCTGCACTTCAGTGTTGCAAGAGTGGTTATAGATAAATTCCCTGGCATTACTCCAAAAGTGGTGCACATGACCTTACTGTTCCTGTATCCCCTCCAGAGTCAGTATTGCAGATATGAAACAAAATCAGGGCTCTCCATCTTGGCAGAATTTCATGTGCTGAAACAACATATCCAGTTTCTGAATAACTGCCTGTGCATAGTTTCAGGTGGGTAGCCATGTTGTTCTGCAGTAGAAGAGCAAGATCCGGGTCCAATAGCTCCTTAAAGACCAACTGAATTTCCAGGAACTAGTTGGTCTTCAAAGGTGCCTGTGCATAAATTTCTTTAAACTGCAGTGCACACAGATGTACATAATGTTAGCAGCAAGCTTGCTCAGGACGCTCCTTTACCACATCTTGGGCATGCTTGGCTCCTCCCTTGGCTCTAACTTAGGGGGAGCTCGGCCTTCCAGGCTGCAGCAAAAACCACCTGCGCTACGCATAGAGTTGGCTCTTGTGTCAATGACAAATCCTCCTCCCCTCCTGACTCAGTGCAGTTTGTCAAGAGCTTTTAAAAAATGTTTAAAAGCATTTTTTTAAAAATTAGGCATCCAACAAATGCGTGATCAGATAAAGATGAAAGTGCTTGGGAAAATAATGGCCAGCTCACCTGAAGCAAAGGCCAAAGAGGCTGAACATATGCTGTGTGAAGATTAAAGGGAGGGGAAGGCAAAGCGCACAGAGAAACCTGCTTCTGATCTTGTTTGCTGCTACGTCTGTCCACAGGCTCCATTCTTGAAGTCACAGAATAGGGACGCCCAATGAGTAGCCTTTGACACTTTGATTTGCTTTGACATAGAAGCTTCCTGGCAGGATTGGCTGATAGTGGGAGACAGCACCGAGGGCTGGCCTCTGGCAGTGGGTGCTCCCATCTTTAGCTGTGTAATACTAGCTGCGACCTCAGCATAGGGCCTTTGCTTAGCTAAGAGGATTACAGAACTATTATGTCCAAATGACAGACTGCCAGGTGCCTCAAAGTGGCAGGAAAAAGGCCCACGTTATTGCTCTTCTTCAGGCATTGTTAGGAGGAAATTATAAACCAATTTCTGTCCGCATCCACTCAGATTGTTTAGAGGAAATTTGATCTTGGAGTGAATGGCATTCTGGTGATGACTTTTCCCATGTTTAACAGCAAGAGCACAGAAAGGTTGCAAAGAATAACTGAAGCGACATGTTGTTTGTACGTCAAGCATGTTCTGAAGTTCATACATGTTCTTAAAGATGAGAGCCATTTTCACACTACTAACCTGCTTCCGTAACATTGCGAAACGTCGTGCAAAAAACGTGGAAGATAGCATATTCTTGTGAGAGTTTTGTGCGATGCCGAGCAAAACTCTTGCGAGAAGACACTATCTTCCGCATTTTTTGCGTGACATTTCGCAACGTTACAGAAGCAGATTAGTAGTGTGAAAATGGCCGAGGTTAATGGGCATGTTGAAGAAAAGGTTGATAAAAGGAACCTGCCAGCACCAGGTCATAAGGGGAGTGTGTGTAGCTTCAGTGCAAACCTCAGCAGCACTAGGACCAGAGGGCCAATCTGGAGAACATAAAAAGAGGCTTGCTGGATTGGACCAGTGGTCTAGCTAGCCCAACACCCTATCTGGCCCATTGGCCAATCACTTACTCTGGAGGACCAACAACAAGGCATGGAGGCCAAGGGCCCAGTGTTGCCTCCTAGCACTGATATTGAGAGGTTTATTGCCTCTGATTAATTGTGGAGGTTCCCTTTAGTCATCGTGGCCCGTAGCCACCAATGACCCTGTCCTCCATGAATTTATCGAATTCCTTTTTAAAGTTATATATGCTTGTGAGCCAATTGTAGGCCAAGGCCTGAGCTAAGTTGTGGGGGAGGGATAAAGGCATTGTGAAGAGCAATTCAAATGGACAGGGAAGCTGGCAGACTAGGAAAGGGTGCAGGGAGTCAAAGGCTCAGAAGAAGAAGCCTGACAGGCGATATTCGAGGACAGCCTCACAGACAAGCCCCCAGTCTAGCTGTTGTCCTAGCCCAAGAACATTAATAGCTAAATAAGGTCAGAAGGAAGCCATGGGCTGCCTGGGCTGGTGACGGAGCCATGTTGAGGCCTGGGAGGGAGGGGTCCTTGCTCCAGTCAAGTGGAATCTGTGCTCTTGCTCTGAGTCCCAACTGACCTCGAGAGAACACTCCATGTCACCCAAGCAGCTACATCTAAATGCTTCTTGGTGTGAGGCTTCTGCTGTGATATTTTAAAAGTCTGGTTTCTTTCCCCCCCCTGTTTATTTATTGTCTTTCCCATGAATGTAGCAGGACGTCCCAGCCCGAATAAATGCAACCTCTGCACCAGCGCCAGCCCAAGAAACAATACACACCAAGATGGAGGAACTGGAGGAGGAGATCCTCTCCAAGATTTTGGCTCTGGAAAAAGAACGTTCCTCCATTGCCAGCAGCAATGACCACCAGCAGCAAGAGGTAGAAAAGGAGCTGGATGCCCTCCAAAACCGGGTGGCGGACCTTGAACACGGTCAGTCCTGGCAAGGGAGGGAACAGAGCCTGAAGGTCCAAATGTCTAGTTCTCCTTTTCAGATATTTCTATGCCTTGGGGTGGAAGAACATCAGCCATGTTGAACTGGTCCGCATGACACCATCAGTCTACACAACTTAGTATGAATTCTCATATTGACTGCTATACTCTTAGACCACAGCTCCCAAGCTAACCAAATTTTCTTATTAGAAGGATCTGCCAACAATGTTTTGTTTACTCAGAAACTAGCTCTTTATATGGTCTCACTGATTTGATGGTATAATTTTATTTGGCCTGTCTGGCAGGTTGTATCCCATTGGTAGGTCCCTGGCAACCCACACAGAAGAGTTTGAGAACCCATTAGTTTTCATGCTTCTTGGGCATTGCTGTGTTGGGTTATAGCCTTCCTCAGGCCTCAGAACCTGCTTTCAGTATCATGGTTTTGCCTTGGAACCAGAGTAGTAGTGATAAACAAAAAAGGGCCCTCCAATATATGCACGATGCCTTTCCCTTCCCTTGAATTAGGGTGTCCAGCCTCCAGTAGGACCTGGAGCTCTCCCAGAGTTAAAATCAGTCTCCAGGCCATGGAAATCAGTTCCCCTGGAGAAAATGGCTGCTTTAGACGATGGACTCTGTTGCATTATACCCCATCCCAGGCTCCACCCCTAAATCTTCAGGAACTCCTCAACTCATAGCCAAGCTACAAGAGACAAATTATACGAGGAAGAGCACGTGAAGGGAGTCACAATGTTAGCCTGGAAGCTGGGTTTTAAAAGAGATCAGAAAGCTTTGTCAATTTCCCCTCTTTACAGAGCCAGGGAGATCACTGCTCAGGGAGTTTAATTTCCTCTTTGCCTCCCTGAAGGCTCTGTCAGTTTCACCTCCCCTTCTAAGAGGAAGAGGAAATAAACAAGCCTTCTGAGCAGGGATCTCCCTGGCTCTGTAGAGAGGGGAAATTGACAAAGCCTTCTGCTCTCTTTTAAAACTCAGCTTCCCGGCTAACACTGTGACTCCCTTCATGTGCTCCTCCTTGTGTAATTCAGCTCTTGTAGCTTAGCTCTCAGAGTTGACAGCCCTACCATCTCAGCAAAGATTTGCTAGAGGTGGCTTACAACTAAGAAAATAAAACAACACTAAACACAACCATTTAAAACTAGACAAACAAAAACAGCATAAAACAAACGTTGAAAAATAACTTCTGGAATTAACATGAAAGAAGCCTACGTTATAAAGCGCTATTTCTGAGCAAGCTAACCCTCTAGTAGCTTTTATTTTTGAAAGTAAGTTCAGTGAGATGTGGAGATGATGAAAACAGCAATTTAGTATTTATATACTGTTCTTAGAATGTTACATTTCACCTTCTGAAGTCTTTTACAGTTACATGCTTTTGGCTCAGGTCAATATTGCTTACTATGACTGACTGACAGTGGCTGTCTGGGGTCCTAGGCAGAGGTCTTTCACATCACCTGCTATCTCATTCTTTTAACCGGTTGTCCTGCTTGCACCCAGGGGCAAATAAAAATTCTCCCAAGCATAGTCAAGCAGGCAGGTGAGACTAGCAAACACTATCAGAGCTACTGATCTCACAACAGCCAGAGCTGAACTGAGGCTATTTATAGGAGTTAATGCCTGCAGCTGAACCAGTGGCCTGGAGTCTGAAGGCACTTAAAGCCAGACCCTGTTCAGTATCCTGCAAAGCCTCAAGGTGAAATTTGGTCCTGTACTGCCTCATGGCCAGAGGAGGTACCCTGGGTGGGCAGCCATGCATTCTACCACTTGAGCGGAGCATCTATCTGGGCGTTCTACCTTCTCGGCTCCTGGGGGTCTGGTGGTGACAGTGGGTTCCTTGGCAACAGGCAAGTCTCCTTGGTGGGTTCGTCAGCACTCCCAGTCTCTGAGCCTGGCTTTTGTTCATGGGCCACCTGGGCATCTGGCTCAGCAGTCACAGCAGGCTGCATATCACCTGATGCCCCCATAGACCCGGGGGTCCAGGAACCTCGGGATCTGCTGGAGTTCCAACTGTGGGATCACAGCATACTCTTCCTCTGGGGAGGACTTATCAGGCCCAATTCTGACAGTGGTAATGCTGGGGATTGAACTTTGAACCTTCTTCATTCAAAGCAGATGCTCTACTTTTTAGTCATAACCCTCCCCCAGAGACTGAATTATTCCCCACTCTACAAAAACTATGTCATAATAAACCAGTTGTTTACTAGGTTAGTCTTCTTTTTTGACCCCAGTTTCTCTGTTATGCACACAGAAACGAAAACCTTCACCCCTCCAGATGCCTTCAAAGTCACCATCCCTGTACGAAACAACTATATGTATGCCCGGATGAAGAAGAGCCTGCCTGAGCTTTATGCCTTCACGGTCTGCATGTGGCTGAAAGCCAGAGGTCCAGCAGGGGTGGGCACCCCTTTCTCCTACTCAGTCCCTAGTCAATCCAATGAGCTTGTATTACTGGAGTGGGGAACTAACCCCATGGAGATGATAATTAATGACAAGGTAAGAAAAGGGGAGATCTTGGCACAGACAACTGGAAGACCAAATTATTAACCTGCCCTTTGAGGGGACTAAGTCCCATCCCACTCACAAAAATTATTTAGGCAGTTATGAATGAGGATCTGTTAGAATCAAATAATTTTTTTCTCACACTTTTATCCTAGTCTTAAAGCAGCAGATAAATATAAAACAGAAGACAGAAGATTACCCAATGCTAGAAAACAGTAACAATAATACAGAATCATAATTGAAGAGATGCTTCCAGTTATTTTCCAATTAGCTTAGAAACAGGAGAAAATTGATTCAAAGTAAGAAGTCGCCCAGAAGACTGCTTTCAGAAGAGCCCTGCTGGATCAGACCAGTGATTCATGCCCGTGACTCTTCTAGTCCAGCATCCTGTCTCATACAGTGGCCAATCAGTTGCCTTGAGGGCCAAAAAATGGGGCATACAGGCCAAGGCCTTCTCTTGATGTTGCCTTCCAGCACAGGTATTCTCAGAGGCTGTCTACGGAGGTTCCTCATCATGGCTAGCCTTTGATAGACCTCTCTTTCAGGAATCTTTCTAATCTCCTTTTAAAGCTATCTATGCTCATGCCTTTACTACATTCAATGGCAGCAAATTTCAGCATTTAATTACTCATTGAGTAAAGAAGCATTTCCTTTTGTCTCACTTGTAAGTTTTGCCCATCAACTTTATTGGGTGCCTCTAAGTTCTACTATGAGAGAAGGAGGAAAAGCCCTGTCTGCCCACTTTCTCCACTCCACACATCATTTTATATACCTATCTCATGTCCTCTCTTAGTCATCTTTTTCTAAACTGAAAAGCCAAAGACTCTTCAGCCTTGCTTCACAAAAAAAGCTCTCTAACTGCTTAATCATCTTGGTTGCCCTCTTCTGTACCTTTTCCAGCTCTGCAATATACTTTTTGAGATACCGCAACCAGAGCTGTACACAATATTCCAAATGTGGTTGCACCATCGCACTGTACAAGGGCATTAAAATATTGACTGTTTTACTCTCAATCCATTTCCTAATAATTCCTAGCATGGACTGCTGCTGCACACTGAGTTGACATTTTCAATGAGCCCTCCAGGAGGAGGAGGAGAAAGTGGTTGAAATCATCCCTCTTGCCTTATGCTTCAGTGGAGTCTCTTCTGCAGGCAAAAGCGTTCTTGTGCTGGTAGAAATAAAGCATTAGATCCCCCTCCAAGATGTTTATACATATGTGCCCTTCTTATAGATTTTATACTAAAACAGGCAATTGGTCAGTCATACACGCGATCATCTGTTTCAACTAGGAGAGGTTTTCAAGGTCTCAGACACGTATTTTCCTGCTCTTTGGTCTGAGATCCTTCGAACAGGAAATGCTAGTAGAAACTAAACTGAAGACTGGGCATCCAGAGCATATGATCTACCACTGAGTTAAGCCCAATCCCTGACATTTTCTAAATCATAAATCCTAGCTTTTCTTTAGCCAAGGCATTTGATTCCACAACTCCATAAGCAAAGACCAACCATGCTTATCCCAGGAAATCACAATGGCGCCCTTTCTCCTCCTTTCATAATCTCCCCTCAGATACAATATTCCTGATACAGCAATCACTTGAAATGCATTATCTCTGAGGCTTCTGCTTCATTTCCCCTTTTGCCACTGGTGTTTTACAAGCCAATTGGAAAGGATTTCCTCATGTGCTTCTCAGCAGTGATAGTGGTGATGATGTCAGCAACAAGCATTACCAGGTCATTATTCCAAAAACTGAATTATGCTACACACTGTAAGACAAAGACATTTCCATTACATGACTATTCTGTTTTGTTGTCAAGGTGGCTCAGCTGCCCATGAGTCTAAAGGTCGGGACATGGCACCACATCTGCATAACCTGGATCACACGGGATGGCATTTGGTCAGCATATCAGGATGGTGTAGAGCGTGGGGCCAGCGAAAACCTGGCATCCTGGCATACTATCAAACCTCATGGGGTGGTCATCCTGGGCCAGGAACAGGTAAGTCTAATTCCAGGATTATCCTTGAAATGATGGACCAGAACCTCTTTTAGGGAACCTGCCTGGTCTTTGTGGGGTATTTTTCAATCTCCGTGGAGAAGAATGTCACCATATTGATATGGGAACGAGACTGTCCCTGTTGACATTCTTGTCACAGTACATTTATCATCTTTGAAACATAAAGCAGAACGGGGCTTCTCTGTTAGATCTGACATTATGTAGAGCTGAGGTTCTCTAAAGAGATACCCCCTCATAGAAACTTCCCAAATTCTTGCTGCTGTGTTTTAACGCAAAATCTGGACGTGCAGAAAGCAGTGATAGAAAAAAGCCCCACTGCTTCAGTTGGGAACCACTAACCATGGTATTTGTTTATTTATTCCAAAGTTACATCCCACATTTCCACTAGTTAGATGTTCAAGATGGCTTACAAGATGGCTTACTTCCCAAATTCTTGCTGCTGTGTTTTAACGCAAAATCTGGACGTGCAGAAAGCAGTGATAGAAAAAAGCCCCACTGCTTCAGTTGGGAACCACTAACCATGGTATTTGTTTATTTATTCCAAAGTTACATCCCACATTTCCACTAGTTAGATGTTCAAGATGGCTTACAAGTGGATAACAACAAAGGCCATGGCAGTTAGGGAAGGCAGTTAGGGAAGGCTGATCCTGCACTGGGCAGGGGGTTGGACTAGATGGTCTGTATGGCCCCTTCCAACTCTATGATTCTATGATTCTAAGAGCACCACAGAGATACACGGGCTAGAGCAGCTCCATCTAGGAACCACATATTATAGTTCCTAATCTGAGCAAAAGCTATGTTTTTAAGCAACCATGTGTTTTGCTGATTAAGCTTGGGGACTTCTTCTCTCATGATTTGAAGCTCCTGTGAGTCCCTTCATGTTCTTTCTAGAAAGGATACAGAGGTAAATGAGATAATGGGTATCTTCAGTTATTTTATTCTCTCTCTTGCTTTTCCTCCCCTTCCAATACTTTTTCTTCTATGTCTCCTTCTTCTATTCACCCTTTCCTTTTGGTCCCCCCCCCACCCTGCATTTTGCTCTATTTGTCCATTGTCCTCTCCTTCAAAATTATTCTCCTTTCTTTCCTTCCATGCTTCCTTTCCCTCCAATATAATGCCATAGGATACATTGGGGGGACGCTTTGACGCCACTCAGGCTTTCGTTGGTGAGATTGCTCAGTTCAACATGTGGGATCATGTCCTGACGCCAGCAGATATCATGGGTTTGGCCAACTGCACCAGCCACCTGCAAGGAAACATCATCCAGTGGGATGAAAAACTGGTCGAGGTCCATGGAGGGGCAGCCAAGAGGAGCTTCGAAGTTTGTGAGGAAAGGAAGAAGGCATGAGAGGTCCTTGTCCCCACCAAAAGAAAGGAGCAGGGAAGCTACTGCCACTTCTTTCAGCTTATATAAAGAACGAGGCAGTAAAGAGTCTTTTACCCATACAGAAACATCTTGGAATTTAAATTGGTCTGGAGAATGCTGTGTGTGTGAGAGAGAGAGAGAGAGAGAGTGTGTGTGTGTGTGTGTGCATGTGAGGAAAAGACGAGACAACCTTCTGAACTTATGAAATTGTGACACTGTGTTTTTCATTGTTCCAGTAAAGCTCTTTCTGATTCATACTGCAAGTGGCAAGGGCCCTCCACCTAGAAAGCTGGGGTGATAAGAGGGTGATAGCCATATTTAAACAGCAGGCCAGAAGTTGATGCAGAGGATGGGTAGCTGTTGGTGGAACCGCCATCACCAACATTTTGCTTCTTTCACGTTTTGCCTGACACCGCTGGACTGCGAGTGGGGTTTGTTGTAGGACCTGTATGGTGGTGGCATTTGCCCATGAGAAGCCATTGATAGTCGAGGAATACACAAGCCAATATTCCAGTAGCCTCTGCAAGCTTCCGCCAGGAATGTCCCACTGAGTCCTCTGCCTTCTGGCCTCCATAGCCTCAAGCTGGCAATGGTGCAAGGGATTTCTTCATTCCACCAAAGCCTAAATACTGGATTCAGATTATCTTTTTTTATCACAGTGATCCCACGTTTTATCCCAGATGAGCTCTGTGAATTGCCACTTGCTCTTACAGTTCTATTTTTTTCATAAACGTCCAGATTAATTTTGTCAGTATTTTTTCAGACAATTCTTGTGGCAGCTTTTAAAGAAGGAGTATTCTGATATTTCTGCTTGTTCATCTTCCTCCCATAGGTCTTCTTCCCTATCCCTTGCATTTCTCTAAGGGCTGATACAGACGTGCATGTTACTTATTTGATATCTTCTCACATTGATGACTCACAGTTTAACACGTGAAGCGAGTCTGAAGTGATGTGACGTAATATGACAACTCTCTCTGTTCTGTGATGGCCATTTCATGCATTTAATCCACCATTTGATAGTTCAGCCATCCAGTGATGGCCGTGCATATGTACATCAGCCTCTAGTCTACAGAACTTCTTAAAGAGATGATGTCCTAGGATCCAAACAGCTTTCTGGCTACTGAGCCCTGGCAGACTGTTTCCACTAGTAAAAAGAATGCTGGGAAATAATGGAAGGGACTACAAATAGGCTACACAGATCACTGCCTGACCAGGAAGCAACCAGAAAGGGAAAAGCCGTTTGTAGATGCTCCAGATTTCTTCCAGTGCTGAAATCTCATGGGGACACAATAGCAGAGATGCTCCTAGACCTGGACATGATAATAATAATAACAACATTCGATTTATATACTGCCCTTCAGGACAACTTAACACCCACTCAGAGTGGTTTACAAAGTATGTTATTATTATCCCGCCACAATCATCCTGTGAGGTGGGTGGGGCTGAGAGAGCTCTGGAAGAGCTGTAACTGATCCAAGATCACCCAGCTGGCTTCAAGTGGAAGATTAGGGAATCAAACCCAGATCTCCAGATTAGAGTCCCACTGCTCTTAACCACTACACCAAACTGGCTCTCAACTGATGCAGAGTGGATCTTAAACTGTGCCTCTGTCACATGATCCCAGGCTTCTAGCTCACAAATTTACAGCTGAGCTCACAGCTGTGCATTACCCTCAGTTATTCAGGACAGAAGAATTATAGTCCAGATAACACCCTCGGAGGGTTCTTGTTTGAATTTTTTAAAAAAATATTAGCCAAGGTAATTTTGATATGCAGCAGACCCATGATCACAACATGTTTATGGTGCATTCGCTAAGTACCAGATTTGGAAGTGAATGACTGAAGATTTATGTGACTGACCTGTTGCACAGTTACCATGAATCTTCTTTCCAAAGCAGCAGCAGCTGATGCTAAGTTTTATTTCATAAGAAGAACTCTTCCAGATCAAACCAAAAGTCTGTCTAGTCCAGCATCCTGTTTCCTAGAAAGATCAGCCAGAGAAACCCACAAGCAGGACACCAAGGAAACAGCCTTCTGCTGCTCGTCTCCATCGCATACATGTGATGAAGGTCACAAAATGGTTGCATAAGGAATCCAGATATATGGAACATGTGTAAAGGCTCGAGAAATGGCATATGGCTTGCAATTCTGGGTCTAAAGTGACAGAAAAAAACCAGCCCCTTTGCCATTTCCTTGCTGCAGTGCCTGACAGAGGCTAATTTATAGGCTACCTGAAACAGGATAAGGTCCCATACTCAGGGTAATGGAGACTTGCAGAAGAGTCCTGCTTACTCAACGAAGACTTCCTTTAGTTGTAAGCAAAGATGAGGGAGTCATTTAGTCACGTTTCCTGGGTAATGTCAGCTTTCACATTCTGCGGCACTGAATACAATGCTTGACTTTATTATGAGCACTTCACACATTACAAAGGTGTACCCCCCAAGATAATTTAAGTGGGCAATGCAAGGCATGAATGTGGTCTTGTGAATATTTGTTTGAACATTCTTGTATCATCATATAGGTATACTTAGGAGAAAGCCAGGTTTGTTTTCATCTCCATGTTGAGTGTACACTTGATGGCAAAACTAAGATTAGCAGTCCCATAAAGTGTGGAATGGAGAGCAATATAAGAAATCTAGACAGCTAGTTGAAGTATTTATTCTAAAGTAAGTTCCATTGAGTTTAATGGAACTTACTCACAAGTAAGTTTGCTTAGAACTGCAGTCTAAGTTATTTAGCTCACTCTTTTCTCTGTCCCATTCTTACAATTAGGCATATATTGGTATTTCTCAATGCATTGTGAAATGTGCAATGATCCTCCCAGGTCTGTCTCCCAACCTTAAAAAGGAGTTTAGTTCATTTTTCCTCTCCCTTCCACCAGGTTTTGTACGAACTCCTTTCTCTACAGCTTCTGGTGTAAGTGAAGGAAGAGCAAGACCTATTGCCTTTTAAAAACTTTTGTGCTGAAGATTCTATCTGTTTTGGATTTTGACATACGTATTTTCATATCCCAAATCAGTAACTGTGTGCACCTCCTTTGTGGCTCAAAAAGACAAGGATCTAGATAAACTAGGGAAAGTGTCCTATACCCCAATCCAAACACTGTACAATTAAACTATCATCTGAAAGCTGGACTGAAGCATTTTGAAGTTCTACAAACTTGTTTAATAACCACTCTGTCTCCCTATGGAACCTTTGAAATACTGTTTCCTGAGAGGGGCTGAGATCCATAAGAGAATTCTCAACACCTTCACCAAACTATAATAATAATAATAATAAGCTTCATTTATAGTCTGCCTTTCTTAATGGAACTCAAGATGAATTACAAATATAAATATTCAGTCAATCAGCAAGCAAATTACTAAGAATGATAGAAATACTCAAATCTAACTGCAAAGGTTCCTAGTAGAAAAGAGCAAGAGTCCAGTAGCACCTATAAGACTAAGAAAATTTGTGGTAGGGTATGAGCTTTTGTGAGTCACAGCTCATGCAGTAAAGACTTCTTTTGGGGAAACCATGACAGAGAAAACAGCATGAAACTAATATAAATCTGTAGCACTTAATATTCTAAAGAGTTGACAGGAGTCAAAAGTAATGTATTCCAACCACTTGCCACAAAATAGAACCGTTGCCACATGCCAAGACCTTCACAGATCACTTTGAAACTGAAAGAATCTGGAGCAGAACCAAAAGCAGATCCAAGGATGCAAACCAATTTTAAAGTGTTTTTAGCAGCTCCTTCCATGAAGCAGAGTGGTTTTTCAGTGAGTCTGGAATAGGAGCTATACAATCACTTACAGTATACTGCTTAAAAGCTGGGGGGAAGGGAGAAAGACTGTGCTCTTTTCTTTCAGCAGCTGGCCAGAAATTTTTCAGGGTTTTTCAGTTGTATCTGCAGAGACCCAGTATACATACTACATGGACCACGTGCGCACAAAGTTAGCCACCAGAAGGGGTGTGTGTGTGTGTGTGTGTCCGGAGTGGGAATGGGCAATTGAAACATTTCATTGCATGAAGCTAAATCATATCCCCTGATAATTGCTTGCCGATCAAACTAGTTTTAATGGGACAGCTAGAAAGACCTGTTTAAAAGTTGGCAACTCTGTGTGAACCTCATTCTATGGATGACTGGGATGGCTTGCAAGTGAAATATCATTTATATGAGCCACCCCTTAATAGGCCAAATTCTGTGGCTCGATGCCATGGCTGTGAGGCGATACAGCTATGCCTCCCTGCCTATTTTTGAAAGGGCATAGATTCCAACCCACAGATTCCAAAAGTCATTCCTCTTAGAATTTGTGTCCCTTCTTTTTCCCCAGTCCCAGCCATTTTTCATGCCAGTACTAGTGGAGGGGGAAGGATTTATGGCAGTATCTTCAGTGGCTTCTGTAGTAAATAAAAACAAAAGGAGGGAAGGGGCGGGGCTGAGGAGGTTTGTAAGCCTTTTGAGTGCCTAATATCACAATGGTTTTGAAACCTGTGAATCCACAGATAACTACGTATATGTAAGATATTATTCTCTGGGGATTTTGTGATTGCTTGTGACATATTCTGCTTATTTGTCCATCTGAAACCTCCCACTCGACATGACTGCTGATACAATACATTTCCTGTTCTCTCTCTGAACAAAACTGGGTGAGGGAAGGCAGAGCAAAGAAAGTTATTTCAGCTCATGCAAGTGACAATTTTAGGACCCTCCTCTAAGGATTACTTTACAAGTTGCACTTTTAAGGGGTACTTATTACCGACCAATGTGTGTATAATGCAAAAAGACACTGCAGGGAGCTATAATTGAGCTTAACCAACAGTAGAGTCACCTTGCATTTGCAGTGTGTAAAATAAACGGGTACCAGCCTCACAGTTGGTAACATGTACCCTGTACAAGTCTAGTGTGAAACAGCCCTCAAATTGTCCTGCTGCCAAAGGGACCAAAAACCCTTCTCAGAGAGAGGAGAATATATGAGTGGGTTTAGAGGATGGAAGTAATCATGTTTGTGCTGTCTAACACTGTGATCTCAACACACAAGACTTAGGGGGAAATACACACTCTCTCTGAGTACTTTCTCACTCTCCTTCTCTCCCCCTTCCTTCTTTTGTACAGCTGTTAAACTGGAATCGATGTGTGCACACACTTGTGTCATATGTATTTTTCTTTTGTATATTTGATTGTTGACAATAAACTTGGTGTTTATATTTGAATCTCTTTAAGATGTTTGGGGATTACATAAGAGACAGGAAAGTGTTCAAGAGAGGCCATAGAACCTGGGCAAGAATATGCCCAATACAACCTAGGCCATATATACAGTATTCATTAATATATATCATCCTCTTCTCCCATACAATATGTCCTAATATTGTTGTGTACAACTTGAGAGGGGTTGGGAGAAAGACTGAGGGAGGAGAGATTTTGAGGTATACAGGGCTTTTTTCCAGCTGGAATGCGGTGGAACGGAGTTCCGGAACCTCTTGAAAATGGTCACAGGGCTGCTGGCCAGTGGCATGGAGGGCAATCTAAACTCCCCTCTGTCTGGAGATCAGGGGGTGGGGCCACCAGCCATGTGGCCATTTTCTCCTAGGGCAACCCATTGAGTTTCACCACCTCTTTTCCCAGAAAAAAGCCCTGGAGGTATAGCAATCACTGGTAAAATGTCTTCTGCTAAGCACATGGTGCAGTGATTTCACAGAAATGGTATCTAAGGAGTATAGTCTATTTACTCCTCCATAAGTGCCTTGCTATGGGTCTGAGACACCTAGATCAGGTGACTAACCTATAGCACAAGAGTCATGTATTGCCCTCAAGATCTAATGCCATATTTCTAGTCCTAAGGAATATTTGATTTGGAACCCAAAGGAGATAACCCTGGATGAAATTTCAAAGATATATACTGATAAAAAGACCTTGGTCATTCTGAACAGTGGATCAAAAACATCATCAGCCTGCTCTCATTGGTTGTCACAGACTGTCATTTTTGTGACAAGTTTTCAGCTAGGAGCAAGGTGTTTCAGCTGCTATCACAGCAGATCTAGGAAACAGAGAGATGCTAATAAGAGTATTAGACCAAAGATGACTCCGTTTCCTCAGAGCCTGTATGACTCAGAGCAGTTAGCCCTTTCCCCACCACCACATACACACACAGAAAAAGTGCAGAGTTCAACAAACCACCCAGAGCAAAAAATCAAATAATGTACTTCAAACAAAAATATATTTGATATGGGAAACACGCAGTTATGAAAAGAAAAAAAAACCCTCCTCACCCCAAATCCTGCCATTCGGTCTCTGGATGCTTTGAACGGAATTACTAATTCGGAGCTCCAAACCGTTATGGGTATGGGATTCATTGGATTTTGCCCCATTGTTTCTGATCTCTCTCCAGAAATCTGTCATAGCAGCAAGGTACCTGATTCAACACAGGTGTAAATGTTGATTAGGCCTGCTACTGAACCCTCTGAAGAACTGCAGCGTGGATCTTTGATCTGCAAAACATCTGGAAGAGCTCCTCTATGATACTGAAAGCCTCCCAATGCCAGGCTGCATGCTGCTGAGAGACAAGGCAAAAACACATTAAAGTTGCCAATTCTCAGCTGAGAAATTCCTGGAGATTAAGGGGCAATGCCTATGGATGGCAGTGGCATCAGCAGGGATGTTATCTCATACAGTCTGCCCTTTGAAGCTGCCCTTTCCTCCAGAGGAACTGGCCTCTGTAGTTTGGAGATCAGTTGCAGTTCTGGAAGAATTCCAAGTCCCACTTGGAGGCTGGCAAACTTATGCTACACTGAGAATACACAGATACATATTAATTGCTTGATCATAAAGAATAAACATGGCAGTTACCTTTTGCAGTGAAGGAAGACTGGAGTATAATCTAATAAAGAAAAGGAAGGAGAGACAAAAACTGTATGTGGATGTTAGGCAGAAAGAGAATTAGGAGGGGTCTGTGGGTCTGTGGTAAATTGCACGGTTTGCATGCAGAATGCCCCAAATTCAATCCCCAACATCTCCAGTGAACCTCAGCATGTGTTGGGAAAGGCCTTTCTCTGCCTGAGCCCCCAGAGAGCTGTTGTCAGTCAGGACCAAACTAGATATGGTACAAGAGCCTAATCCTGACTGGGCTAAACAGACCAGTGCTTTATTTATTTAAAACATTTATATCTTGCCTTTCTCTGGATCAACAGGACACAAAACAGCAAGTGATCTGACTCTGTTTAAGGTAGTTTCATAAGGTCAGAGGGAAAGAAAGCATGACAGGCCTTCTCTTCCAACTGAGGGAACCCACACAGCCTCCTATAATTTGGGGAAACTAGGTGTCCCAATTGCAGACTCACGCTGGCAGCAGGCCAGGGATAACTCCCAAATTGTCTAAACAGGGCAACACACAGTTCCAAAGTTCAGGTACCAATTGGGCACACTCACAGCTTCAAGTTCAAAGGGGGATTCCAGAAACACATCCACAAGAACAGGTCAGGGACAAGAGGATCAGTTCCAAACCCAGCAGCAAGGCCAGTAGTAAGCGGCCTCATTGCTTCCACACAGCCACTCCCTCTTTGGCTGCTTTTAACCCTCACAGTGCTCAGCTGCTTGTGCTATAGCATGCACCTGCCAGCTGTCTCAGTCCTGCTCCTGCGAGCACTCATCATCACTAATGATGCTGGGCTGGTGCTGTGCTGCTAGCCTGGCACTGTGCCTTCTGGCTTGGAGGGCTCTTCTAGCCCTCCTCTGGCAGCGCTCCCGAGGCTCTGGTGATGAAGGGGGAGAGCTGGCCTGCACCTGGCTTTCTGTTGCCAGCCCAGGGCTGGGAAGCTGAGGAACCGATGTGCTGGGACCTGGCTGTGGATCAATATCTGAGCCTTCAGGGCATGCCTCCTCCTGCAGTGCCTCTGCCACTGGCTGTGGATCTGGGTCAGGTTCGCCAGCTGCCTCTCCCTCAGAAGAGTCCTCTGAGTCTCTCTGCTCCACTGGGCCAGGTTGGTCCATGACATCAGGTTTATTTTGAATTGTAAACGTTCCCCTCAACTGCTAGATGTTCTTATGGTAGTGAATGTAACAACTTTGATTTCGCTGCTGTGAGGTAAGTTTTGTATTGAGTAAGAACTCAGAGATCACAGAGGCAGGAGGTTCATAAAAATAACAAAGATTTGTTTATGTACCAGTGGTTTTTAAAGAACAGATCAGCAACTCAGGTCTCCCAACATTCAAAGGAGAAACCTGGCTGAGACACATAAATTTAAGCTAGTTTTGACTTCAGATTGTGATTTTAATTCCCTATAAGGCTTTCAAGTACAAAAGGGCTTTCACTAACTAACCATCAGGTTAGAACCTTTCACACACGCACAATATTCCATCCACACCAGTCTTCCCTTTCCAAAGAGTCAGACTGAAGCCGATGAGGCTGTTCATCACTAGAGAGAGTCTCCTCACAACTCTGTCCTCTCCCAGAAGTAGAGTTAGACCACTCTGCCACAATACCAGGTAGAGCTAGACCCAAAACTGACTCCTTTCTCCCCGAGGCAGCCCTAAAATGAACTGCTGTTGTGTTTCCCTCCAGCATTCCACCTAGGGTTGCCAGGTTCCTATACCCTCCTGGTGTGTGTGGGGTGGCAGGGAGTGCTCACCGGGATGTTGATTCTCATGAGCATGCTTTGCATGCATGCTCCCCGAGCCAAAATGTTGACATCATTTCCAGAAGTAATGGCATTGTGCTGGCTGTGGCAGTGCTCCAGAGCTTTGCACAGGGCTGATTCTTTGAGTATTGGCCCTTTGGGGTCATAATCAGCCCCAAGCAAAGCATGGGAGCACTCCCGTGGCCCGCGCAATGACATCACTTCTGGAAGTGATGCCACATTTGTTGGGAGCACGCACGTGCTCTGCATTTATACCCACAGTGCCTGCCAGTGGTGGGCAATTGCTGAGTGGCTTGGAACCTTCTGCCAGTTACCTGCGACCAGTGAGCTAGCAGGCAAACCACCTGAAGGTTGCCCACCATTGGTAGGCACCTGGGATTCCTAATTCCATGCCTCCTCTTGAAAGGTGATCAGATGCAGGGGCAGCACTCCCACAGGGTAAGGAATGATAAAGTTGGGAGGTTGTTTTACCTTTCAGTGGCAGGACAAACCTTCTGTTGATCACAGAAGGGGTCTCAAAAAGGTGTATAAAAAGGCCAAACATTATGGGAGAAAAAAAAGAATGGCAAAAGGGAGTGAGAAAACGACAAGAGAGAATTGTGCAGAAAAAGAAGAGTGTAAGATGAGACAACCAGATCCTGTACTACCATAGGAGAGCCCCAAATCAGCTTCTGCTCTTCTTCAACTCTGTTGCCAGGACCAGTTTTTGTGGCCATGTAATTTGCTGTAGTTACCTGACATTTTTCACACAACATCCCAGTCCTTGCCCACTATGTCTTTATTAAGGAGAACTACTATAAAGCCTCAACACTACAGGCCAACAAGCATTAGGAAGCATTTAATCTAGAAAAATATTTGCAGAGCACTGGGAAACCTGTGGTTTTTGATACAGATCAGCAGCTATTTTATGAAATGAGGAGATAGAATAGACCAGGCCTGAATGTTGAATTTCCATTGTTATAAATTGGAGCTCTGTCTCCTCTACTACCATTCTCCAGTGCTTCATCTGCACCATCCCAAATTCACGTTTGTTCAACTTTGGCTGCACACAGATAATCACACATGTGATCTGCAATCACATGTAAACACTGCACACATGATTGGATGGTGATCCATTGTCTTCACTCAGATGGACATCTTCATACCACAAAGTTGCTGTCCCATCTCCTCCAAGGCATCACACATACTACCAGTCTGTTCCACATTTTAGAGACAGAGTTAATATACCTTACAACCTTTTCTTCAGAGTTCAAAATATTAAGTGAGAGGCAACTCCCTTGAAAGTTGCCCCGAGTCCTACAGAACTGAGTATTCAAAGCAGAATCAAATTGCTAGAAAATAAAACTAGCAAGGACCTGGGCGTTCAGGCACATGAAACCCAGGGATAATCGATTATACTGAAATAGTTTACTCTGCTTTTCCATCCATAAGGGTACCTCAAAGCAACTAGCAATTATAGTATTAATTCAAAAAAAGAAGATCAAATAATTTAAAGCACAAGAAACATTTAAAATCAATGCATGGAGGAGGTAGCACACTTTTGCTCTGGACCCTTTCTCTTCAATTCCTCATGTCTGTGGTACACTTTACTGAGGCTCAGGGCTCCAGGACAAGTCAGTTTCAGGAAAAAATAGGCATGCCTTTTTTATAACTCATGGGACTGAAAATATAGGATGGGAATGGGATTAGGAAAGGAAAGACGTTATAAAGTTTGTACTAGAACCAGAGATATTGCATTTGGGCCCTGCTTCTGTACAAAAAAGGTCTATGACGATAGGGCAGTTGAGAGCAGGGCTAGTGAGCATAATCCCATACCCACTCATTGGTTATTATGACTTCTGTTTGTTGAATAGTCAAGAAGAAGCAAAGCATTCAAGCCAGGTACAGTGGACTTCAAACACAAAGATAGTTTCAGGTGGGTAGCTGTGTTGGTCTGCAGTCAAAGAGCAAGATCCAGGTCCAATAACACCTTAAAGACTTACTTAGATTTCCAAGGTATGAGCTTTTGAGAATCAAAGCTACCGTTGTCAGATAACCGATGAAGGGAGACTTGGCTCTCAAAAGCTCATACCTTGGAAATCTAAGTGGGTCTTTAAGGTGTTATTGGACCAGATCTTGCTTTTTATTTTACAACATAATAAATTTACAGGGGAAAGGGAAGAAGGAATGACTGAGATCAAAGAGCCATTTTCCCCAGAGGAATAAAGAGTTCCACATCAAGAATTTAATTAAAATGGTATAGTTAGAAAGGAAAGCTATAAATATGTATGAATGTGGGAAGTTTCACAGAAAACAACAGCCGATGTAGCATGCCTAACAATGGAATTTCTGAAGTAAGATTGTACAATGGAAATGAGATGGCTATGACTAAAGCTAAAAAGAGGAAATTGAAACAAGCTTTTAAACTCTGTATGGAAGCTGCTTAGGACTGCCCAAAGAAGCGTGTACATATCATCTTGATTGTAAAGGAAATAGGAAATGAAGCTGAGTAATAGAGCAGAGGGGTCATGGGAGCACAAAAAAGTGTAGTTTGACAAATGGAAATTAAGTCTTGATGAAAAAAAAGAAATATAAACGTCTCTAAATAAGATGTAAGACTAGGAGACAGCCAGACTGGTAGAAAAGAAATACCCAACATACTGTAACTGATTCGCATGCCTGTAATTCAGACCTGCACAGCTTATGATACACAATATTGACCAGGTTGTTCTCATCCCAGATCCTGAACAGTCTTACTTCTGTTCAGAATTCTTGAATCTTGTTTGGGAGGAGAGAAGATATTCCAAACTTATCCTCTTCTTCTAGACTGTCTGTCTCACAGCAACACCAGAACTCATTCAACAGTTAAAGGAGTGTAGTGTCCCTCCCTACTTTCTTCCCCATTCGTTCTGTAATCATTTGCGGTTTGTTTTTGTTTTTACCTTTTAAACATTAACCTATGGACTTTTAATCCAGCTCTTCCTTACATTACCTTAAAGTTATACCTCAGGAGGACTCTGGTCACAACAAACACTCTTTTTATTTCCACTTTCTCTACTTTACCCAGGCTTATACCTCAAGATTACCTTCTTTTTGTTTGTGTGACCTATATATTGCTGCCTCCCTAACTCCCTCAAAAAGTTTTCACCTTTAGACCTCCTTAGTTTAACTGGTAACATAGGAAGGTTTCTTATAGATGGTAGTTTGACAGAACAGTTAGTGCATGGGATGGTTGTGAGGTAAAAAAGATACTTTTTCTTAAAAGTAGAGTTCATTTATAAGAACATAAGCATGATAGTTGCAGAGTTTTGCTGAGTGTATTGGTTTCAAATATAATTATATTTTCTTAAAGGTATATTCACAGATTCAGCCACTCTTCCCTTAAAGTCACCATTAATGTGTGGGTAATATCACGTGTATTGCTTTGAGGACATGGAGACCAGAGGACTTCCTAGGACATGTGTGGCTTGCTATGTGTAAATGGGTCGCACAGCATGTGCCAGCAAGGAAAGAAATTTTCTATCAAAATTGGCACTCCTAGGCACATCACTCTAGAATTCAACATAAGTTTACAGAATTCTGAAGATCCAGACAATTTGGTCTTATGCAAGACTTTTAAAAATCAATGTACCTAGCAGCCCGAATGCATTGCAAATGCCTCCAAAGCATTTCCACTCATTTTAAAGCATATTATTATAAAGCTCATCCCATTGTGTTACTTTATTAGGGTTTATGGATGATTTTTTTAAACAAATTCAAACATAATTCATAATATTTATAAAGACAACTACACTTTTACACTACAGGGGCTGGATATAATGTGCTATAGTGTGCGTATAGTATGATCCTACTGGGTAGTTCTGTTGTTTAATGTATCAATCTTCCAATTGCTTATGCGCTGTTTCAGCATTTGTTCAACTCTGAATTGGATCTGCTGGTTGCAAATTTGCATTTATAGACACTTTTACAGTGTTTATTGAAATGTCCTTGAAATTGATAGTACTAACTCACACAGTGTAATCCGCCTTGAGTCTCAGTGAGAAAGGCGGCCTATAAATAACGTAAATAACTAAATATAGTGCTGTCATGGTTTAAGGCTTACACTACAAGCCATTGCAAGCCAAGACAAAAATTAAATTATTAATTATTGATGTTCTCGATGAGGATAATATTGCTGTCACAGCTGCAAACCTCGCTGTGTAAACGTCGCTTTTTAGCGTGCTAATTACACAGAGGCTAGAACTTCGGAGACTTCCCCACCTACAACTTTCCCCCACATGCCACCAGCAGCCTCCTCAGGCTACTGCATAAGCACCTAAACACCAACTCCGCCTGCCGAAGAGACCGAAGGACCCTTTGCATAATAGACAACAAGAGACGCCTATGAAATGTTCTAACTCTGTCAGCTCGCCCTATAGTCAGCAAGAAGGCGGGCCTTCCGGCGTCCGTTGCTAAGACAAGCACGTTTCTCTCCTTAACAACCGCTGGGAGGCTGGCATCAAGGGTTCGGGGTTGAGGTGGCGCAGGTGAGAGAGAAAGAGCGTGTTCTGCGGTTGCCCTGCGTGGGCACAGCCGAGTCCCCTTCCTTTCCTAGTCCCGCTGAAGTGGAGCCTTGAGCCTTCCCCCTGGCCGGAGACTCCTCAGCGCGCTTCCTCGTTGTGCCCGTTGAGGGGCCAGGACCCTCGCCGTCCTCCTGGACAAGCCTCGAAGGGGCCCAGGGCCGGATCCTGCCATTACTGCTGCGATCCTGATCAAATATCGCCTGTGTCTTGACTTCATTAGGTGGTCTTAGGCGCTCTCTTTCCCTCTCTCTCACTCTCCGCCCCCGTACGCGATATAGAGGTAATACTGCCCTGCTTTATAGTTAAAAGGCTCTTGTAAGGATTGCAGCAAGGTTATGCATGTGACGGTCTTTGACAATGGAAGGGCTTTATGAATGTTGGGTGTTGGGCAGAGTGACGCAGGTTGCCGGAGAGAGCAGACTGTTGGTTGTTTAGTTCGTTGTGTTGTTTCTGCTGAAGGGAGGGAGCTCCATCCGGATTTTTTGCCTTGGAATGTTACTGTGCTGGGCTGCTCCTATTAAGAGCTGAATCGGGGTTTCGCATCAGAAATTATTGGTAATGCTAATGCTGTCAGTGTTGGAGCAGAAAGGAAATTACCTTGGGCATGTGCAATTAATTTACTTAGCAGTGGATAGCTGCTGGGGTCAAGGACAGGATTTTAAGGTTAGTGGGGGTCACTGTTCAGAAATAAAACTCCTTGCGCTTTGAGGGGTTTCCCTTCCTGCTCATGGCTTGAGTAGAGTAAATGGGATCTGCCGAAAGTTTTCATAGTTGGAGATTATAATTTTAGGATAAGAGAGTGGTTCAGAATTACTAAATCAGTGAAACTTGACATTGCTTCACCAGCATAAGGATTGTCAGTTCAGAATCATGCACCAGAAACCATGTGATAGCTCATTGATGCCATACAATATGGTAGCTGTAGTTATTTGATGGCCACATGGTCTATAACATGTAATGGAGCCCAACATTGCCACCTAGGGAGGCAGCAGTGGTGGACAAACTGCATTATTCGAGGCTTGACACCACTGTCTCCCCATGTAGTTACAAGCACAAGGTGACAATTTTGTGGTTCTCAGGTTCTGACAGTGCAATCGTAAGCAGAGTTACACCCATCTAAGTCCATTAACTCTGCTTGGGATAGCAAGATTTGGGTCCAGTAGTACTTTAGAGACCAACTAGATTTCCAGAATGTGAGCTTTCAAGAGTCAGAGCTCCTTTGACTCTAAAAAGCTCACACTCTGGAAATCTGGTTGGTCTCTAAGGTACTACTGGACCTGAATCTTGCTCTTCTACTACAGACCAACATGGCTAGCTGCCTGAAACTATCTGCTTAGGATGGATGGCACTGTGAATATCAAATTAAAAACAACATGCCTCCCTTTCTTACAATTGTGATTGGGTATCAGTCGTACTTATGGCAATTATATGTTGGCTGTTTTTTCCCCATGACTGTCTTGGTGTTTCAGTCCTTTGGCTTTCTTCAGATGTTGCACATTATCTCTAGCATAACTGCTGACCAAGTGCCATGGCAACCTAATATATATGTTGCTAAGGTCAGGACCCTTCCAGATGGTATAATATAACCCTACACTTGTAGTTTTCAACCAGTGGGTTATAGAGTCCCACCTACTGGCTCGTGAGCACTTAGAGTTGACACACTGTTTTTTACTACTTTTTGGAAGGACCTGTTCTATAGTGCATGTGTGCAAATAGCACACATTTTATATGTAGCACACTGTTTTATATGTATGCTAAGAGGAGCAGCAGGACAGTGAGATGAAGGTACTCAGTGATGAAAGGATTCTTCCATGGCCGGACCCTTGACTTGTTCCTTATTACAGTTTACCTCCTGTTACTTTCTTCTGCATCCTGTACGCAGCAGTTGTGGTCAGCTCCATTGTTCTGGCTCTGACATCAATGAGATAACTGGCTCCCCCTCTTCCTGTCATGGGATCTCCTGTCAAGTGCTTGGTTGCATCTTCCTGAATCCCATGCTGCTGCCTGGGGGTTAAAGATGGGACCAAGGTCTGGAAAGGTCTTAGAAAATCTGAAGACAGCTGGCAGAACAGGACAGGAACAATATATTCAGGGGAAATGGATGAAGGCTTATTTTGCAGGCAAAAAAGTTGTATATTAAATATAAGGGTTTGGATATAAAATTAAAGATAACATAGTAATGCATATGCCAAAATCTGTACTTGAGTGGAGGATGTCTACAGTAAGTATTTAAAAGATCTCTCAAAGGTATTAATATGAAAATGAGAATATTTCATACTTGCACCTTCTGAGAGCTGCCAATTTGGAGTTCAGGCATCTATTCAGAAAACCCTAGATAAGTAGAAGCCAGCTTCCAGTCTCCCAAAGCATTGAGACTACGTAAAGATGCTGTATAGTCTCGCAGTTTGGTGAATGGGTGATCAAGTTCCCTGTAACTGTTAAAGTCCAAGGCCCCTTCCCAGAAAAAAAAATTGCAGTTGTATATGCTTCCTGTCTCAATTATTGTGCAAAATCTTATTTCACAGATCAGCAAGTAGCTGCAGCATCTCTTTAAAAGGCTGCTGATAAGGATGATCTGAAGTGTTGTTTTAGGTAGATGTGCTGGAGAAATTATCTGAGCATCACACATAGTGTTCTTGTCTGTATCACCTACCAAAAGGCTGGTTGGAAGTGAGAACTAAAAGCAACAGAGCTCATGAAAAATGTAGTGTGCAGACCCAAGCTACATCACGAATCAGTCTTCCTGAAATGCAAACAAACATTTCCAGTACATCCATTTGCAGTTTGAATGTGTTGGCATCATTACTAATGGAAACATAAGGCCTATCTGCACAAGAAATGTTGAGAATAATTAATGATGCTTCATGTTTACCAGTCTGCAAGATCAGTGTAGAAGACAATTAGTTTTTGTTTTCTGAGAAAAGAGCATAAGGATTTAATGTTTAAAATGGCTCTGTTTTCCCCTCATGTTATGGCTCGTCCTTGGTGTTTTATTCTTTAAATTTGTAGCAGATGTTTAGATGTATGTAAAGACATAATTTGTGAGACAGAAACCAAAGCTCCAGCGAGGCTGCACTTTGTGATTTGTAAACCTCACAGTTTGAACTCTTTATGTAGAATATTATATAGTTTAATTATTCAAGCTTCTGTTATTTGAAACTCCTAATCAGCTAGGTTCACTGTGGGAGTTTAATTTGGTATAGTTTTTGTACAGATTTGCAATCTGAAGAAGTGGAGTGTAGTCCAGTGGTTTATGCATTGTAGATATTAAAATTTGGAATGTAACACTCCAGGATCTCATGATGGGTAGCAGCTGTGAATGCATCAATAGTCACTATAAAGCTTTAGCTTTATGCTAACCTTCTTCATGCTACTTTTGAATTACTGAATGTATTTGCAGAGGAATAAAGCATTGAGTCCAAGCCTGCACATCAGTTCAAACTGTTAGTAAGATTTCTTCATTTCTTGGTTTGGGTGATTATACTGAGTGGCCTACATGTTCTGCTTTCAGGGCTTTTCAAAGATTCCAGAATATCTCCATCCACATGGCTCCTTGCCAGGACCAGGTCCAATCAAGTCATATGTCCTCAGACCAGTCACTGGGTAGATAAAAAGGAAGAGTTAGTCAAATCATATGGAAGGCTGTCGTCCTATACTATAGTAGGGGAAAACCTTCAGCACAGAAGATGATGATGTATACCTGCCCCTTAAAATGGGAACCAAGTCATATCCTAAGCCTGAGAGACTAACAAGAGACAGCCCTTATAAAAAGGCAACAAAAGAAGTTTATACTAATTTGAGGTTTCCATTTCTTGTGTTAATGACGGTTTCATTTGAATTAAACATTCTAAGCATTCTGCAACTTTGCCAAGAAAGATAGAATCTCTCTGTTACACTTTCCTGTGGTAATCTTTATCAGTTCCTTTCAAAGCTCTAGAGTATATGAGTGGGACTAAGTAACTATTAATCAGGCAGGATGAAGTAACAATGGGTGACAGAAGACTGACTGCTTAAAGAGGTTTGGCTCCTAAAATGGAGCTTGGATCCTTGAAAATGGCTGTAGGTCTAACAGGTAGGTCAGGATCATCAAAGTCACTACAGCCCCAGCCCTCATTGTTGTTACTGTGTGCATACTATGTTAATAAAAGATTGTAATTCAAACTAATAAAATCCCAGGCATGTAAGTGACTAATTCTTTATGCTGAACCTTTTGAAGATTTCAGCTATGTGATATCTTCAACATTTTGCTTTATGGATTGTTGACTGCTTTTCTTTTTGTTCTTTGTTTCTTTTTCAAAGCAGCAGAATGCCCTACTTATGCAAAATTGTTTGGCCTGAATTCTAACCATTCCTAGCCTGCACCTGACTGGCTTCCTGCAGGTTACTGTGCCCCTTCCCAGGATCACAGTGGACAGACAATGGCAGACACTGGGGAGGGGAAGAAAGAGGAGGCAGACTATAAGAGGCTTCACATGTTCCCACTGATCAGGGTAAGAATGGGAACAAAGAGGTATGATATATTCTTGGCTCAGATAATACAAGAGCTCTGTGTTATGGCATTATTTTTTATTTGCCCATTAATCCTGTTAGGAGAGTTAGGACATCTTATGGTCATCCTAGTGACTATAGATTCTTAATATAGTGGTAAAAATGACTAAGGAACATACAGCAATCTTTTTCAAAACAGAGACACAAGGGAGCTCTTACCAGTTGCTTTGCATGGCATTTGCCATCTTTTTTTCAAGGCCACTTCACATGAGCACATGTTGTGTAATGTAATGGAGATGCAGGAATCTTGGTGGTGAGGACATACTATAGTTTAACAATTTCTGAATGATTTCCCCCAAAACACACTAGCACTATCATGTGCATCCCATAATTTGTAGCTTTGGTTTGTTTCCCTTGGCATGGACACTAAATGCCACATAAGAGAAAAAACAGGACTATGAAGCAGCCCTCTGCTTAACCCTTGGAGGCAGGGAAAGATCTGTTAGATCCAAGGAAATGTGAGTGGAGCACTGCTCACAGACTCAACTGTTCCTGTCTTCTGCATCCTCCAGTGCCACCACCCAGACAGGGGTGGGGCTTGAAACCAGTATGGCCTGTAGTGTAGGGAACTGCAGCTCAGGTGAGAAATTTATGAAAATCGTGGATCCCTCATTGTGGAAACAGAAGCACCTTCCTTTTGTGCAAGGGCTCCTAACTTAGAATCCAGCCTTTGGAGTATGTTAATGAATGATCCATGTGAATGATGTAAAGGTATAGTGAGGTCTGTCCCTAGTGCCTTTAGAGTGTACGCTAAGGTGTGGGAGAAACTTGGAAGGAGTAAGGTGCTAAAAAGAATCAGGAAGTATAACCAAAACACAAAAAACCTAGCGTACATGCATGGATGGGGGGAGAAGTGGGCAGGTGAACATGAGTGGCTAATTATGGAAGGAAAAGCAAGAGGAACTGAAGGAATATCTCAACCATATAGACAAAAATAGTCTTGGTTTGCAGAACTGCAGAAGGCAAGAACACTAGGGAAAAATTTCTATGGACTGGATCCCATGGAAGATTTCTGCAGATGAAAGGTATTTTTATCACAAAGCTTGACTTCTTCACCTCCCCATTCCTGCTGCAGCCCCTAATGGCCTCTGAAATTACGCTTTTAGGACATGAGGGAACCTGCCTATACCCCAGAACAGCTGGAGGGGGTAGTCAAAGATCTGCTGCTGGAGGGGGGAATTGGCAAAAATTGTCCCCTCTTTCATCTGCAGAAATCCTCCATGGAATCTAACCCTTGGACTAATAGATGTTTACTAGAACATTTAATTGCATGTAATGGAGAAAGGCAGGGTGATCTGAAGCCATTTGGCATCCTCCAAAGGCAGAATGATCCTCATTAACTCTAATCAAGGTCCTGGCATTTGAAAGTCTCCTGGGTTTTTGCTTCGTCCTTCTCTGTCTGTGAGTCTGTTGGCATGGTGCCCTTGTTTTCAGGAATTTAATAACATTTAATATTAGCCACATAGAGAAAAGTGTCAGTGATCCCTGTCTGTTGTATTCTTTAAGCCCCATTGTCTCTTTGTTTAAGCAGTAATAACTGGTATTCTCAAAAGCTGATGAAAGACAGAGACTCAACCCTATACCTTACCAGCCAAATATACACACATTTTTGTGCTCATGTCGGTCCTATGCAAAATTACCTTTGGCACCACACTAGTAGTCCAAATTCTGTGGTATTTATTTATTTTAAATATTTCTAACTCATATTTCCCAGTGCTCAGATTACAGCATCCTTTAAATATAGATCATAATTAAAATCCGTAATTATAGCAGCACAGTGCAAAGCCATCAGCAATATACTATAGCAGACCACAGTTTCTGAAAAGCCTGCTTTCTATCTACCCAAGGCCTCACAAAAATGAACCTTGCGCAAGTGTCTGAAACTGAACATAAATTAACCCTTTGAGGGAGACTGTTCTGCAATATTGAGGCAGCCTCTAAGAAGGCTTGGCTGCATAGGCAGCTATTTTAAACTTTCTGAAGTGGAAGAACCTAGAGGGAATTCAGTTCTGTTCCGATTCTGTCCTCCAGCTCATTCTATGATCTGATCCCTCCCTTGAGGCTTCCTAATTGTGAACATTCTCATTTTTTTGCCCTCCAGGTTCAACCACTAGGTTTACTTTTAAATATTTTAAGCAGATGCTACATGATTTAAAACTGTAAAACAGCCCCATCTGAGTGCAAACAGTTGGGGCCAACAAGATTGGATTGAGGAGAAAGGAACAGGAATCCTGTGAACCCCCTTACTGTGTCTACCTTGAAAAAAATCTCTCTTCAGGGCTGCTCATTGGTGGCATCACCATTGTTTAAATAGGGTTGTCAAAAATACAGGAACTTGCTAGTTCCGAAAATCTCCTGGAGCTATTCAAGAGAAGGTGGTGTCAGGGTTTGACCACCTACTAGCAGATGAGGTTGTAAGAGTGAGCGCCTTTATTGTCCCTGTTTTGATGCTCTTCCTCTCTTTTTTGTGTTTTCTACCAGCATTCAGACATGCCAGAGGAAATGCGAGTAGAGGCCATGGAATTGTGTGTTACTGCTTGTGAGAAATATGCCACCAACAATGAGGTATTAACCAGCCCTGAAAAGGGTGTACTTTTTACACCAGTGTCTCCAGTTCTTTTTTGACTATCTGAAGATAACAGGAGAAGACAAAGATAACAGCATTTATCAAATGAGCAGTGCTATACCATATACTCTATGGTTCTTCTTAACAAATGATAATCCAGCTACTTAGGCCAATGTCTACAATCACATTTCCTGCTTCTAATTACTAAGCTCTGTTGTATAAAATGCTGGTGTGGCACAGATGCACTACAGCATTCCTGTGCCTGCTTTGAACGGAAGGAAGGAGAGTTTGCCAGTTTTCTGTTTCCTAGTGTTTGGTAAAATAACAACATGAATTGCTTTCATTTTAGATAGACAGGATACAATGACATTCTCATTTTTGTGACAGCAACTGTTTGATCTCGTTTTTCTTTTCCCTTTCAAGTGAAATGAGAGTATAAGATCTGTAGTAGTGAGACCAAGCAAATGATTTGAATTGATACATCCTTTTATCTATGCATTCCCACATTTTGCAAAAATAGGGGTTATCCTTACTGTCCTGATGAATATTCACACAGCTGGAGAAGTGCTTTTTTGCATTGTCAGTAGATGGAAATTTGGGGTCTCTTCATTGAGCTGAATAACAGTACAAAACCAAAACGTGTGTAACACCTTTTATTAGGATCAAGCTAAATAACATAAAATAATGTGCAAGTTTTTGAGTTCTCTAGAACTGTTTGTCTGGTTTGATTTTTTTTTTTAAAGCAAGGGTGGAGAGATGTTTGATCTCCTGAGCAGAATGCCACACTAACTAAGATAGAGTAGGTGATGCAAAGAAAAGCTGATATCAAGTTGCACCTTTAAACTTCTGGGAAAAGCAGGAAAATGGTGGCATCCAATGTGCTTTTAAAACTCTGTTCTCCACTGTGGCAGGAAGTTTTTATTTTGTATTGCATTGCCCCTTTTCAGGATATTTCCTTGAATTGACATTTATTGGACTAATTCTGACGGGGAAGAAAATATAAACATGATTCTGTATATTTTATTGAACTTTCATGTATTGGCAGCAGTAGTACAATTAGATTAATAAAGTGGAGGAGGACAAATTACTATTGCAAATAATCCTATTGTTCTAACTTTATTTTTGGCTTCTTCTTTTTTTAATTTTCATTTCCCACCCTACCCCCTTCAGAGTGCAGCCAAGATGATCAAGGAAACAATGGACAAGAAGTTTGGCTCCTCCTGGCACGTAGTGATTGGTGAAGGTTTTGGTTTTGAAATCACCCACGAGGTGAAGAACCTGCTATACATGTTTTTTGGAGGCAGCCTAGCAGTTTGTGTTTGGAAGTGCTCCTGACATACTCTGCTTGAGTTCAAGCTTGCCAAATCTGGGAGATTTTTTCAGACTTTTCATTGGGTTTTTGTACAACCTAAAGGGCAGCTTTATTTTTAATAATAAAATATTGGGCTTTTTTCTTATTTATATACCAGTTTTATGGAAAATATTTAGTGTGTGTATGTAAATCTGTTGAGCTACCTAATCCAGCTCATAGGGTTTCTGATTTTACCAATGTGGCTTTTTACTGAGATAATGCAAGAGGAATCAGGGAATGACGATTGGGAGGGGGGGATAGTTTATGAAGCCATACATCCTGGGTGGTACAAGAGAGGGAAGAATCCTAACCTGCAGCCTCCTTCTCCTTGCTGTCTTCCAAACATTCCTACTTTCTGGGAGAAGACCAGGGGAAAAAAGGCAACTGATTTCTCTCTGTCCGGATGACAGCTGCCTGTTTCTGAAAAGCATGCAGTGCCAGCTTTCAGAACCTGACCCGGTGGATGGTTGCTAGGATAATTGCCCTTCCGCCTCCTCACCACACCTACAGAGCACTGATATAGCTTGTAAAGCGTATGGCACACAAATAAGACTATTTTACATAGCATGCGGGGTAGGGTGGGGGTGTCATGATGGCAATATGTTGTATCTTGTTTAGAGACGGGTAGTGGGAAGAAGCTCCATCTGAGCTGCCGGTTTTTCAAACTTTTTAAGTACAGTTGTACTTTCATTGTGTAGAGTTTAATAATGCTTTCACGAGGGTGTTGATTAATGGAATGATCATAATTGTATTTTGTATATGGCTTATTTGAATTCAGAGTGTGAAAGGGACTTCAATACTTTTTTTACAATAAAAAAGCTTTTAAAATTCATGGGACATGTCTGGGAATTTCACTTAGGTTGTGTGTTTGTATGGGTGGGAAAGTCAGTTTTCCATACATGAGTCAAAGGACTCATGCTGTGCTAAGTTATGAAGGATGTGTTGTGATCCTGAGTTTGATGTGGCCTTAGGAGGGGAATCAGTAAATAAATAATTTTTACCCCCTGCATATGGTCTGGTCTCCCCCCTTTCCTCTTGAGTAATGGGGATTACAGGCTGTTAGACAGCATAGCCTTTTACTTTAGTGCGGTTTTCCTTGGGGAATTCCATTAGTCATGCTCAAAATGTGATTGCTTTGTTGGAGGTCCAATAGAGCATCTGCCCCTAAGGTGATACTGACTCGTGACTCTGGAAGGTTTTCCTGTCTGATTTCTTAGAATAATCTTGGGGATGACAAGTCTGCTGTCTGCTTGTGGCTAGGTGTGGGCCTAATCAAACAGCAGAGGTTAGTGCATGGATATTCCCGCTTTGCAGCAGGGGAGTGTCCTTTTGGCCTTTTCCAGCTCTTTCTTTCATACTGACATCACCTGGCAAATTATCTGCGTGATAGAGCTTGTGTGCTGTGACAGGCAATTACAAATGTGTGAAGCTGCCTATTAATATAAAAACAGCTCAGTTGTGGAACATTACCTCAGCATATTTAGACAATTCAACAAACTAACACTTCCCACCTCCTTCAGATTACAAATACTTTCCACTGGATTCACATACAGTTTATTACAGGGGAAACCAAGGAATGGGGCAGACTGGTGTGGGTGTATGTCCACCATCTCAAAGGAGAATCTGTACTGTTAATGCAAATAAATGGATAGATCAGAGGAACATTGTTGATGTGATGTTCAATACCACTATGAAGAAATAGTGTTGCAAAACATCCTAAAAAAGGCAATTCATTGACAACTTATTGTGGAGTTATTTTGCTAAAATCAGTGAGATTTATCCCATTGGAGGAAAAAAGGTTAGCATTTCTTCACATAATGCCCTTTCCTTTTTATTGTTCTACATCATGTTTGTTATTCTGAATCCTCTGACCCTTTTAACAGATCACATGCTGACAGGAGAGAGAGAGAACCCTTGCAGTAATCCAGGAATGTGAATGTGGAGTCTGCTTTTGTGGAGTCACTACAACACTGTACAAATAAGTTAATAGTCCTCAAATGCTCATACACCTTCATTTATATGTTGGTCACAACAGCCCATGCAAGGTTCAGAGTGATCCACATAAACCAGATTAGAGGCAGCTGCTTATCTCAGCAAACAGACTTTGTTCATCTATGATAAATATGCCAGAGACTCTGTGACCTGCATGAAGCCAACAAGGCCACTCTAATTGGCCAGTCCTCGGCCCTTTCATCAGAATCTACTGCAGGAATATTAAAGCCTCTTTAGTCTCCAGGAGAAGACTGGTCTCTGGAGTTGCTATTAGTGCCTTTCCCATTTCCTCTGCAGTCCACAGTGTGAGGAATCGTCCTTGATTTATTTTTAAACACACATACACCACTATATTATTTAAATACAAATATTTTAAATAAATATAATAATAGGATTCATGTCTTATCCAGTGATTCTATCATTTACATCACCAATAATATTTATCACAATATACTTCTCCTTAATTAAGGGATGGTACTTCAGGTTTTATTATGGTACTTTTTGGTTCCACAGTTTACCATAGTTGTAGCAAAAACCCAAATCCCAGTCTCCAAATTAGGGAAGGGGAAGTGGTCAGTTCCCCTTAATGGGCACCTCTCCTGATTGCTGGGACCCAGTGCTCCAGAATGCACAGTTTGTTTTATATGGCGCATGAGTTGCTTTCTCATTAAGGGGACCAAGCAGGCATGATGCTTTTTTAGATTGGGTTAAATTATAATACGTCCACTGGTAGCAATAGGAAAGATTTTCAGAGTCTAACAATCTTTTCTGTAGGCCGTGAATGTGATTAATGTATTGTCATCAAGGATTATGAGATGGGGTGCAGATAGCTCTGGAGCGGCGATGTCATGGCAAACTGCATTGCATGTTGCCTGGGATAGAAAGCTGGTTTGGAAACTCACTGCCTGTCTTGGTCATTTCGCTGCATACTCAGACCTGACTTTTCAAAGAATCTTCCAGTTAATCATTAATGCTAGCATTGAAGTGACACGGACCCGGGGGTTGCAAGATCACAGCTTGGGTTCATTCCCACTTCACTTGTGACACAAAGCCTTTACATGGGACACAGGGAGAGCATTTGGCAGAGCAGGCTGACATTTAAGGCAATCATGAATCCACAATGTGCATGAGGCTCTCATCTTCCCAATCCTATTATATAATGTGGGGAGAAGATGGGTATTTTATAGCTTGGCTACAAGGGGGTCTACCTGAATGACTGAAAGGGAGAATGGCAGGATTTGAGTCCAGTGGCATCTTAAATACCAACAAAATTTTTAAGGTATAAGCTTTTCAAAAGTCAAAGCTCCCTTCAGATAAGGATGGTAAGGGTATTTTCAGATGTAAGCCTTAAATTGATTTGTACTTAAACTGGTCAAACTTGGCTACAGCAACCCATTTTTGTTTGCTTTCTACTACATGGTCTTGCCTCTGTAAACCATTCATGTATTTCACACATAGGATGAAAAGGCTCAAAAGCACTTTAGTTTCAAGGGTTTCTGAGATGATGTCTCTGTTAACTTGTTTCACATAAAACAACAAAATATTCTTCTAAAGAAGTAAGGGAGTGAGTGGAAGCACAAGAGTTGCCTTTCCTCTTTCCAGCTTCCTTTTTCCACCTTTCAGCAAAAAACTCGCAGAATTTAAAAAGCTCAAGCAACAAAATTTGCCCATTCAAACTCAGCTCAGTTCAGAGTTTATTGTGTATAGCCATAGGCTGTCACAAAATTACAAAACCCCTTTATGTAAGATAAAAATTAGGTAAGATTCAACTATATACAATACAGATGTATCAAAATGTGGGGGAAATTCCATTAAAACAGATATAGATTAAAACCATCAATCGATAAGCTTAACTGCAAGTTCAGGTAGTCCTCTTTCTTTGCTGCCTTAGACCTTCATAGCAGCAAAGGCAAAAAGTGAAACTATATGAAATGTATGCGTCAACTTCAGAAAGCAAAAATGAGATTTTCTCCGCGACTGTGTATAAGCTTAGACGAGATAAAAATCCCGCCAGAAACTGATCTGGGGTCAAAATATAAAGGGCAAAAAAGGATAAAATGAGGTAAATCCTTTAGTGTATGAGATCCACAGATACAGATCCTTTGGACCATAGGAGTTTGAGAATAACATCCAGACAATATTGCCAAGGGCATGGATTGAAATCGCAATAGGGTAAAGGACAGTCTAAGATTATTAGAGATGTTAACAAGGTAAGGAGAGCAGACATAGTCAAATTTAATAAATTTGAACCACGGTGCTGCTTTTGAATTTAAAATTTGGGAGCGATCGGTCAATGCATAGGAGTTAAAAATCCAGTCCCAAAGTTGGGGGTAAGTGGCCAGAGACCCTACAAGATCATCAGGAATGGAGTATCTTAAGAATATCTCATTAAGGTAAACAGAGTGCTGTGAAGGACTGTTGACTAAGTGAAACTTCATTCTTACTCTTTACATTTGAACTCCAAAGGGTGTGTATGTGTGTGTGTGTGTTTGTATATCACACCAGAAGCAAGAAAAGAAGGCAATTCAGCTGCACTTTGCTGCATCCTTAGACCACCTGATACCTTTCCAAAAAATCTAGCATTGATAACAATCTTTTTATTAACAGTTGTAGAGCTAGGGAGTTGTGCTATTGTACTTTACCTGCAACACTTTTGAGACTTTTTGAGACTGTTCAAGTTATTTGCCCAGAAGCATCAGCATATTGTTGCAGGCTGCTTGATTCACTACATCTGTGCTGAGACGGCTTCCAGGATTAACACTTGTCCACGATTTCTTCCAGAAGGCTGCTAGCCATCACAGTGGGCTGCTTGGTCCTTGGTTTGGCTTGTTTTTTTGGCAACTGCCTCCATACCTTTCCATAAGATTATATAGTAGCCTATGTAGGTTCAAGATTATTTATCAGCCTGCTCTAGTGGCTGTACATTCAGAAAGGATGTACAGCCTTGAGATGTGCAGTAATAATAAGAGTACTTTTAGCATGTGCAGATTATTTTGCCACTGATTTACCACAACCATTCTGCACTGATGTGGAAATAAAGATCTGGCATCCAAGGCAGGGTTTGGGCTTTGGCATCTTTCAAGGGGTGGGCGGGGCGGAGTTGACTCTTCTTGAAAGGAAAAGCACTTGGTCCTAGAACAGCATGTCATGTCTGGATCTCTTCTAGAGCTGATATGGATACTTTGCAAAAAAAAAAAAGGCTCCTTGTCAAAGGCTGTCTCTGTCAGCACCCTCTGTCACTGTTTCCCACAGCTTCATCCTTCAATGAGGTCAGCCATTTTGACTGGAAAGTTCTATTCATGCCAGGTTTCAAATACGGTTGCTATTAAGCATTCATTTCTTCAGCAAAGGCTCAAGGGAGAAATAGAGCTTACATAGTTTGCCATGGCTGTGATATTGCTGCAATACAAGACAGAAAAAAAGAGAAAGAAATATAGTGTTGTCAGAATCTGGGGCGACTGAAAGCGTTAGCTGGAGACAGTTACTAGGCAACCATTGCACCATGGGACATAAGCAGAGAACTCATCGTTCTCTCAGCAGTGGAAGGTGTTTTGTGCATGAGAGAGAAAGGAGGTGAATGTGTCATAGAGAATGTGTGATTGTATGTCATGAATGGCATGCAGGTGAGAAATTGGCTCTCTTTTCAGAGAATATGAGGCTGTTTGCCCACATTGGTCATTTGTCTCCCTCAATCCCAGAAAGAATTGAAATTGTTGAAACAAAGATTTGTTACCTTGACTCAGCCGGAAGCTCAGAAGGTGAATAAATCATTGTGTCCCTTTCAAGGCTGTTGTTGAGATACAATGTCATGCCTGCATACCATTCATCCATGCCATTCATGTATTCTCTGTGCACTGTATTGATCTGATCACCATATTGATATTCTGTGTGCCTGTGTGCTTTCATGTCATGCTCATATAATGTAACCATTATAATCATGCCATCCTTGGCCTGCCTAAAAACGGAAGTACTAATGCTGAAAGAAAGTAGACAGCCTGTTATCTTGGAAAGTATGCTTGTTGACCTTGCAGCTCTACTGCAACGTTTCACAGGGGGGAAAGGGAGTTTGATTCCTTGTAATTTTCCGCCTTTCTCTGTCCAGACAAAGCTATTGTGTTCTCATGAGACTTTTTAGGATTTTTGTGCCTAGTTGCTAACTGCTCAAGGGGAGGGGAGAATCATGCTCCTTATATCAAAGTGCATATGCCTGTATACCCATTCCTGTCAACTTACCCATCTATGGATGTACCCATGAACTTAATTGATCTCTAACTAAAAACCTTTTCATCCAATGCACTGGAGTGCTTGCAGTGAGGGGTTTGGGGGTCTATCTGCCATGGACTGCCGTCCCTAGAACTGACATAATGGAAAGATCTCACAATCACTGCCTTGAGCTCTTTGGAAGAGGGGTGTGATGCAAAAAACACACTTTACTTAGGACATGTTAACATAAGAATATAAAAGCCCTGCTGTATCAGGTAGTTCAGCGTCCTGTTTCCTACCACAGCCAACCATACGGTTCAGGAAAAAAACACAGCCCTGGAAAACTCAGATGCAACTTGAACCCACAATCCCTGGCTTGTGCAGCCAGTCCTATAATTATTAATAGAACAAAGTTCCCACACCATGATGTCTCATGTCAAAGGTTTTATAATGGATAGATAAAGTAAATAATCATCACTGCCACATCACCCTCAACAAATTTGTTCTCCCCCCCCCCTCAACATGGGGGGAGAGTTTTTCCACTCTGTTGGAGTACCTTTCTCAGAAAGGCTTTTGGGACTTTTTAGGTTAGAAAAGACAGTTAACAGAGAATATGCTAGAAGCCTATAAAACTATGCATGGTTTGGATGAAGAGAAATATTTTTCCCTCTCCTCTGATCTCAAAACCCAAAGGAATTTATTGACAGTAGCTTTAGGACAGACAAAAAAAAAGGTACTTCCTCACACAATGCATAATTATGCATAAGTATTCACTGCCATGGATGTGATGATGACAACTGGCTTCGAGGACTTTAAAAGTGGTTTATACAAACTTGTGACGGATGGGGCTATGAGCAATATGGTGGGGCCTACAGGTTCAGTGATAGAGAATGTCAATCTCAATTGTTGAAGGGAGGAAAGTGGGGAAGGGGTGTTACCTCCATACCTTGTTTCTGGGCTTCCCAGCTGCCTTCTAGGGAAAATACAATGTTGGCAGAGACGAATTTTGGTCTGATACTGCAGAATACGTCCTATGTTGTGCCTCAGAACCCTAGAAACATCTTTTAATTCTACTTTTGCTTATTTTGTGGCTGATGTGTGCCACCATTTGGCAACCTGCGTTGAAAACGGGGGATGATCTAACACCTGAGCATTTTTATGTAGAGAAGAATGAAGATGGTAGTGGATAGTGAATGTATCCAAGAGTGAGTATTGTGTGCAGAAGAGGTAAAGGGAGAGATTAGGTGGGTGGACAAGTAATGGGCAGAGGAGTTCCTCAAGGGTTCGTCACCTGAGAAAAGTTTTAAATAGACTAAATGGCATTCACCCAGGGCTTTTTTTCAGGGGGAACACGGGGGAACGGAGTTCCAGCACCTCTTGAAAATACTCGGCAATAGTGCTTGAAAATAATATGATTTCAAAGAATCCCGTGTGTTTCTTCCTCATTTCCCTCTTGAGAGTTCTGCCACCTCTTTTCCCAGAAAAAAACCCCACATTCACCAATCCACTGTTGATTCAGAGTTTGACCTGTTCTTGTTACACTTGGCATCACCAGTTCTTCCCTTATCAACAGTGATAAATCAACCTGAAGCCTTCTTTCCTGCCACTTGTTTGCTTAAGAGTTCTATATGAAAGGAATCCTTTTGAATAGAAATAGGCTTACATGAGACTGAACATAATTTATTTGCACTGCTATGAATGATTGGAGCGTCTCTGTGGAGAATACTTTTAAAGCCTTATCATCTGCCTGGAAAACGTTTTCTCTTTTGGATTCTACTACTGGAATTCTAACTCCAGAAGACCTTTGATCTGTTGTTAGATGGGATCCTTCTAGCCTTTTTAGTGCAGCTATTGTCCACGCACATGGACCTTGCTACCACATTTTGTCTTGCTGATACTCGGGGCTCCAAGAGGATGTTACGCCACCTGCCTTCGGTGTTCCAAAGGAAGTTTAAAGTTGCTCTTTTCTTTCTTCTCCTTTTGGCTGTCCTGATACACATGGTCTTGGATTTAGCATTCTCTTCTGGCCATGGTTCCTGTGGCTGTAGCCCCCAAATAATGGATCCAATGGGCCTCCCACCACCAAATTCCATTTTAGCAGTCCAGAATAAGATGAACCTCAGGAATCTACAGGACTTTAGTGGTAGTAACGGCTCTCTAGAAAAAGGCTCTCACTTGCTGGAAGATATGCTGTATCCAGATGGCACAAACAAACAAGGTCACAGCTTCAAGCATCAAGAAGCCAAAGCAAAAACAGAGCAGGCAGGCAGGTCTAAGCTTGCTGCTCTGTTTGATCACCCTCTCTATAAGATTCCAACACCAAAGATTACGGAAAAGGACAAGCTGTTTGTTACCAACCCCAAGATTAAATTCACACTGAAAAGCAGTGAGAGCGATGACTGGTGAGAGACCATCTCTTTCTTCCAGGGACAGCGGTATAGCCTGCCACTGATGCACTTCAGGGTTGACCCTTAAATGTAATCCTGCCTAGGCTATGAAACAATATTAAATTCACCTCTTCCCCATATTAGAAGAGACAGATCCTTGGGACGGTGGGGACAGAACACCAGGTGACCAGACCTGAGATTATGTCTTGTCAACACACAACCTTATGCTCATTGGGCTGGGTTTTAATGCTTGTTTTTGGCCCATATTGCTTCTGGTGCTCTAATTGGTTGGTTTCTGACGTCTTTCTTTTGTCTCTCAAAGAGTGATTCTGAGGCATAGTATTATATAGATATCAAAAGCATGCTGGGTTGGCATTACTAAGGATATGTTAGGAGTGGCTCCCAGTATGGGAAGATGGCTGAACTGTACGCATAAAGAGTACTTTCCAGGGCATACTATGAACAGGCAATAGAAGTAAAAGCATGCCATGGATTCAAGGATACATACTTTATATGCAGACGTGCAAATCAGTGTTGGAATGCATGCCCTGTGTATATTCATCCTTAGGTTTTCATCCTCTGTGGTCTTGTGCAGATTAGATCTTTGCCTAACGTTCTAGTGAGCTGGGTTTGAGACCATTACTAAACTAAATGGATCATTAGGGCTGATCTGTCCTTTCTAAGTATAGATATATGGAGTTGCATATACTTAGTTGGACTGGTAGTGCATCTATATCGTCTAGACTTAGCAGTGACTCTCCAGAACCTAGGTAAAGGTTTTTCCCTAGCTTCTAAAGGTTGAAAGTATATGCTTTCCCACTGAGCAGTAAATGTTCCCTAAAATTTCAGAGGTATCATTGTCATGGCCCCTGGTAAAATGGGCCCCACAGGTACCTTTGTTGTGCCAAGAGGATGTGGAACTTTCTCAGCTAGCCCAGGATTCAAATTGCCTGGCCAAAAGGAGAAATTCAGTTCTTGTTCCATCTTCCCCAACAGAAATAAGAATCTTTTACTACTTGTTAAACTCTAGAAGCTTGTAAAGATAAGTCAGAGCAGCCTTAATGGAAGTTAAACCGTCTCTCTTTAAAGAGGCAAAGACTCTTCTTCAAATAAAGGCTTTTTCCTAGCCAAAATTCTTATTTAGAATGGATGGAATTAGGGTGTTTTTTTAAAAAATGTGTGCAGAATGGTGACAATAAAACATTCATTTCATAAAAAGGAAAAAATACTTGTACTGAAAGCCATCTGTTACAAAAAGGAAAAAGAAATCGTGATCAACCATGTTTACTGGAAAAAAGAAGAGAAAAATGCATTCATCTTTCTCTGGGTCTAAAACATTTCTGTGATGATCTTGAGAAGCAGAATAAGCTTAAGGTCAATAGATTTCACTTTTCATCTTCTTGTGTTGGTTCTGCCCAGCTTATGTTCTTGGAGCCATGTTTCTCTGTTTCCCCTAGCCTTGGAAAAACCAAAACAGACTTCACCTTCTCCTTCCCCTCTCCTCAAATATTTGAGGACACTCTCCTAGAATTCCTGGCATTCCCAACAAGACCTTTAAGGAGAGATCACTAGCCCCTTCTATGCACCTCAGATCCCCCCTCTTCTACCTTGTGAGAAGAAGTTCTAGACTGTGCTACTAACTGTAGTGTGCCTCCACTGAGGATGTGACTGACTTACTGGCAACTCAGAAACTGCAGTTCTAGCCTTTGTCTAGCTGTGAAAGCTAATATTTACTAGCCTTTTTGAGTTTTAGCAGAATGCACGTAAATAAAAATAAATAAAGCAAGATCTGATGAAGTAGGCTCCAGTCCACAAAGCCTTATGCTGGAATAAAAAACTATTAACATTTAAGGTGTCCCTTCTTAATTGTTTCTTTTCCAAAGTTTCCATCTTGCACAAGTTTCCTATGGGGTGACATGTCACTTCAACACATGGGCCACTGCCTTACAGAGGCTGGGCTTGATATTAGGCAATGTAGTGGCCACAGTTTGAGACATAAGCTCTACCTCTTGATAAAAGGACAGGAACACTCAGCTGCTAGTGCTTCCTTGCTGTGTTTTCAAATGGGGCCAGGCTGTCTTCCATGTACTGATCAAGGCAGGTAATGAATTCCCTCTGCCTTGAGCTTCTTGGATGTTAACAGGATGCTGCTGGCTGTGGACAGAGACTCTCTATCTCGGTAGTGACTTTCTAAGTCTATTAGGCTAGTCTGGCATCTCTATGTGACTATCAGTGCAGTCCTAAGCAGAGTTACTCCAGTCTAAGCCCATTGACTTCAATGGGCTTAGACTGGAGTAACTCTGTTTAGCAGAGTTACTCCAGTCTAAGCCCATTGACTTCAATGGGCTTAGACTGGAGTAACTCTGTTTAGGACTTCAATGGGCATAGACAGAAGTAACTCTGTTTAGGATTACACTGAAAATCACGACTGGTGTCATTAGCACCAAAGTATTACCACTGTAATTGATTGCTGAAGGTAAATGCAGGTTGTAATCAATGCTGTCACTATATCCAGAATCAACTGATCCCTCTCATTCTCATTGCCATTGCTTCCCTCTGCAGTTTCCAGTGGGCACACCACCTGCAGCGGTCCCAGCTCTTATGTGCGATTGTTTATAGCATATATGAGCCGTAGTCTCTGTTAGCATAAAAAGCAACATACAAGTGCCTCCTACTCATATGCCACCTGTGATTTAAGAAGATTTACCACCTCAAGTGTCTAAAGAAATGTGGTGATGCATATAAAGCAATACTAAGCAATGGGGTGGCCATAACTATAGCATCAGTGGCCACATGCAGGAGAAAATCTTGGGGGGAAAGATGAAAAGATCTGCAGTAACAAGGGGGTCTGGTCCACCAGACAGTTTAAGTTGTCACCGGATTGTTGACCTTTTGAAATGGGGAATGTATTTGTACGACACCAAGTACTACTGCTGTTGTGTGTGGTGGGGGGGTTTGAATCTGCAGGATCAGCAGCAGTAAGGCAGACACGGTCCTTCTAATAAGGCAAATGTCACCGGATACCTACCCTTCTTGGCTCCGATTTCACATAGGCATCAATCGCTATGAACTGTACTCCCGCCATGACCCCAATCGTCGTGTCTTACTAGAGGACTTGGCTGTGCATAAAATTGTCCGCTCAGGTACTGTGAACCACATTCTAATTCTGCCTTTACTCATCTTTGGCTCCTCCGTCCTCTCTCTTTGCCTCTTCTTTCTATCTCCCCTTTCTCCTTCCCCTTTTGGATTTCACTTTTTCTCATTCTGGGTTTGGAGCCTGGCTAGTGAAACTAGCTGGACGGAAGAATTGAGGGTGGATGGGGGGAGAGTCACTTTATTCCTGGATTTTTCCCACTTCTCACTGCTAACTCCTGAGGATTTGTATGATATTATGAATTCAAATTAAGAGAACCAGCTTTCCCCCCCAACTCCTAGCAGGGAGTAGTAACCGTTCAACCACACCGATGAGTTCTGATTTCTGTTAATTTCTGCATAGGCTTTGGCTTTATCTGCTTAATCCTCTATCCCAACTTAATCCTCCTTCCTAACTGTAACCATGCTTTAAACATGTAGAGTAGCATTTGCCCCCCCTTCTTCTCTCCCTCCCCAAAAGTATTGTAAAGGTAAAGAGAGAGCAGAGGGCTGCTGCTGAGAGTTGGGCAAATCCCACCCAGGGAGTTCTTCTGAGGTAGTGGACCTGGTGATCTGTAGGAATACTTCCTTCCCTTTGCTCCACTTGTACGCTGGAAAATAAAGAGTACACTGTAAAAAGGCCATAATTCTCAAGTGCCCTCCTCTCCAGAGGGAACTGGCTTGGGTAAGCACGAGCCCCCTGGAACTTCCTACTGCTTGAAGAAATGGGTCATGCATAACCGCATATAATCGGGCACCTGTATGTTTTATTCAGCAGGCAAATAGCAGCAGGAGGGGAAGGGAGCAATTGACTGCAAACATAGCATGGCAGGGGGAGAACACCATGACCTCATTATGTCTCCCCCTGCTGTTTTGTATCTTTTTTTAAAAAGCAGCAGGAGACCCATTTTCAGGTATCCCATCATCAGGTCTAGTTTGGCCTTTATAACTGTGAACTCCTTAGGGGGAGGAACCCGTTTTCCTTTCCTTTTCTGCCTATGTAAAGATGAGGTACATAGATGGTGCTGTTCTGAAAATACTTTTGATGATGTCATTTCAGTCCAGAAGACTGGAGGGACCCAACTGAAGGTGATCATGACCTTTCTTAATAAAGGCCAGGCCCTTTTCAAACCTATGAAGTGAGTAAAGCCAACACCTGTGACGTATTTGTACAAATGTTCTGAATTCAAGCTCCTTCCCGTACATTGAAATAATTTTTGAGGGACTCGCTTGGCAAATGGATAAGCTTGTAACATTCTTACTTTCTATGAGCTCACAATAATTTTTGTATAGAAATCTCTTTTATGCCCACCTTCACCAAAGGTTAAAAGCTGGGCATGAACTATAGGTTGTGTTTGCACAGACACGTGTGAAATGGCTGTATCAAAACTTCCTTGATGATAATCTCATCATTGGAAGGAGTAATACCTACTGTCTTGGTTTGTCCCCTCCCCTCCAACTACTGACTACTGTTGGTTGAAAGAGGATTTTCTCTTTGCCCTTGTTCTTGGCATCTACAGTACAGCACACTTCTAATGACAAGATTCCCCATGGAAAGCTATTGCATATGGTGAAAATGTGGTGGTGGTGGTGTATGTGGGGTTCTTTTATCTACGGACCAGGTGTACAGGGAGGAATTGCTTCACCGTTTCTGCAAGTTCTAATCTAGACTGATACTCCCTTCTACAGAAATACATCCTTTCAATAACAACCCTGTTTCAGGGTCTGCTGAATTCTTCTCCAGTCAATAGAAGATGGGAAGAAAGTCTCTTCCTGTCCTCCAGTGACGGCGATAGGATTACAGCTGATCACCTGAAGGGGAACAAAATATTCTTCTCCACTTTCACCTGCCCCCAGTCATGTGACCTGTTACAGTGAACAGACAGAGGCAACCTGTTGCTTTACCAGTGTGTTGGGCAGACTCATCTGGGCTGCTCTCAGAGCACTGGAAAGTAGACTGTCTTGCTTTTTGGGCTTTAGTAGTATTTTGATCGGCAGCAACCAGCAGGGAAAGCCTTTTATGGCATGGAGATCACCTGCTCATTGCTACAGATCCAAACACTGTTAAAAGCACAATTACAGAGAGGCTTCAAAAAGTTGGCAGCCCTAATTCTCATAGCAATTGAGAGGTCAAAATCTTAGCAGCCAGCACAACACTTTTGCTAAAAGAAAGAAAAAATATTTCCAGTTCTTAAACACAACCCATCAGTTTTCCAACCACATAAATATCCTGGCTGCTAGGATTTGCTTAATCCTGACATAGCAATGGCTGGAATCTAGTTTGTCCCCCAACAATAAGGGGTCTTGCAACTTGCGACAGGTGTGCAATTTCTTACTGTCCAGACTAATTACTGCCATTTGTAGGGTAACTACTTCCCCATGATAGAGATTTCCTAGAATTGTGTGGGTTTTCACACATTCATCTAATAGTATTTTAACACTGATCTAATCTCAGATACATACAGATACTACTGTAGTGTTATCACCTTAGATCAGTTTCAGCCTTAGGCCCTGGCGTCAATGGCAAAGGCCACCCATGTTGGTGCATGTTTTCAAGGGAAAGGTGCGACCTCTGGTGGTGAAAGATTTAAACTTTGTAAGTATGTATTTATTTAGTACATTTTTACCCAACCCTTCAAGCGTTTCAGGGCAGCATACATCATTCTCCCTGCCTCCATTTTGTCCTTACAACAAATCTGGGAAAGGGTTAGGCTGAAGAGAATGACCAACCCAGTTCAGTCCAAGTTGGAGGAGTTTGACCCTTGGTCTCCCCAGGCATAGTCCAACACTCTGAACTTTATATTGGACTCGTCCTGTGCTATGATAATTAGTGGATCATTTGGGGCCAAACCAGATGAGATACTGGGAGACCATGAACTGATCTCACTATTATTTAAAATAAAATTGAAATAGCAGCTGTGCAGGGGGAGAGGGGTTTTAACCATCCTCCCCCGGCCCCTGAAATTTCACCAGTTGAAACTTAAAATCCTTTCATTCAAGCATCTGCCAACATCATCGGTTTAAAAAAGAAACCCAAATATTATGCTAAACCGCATAACTAAGGAAGCTTTGTGTGGATTAGTACAATGTCTAAACTGACAAACCATGGTCCCCAATTGATTGGCAAGCGAGAATCAAAAAGTATGGTGTGAGATGGGATTGTGCTATGATTTGGTCTGATGTTTGAACTGATAAACCATGGTTGCAGTTTTTGCTCTGCTTCCAGTACTCACTATACCTGGAGATGGGAGTGTTTTGCACGTGAAAGCAGAAAAATGGTTCTAAGCCATGGTTGTCTGCTTCAATACTATGATTTGGATACTAAACAATGACAGCTGCAAATCTTGATTTGGTGTGATGTCATCATTATTGGTTGAGTTTTGCCAGCTTTGAACCAGTTTGCAAGTATAGCCAGGACTGGGGTGGGGTGACTATAATCACTAGACAAAAAAGAAGTCAGGGCTTGAACTGAGGCCCTTTGCATGCTTTCTCTTTCCACTCCCAGGCAAACCCGAGACCAGGAGACTTCAGAAGATTTCTTTTATTTCTCAGACTTCGAACGACACAATGCGGAAATAGCAGCCTTTCACCTAGACAGGTGAGTCTGGGCCCAGCACCCTTGCTCAAATACAGAGCTTCATAGTGGAGGGTGCAGCTGAAAGTTTAACTGTGCCAGATCAGTGCAACAGACTTGGCTAGCCTGAGATTCTGCCACTGGAATGGACAAAGATCCATCTGATTTAGCTTGTTAGGGCCTAGCCAAGACTGTGGGTGGCTGTATCCGACTCTAGTCCAGCAGGGTCTGATCTCCAGCTCAGGGTCCTTAAGGTCAGAGACTGGAAGTAGAAGGTGATGGAATAGGTGACTCAGCATGCCTTCAACATTGGGGGGCACTTAGGGTTGCCTGCTCCAAGTTGGGAAATTTCCGGAGATCTGGGAGGTGAAACCTGGGGAAAGTGGGATTTGGGGTAGGGAAAGGACCTTGGCATGGCATAATTCCATAGAGTTCACCCCCCTCAAAAAAGTCATTTTCTCCAGGCGAACTGATCTCTGTGGCTTGGAGACCAGTTGTAATCCCGAGAGATCTCCAGCCACTACCTGGAGGCTGGCAACCCTAGGGGCACTACACATCTAACTCTCTTAATAATGAGCTGCTTCTCTTTGTCTAAGGGGGGGGGGACGCCTCCTGACTCCGCCTCTGTCTCTGTGTCTCTTGGGAGATTTCTTCTTCTTGGCTCATGGCCTTCCAAAGGGGAAGAATGTATTTCTCAGAGCTCCTGCCATGAAGGCCTCATCCACAGACCCATCTGCAGCCTCGCCACCGGACTATTCTGGCTGTGGTATTTATAGGGAAAGTGACTCTTTAGATTAGAACTTTTTCTTTCCATTTCAAGATATTGCCATGAATAGAATCTACTTCAATATATTGTAAGGGGGCAGCATACTTTCTCATTCCACTTGCTCTTACCTCTATCTTATTGCCACCCCATCCTTGCCTGACGCCTAGGGGTGCCATTCTCCCACCCAGAGTGAGAGATTACCCTTCCCCCTCACGCTCACTTACTTGTCTGGTGGGGAGGGGTGCCCCCCTGGGCGGTGCAGTGCCCCCCTGGGCAGCGCGGCATGCTCCCTCACCCACAGCAGCCCAAATCACGCCCTGCAGTGGGTCCATTTCGAGCCGAGTCGTGCCCCTTGGTGAGTGCAGGAGCACCCTTTGACCTGCGAGGCTGCCCTTTGTCCTGCGTGATGACGTCACTTTCGGGAAGCGATGTCATCATGCAAGCTGGGAGCTTGGGCACGCTGTATGTGCGCACAAAGAAAGAATCCAGGGACACAGCAGGGTAAGTGCCAGGCTCCCAATCTCCCACCAGGGGAGTCAAGAGACCTGGCAACCCTACTGAAGCCAAAAGAGCTAAGGCTTCTCCTCCCCTCTTCCCCAAACTGCTAAAACCAGCACAACAAGCCAGGTGTGCCTTATGGAGCTTTCAATGCTCTCACACCATTGCCAGGCACCCAAAATGATATCCAAACTCCTGTGAAAGAGTGAAATTTGAGAGAGTTCAGAAAACTTGCACGGACATAAATGGTTTGACATGTTGATTTTACAAAGCCTTGGAGGAAGCAAAGAAAATGTTAGCTTTTCTGGCTCCTAGAGTGGAGATAGTGGCAGCAAATTAAGGGCAGGGGAGGGCAATGAGATGGTGGGTGGCACTGTGGGTGGCAGTGCCTCCAGCAATAAAATGCCTAGAGACACCACTAAGCCCAGCCAGTCCAGAAGCTTCGTCTTGGCGGCCACTTGTAGAGGCTAACATCACACATGCTATTCCTTCCTGTGCATGTCTGAAGATGGCTCAATAGGCTCAGAACCAGGTCCTTGATAATCCTGGAAACAGTGTTCTAAATCTTGTAGTAGGCAGCCAATAGATGTATGCAGGGCCGAATCGACAGAGGGGTAGTCTGCCCCCGGCGCCGCCAAAGAGGGGGTGCTGGGCACAGCTGCCAGCCCTGGGAGCGCACAGACGGCAGGACAGGGGCAAGTGAAAGCCAGCATGGGTGGCTGGGAGGCCATCCGCGCCATTCGCCTGCCCCGCAGGACAGGGGCGTGCGGCAAGCTGGCTGCCTCGTCCTGCATGGCAGGCAAATGGCACAGGCGGCCTCCCAGCTACTCGTGCTGCTGCCGCCAGCTCTGCAGCGTGCTGCGACAGCCGGCTTGCCGCAGGGTGGCACGCGCCACCCTGCATGATGCCATCACGGAAGTGATGTCATCACGCAGCGCCGGGAGCGCATGCGCGTTGTGCGCACCCACAAGTGGCCAGTCTTCGGTTGCCCTGGGTACTGGCAACCGTAGATCCAGCCCTGGATGTATGAGGTGCAGAAAAGGTAGCTATTTTCATCTGACTGCATGCCTTGCAACCATGAGAACAGGATTTGTTTGAGTTGAGGATTTGTTTGAGTTGCTGTTCTTTTCTGGATAGGATCCTGGATTTCCGAAGAATTCCCCCAGTTTCTGGCCGTAGGGTGAATATCACCAAGGAAATCCGTGACATCACAACTGACAGGAAACTGTTGAAGACATTTTTCATCTCCCCAGGTGAATATTTTTCCAGCAGTCCATCCTGCACAAGATGAACTTATTTGGACCATTGTAGAAACGGACCTATGAAGCCAAACTGCATCCCTATTAGCCTTGTCTTTGAACGAATAGATGTAACTATGCTGGAAATACTAAATTTTCACCTGCTAGGATGTTGTTAGAATCCATAAAATTGATAGTGGTATCATCACATGTCTGGGTTTGTTGGCATTGAGTTTCCCTGACTTTTGCTTCCCTCCATTTTATTTTTCTTCTGGGTCATCTCAGCTGGCAATGTGTGCTTCTTCGGCAAGTGCTCCTACTATTGCTCCACTGAACATGCTTTGTGTGGCAAACCTGACCTGCTTGAGGGCTCCATGGCGGCCCTTCTGCCTGATGAGGAACTGGCTAAACGGCGTTCATGGAGAAGTCCCTGGAGGCGTTCTTACTCCAGAAGCAAGAAAGCGGAGTATGTTGCTAAAAAAAGACCAAAAAACCCCATCCCAAGATGGTTCTAGATAAGTGGGGTCAAGGAAGAGAAAGCTGAGGAGGCAGTCTTGCCAGAGTGTGGCAAAGTGTTACATGGGCCCAGGGCTTTTTTTCAGCCAGAACGCAGTGGAACGGAGTTCCAGCACCTCTTGAAAATGGTCACATGGCTGGTGGCCCCGCCCCCTGATCTCCAGACAGGGGAGTTTAGATCACCCTCCACAGAGGGCGATCTAAACTCCCCTCTGTCTGGAGATCAGGGGGCGGGGCCACCAGCCACGTGACCATTTTCACTGAGAGTGATGTAAACTTAAAAAACTCCCCTCCTTGTTCCAGCTGATTCAAAGTGACGTCCCTGCACGGTCCTGGAAACGTGTGCACACTTTGTGTGTGCACATGTGGTACCAGGGGCACCACCTGCCGCCAGGAGTTGCCTCCTGTGCTGGCAACCCACTGAGTTCCACCACCTCTTTTCCCAGAAAAAAGCCCGGCATGGGCCAACCCAAAACATTGAAGAGGCTTTCCCCCAGTCTTCTAGTATGGCTCCACAATCAATCACCTCATGTCTTCAGTAGCCATCTTATCTTACCTTTTCACCACTGTTTCCAAGCTTATGGATGCCGAGAGGGTTGTGTACTGGAAAACAGCAATGGTAGTGAAGGGCACCTATCAGCAGACTGTTCATTGTCTGTTAGATGGTGAGCATTGGAGAGTTCAATGTGAGCATTATGTACGAGAGTATATATAAGCCATCTCTAGATCCCATGAGTTAGTTTAACTATCAGCCAGATACAGATCTCCTCCTTTGGGGCCAGGCACTGGAATGGGTGGCCCTAATCTAATAATCTAACAACCATTCCTGGATAAACCTGATTTGGGAGACTTATTTAAATTGGGCTTCAGGCCCACATTTGGTTGCTAACTGATTACTGTTATTGAGAGAGAGCTTGTGTGTGCTAGTGATGGTGTTTGTATTTTTCTGAATCTGTCAGATGCTTTTGATACCAACAACTAGGGGATCCCTCTGGGTTGTATTTTGAAATGGCAGGCACTGTTTCTTGGTGGTTCCATTCCTGCTTGAAAGAGAGGTCCAGAAAGTGATGCTGTAGGACTTCAGATCTATTGCTTGGCAGAGATCTATTGTGTCCTCCATGTTGTTTCATCATTACATGGAAATGCTGTCTGAGTTTATCAAGGGATGCTGATGACACCCGGGTCTTCTGCTTTTCTTCTGATTGGGCAGAAGATGTACCAAAGAGGGGCTTAGAGGTGGTATAATGGGCTGGATGGGTGTGTATAAACTGGCACCCAATCCAGACAAGAAAGAAAAGCTTTAGTTGGGATTCTCCAGATCAGGATGATGGATTATCACTTATTTTGAATAGGATAGTATGCCCTCTGAAGAATTGGATTTAAAATTGCTTTTAGATCCATTAATGGATGCTTGAGTGTCATCCATGGTTCAAAGCCCATGGGGGTGCTGTCTTCCAGAAACTTAAACTAACAGAAAGACTATGGCAAGGGTGTTAACAAGGTCATGCTGCACTGGCCATAGTATCCCTTTTAAAAAAAAAATAAACAAAACTGCATTTGTTGCCAGAATTCAGACGTGTAGATGTTGACCGGCAAAGTGTTCTATTTTATCTGGCTCCAGGGAATCTAAAGGACCATCTCCTCCTGTATGAACCTGCTCATAGCTCCTTGCCTTCTGAGGTCAGGGAGGTGGTGACCAAGGTTTAGGCTTTCTCAGTAGTGGCACGACATCTGCGGCATGCTCTCCCACTTCCATTTTGCCTGGTGCTTTTTGTATTGGTGCTTCTATAAATCTTACTCTGCTTCCTAAAATTCTCATTTCAGAGACTTGCCTTAACAGACCTCCGAAAGTTCCTTTCCCCAGAAAACTTACATTCTCTCATTTCGTTCCCTCTCCTGGTAGAATCCCTGTGGGGGAAGCTAGGGAGAAGAGAGAGAGAGAGAATGGGAGCAGGCAAGCAAGGAGGTCACCAGACACATTTTCCTGTTGCTTGGTTAGAAGTATCCTGCTCATCTGGGGCCTTCCATGGCAAATAATAAGAATCTGCTGTTTCATGTGTTTAGGTTGTATTGATTTAATTGGTGGTTGCAGCCATTTTAATCATTGTTAGCCTGTGTTGTCGGCCATCTTGCTGGCCTAGTGTGATGGAAAGGTGAGATAGAATTCTATTTGTAAAATATCTATATAAAATGTGGCCTGGACAATGTATCCACTGGTTGGGGACAGAATGATGTACCTAGGGCAGTGGTCTTCAACCCATGGTGAGTTCTTCCTGGGCTGCCATTTATTGTGACTTTTTGAAGGGTCTGCAAAAGCTCTTCCTCCTTGCCTTCTCTGTTCCCCTGGCCAGGCCACTCTTACTTCACCAGTCAGTCTTCCAGTGTTCCGCAGGTACAGAGCCCCCTCCCCACCAGTGAACTCATCACTCTGACCTATCCTTTCCCTTTCACATGACTTTGATGTCCTACAATAGCTGCTCAGTAGAAGGTCCACTTGGGCATTAAAGGTAGGCCCTGAGTATGGAAGAGTTGAAGGCCAGTGATATAAGGGGATATCAAGGGGCTAAAAGGAAATGCACAGAGAGTGAAAACAATCATGTGCTGTTTATATTAATAATGCTTAATAATGATGTCTTCTAAGGTGGGAGCTGAACCAAAATTACTGCACTCAGGTACGACAGACACCACCATACAACCGGAATTCCCGCCTTCTCAGCCTCATTGATATGACTGTACTTGACTTCCTCATGGGTGAGCATGCGTACCTTTTCCTGAAGGATGCACAGCATCTTTCCTGATATTTTTGACTGGTACTTCCCCGTCCTTTGCCAGTCCAAATTCTTTAGCTCAGCTTGTAACTGAAAACACTTGGTTCTATCATGGTTCTCTTTAGAACACACAACTCAGCGTTTGAGAGTTGTGGCCCAGCTTAATTTTGCACATAAGCATCTGTATGCTTCTCTAGACTACGGCTGTATCATGTTAATATACGTAACTATATACAACTACAGCCCACATTGTCTCTCTCTTACTTTTTGTTCTCATCTTTCTTTTGATGTGGTTTATTCTCTGGCATGCTCAGCCCATGGGACTGCGTTGTTGCACCTTTCTCAATCAATTTTCACACATCAGATGCAGCAGATTGCTCCCTCTGAAAACATGTCACAATAAACCAATTAAGGTCTTTCCTGGAGTTATTTTCTTTGTGTGCATTTTGAAAGAGCATCTGAGGGTGTAGGAATAAAATGGCTGATTCGGTGAGCCACTTAGAAGCACGTCAAAAGAGAGGGGCGAGTGTTGTGCTTCTCCTGAAACATGCAAAGTGAGATCTGCAAAGAGATCTGTGAACACCATGGATCATCTGTGGCTCTAGCTGGTGACTGAGGCATACAGAAAGTATTATTAATCAAGTGTTGTTCGCTGCATTCTTTTAAGTTTTTCTTCAGCTTATATAAAATCCCCACTGCGTGTTGGATCATCTATCTCTGTCTAAGGAGTCATTAAAATTTCCTCATGCCGTTCAGCTTATCTTTGGAGCACATTTGTGAGAAATGTGACAACCTTCCTTTCTTTTTGAAAATCAGTTGTGGCCATGCAGGGACCCTGACTATGCGTCACACAGGTAGATGCAAATCCCAGGCAGCCATTCTCAGCATGCAAAGCAGCTTCTATGGGAGGCAAGCAGTGACACGGTAGCAGGGAAGAGTGCTGAATGTATGTTTGGACCTCTGTGTGGGGGGGGGGGAGAGGGGAGCTGCATGGAAGGATGGCTGTTGGCAAAAGGGTTCAGTATTCTTCCTGCTTATCCACTCCAAACTGCTCCCATGCTGTTTTCCCCAAGAAGACTCTTTTGGGAGTTGGTTAAACACGTTTGTCTGTAGAATAAGCTGAATCCTAATAGTGTTTTTAGCAATGTGTTGAAGCTATGCTGATTTCAGATTGCATCATATTAGTTATTTTAATTGGCTTGTTTTGTTACTTATTGGAAGAAGGCAGGTTATCTCACTTTTATGTAATGCTGTAAGATTTATGGCAATCCAGTTTTGCAGGTTATCGTCAGGCAATCTTTACTATGGGCCACAAAGCAGAAAAAACAATGTTCTTTGATTAAAAAACAAAATAATATCTCTACACGCATCATACAACCTAGTACATCTGACAATTTAAGAGTCAGAATCTGAGTAAATTATACAGAAGACATTATCTCAGGCTGTTTTTTTCATTGCAGGCTTAGAGGACAGAAGCGCAGCTTCTTGTGCAGTAATTCTTTTTCATGTTATAATAAAAGTGCCCCCTCAGTCATGGTTGTTTTCTGTTTCCTAGCCAGCACTCACCTTTTGTATGTTTTCTTTCACATTTCCAAGCTGCTTTCCTATAAGTGTATGCAGGATGTAAGCAGGGAAAATAATATGAAGCAGCCCTAATTTTCTTCTTGTCTTATGGCTACACTGCTCTCTACTGGGAACACTGCAGTAGTGCATCAACACATCTCCCCTTTTTTGGCTTTACTTTGCCTGCATTCCACACTGAATAAAAGTAAATAATTCTGTCTCTAAAACTAAAAACCAGTGAATTCACATTCCCACCCCTTCACAACTGTGAATAAGAAAATTTTGTGTGTAGCGCATCAGATTCTTGAGATCTCATGACATAGTGTTTCTTATTTTTTTTATTATTTTATCAGTGCCATATCATGTTGCAGGTGGCATTCTCTTGTTTTTCTCAGTCCTTGTCCTCTTCTATCGGTCTTGTCTCCATCTCAGGGAACATGGATCGCCACCATTATGAGACTTTTGAAAAATTCGGTAACGAAACCTTTCTGCTTCATCTGGACAATGGCCGTGGGTAAGCTCATAATATATTGTCCGGCAGGGTTCTGAGCTCTGTCCTTGTATCATCTGTATCTTTGAAGAAATGGTTAAATTACTCCCTTTCAAACTGTAACCTCGGACATGCTTCTGTTCTTGGACTGGACTGAACCAAATGTAGGTTTTATAGGGCAGAGCTTTGGAAAAAGGGAAGTACAGGATTCAGAATGACCTCACAATGGCTCCATTAGACTTCTTTTAGGTCTCCGCACTCCCAACAGCAATGACTTCAGAGTAACAGAGAGTGCTTGATGGATGGTAATTATGCCAGAGCTGTATGGCTCTCTCCCTTATTTAAGAAAGGAACACATTGTTTTTTCACACAGCAGCAATCTCCTCATAGGCTCCCCACATTTCCTCCTTTTGCCTAGGGGGTGTGCCCAGTGTTATGTCACTACAAGCTTTCTGCAAATTGCAGAATGTGATATTGTGCAATGTTCTCAGAATTATCTTTTAAAAGAACAATTTTCTATACTATGTGATTAAGGGAGGAGGGGGTCCTTTAAAATGCACAATTTCTGCTAATTCTTCAGTATGTAGAGGCGAACATCCTGTTGTCTGTATCTTGTCTCAATCCACATTCTCAATTCTTCCCCATGATGCCTTGCCCACTAATCCCTTCCTGATATATCTGTAGGCGCGGTTGGCAGTTGGCGAAGAACTAGCACAGGACGACTGTAGAGGACTCAGCCAGTTTGGTGTAGTAGTTAAGAGCAGAAGGACTCTAATCTAGAGAACCAGGTTTGATTCCTGACTCTTCCACTTGAAGCCAGCTGGGTGTCCTTGAGTCAGTCACAGCTCTCTCGGAGCTCTCTCAGCCCCACCCCCTCACAGGATGATTGTCGTGAGGATAATAACAACACACTTAAATCACTCTGAGTGGGCATTAAGTTGTCCTGAAGGGTGCTATATAAATTGAATGTTGTTTTTGTTGTTATTACCTGCTTCATTCCTTTCTCTACACCACACCAGACAGTATCCACCTAAATTTCTACAAAGGAACCTCAACGTTGCAATAGGAAAATATATCCAACACTATGTGAATGAGCCTAATTTATATATTTCAAATGTAAAATTAGGGCTTTTAAATCACAGAATATGCTCTTTAAAAAGCAAGTTAACAATGTTTTGGCATAAAATATTAGCCTCATCTGAAAAGTAGACAGAGTTATATATTTTTTTCTTCTCAGGTTTGGGAGACACTCGCATGACGAAATGTCCATTCTGGCTCCTCTCCAGCAGTGCTGCATGTAAGGATTCTTTCTCCCACTCTCTGTTTTTGCTCTGTCTTGCGAGGAAGGTTTATCTTTTGGGATCAAGATAGGCCATCCGCCAGTGGAACAAGGCTTTTGTTGTGCCAAACTCAGATATTCTCATAAAGGGGAGAGAGACCTCTCAGTAGTAACCCAAGAGGTTAGTAAATTCTGAGTGCTGTGAGATTGATGCAATCTCTAGTCCTGCCTTGGTTCATCTTGTTGCAAATGCACAGGACACTATAGGTTGCAATCGTCACTCAGCAACTGGGTTGCATCCCAGTATCTCCTTTCCAGAGTATCGGTGCAGGGAGATGGTTCACGCAGGGGATAACACTGAGTCCAGCCTTTCCTTTTCCCAAAGTCTAATGATGCAGCTGTTTCATTTTTGGTTTCTTAACTTTTGGATGCTCTGTGGAATCCTCAGTGCGATGCTTCTTGTTCACCTCTCCTCCGGGCACATTGTGGCAACTGTGTAGGTTAATCTGGAGGTATACGCAGTTGGACTTGATGGCTGTCTGTGCCCTCCCAACTCTATTCAGCTACTTTCTCTCTTCCCTACCTTCAAGCGGCAGGCAGATTCGTGCATTTGCAGTTAAAATACCAAACCTATATTTTATCCGAAGTACCAAATTAGCTAAGGTTGGCGCAGCTCAGCAGAAAATTGGATGATGTGTTTTTCCAAGACTCCTATAATGTTAAACCATTATTCTTAGCTTACCAGTGATTCTTGGGAAACATGATTTGTCAGCACTCGATGTTCTGTCCCTATCCACTTCCACTGCTGTCCCAAATAGGTTCTTACAACTACTATACTTATATTAATAGAATTATTGAACATGATGATGGAATGGGTTTCTTTTAATGCCTGCTTGGGGATTTTTCTTCATGGGTCTAGTATAAAAAAGACAACATACTTGCGGCTGCAGCTGCTTGCCACAGAGCCATACCGCCTGAGTGATGTTATGCGTGAGTCGTTGGCCACTGATCGCCTGTCACCTATCTTGTTCGAGCCCCACCTGAAAGCGTTGGACCGGCGGCTCCAAAAGGTGTTGGACATGGTGGAGAGATGTATGAAGAAAGGACACGACCAAGAAGTGCTGTTAGAGGACCAAGAAGGACAACAGGATGTGACCTCAGAGAAATGAGAAAAGAGGAGCGTGGCATAACGGGGTTGGACAACCTGCATTTTAGAACACACCCCTCAATTCTACTTCTGCAGCCAGGGTCCACATCAGCATACCCTGTGATGGAGCAGCTGCCAAAGCTCAGGGCTGCTGACCCCCCCCCCCCCCCAGAAGACTCCCTTGTTAGCACTCCACCACCTGTGCTCCCAGCTGCACACACAGCCAGTTCCACTGGAGAAAGGCTGTAGACAGCTGCAAGCATGGGTGGTGGGATGGCTTGTGAGCAGGATGGAGGCAAGCAGGTGGGAGGCATGCGGGCAGGTAGGATTGAAGGAAAGCGCGAGCAGGTGATCTGGTGAGCAGAGGAGGGTTAGGGGTCCTGTGAACTCTCTGCCCTAGGGCCTCCAAAACCTAAAACTTGCTCTGCCTGCATCCAGTGGCCTTGCTGTGGAAAAGTCTCTGGTCATGCTGTGCTTCTACAAGACATAGGTTAGTGAGGAATCCTGTAACAGAAAGGCATGAAATCCATCAGGGAAAGAGGAGGGGGGGCAGAAATAGGAACAAAAGAATTAACTATAAATAACACAATTGGGCACTTGGTGTAAATGTGGAAGAAAGAGTTGCTAGCATCCGTCTCTTGAAGAGTGCCAAGACTTACAGCGAAAGCCTTGTGAAGCATGATGAGCAAGGAATAGTTTTGAGAGTAAAGGTAGCCTAACAGTTAAAGTACTGCCCTAGAAAATATCTCTGTTCAGCTTCTACCCTGTTGTAAAATTTCTTTAATTTCTAAACAATTGTAGGGGAGGAAAATGCTCCTCCTGTAGTTTGGAGAGCTGTTTACACAATCAGGATGGAGCAGAAATACACACACACACCACTGCTTTTCTGGGATTGTCACTGGGTCTGGATAGGAGCTGTTCCACTAGATAGAACTTCTGTTCACAATAGTAACTTTATCTGGGGATGAAAGAGAAGTGTGAAAACAGCTCTGGATCTTTCAGTCATTGCTGACCCTCTCGCAATTTACCTTGGTTCTCGATTCACCCCTTCAGCCTCTTACTTGCACCCATGTAGAAGGGGGGGGGGGTTAGGTCAAACTACTGCTTGTATGAACAAGGTTTTGATCTCTATCAGACTCACTTACCTGCACTTAAGGTTAAGGGTGAGAAAGAAATAATATTGTGGGGACTGCAAATTACAGCAAAGAAACAGCACTGCCACTGTCTCTTTTGATAAAGATGTAAGATGAGCATGGATCCTAGAATGTGGGACTCAGAGATATACTGCCTTCGAACATGAAAGTTTTGTTTAACTCTCATGGCCAGTAGCCATGGATCCGTCTTCTATACATTTGTCTCATCCTTTGATGGTGCTGGCCATTGCCTCATCTTGCATTAGTGAATTCCGTAAGTTAATTATGCATTACGTGCCACGTTCCTTCCTGCTGTGAATTTATGCCATCTCCAACAAATGGCTCTCTTTCTTTTCCTCTTGCTGTGGCTGAGATGGGGATGGGGGATGCTGCCGGTGGATTGTTGCCTGCAGCAATCTTACTGCCTTCCTAACGTTTCAAACTGAAAGCTTACTAATACTGAAAACTCCCAACAAATGAGCTGTCCTGATTGTAAACTTTTCAATAATTGGTGCCAGGGAGGGGGAGGGGGGAGAAAATGGCTATACAGCCCATTGAGTAAAAATATAGTATTTATTTCTTTGGGACACTCACCTTGTCTTGAATTTTGATAGATTATATATCCATGCCATTAGAGGGCAGCTGCCATTAAAAGCCCTGCATAACTGATATATTTCTCACTGCCTTTTAGCTTCACGTGTCTGGGCCTCCTCTTAGAGGGCCCAATTCTGTACTTCAGCTGCAACAGTGCTTAAGGTTGGAACTGCAGCTGCAGAAGTGTGTGTGTGGGGGGGGGAGACGGGGGGGGGAGTCAAGGCTCTGCTGTACCCCAGGAGAGCAAGTGGCACCGTGAGCCTCCAGTGTCCTTGACACCAGTGGGACCTGTCAGCAATGGCTGCAACACCATATTGTCTGTTCTGACTGGTCACCTCTCTTTGGGCTCCCAAATTGGAGAAAGTTCCATCCAACATTGCTACCTAGCTGGAGATGCCTGGGCTTGAACCGGCACCTTCTGCATACAAAGTGTGAAAGAGACTTGGCTGATTGAGGTCTCCCAAGCCTTAGAAATACCCTAGAGAAGGAAGTAGCCAAGCCCGTCTTGTCTGCTGCATATGTCAGAATGTTGGTGTTGCAGCTTTTTTAGAAATTATTGTCTCTGCCAATTTATCTGCTGTTTCTCTCATTATTTTCTCTAAATAAAGATTGAAACTGCTTAATGAGAGAAAGCTCCCTTGGCAACTCCATGAATAACAATGAACCAGTCTGCTGTTGCTTATTGAAACAGCTCTGTTCCGAGTGGCTTTTTTCCTGAAAAGATGCCATCGGGCTGATTGATGGTCCCTCCATGTTCATACCGTCCCCCGTTCTCCGTAATTTGACTTGCCAGGTTTTAGGGAGCCTATAAATAATGACCGTCTAAAGAAATATGCTGCATTACATATTGGAAGTACAACTGGTTTGTATTGCATATAACTAGCAATGTTACATTTGCCTTGGCTGTGCTTCTTTCTTACCTACTAAAGCCAAAGATAAACTTTAGCATACCCAGCTGGATTATCTTGTTTTTGTTTCTAATCCAATGGAATCTAAAACGGCCTTTGCAAAGATATCCTAACAATAGAAAATGGACCTCTGCCCTTCTTCAGAACTCAGGAGAAGAGTTTCACTTTAGTGCTTTTCCAAACTGAAATATAACAAAGTGTGTCTGGATTGGCTCCTAACCATGAAACACGAGGCCACCAGCCGACCAAAAGCAGCCATCACTTATAAAAGGAAGATCATCAGAGCTTCCCTCATAATTCCATCAATGCCGGTATAATGTAGTCATAAAATAAAGCTTGTTCTTTTGGAATAACCTTTTTTCTTTTGGGTGAGAAGGTAGGTTTTACCTTGTGTTATTCCAAAGGTTTGGCCTAAGTCCATACAAATAGCACGGCCAGACAGGCTAGTATCATGCCCCTGTTGCTAACAGGTCATGGACACCAGGACTGAGTTTCAGGAAAGGGGCCTTTGGATCCACCGGATGCGTCATCAGTATTTAAATTCTCCTTGCACTATAAGCCGGACAAATGCCCCCTAGGGCTGTTTTGGCTTAGAAAAACGATGCAGCTGAAGAGGAGCCTCTCTTCCCCCTGCAATCCCAGTCCAAATCATGCCCCTCTGGCACTTCTAAGTGGAGTTGCCACTGGAAACTCACAGCGGCAGTATAGCTGCAAAAGGTCCTGTGTACCTTGGCACTCAGTAATGTGCATTCAGTTGCAACATTTCAGAGTAATATCAGCATATCGCAAACTCTTGCAGGTTACAACCTATGTCTAGCTATTCTAGCTTGCAGCTGAAGATAATTAATGCTGTGATGATTCCCCCCTCAAGCCTCATTTGGCAAGGAAACAGCGACCCAGAATGCCCACCCAATAAAGACATCCCCCTGTCCTTACGTCAATGGCATGCTGGGCAAGGAAGCTGGTGCATCTGTCCCTGCATGCCCCTCCGCCAAAAGCAACACATCGGGAACAGTCAACAATCCAAAGCACAACCTGCAGACCACCACAGCCAAAGGAAAGGTCCATTGGCAGCCCCATCCCCACAACCAGAGCAGGGCCAAAAACATCAGAGGTGTTGCTTCTGAAGTGGGGTGTGGGAAATCCCCCAGGGGGATGAAAATGTCACTTCTAACAGGGTCCTGAAGCAGGCGGGCAGAGCCTATGAGGAACGAGTTGCAGATTCATCACAAACCAAACAGGGCTGCGTGGGGGCTTGGGCAAAACCACTCCCCTGGTAGATACAGCACGAGGTGTGTGTGTTCCCCCTCCCAATGGAGCTGCAGAGACAGGACAAGTTGAGCTTCTCCCAACTGATGCCATGGCTGGCCTCTGCTCTTTTCCTGCTCTTCTGCAAAAGCCACAGCAGACTCAATGAGCGTAATCTAAGTTAGATGGGGTCTGGGCCACTGATTGTGCTGCCTGCTCCTCCCTCCTTCTGGTGTCACAACACGAGCACTGCCCCAGGGTGTGCGTGTGTGCGCACTGCTTGGCCTGAGCTTATAGGATGCTGCTATAGACAGGCTGGGCATAGTAGAGCTATGCAGAACAGTGGCAGCATCCCCTTGCCTGCCCTTCCCTTACTACCCTGTGCAGGCTGTCTTTGCCTTCCCTGTTGGGGACAGGGCTGCCTTCTCCGCTTTGCAATAAGCACTGAACAGATGCCCTACACTGAATAAGACCATCAGTCCATCAAGGTCACGTCCGACTGCAGTGGCTCTCCAGGGTCTCAGGTAGAGGTCTTTCACATCACCTACCTGATCCTTTTTGTAACTGGACATGCCTGGGACCTTCTGCATGCCCAACAGATCCTCTGCCACTGAGCCACACATCTCTGTTGTGGGCTGCTATGCCTGCCAGGACTACAAGCAAAGGATGCTTGTTAGCTACAGAATACAGCAGAATTTGTCCTGTGCCCCGGCTGTTTGTGTTAAGTGTCCATCCTGGGGGCTACATTTGCTTTATTTGCAGTTTCCCATACCACAGTGTAAGGCTCTGTGCTGTAAGAGTGTACAACATGGGCCAGACAGGTATAAGCACATGCCCTATCAGCTGAGCTATGGATGTCACAGCTGGGGCTTATATAATATGTATGCGGTGGCGGGGGGGGGGGACCTAACTGCTCGCAGACTTGTCTGCATCCTGAGCTGTGCTAGTGCTTTGGGGGAGTGCAATTCTTTCTCCTCTTACATCAAGCTACACCAGAGATTTGGGTGGCATAATGTGTTTGGCGCAGAATGGTAAGCTGCAGTACTGCAGCCCAAGCTCTGCTCACGACCTGAGTTCGATCCTGGCGGAAGCTGGGTTCACATAGCCAGCTCAAGGTAAAATGAGTACCCAGTTTCCTGGGGGGTAAGGTGTAGATGACTGGGGAAGGCAATGGCAAACCACCCCGTAAAAAATCTGCCAAGAAAACATCATGATGTGACGTCCCCCCCATGGGACAGTAATGACTCGGTGCTTGCACATGGGACTACCTTTACCTAATGGGTGCATGAGGGTGTGCCCCGATCTTAGGAAGCCAACTAAATCCCACTCTGACAACAGCACATCCAACACCACCCAAGTGTGTGTCAGCATAGAAGTATCTCCTAATAAAATGGTCTATCTTCAGGATACGCCAGTGAGCTTAGTCGCTCTCCTAAATCTTTCTAGGCTCAGGACGATGGTCTCTGGCTTTCTACAAGATTTCCTTTTGTTTTTGCTATAACAGACTAACATGGCTCTGGAATTGAAACACGGTTTACACACTCAGTTTTCACTTCTACAAATTCACCATTCTAAGTGGGTGATAATCTCCATAGTTTCTCACTCCCCAGCACAGGGCTTTATTAATTAGCTCAGGGTTTTGCACTAAGGATCTTTAAGGTTTCAGTGATGGGGAGGAAAAAGAGCAGAATGCAAGCATTTATAACATCATCCAGTGCGCCTGCAGAAAGCAAGAGTACCAAAAGCCCGGAGAAAAATCAGAAAAATCAGGGCGAAAAGGAATGTGACCCTTCATTGTTTTCTAAGAACAGAAATTATAACATCAGATAACAATTCCTATGTATACAGTAGAATATTTTTCTGTAGTCAGCAGACATGCAACACATTTTTAAGGATCTATTTAAATATGACTAATTTTGTCTACCATTACTGTGCTTTAATATATGTAATACATACACTATTTCAGTGGTTCCCAACCTTTTTTATTTTTTATTTATGTCATTTATACTCCGCCTTTCTCAATGAGACTCAAGGCGAATTACATAGTGTGAGATTAGTACTGTCTCAGTTTCAAGGACATTTCCATAAACGCCATGGGGTAAATAAACACAATTTTACAAAGACATAGCATTAGTAAGAATCCAATACAGAGTTGAAGAAATGCTGAAATAGAACATAAGGAATTCTAGGGCTGACATTAGACCACATGAAGCACAGGTAGTACATAAAGCAACACAGTGGTGAAGTCAATGGTCCTTAACTCATTAGGGAAATATCTGAGAGCCTGTCCCTACAATACAAAAGTCTTTTTGAATAATTCAGTTTTGCATAGTTTGCGGTGACCCACAAGACTAAATTTACTTCATACAGTGGTGACCCAAGAGAATGACAAGGCACTTGGGGGAGGGGGACGGGGTGAGAAGACGCAGGCAGATGATGGCGAACAGGTGGGTGGCAAGTGGCTCAGTGCTGTACATCTCCCAGAGTAGGTAGATGGCTGTGAGGTACTGCAGAGGGCTGGACAAGTGGTTGGGCTACTAAAGAGCAGTGCCAAGACAGAGCCTACACCCACTTATACCTAGGGCTTTTTTTCAGCTGGAACGCGGTGGAACGGAGTTCCGGAACCTCTTGAAAATGGTCACATGGCTGGTGGCCCCACCCCCTGATCTCCAGACAGAGGGGAGTTGAGATTGCCCTCCACGCTGCCCGACAATCCACTGAGTTCCACCGCCTCTTTTCCCAGAAAAAGCCATGTTTATACCTCTTTCTCTTCTCTTATTTTGCCATGTGCCGAACAGCTCCCGCCCACCCACCCCAATCTCCCCACACCTGCCTTCTTCATAAAGTTACTAGCTGCCAGGCAACTTTTTCCTCTTATTGTTGCAGCGGAGGAAAGCAAAGCAAGAATGTGAGATGCTAGAAAGGAAGGAGAGAAAAAGAAGGGTAAAAATGAAGATACATGTCCTAAGGTAATATAAAGTACAGTAGTTTGAAGCTCTCTCTCAGTTATTGGATATATTTGCTATTTAACTTGTAGAAAACAAAGTTATTCATACTGATACATTTTACACTGGCATTGCATTCTCTCACTGACTCTCCTTCTTGTACATGTGTTTTAATTATGTTTAATGTTGTTTAATTATGTTTGTTTAATTTTTATGCGCTTTTATATTAAGTACTTCAAAAACGTTTTATGTTTTTGATAGTTTGCTGCCTTGGGGACCCTAAGCTGGTTAGAAAGGCAGAATGAAAATGTTTCTAATAAATAAAAATATGCCAAAGAGCACATTTATATATGCTAAATCATATATGATGATTTTATATTGTTAAAGCAGTAAAATAAGTTTTGTTTAATAAGATGAGCCTTGCATACATTTAAATTAATCCAATATTTTGATTTCCCCCCTGGCTTTAGAATTTCTGGAAATTTTTTTATCTCTAGTATCAAACTATCCAAAATCAGGGGCAGTTTCTCTGAGTGCAGTGCCTCCCTAACTCTACATTCTACAAGACAATCCAATTTATGAACCAGCCTCATTTTATCCAGAGGAGTTAGCCGTGTTACTCTGTAGTTGCAAAGAGTCCAGTAGCACCTTTAAGACTAACCAACTTTATTGTAGCATAAGCTTTTGAGAACCACAGTTCTCTTCATCAGATGCATGGAGGATATGAGGAAACTGGCCTGAGATATACAGGTGGTGAGCCTATATATAAAGACCACCTTATACCAGATACCCACCGACCAATACTCATCTTCGTGCCTCCAGCTACCACCCACAACATACCACTCAGTCGATTGTCTACAGCCAAGCCTTATGTTACAATCGTATCTGCTCCAATGCTCTTGATTGGGACACTCACTTGAGAGATTTACAACAAGCATTTTTGGGGCTACAATACCCACCAAATGAGGAGAGGAAACAAATCAACAGGCCATAGTAGTACCCAGAAACAGCCTGCTCCAAGACAAACCAAAAAGAACCAACAACAGAACACCACTGGTTGTCACCTATAGTTCCCAGCTCAAATCTATCCAACGCATCATCAGCAATCTACAGCCCATCCTGGAAAACGATGCCTCTCTCTCACAAGCCCTGAGTGGAAGACCTCTCCTTGCCTACAAGCAGCGCCCCCCCCCCCAACCTTAAACTACTTCTCACTAACAACCATGAACCGGCTAACAGAGTCAGCAACACAGGAATCAGACCCTGCAACAGACCCAGATGCCAACTCTGCCCTCATATCTACCCAGAAAATATGATTACAGGACCCAATGGTGTAAACTACACAATCTCTGGCTCTTACAGCTGCTCATCCTCCAACGTGATATATGCCCTTATGTACCAACAATGCCCCCCTGCTCTGTACATAGGACAAACCAGCCAACCTCTGCGCAAAAGAATAAGCGGACACAAATCTGACATCAAAAATGACAATAGCCAGAAACCAGTAGGAGAACAATCTACCAGGACATTCCATCAAGGACTTAAAGGTCCCCATAGTTCAACAGAAAGATTTCAAAAGCAGAATCCAACAGGAAGCTGCTGAATTGGAATTTATATCTAAATTTGACTCAGTCAGACTTGGATTGAATAGAGACTATGAATGGTTATCTCATTATCAGAAGTAACTGCCTTTCAGGCATTCCATTCAGATTCAGCTATGGAGGGGAGGGGTCACACCCAGCCTGGATTGTGTACGCCACCTTTTTCATGACTTTTGCAACTGATTGCATCTACTTCCCCCCTCCCCTCACCACCTATATCTCTCTGGTTTCTTCATATCCTCTATGCATCTGACGAAGAGAACTGTGGTTCTCAAAAGCTTATAGTACAATAAAGTTGGTTAGTCTTAAAGGTGCTACTGGACTCATTATTTATCATTTTAGTATCTTGAGGCTCAGACATGAGTTATCTCTTAACTCCTCTAGGGGGAGTGCGATACTCATCTCTACCGTTTTATGTCAAATAGTGTAGCTGGAAAGGAGAGTACAAAATGTTATTTACTGCAGTTGTTGCCGTTATTAATAGATTGTACTTAGGTGCTCTCTTTCCCAGAAATGGACAGAACGCTAGACCGCAGGCGTAACATAACTGAATAAATCTGATTTGCTCTGCAGGGATTAATGAATTAATTTGGGGTTTTTAAAAAGGATGGCAGGAGGATTGCACTAATCCAGGTCTGCCAGTTGATGGAACAGTCTGGAGAGAGCTCTGATAGTGCATCGGGTTGTATTGATCTAAGAGGCCTTGGCAAAGTGCACCCCTGCCACACAGACACTGTCTGGCCCTGGGCAAGTCACATCAGCCTCAGTTCCTGAAATTATACAGATAATGAAGAGTTGTTTCTGTTGTTGAGCACAAATTAAAACTAGGCTAAAACTTAGGGACTGGCCTATTAAAGGAAAGGGCCTGCAGAAAAAATGTAAAGAAATACACTTTGTAGTTACCATCAGTTCTTAACTAAAATTTCTACGGGAACAGAAGATCCATCTGCCATCTTAGGCTGGTCCATCACCTTTTTTAAGACTCCTTGTTTAGAAAGTATATTTGGCCTCTGTAAGATCTTTGGCCTTTGTGGAAGGACTTTCCCTCTGGCAAACTCTCAGAGAACAACCTCCCTGGCTACATGTTATGTCACCAAGTTTTTGTCTACAAGCTTTTCTGGTTCCTTTTTTGATTATGTGCTAAGTGGTTACTGTTTTATTGGGGTACAGTTGAGCACCTCATGGGCCTATCATTACTATTTCCCTTTCACTGGAGAGTGCAAAGTTTTAACCTGGAACCTTCCACAGCTATGGTCCCTAACATGGTGCCTATAGGTGCCATGGCACCCACCAGTGGGTTTTGCAATTCCCATTTGCTTCTTTCTCAAAGCAGAGAGTCAGTCCACTGCAGTGGAGCAGGAGGTGCATCAGCAGAGCCCAGAAGGCACCTCTTATATGTATGCATGGAGCATCCATTCAGAAACAGCTGCCTGCACTGTAGGAGGGTGCTTGATTTGCAACCTGCCTATATTTTATTTATGTATGTTATTTATAGTCTGCCTTTCTCTCTGAGACTCCAGACAGATTACAGAGTGTAATTCAGAATGGTCAACAGCTGGCATATTCAGTACTATAAGGTATACATTGCAGAGGTTTGAAAACAAGCAGAAATCTGATACAGAGCTGAAATAATGTTGAAAAAATAAGCAATTTGGCATGATGTATTAAAAGCCATGGAAACTACTTGATAGGAACACTGTTAGAGTAACAGACTGTACCAAGTAGTATAGTCTACAGTCCCTACCCCTTTATCAGAACATCTCTTTGAACCATTTCCTTACAGCCCAGCCCTATTACTTGTATAAAAAGTCCTCTTGAATAATTCAAGTTTTGTAGTTTGCAGAAAGACAGAAAAAAGGAACGTTCCTGACCTCTTCATGCAGCCTGTTCCATAAGGTGGGGACAACTACAGAGAATGGGTGTGTACAAGTAATTGTTGATTTTGCCCAATTGTGCAGAAACCCAGTATGGTGGCACCCACTGCCCATTCTGAAAATTCTGGAAGCTCAAGACAATGCATCCACCTGGACTGAATCGAGACTTAGGCTTCCTGTCTCATTACCAATGCTGATTTCTCAACACTCACTACCCCTCTGCATACCCAACCCTATCCAATCACGCCTGCTATTGTTATTCACCAGCTATTGTCATTTGGCTTCTGTAATCACTCCACTATCCAAGATATAAGGACAGATGGACTCACATTCTAGCTGTATCTGAAGAAGTGAGCTGTGGCTCACGAAAGCTCATACCCTACCACAAATTTTGTTACTCTTATAGGTGCTACTGGACTCTTGCTCTTTTCTACTGGAAGTAACAATGTTGAGGACCCTAGTTCTACACGTAAAGTATATGCTTTACCACTGAACCCTGCTCTCTTTAGTACCCTCTTAAGTCTCTGCAACAAATCCTGAAAATTGTTGTTTCTCTTGAAACAAGATATTCTACCACTCAGCTAGTAGTAACTGCTAGCAAAAACAAGCAGAACAGAAACACATGGATCCAGGAACAAAGCCCCACAACCAATCCTGCTGGCAAGATCAATCCTCTTATCTGTTACTTCTTAAGAGAATCAAACGACATCAAAAGCTCATTCATTGGCAGATCCTCAAAAATGATTATGCTATCACCAGCTAATAATGCATAACACAAAACAAACATATCATCCTCTCAAAGAATTCATGTTCAACATGGCTACATTAAAAGATTAGTGCAAATAATATGGAAGATGAGTGTTTCAGTCTACCTGGATTTTCAGCCTCATGGTCAGTATATTTAAGCAAAAGGCGTTTTCAGGCAGATAAAAACAAGAGACTGGAGACAAGACTACATGGACATAGCTCACTATCTTGGCTTGAGTAAAGACATTTATTACAAAGCATTACTAGAAGCAAGAATTGTCACATGTAATGATGCGGGCACCAGAATGCAATAGTTAAGATATATCTGGATCTTAGCACATCTGAGCTTGTCTTCTCCACAGGTGACCCTTGCTGAATTCAAATGACTGCATCATGTGCAGTACTTCTGCCATCAAGATGCATTTAAGGACTATTTCACCTTCTCAGAGAGGTCCTTCTCCCCCTCCCCCTCCTCGACCCATATGCATCTAACACCTTCACTGCCTAGCTACTGAAGTCCCACAGGCCTCTTATTTTTGCTATAACAGATTAACACTAACTTTTCTCCACACGTGTGTTTGAAACAATGTCATGGATAACAGCTTAGTTAGCAAACTCTTCCCCTAAAAAGGCACTGCAATGAAAATCAGAATGAGAATGTGAGGCAAAGATAGACTTTGCAAAAAGATCACCACTACCAGGGGACTGTGTGGGAAGAGAGGCCAGCAACTGTGGTGTTGTTGGGGGTGCAGAGAATCAGATTTCTGTGAAGCTGGAGGGAAAGAGCAAAGAAAGGGACTACTGTTTGGGTGGTGCAGCTGCAATCCCAGCAGAGAAACAGGACAATGGAAGAACTTAAACAAATATACAAGCACTCGTGACTGAGGGAGTTGTAAAATCCCCAAATTTTTCAATTAAAAAAGTCTTAGAAAAAAGTTTTTCTCCCAGTGCGCCCCCCCCCTTTTACGTTTCTGGTATAACACTGATTTCCAGATGCATACAGTAGGAACGGCGGGCTAAAGCCAGGCCTTTTGTTGCATAACGAGCCATTTGGGAGACCTTGTTATGTCACAAAACCAGAATAAAACCTTGCCCTGTCACTCTGTGGTATTCCTACAACAGCTGCGCTGCTATTGATCTCTGTGTTGCCGGCTGCTCCGGGCCTTTTGCCGCCTCTGCATTGAGCTCACAGCGTCAGAGTTCTTTTTTCCTCAAGTCCTCTGAGACACACAGAAATTCAGCAGCGGAAAGATCTGCACAGTAAGAAAAGCTTCACCTGCTGAACTCCCGCTTGTTCCAAGCCGAGAGCCACTGTCAGGAAACCGCGGGCAACGATTGCGAACAAACGCTTTGTTCCCTGCCCTAACCTATCAGTCCAGATTCCTAAGTGTATCCAGGTCAAGCTATTCTCTCCCCCGGAAACTCAGAGGGAAGGATTTGCATCGCCCTCCGCCTCCATGATGAAGTGCGCAGCAAGAACGGCAACTTTGCAGAAAACTCTTCTTGCGCTTCTTCCGAAACAAGCCGCCCTTGCATTTACAACGCTGCTTCACCGGGACGCGCCTCCCTCACCCCACCTGCAAACACCGAGCGTTGCAAGCCGGGCCAGCATTCCCGCGGCCACACAAGGGTGTTACCGTTAAGAACCAAACAACAGACAGACAGCTCGAATAGATCGGTTCAGGGGGTAGCGGCTGGGTCCAGTGGCACTTGATCGAGACCAGCTAGATTTCCAGGCTATGAGCTCTACTCTCGAGAGCTCCGGCCCTGTAAAACTATTCGGTCTCTAAAGTGGCGCTGGAGTCGAACACAGCTCACGTAACTCACGCACGGGGGTGGGGTGAGAAGTCCTACTTTTATTGTATTTTAAAGGGTTCGCCTCTCGCTCGCTTCCCGATGCTGCCCATTCAAACGCAGGGGGCGCAGCTCAGCCCCGCCGCAAGTGAGGCCGCTCTCTTTGCGCAACCCCGAACAGCCGAATCTAGAAAAGGAACTGGCGCGGGGGAGGAACGAGCGGCGCTTTTTGTTCAAACCAGCCAATGGGCGCAGGGCGTCGCCGAAGATTGACAGCCGGGGTTAGGTGCGGCCCCTGCCAATGGGCTCCCGTTTGCCCAGGGACTTGACAGCCGCGCGCACTAAGCCCCAGGCCGTATTGTTACCCCGTCGCCGGGGCTGGTCCGGTTTGCAGCGAGGGGTTTCCACCGGGCGCACCCTCTTTGCGCCCTCGCTCTCCTTGGCTGCGGATTCCCTTAATTAATTGGAGGGATCACTACGACTCTCCACTCTGCGAACCTCGCGTTCTTTGGGTCGATTTGTTCTGATTGGCGTCGGATCAGAAATAAATGCATTGCAGCTGAAGTTTGTGGGCTTTGAAGGGCAAGGATAAGAAAGAGCCCGGTTCGCTTTTCGGCTTGCTCCATATTCTTCGAGTCACTCGCCTGTCCTTCCGCCCCGGGCAGCCCAGGTAAAGCTTTCTTCTCACCCACCCCCCCTCGCCTTTCTTCCCGGGAATAAAGCTTGCATTTTATTTCTGCTCCCCTTTTAATGAAGTCGCCCACTGAGAGGAAAAGACTGAGCTGCTTTACTGTTCCCTTTCTGTCTTCCCCATCAAGAAGGATGCGCCTCACGCTGCTTTTGTTATTGTGGCGAAGTAAATATAGCCGCAGATGGGCAGGAGTTCCTTGACAAGAGGCGCTGGGCAAGGATCAGGGGGAGGTCGGAAGAGACCTGCGGCAACCTCTAGCCGATGCGTGTTTATTTTGGAGTTAGTCCGTGGGTCTTGCTCCCAAGTAAGCCTGCACGGGACTAGGGCCCCGGGGTGCTTAAAAGCAACGCGAACCAGCTCGAAACGTCATCTTGCACGAGGCTGACTGGAATTTCAAAATGAAATTATTGCACGGGCGGTCTCTTTTGTCCCCGCCCCCTCTCTTTACAGCCCACTCATCTTCTTAAATGGTACAAAAGGTTATCCAGACTTGGTTGACATTCCTGTGTTTATTGACTTCATTTATGCCCGTTTTTCACCCCAACGGAGACCTAAACCGGCATGCATCCTCTTCTGCATTTTAGCTGCATAATAACCTTGTGAGGTAGGTTAGAGCTCTAGGCTTAGAGGGTGTGACTGGCCCAAGGTCACTCAGCAAGCTCCATGGATTCGAACTGGTGTCTCCAAGATCCTAGTCCAGTGCTTTAACCACCACACCATGCTGGTTTAGTATTTGTATGGGGTGGGGTGGGGTTCAGTGGGTAACTGATAGGGGACGGTTTGTTGCCAATGGTGAATTTTTATACAGAGTGAGGCGTGAGGGCTCCTACCAAGAGCTGCAGCATCTCTGACCTTGGGCACCATCTCCCTTGAGCCTTGGTGTGGGATGACACTGGCGGTTCAGAAACGTGCTTTGGGTCAGGTCAGGACTAATTTCTTCACATGCTCCAGAGCTATGGACTGCTGCCAGGATTGGGCATTATGTTTTGCCCTCATAAACAATTCTGGCAACTCAGCCGGTACAGCCCTTTCTTTTGCAGAGTTTTTCTCAGCTTTGCTTGGGGCTTGACACATGGGGAAAACAAAGCAGTAAGGGGGGGTGTCTACACAGGAAGTGGCTCACAGGCTTCCTTTCTAAGAGAGCATCTTCTTTTCCTTGTTTAAATCTGAAAGGAGGCCAAACACAATCCCTGGAGTAGCATACATGATTTCAATTGAGTTACCCGAGGGATGGATGTGGTTTCTTAATAGCTCTGAACAGATGCCTTTGTACTTTCTTCTGCCCTTTGGGAATTTGGTGTTAATTCTCTCATTGCTTCTTGTCTTTTGGGGGATGAGGAATGTCTTGAGAGATGCTGCAAACTTATGAGAATGGGTGTGTGACACCTAATATGCTGTGTTTGTGGTATAATTGTATAAAGTACGGGGAACATCTAACAGTGTATTTTGTTGTTTTGTGACAGGGATGGGATTTGACAAGAATTGGCAGAGGGGAAAGGATCTTTTGCAGCCCAGCATGGAAGCTACTGGTGTGCGCTTTTGCCATGCGACCAGGCCAGGGGAGGGGGCGGGGAAGCAGTGACTTTCCCCCCATTACTGTAGGAGCAGAAGTGTTGGAAGTGCTGTGGCACCATAGAGGCTTAAGCAGTTCATTATTACAGCATGCACGTCCGTAAGCCATGCCTCCCTTGTGACTTTGCTATGCTATGCCCTGCTTCCTCCGGGGCGAGATTCCCTTTCCAGCAAGGCATGGGTTAAACAGTGGGGCTTTATGCCCACGTGAAATGGACTTTCTTGCTGTGGCTGGAAAGAAGCCCAGCAAAAACCATATAAGGGGTGGAAGTTAAAAGTGGCGGCCAGGCTGAGTTTCTGCTGCTCGGGCTGTTTTGCTTCTTGGCAAGCCGCTTTGCAGGGCAGCTGGTGTTGGTTGCTGCTGGGTGGGCACCCACATGAGTCCAACCAAACTCCGAACTGGCCTTCTTTCACTCTTGGCCAGGATTTAAGTTCTTGTCTAGGCCAAGAGCTCTCCTGCAGCTGTCTACCAAGTTTTAGACGCATTTGGCTCCTGATGCGCTAAAAGAAGTAATGTGATTTGCCCTGTCTTCTGGCGCAGTTAGAAACTCACGTGCTAATACCAGCCAGTTGGAGGCACTGATGCTTTAGAGAATAGGCGGATGGCCCTAGCCAGAGTTGCACACTCCACTCGGCCCCCTGCTGGACTAGGAGGAACGGCCCCAGTCCTGTTTTTTTCAAGCAGAATCACTGGACGTGCATCTTATGTGAATGCACAAGGCTGTCGTATACTGAGTCAGACTTTGTCTTCTACTGCTCTTACCAGCAGCAAAGTTCCAGGATTTCATGTGGAAAAAGGCTTCTCCCAGCACCTACCACATGAGACCCTTTAACTGGAGATACCAGGGTTTAAATCTGGAACTTGTGCATGAAAACCATAGTAATAATATTAATAACAACAATGCTTATACTGTTCTTCTAGACAGATTAGTGCCCCACTCAGAATGAGGCAAAGTTCATGCTATTATAATCCCCACAATAGAGGTGGGGCTGAGAGGAGTGGCTTCCCCAAGGCCACCTGCTGAACTCATGGTAGTAGTGGGATTCAGACCATTGGAGTGCTAATTCACAGCCTAATCACTTAACCACTATGCTACAGCAGCTCCTTTAAATATGTCCTTTATTAAGGGTTGCCAGCCTCCAGGTGGTGGCTGGACATCTCCCAGAATTGTGACTGATCTCCAGTTGTCAGAGATCTGTTCACCTGGAGAAAATGACTGCTTTGGAGAGGTAGACTCTATGGTATTATACCATTTTGAGGCCCCTCCCCTCATTCCACCCTCTCCAGGCTCCACCCCCAAAGCTCCAGGAATTTCCCAGCCTGGACCTGGCAACCCTGCCTTTATTGCCAAGCTACCTACAGCTCATCCCCAAAGAGAGATCCTTCACCATATCTGTTCCTTCCTGGGTATTCATGTGGCAAACTGTATACTTAGCAGCTTCCTGGTAGACCTGGCACTCCCTCTTACAAACGGTCATTTATGAGCACATTCCTCCTCCAACTTTAGGACTTGGAGGAGGGAGATATTCCAAGCAGAAGAACTAGGTAGCTCATTTACCTCTGCGCTGCCCCATCTAACCTGATTTCAGTGTTTTGACTTTGCCCAAGGAACTCTGGAAACTATCCCTTTGTAAGAGTGCTAAAGCAGACCTTCAAGAGAGTCTCCCGCTCCTTCGCAGAACTCTGATTCCCAGGGTTCCATAGTTTTGATAGCTACATTGGATTAAAACTAGTTTACATTTGTATTGCGGACATGCTTGGGTTGGTTGAGGCAGGTTTTAAACAGGAGCCTGCACCATGTATTTTCTTACCCAACCTCATGGACTAAACTTATCAGGCTTCAACAGCTACTGTTTTGGGATGCTCCTGCATAACTTGTTAATTTACCCCATGATTTCCCAGGGACTGTTTTTGAGATGGAACATGGAATAGTGAATGAGGTTTGATGTATTGTTTGCAACAGAAGCATTATTGTAACTAATTTTACTGGCTCACGTAGCTGCAAACAAGTTGTGTGATGGAAAGAGATAGTAAGAACATAAGAACATAAGCAAAGCCATGTTGGATCAGGCCAGTGGCCCATCCAGTCCAACATTCTGTCACACACAGTGGCTAGAAATCCAGTGCCATCTAAAGGACTGTCAGTGAGGCCAGGACACCAGAAGCCCTCCCACTGCCTTCCTTCCAGCACCAAGACAACAGAGCACCACCTCCCCACAAAGAGAATACCATCTATCTCCTGTGGCTAATAGCCACTGATGGACCTCTGCTCCATATATTTGTCCAGTCCCCTCTTGAAGCTGGCAATGCTTGTAGCTGCCACCACCTCCTGTGGCAACGAATTCCATGTGTTTATCACCCTTTGTGTAAAGTAGTATTTTCTTCTATCTGTTCTAACCCGACTGCTCAATAATTTCATAGAGTGCCCACGAGTTCTTGTATTGTGAGAAAGGGAGAAAAACACATCTTTCTCGACCTTCTCTAACCCGTGCATTATCTTGTAAACCTCTATCATGTCTCCCCTCAGTCGTCTTTTCTCCAGGCTAAAGAGCCCCAAGCGCCTCAATCTTTCCTCGTAGGGAAAGTGTTCCAACCCTTTAATCATTTTAGTTGCCCTTCTCTGTACTTTTTCCAGTGCTATGATATCTTTTTTAAGGTGTGGCGACCAGAACTGTACACAGTACTCCAAATGAGGCCTCACCATCGATTTATACAGAGGCATTATGATACCAGCTGATTTGTTTTCAATCCCTTTCCTAATAACCCCTAGCATAGCATTAGCTTTTTTTATGGCAGTCGCACACTGTGCTGACGTTTTTAGTGAGTTATCTATCATGACTCCAAGATCTCTCTCTTGGTCAGTCTCCGCCAGTTCAGACCCCATCAACTTGTATTTATATTTTGGATTTTTGGTTCCAATGTGCATTACTTTGCACTTGGCTACATTGAACCTCATTTGCCACATGGATGCCCACTCTTCTAGCCTTGACAGATCCCTTTGGAGTGCCTCACAATCCTCTCTGGCTTTCACCACCCTGAACAATTTCGTGTCATCTGCAAATTTAGCCACTTCACTGCTTAATCCCAATTCCAAATCATTAATAAACAAGTTAAAAAGCATTGGACCCAATACCGACCCCTGTGGCACCCCACTGCTCACCACCCTCCACTGTGAGAAGTGCCCGTTTATGCTCACTCTCTGTTTCCTATTAATTAGCCAGTTTTCGATCCACAAGAGGACTTGGCCCTTTATCCCATAGCTACTGAGCTTACTTAGGAGCCTTTGATGAGGAACTTTGTCAAAAGCTTTCTGGAAGTCAAGATAAACAATATCTATCGGGTCTCCCTTGTCCACTTGTTTGTTCACTCCCTCAAAGAACTCTAACAGATTGGTGAGACAAGATCTTCCCTTACAGAACCCATGCTGAGTTTTCCTCATCAGCTTTTGGTCATCAATGTGCCCACTAATTTTATTTTTGATAATAGTTTCCACCAACTTACCCGGTATTGACGTCAGGCTGACTGGCCTGTAATTTCCCGGATCTCCCCTGGAACCTTTTTTAAAGATGGGGACAACATTAGCTACCTTCCAGTCCTCAGGAACAGATGCAGAGTTTAATGACAGATTACATATTTTTGTGAGGAGATCTACAAGTTCACACTTGAGTTCTTTCAGAACTCTTGGATGTATGCCATCTGGGCCCGGTGATTTATCAGTTTTTAAATTATCTAGCAGTCGCATAACCTCCTCTCTCGTCACCTCAATGTGACTCAGGTCTTTCAAAACCCCTCCCAAAGTCAGTGCTTCCGGAGTGGGCATGCACTTCTTATCTTCCACAGTGAAGACAGAAGCAAAGAACGCATTCAGCTTCTCGGCCATTTCCCTATCACCCTTTAGTAATCCTTTTACGCCTTGGTCATCCAAGGGCCCCACGGCCTCCCTAGCTGGTTTCCTACTTCTAATATATTTAAAGAATTGTTTATTGTTTTTCTTTATGTTCTTTGCAATATGCTCCTCATATTCCCTTTTTGCCTGTCTGATCACAGACTTGCACTTTTTTTGCCACAGCTTATGCTCCTTTTTATCAACCTCACTCCGACTAGTTTTCCACTGCCTAAAAGAATCCTTTTTACCTTTTACAGCTTCTATTACATTGCTTGTTAACCATGCTGGCCTTTTCCTAAACCTATTTGTGCCTTTCCTAACCAGCGGTATATATTTAATTTGAGCTTCCAGGATTGTAGTTTTAAATAGTCTCCAAGATTCCCCAAGTGTTTTGACCTTTTTTACTTTCCCTTTCAGTTTCTTCTTCACGTACCCCCTCATCTCAGAAAAGTTACCCCTTTTGAAGTTAAACATGGCTGTGTTGGTCTTATTTGGCAATTTCCTATTTATACATATGTTGTACTCAATAACATTATGGTCACTGTTCCCAAGTGGTGCAATCACATTTACATCTCTCACCAGGTCTTCAGCATTACTGAGGACCAAATCCAGGATCACCTCTCCCCTAGTAGGTTCTGTAACCATCTGTTCCATAGCACAGTCATTGAGACAGTCTAGAAACTCACTTTCTCTCCCCCGATTCGAACACCCATTGGCCCAGTCAATGTGTGGGTAGTTAAAATCACCCATTACAACACAGTTTTTTTGTTTAGCAGCCATCTTTAATCCTGTCATCATTTTATAATCCTCCTCTATTTTCTGATCTGGAGGGCGATAACAAACTCCCACAGTTAAGTTTCCATTTGGGCCCGTAATTTCAACCCATAGTAGTTAGTAGGCTCCTTCAGTAATAGATTTCTTAAGACAGATGGGGAACGAGATAGAAACAGGATAAACTATTGAATGTATGGGTAGCTGAATGAAGTTAAATTTGAGGGGGCTGGTCCAGCAACTTATTTATCAGTCTGGCCTGGATGAAAGCCACGATGAGTATTATGAAATATACTCCCTTCAAGTTTGATTGCTTAATGTACATGTATGCTAAATTGTTCTAAAATAAATCCATTGCCTGATGAGCATGTGTGTGTTTTTGGACAGGTTGCAGAAGAACAGGAAAACATCCTAGTCCCAGTAGAGTCCTCTTAGATACACCTAGGAACGTGGACACCTCCTGTTCCCATTATACACAACGCTGTGACATTTCTAAGACCTTCCCTCTGTCTTTGGCCAGTCACAGCAGGCAAATTCAAAGTTCTTATGCTTGCCTTCCTTTGCTGCTTCCCTAGGTACCTTAGCGACGGTGGTGGCCTTCTTTGACGATGTCTCGGCGAAGCCAGCGCCTCGGTACTGTCCGTTATTACCAAAGTGATGAGGTTGATGACGGTAGTAGCAGCAGTGGTGGGAGTTCACTGCTTAGTGGCCAGCAGGCCCTGTTTAAAGACAGTTCCAACAGGTAAGTGGAAACAAAGGAAAAGAGAACCCAAACCTTTCCCTCTAACTGGATTTCTTTGGACCTTTAATTGAAGCATAAAGTTGGCATTGCTTTTTTCCACATCCCTGAATTGGGAAGCTGCAGTCTGCAAGACAGGGATACAAAGAGGCATTCGGAGCCTTTTGTGTTGGATCTCTAGCTAAACTAAAAGCATGGTTGTTGTGGATTTTCCGGGCTGTAAAACTAAAAGCAATTTGAACTATTCCACACACTGGATTTAACTCCAGATTTTTAAAAAAAACCCTCTATATTTTGGATTTTGAAAGCCACATTTTGGCTTTTCAATATTTTGTTCAGAGTTTTTGTACCTGGAGCTGAGTGTGAGCCTCATAATCTGGATTTCAGAATTAAAAATCCAAAATGTAAACATTGTGAGGAAATTTGTTGTGGAACACGTTTCAGCTTACCTTGGTTTCTTAGCAATATTAGTAAAGCAGTATTGCCTGGAATTCTGTAGACTTGTCATGAGTTGTTGGAAGAATTTCTGCTTTGAGCTCTTCAGCATCATCCTTGCCAGATTTTCCCACGCCTGTCTTGTGATAACCTTCCTTGTTTTCCAGAATCTTCCCTGATTTTTTCCCCAAGCAAGCAGTGTGGCCACACCCTGTCTGCTGTAGAGCTTCATTACCACATTGCTTTAATTGGGTGGGTGAGAATATTGGAGAAGTAATTTTTTTACTCCTGTAGTACTTCTAGAGAGAAGAGAACCGAGCAGTTTACAGTATGGAGGTTCTGTCCACTCCATTCTAGTTTTCTGCTGTTAGAGGGGTGCCTTGTGTTAAATGTAGCTCGTGTATCCCAGAGGAACTTGCTAGATTAGGCTTGTGAAAGCCACTTGCTGCATTGCCCCAAGGTGAATAGGAATTGCTTGTGAGCAAAGATCCAGAGGAGTTAGCCGTATTAGTCTGTAGTAGCAAAATAGTAGAAGAGTCCAGTAGCACCTTTAAGACTAACCAGCTTTATTGTAGCATAAGCTTTTGAGAACCACAGCTCTCTGACGAAGAAGAGGTAGCTATTTTAAGTCAAGTTGAACAGATCTCACTTTGAAAGTCTTTCCATTGCCTTTATGAATTTCATAATTGCTTTTTTTGTTTTTTGTTTTAAAATGGTGGTGGCAGAGCACCACTGAATCACAGTGGCAGAACTGAGAGCAAAATGCACATCTTAAACCCCACCCCTGAATCTTTGGTCTCTTACAGATGGATAGTTTGCCTCACCTCGGGTGCTATTGGGAAATCCCCCCCCCCCCCGCCTACAGCATTGTGGTGTTTCTGTGAACCTCATGGTTTTCCCCTTGCTTGCTTGAGATCTTTCTCAAACCTGTTTTGCCGCACTATTTGGAGCAAGATGATAGCAAAGGTGGGGTGGCACCCATATAGATGTTACTTTTTTAGGAAAGTTTTATGCCACCCTTCCAGGAACCTGCCTAACACCACTTACAAAATAAAAATTACAAAAAACCAAAATATATTAAAATCCAGCATTAAAAATCCAGTCTAGTATAAAACCATAGACCATTAAAACAGATCACTGAAAGCTTAAAATAACGTTATCCAAGCTAAAGTAATGTTTAAAATTAGAAGCCTATGTGAACCAAAACTTTTCTGGGACCTAAAAGAAATTGATGTATGTGGCTAGATGAACCACAGGGGGAAGGGCATTCCACGAGCTGCTGTAATACAGTGGTTACGTGGTTCAGCTGCGAATGAGCACTCTACTGGTTCAAATCCCACTACTGCCATGAGCTCAGGAGGTAGCCTTGGGTAAGCCACTCCCCTCAGCCCCAGCTCCCAGCTGTCTAGTGTGGATAATAATAACACTAACTTGTTCACTGCTCTGGGTGAGGCACTAATCTGTCTAGAAGAGTGGTATATAAGCATTATTATTAAACAAGGTGCCAATTCCACCCGCATCTGCACCATTTTCCATGCCCAGGCCTTCACAGGCTTTTTTTTCTTATTGGCAATTGAATATCATTATAGCATTCTAAGAATGTGTCAGTCAGATTCTCTGAATTCCTAGCTTTTGTGTTGTGTGTTTTTTTAAAATTTCTAGTCCCTTTCCATGTGCAGATGTGCCTTTCCCCTTATATTTCTGCAAGGAAAGAGGCTACTTCTTTCAAAAATGAAAAATAGGAATTAAGAGAACCAGAGAGAGAAATTATTATATATATTCAACTGCTGTTTTGAAAAGCCCTGGTGGGAGGGGGTGGGATGGCTGCTGTGGGGGACTGGGGCAAAGAAAATGTGAGGAATCCTGCCACATGAAAGCTCTGTTGCGCTGCACAACATAGATCTGTTTCCATGTGAAAATACAGCCAGAAGCATGACAACAGGGGAGTTGTCTCTTGTCATTTTTTTTAAATTACTTTTTATTTTTAATTTTTTCTGTTTTTAATAACAATAATATTAACTCAACAATTCAACATAATATAATACACTGAAAGAGAAAGAAAATACTACCAACAAATCCCCCCCAAGAACAGGTTGAATATATCAAACAATTGAGCATATATACAAGAGATCAGTAATATATTGTACAACTTCTGGATGTCTATATATTCATCTTTTGAATAATGATGATTTTTATGTCAAGATAAAATATTAAAAATAAAAGGATTCAAATGAATATTGGTCACATCTCTTGTCATTCTTGACGTCATGGAAGCTATCCAATATGTGCCTATTGAAGCAAGCATAAGTAAATCTTCTTGGAAGAAAATGTGGTGTTATTCAGTGAGATTTGCTCCCGGGAAAGTGTTCTTAGGATTGCAGCTTTTAGCATTTATATTGGTTGCTAATATCATTTGTATTGCATGCAGGACTCCAAATAGAAGTGTGTGTGTGGTACTTGGTATATTTTCTCAGCAACAAAATATAGCAGTGATGAAAGACTGTTGTTCTCTTGCAACAGAAGCACATCATTAAGGGAGCCCAGCAATTTAATAGGGGCTGCAGAGAAAAATCGCCTTGTCTTAGTCTGCATGTGCTCTTCTTACACTTTAGTTTCTGGACTGTCTTGCCCACGTAGGAAGATCCAGTTGTGAATGATTGGTATAAGTGCACAGTATTGTGGTGCAGGCTTAGTTGTCTTTAGATGTGCCATGTCTTGAAATGATAAATTCCTGTACCTGGGTGGACCTTCAGAGCAGAGCTCTCCTGGAACCAGGTCAGAGCACATCTGGGGATGGAGCTGGGGTGGGGCCCGGTGATTTGGTGTGTATCTGGGATTAGAGCCCAGTAATTCTTGTTGGCTCCAGGGCAGGGTCCAACAGTGTGGAACTGAGCCCAGTGCAAAAAATAGTCTCTTCACTTGAAAGGTACACCTTTTAAAAAGGAAATGAAAAGCAGCTAAGAGGAAAAACATGCCTTTGCCCCTTGATATTTCTGGCAAATAGCCCAGAAGCGAAAAAATGCCAGCCAGGATGTGTGTTTTGTTTTTGTTGGCCAGTGGGCAACCCCATTAGCAATTGCTTAATCGTTGGGGGAAATAAAAAATCCTTCCTTCCTGCTTTGCTGTGAGCAGCCGTAAATGCTGTCACCATCCTGGAAACCCACAGCTGCTGCAGAGGAAGCAGGCAGGAAGTGGAGTGGGCGAAACTGTGGGCAATATGTTCTCTGTGCTTAAGCACATCTCCGCTGCTTGGGCAAAGATGTGTAGGCAGCTGAAAGATGTTGCCACCTGCCTGTGATGTTCCTCTTTTTTTTTTTTTTTGGTAAATGTTGTCGTGTAAGGTAGAAAGAGCTGCTTCTGTTTTTTAAAACATCTCACCTAATGCGAGCTTGAATCTCTGCAAGGTCAAAAGGTTTGTCTCTGTACCACCCACAGCATTGTTCCACAATCCGAGCAAAGCAATTCTGGTTTGTTTCTTTCTGAGGTGGCAATACCCCTCCCTGCATTGCCTGAGCATCCGTTATCTAATCGAGAAATACTGCGATGAGGCAGGAAGCCATCACCACTGCTGCAAATGCAAGCCTCTGTGGCTAGCTTAGAGTTTCTGGAACTTTTAACACTTGGGAGCCCACATACGCCCATTCTGCTTCTGCAGCCCCTTCATGCCTTCCAACATCTGTTCTGTGGGTAAACTTAAGCACAGTTGCTTGTATGCAGCCCACTGTTGTGTGCAAGGATAGGTGGACTGGAACATTACTCTGACACCAGCATGAAAAGGGGAACATATAAAAGCTTTAGCAAGGAGACATTGCTAGAACAAAGGAGCAGCTCTTCTGGGAGAGGAGATGGGACAGGATCCTGTCTTTGCCTTAAACGTCAAATAGACCTCACCTCATAATTTGAGACCTGGGAGTGCAGTGATCCTGGGCTCCCTCACAACCCACCCTCTCTTAGGAGATGAGAGTAAAGTAATATATCCCAGGCGCACTGCCTCACCCTTGTGAAAGGCAGGATACAAGTGTAATAGCAGGATTATTTAGTGATCATCTGATCCTTCTATTTATTTATTAGCTCATCCTTTGGCTCAGAGCAGTGCATGTTGCCCTAGTGTCCCACCATCACCACCAGCTCTTGATTTTATCCTCACAATGGTCTTGTGACCTAGGTTAGACGGAAAAATAAGGAGCAGCTCAAAGTCTTCTAGGGAGTTGCCATGGCGGAGCTGGGATTTGAAGCTGGGCCTTCATCCAAGTCCATGCCTCTAATCACCGTGCCCCACCCACCCACCCTATGTGAAGACCTGCACTTACGGACACAGTAGATCGCTGGTATGTTGTCCAGTGCATAACAATCTAAGACAATTCACTTTCCATCCCCCTCACTCTTGCAGGTGTGTAACCAGCTATCCAGTGGCAACAGGCTTGTTATTAGTTAACACCACGGCTTTTTTTTCTGGGAAAAAAGGTGGTGGAACTCAGTGGGTTGCCCTCCGAGAAAATGGTCACATGGCTGGTGGCCCTGCCCCCTGATCTCCAGACAGAGGGGAGTTTAGATTGCCCTCGCGCGGAGGGCAATCTAAACTCCCCTCTTTCTGGAGATCAGGGGGCAGGGCCACCAGCCATGTGACCATTTTCAAGAGGTTCTGGAACTCTGTTCCACCGCGTTCCTGCTGAAAAAAAAGCCCTGGTTAACACAACTTTTTGTCTATGTGGACAGTCTGGGAACAAGCACGCTCTGCCTTTTTACCTTTCCTATTTTACTTTTTTCTCTCATGCACAACATCATGCCAGTATGTAAACTCATTACAGTTTCCTCTCCTGCAGCCGGAGCCTACGAAGGAAGTCAAACAGTGTAAAGCGTCCCTCTCCGACCCCGAGCCTGGGATCCAACCCTGCACATACCACCTACTACAGTGAGTCTGTGATTAGTGAGTCTTACCTGAGTGATGGCAGGGGGCGTTCTGTCCGGGGCAGTACTGCTTTGGATGATCCACTGAACAGCCATTCTTACTGGAGTGAGTATTCATCTCTCTTTAGCATAAGTTATGCAAAAGTCCTATACAAGTTGTGTTTTATTTATTCTACAAATCTTGCAAAACTGATCCACAGTCTGTATGATAACATCTCTATTGCAATAATACAATATCCTGTCTGCACCATTACACAGTAAGCACAATAAATGAGGTTTTTCCCTTTGGTGAGAAGGACAGCTTTTTTTTCAAAATCCTGTAAGGTGAGTGCCCAATTACAGAAAGGGCAATTAAAGTGCATACAACTGCCCTAAACATTAAGACTGTAGAAGCACTTCCAAGCAATGCCTAGATGGTGGGGCTTTCCATTTGCAAGCACATGGCTTTGAATAATATATTGAGATTACATTTCAAAGATTGAATGGTAAAGAAGTGAAATACCAGGTTAGGAGGTGTATTGAGAATCTGTATATGACCCACTTTTCATGACAAATCCACAGAATCACATACCAGCCAATAGATTTCTAGGATCCATAAGCTTGTACAAAAATATTGCAGTCTTGTTAATGGAAATTTATTGACTGCTTTCCTGAAAGCTATGGAAAAAGTTACAAACTTGGAAGCCCATTGGGGAGGTAAAGGAGGTGCACAATTTCTGAACTGCTTTAAAGTGTGGGGAGTCATGTTTGAGCAAGTGTGGACCTTTTGGAATCCAGTTATCCGTATTATGGAGAAAGAGATGAACAAAGAATCTCCTAGTTTTTCTCTAAAGAGAGTCTGTTTCCTGGATAGATGAGGAGCTCTCACTTAGAAGAAGAGGAGGCACCGGAGGTACAGAGTCCAGTAAAATCAATGGGCTTGCAGAAAGGAAGATCTATGACACCTATGCTTCTTCCTCGGGCTACTCCTCTGAGGATGACTATGCAGGTACAGAGCTGCTACATGCCTGAAGGCAGCCACTGTGAGTCAGTGACAAGAAACTCTCAGCAGAGAAGGAACTTGGCTCTTGTTTCATGCTGAGGGGCTTGTTTCATTACTTGGATGGAATGGAAGTGCTTGGGGCCCAACTCTGATTGCAGCCTCAGATACTTTTGGATGGTTGGAGTGAAGACAGGCATAATATTTTAACAGTGGTCCGAGAGAGTGCTTCACCTGCAGTCTGATAGCTTCTCAGGTTGAATTAACTATTCTTTCAACTCCCCTTGTACTTGAGGAGAGCTGTTTCCTTGTTGTTTTTGAAAGATTGACAGATGCCTATATGTTCTTCCTTCATCTTACCAAAATAATTCACTAAAACAGTTTCAAAACTGATCTGGAGAAGGTGTGTGTGGTGTTGGTGTCACTAACACTAGCCAATATTTCCTGCTCTTCATATAGTCCTCTGCTGGTGTTTTCACTGGTTTGAACTGGATCATACTGACAACTTGCATGTGTTTAGAATCCATGTATTGAAAAATAAAACACAGTGGTTTTTCAGAGCCTGCTCAGGGACAGAAAACAGTGAAATCACACATTCAAATGTGCCACCCTGCTTTTAAAATATTATCCATTTTCTTCACTTGTCTAGGACAATCATTGTAGAACTGAATCTGTAATGGAGGAAAAGCTAATGGATTTTTGTGAGGAGTTAATAAACATGGCAACATAAAGCCTTCCTAAGTCAAGGCCTCCTTAAAGTTCATCAAGACAAGACAAAGAGATACAGCATAGCTGGTGATGCTCACTTGGTTCCCTGTCTAGGCTCTGACAAGCCACAGGAAAAAGGGCAAGCCATGGCCATCCAGATGCACGTAATGCCTCATGATGCCCAAGGGGAAAGCTCCCAGGAAGCAAAAGGCCTGCAGTTGTCCTTGATCTGAATTAGTTCAACAAGTGGGTGTGCAAAAAGCCACCAGTATAGTATGGAATAGATTAGTGCTGCCCCCTCCTGGGATAGTCAAGAAGATATTCACAGGGCCTAGACAGTATAGTCGACTCCCAGGGTTTGGGTTTTTAATGCGTTGAGTCTGGGTTCCTCAGATCCAATTTGGATGTCCTGTGGCCACACAGAAGCTGCAGGAAATGGCTTTTTTTAAAATGAAAGAGAGAGCCCATTTGGCCTCAGGATGTTGATGTGGGTAGTGGGGAGGGCTCCTGCCATCCCCCAAAGCCATTTTCCCATGCAGAAATAGCACTAGGATGGGGGAGGGGTTCTCAATTTTTGCTGCTCCATGTGCATGGGACACCTCATATGAGAAAATGGGGAAATAACTCCCTTGCCCAGCACTGTTTCTGTGTGGGAACATGGCTTGGCAGGGGAGGCAGGAACTTTCTCTCCCGCCTATGGTGCTGTTCCAAGCCCATTTGGGTTCTCCTTTATTTTTTAAAAGCCATTCTTTACAGCTGCTGTGTGGCAGCAAGGAACCCGTGTTGAGTTTGGGGAACCCAGACCCAACTCTTTAAAAACCTGAGTGAGCAATTTAGCTTAGCCTTAGCTGCCCTCTCTGCCTCCTTGGGCAAGTCTCCCTCCTTTTTCCTTATATTCCACATGGGGGTGGGAAATGATGCCCTCTTCTGCTGGCTAACACTTCTGGTTTTTTGTAGGCCATACTTGCTTGGACCAGAATGCCTCTGGATCTGGGTTCAGGAATGCACTCTCTAAAGCAGGCGCTTTTTTGTGGCTGGTGCTTACATCACCAGGTAAATTGAAAAACTGTTCATGTTTTATTCACTGGATTGGTCTTAAAGGCACAGAGAAACTCTAAAGGCACAATTATTTCTGAAAAGTTCTTGTGTTTTCAGGGGGCCCTTGAATTTTTTGTCTATTTTCTCTCCATTTCCTGATCCCTATTTTCAGTTCTGGCAGGGGATGGAAGTTCAAAAGCCCCCAAGGCTGACATTTAAAGTCCTGGGGCACCGTGCAGTCCCTGAGCTATCTTGGGGCTCAAGGAAGCACCTGAGCTTTGGTAGCAGAGAGCCACAAATTTCTCTGGCCTGAATGTGCTACAGCTTAAGCTGAGGATGAAGGAATCAGGAAAGTGACAGTTACACTAGGATGAGCTTACTCAAGGAAGACCAAACTCTCTGTGGCTTGCCTCATTCAAATTGCAGTTCAATGCAGAAATGTCATTTACTTGACTTCTAAATAAATGAGTTTAGGATTGACATGCACATCTTCATATACCCTAAACTTCCTTCTGCATGGAAGACAGCACAACACAATATGATGTGTGGTTGTTTTTGTCTACACTGTACTTTGATGCATATTTTATGCCATATTTAATTCCACTAATCTATCTGAGGGATACCTTCCGACATTAACTTAAATATCAAGGAATCCATGTATGCTACAGGGAGTACATAAGTGCGGGGGAGAGGGGCACTGTATATGCTTGTCAGCCCTCCATTTCCCTCTCTGATGAATTAGGTACCCTCAGATGCCCCCAGGATTTCCCTGCAGTAGTGTTTTGCAAGGAAAGATGAGTAATGGTGGGCAGAGTCTCTTTCAGAGTTGTATGTACCCTATTAATGTTTTAATCAAGGGAATCCCTAGTGATATTTTAACGAAGCTCAAGGAGCTGGATCCCATGAATCCATTATGCTAATGGTGGCTCTTTCCTCCAGCAACTAGTGGAATGGATCTGTTTGGAATAGTTTGAAAATGTCTTCTGTATGACATTGTGTTTAATTCTAATTTAGAAATAATGCTGTCTATTCCAGAGTTGGAATGGCTGATCATTAAAAATCTAAACTAGCAAATGAATTGCCTTGACCAGCAACTTGGGTGGGCCGGAGGCAGCCTCTTTCATAACGTGCTCTATTCTCTGCGCGGGAGTGGAGGAATGAATCCTGAAAAGACTTCTGTTCAGAAATACAAGCTAAAGAGTGACTTGGGGATGAAAGGAAGGTGACATATTAGTGCTCCAGTGGAGGGAAAAAAGGAAGGGACAGCTGTTTTAATTCTGCCTTGGGGATTTTGCAGGCCGATTCTTTGGGCTGTTATATTGGTGGATTGGGACCACGTGGTACCGTCTGACAACTGCAGCCTCGCTCCTGGATGTCTTTGTCTTAACAAGGTTGGTGCAGAAGAGAATTCGCAGCCCAGTGGCTGGGGTGGCATGGGGTATAGAAGGGTTTCTGAACTGATTGAGGAGACAGGAGATGATGCTAGTAAGCAATACAGAGTTAGGAAACCTGTGTTTTTTAAAATTCTTGCAAGATCCTGTGATCTGCACCAGTCATACCCCTATTGCGATCTGGGTCATCTCAGCAGTATACAACTCAGTAGTAAGGAGACCCAAGGGTTGGCAAGAAAATAGGTATCAATAAGAACTAAGAAATCCAGAGTTAATGTTTCTGTGCATCTCTGTGCTCCATCTTTGTATCAGAAAATACAACATGACGTCCATCAACTTGTCGATTACATTTTTATTCTGCTCTTCTTGCAAGGAGTCCAGATTCTTTGTTTTATTCTCATGAGGACCTTGTGAAGTAGGTCCAGTGAGGTTCATGGCTGTGGGGTTTTAAACTCAGTCTCCCCAGAACCTAGCCTCCCCATTAGAACACACTTGCTCTCCAGCCTGTGCCGTTTATTTCCCTACTTCCTTCATCTAGCAGGACGGGGTGGAAGTAAAAAGACGCACAGTGCGATGATGTCACAGGAAGGGGGAGTGAGCTCAGGAGCCCTGAGCCTCTTAGACATCTGGTGTCTTTCTGGGAGAATTCCACTGATGCTTATTCCCCTTTCTCTCATCATTTGGTAACAGGAGCTATCCAGTCTTGAAGAAGCTTTTCTTGCTGCTGCTCCTGCTGTTGCTATTGACTGCTATTGGTTATGGTGAGTTTCTTAGGCCTCCTTTGCCTGCACAGTTTGTGGCTGTCTGTAAAGCACAACATCAAAGCCACCATGTGTTCCCTGTAAGCAGGAAAAAGCTAGTAAGAATTTCCTCACTGGGTGAAGCTTGTTGAGTTCTGAGGCAGGGCATGGTAGTGTTAGTTTCCCCCGCTATTGCCTGCCTCTTGTAACATCGAAGTTATAGTCCCTCTGAGCATGCAGGTTCCCTCTAACTTTCACAGCCAAGCCCTTTTGCTAACCAGTTCCTCCATGAATTTGCCTCATCTTTTAAAATCCCCTCAGCTAATGGACATCGAATTCTTGCCATCAGTTCCACAAGTGAATCAGATGTTGGGGAAAGGAGCTACTTCCTCCTGTCTGCCTTACATTTGCTGCCAATAGTTTTTACTGGGTGAATCTGAAAGGCAATATTATAACTCAGATACAACTAAGTAAATCTGTCAGCCTATTCATATGGACTCTAACAAAATAAGCCACTTTGGGCCCCCTTTGGAGAGAAACATGGGATACAAATAAAATAAATAAAAGTGTTTTCCCAAGTTATCTTTAACCAGATTTCTCTCTCTCATGTTAGGTGCTTGGTACTTTTACCCTTTCGGGCTTCATCCTTCTATGTTTTCTTGGGGAGCTGCAAAGTTGTCCCCTCCTGTTACCAAGAAGGTATATGAAGCTGGAGATTTCACGGCACTCTATGAGGTGAGTACAAAACAGATCTCTGGGGTGCACTTATGGGGGGATAGTGTCATGGTTTGTCTTTCATCCTTGGATAATCTCCCCAAAATACTAAGAACTGCAGACCAGCTCTTGGGAGTTCCCCTTTTAATAGTTTCCAGTTGTGCCACGACTGAAGATCTATATGCTTTATTGCTGTATGTTGACTGGAATTGAGCTGTAATTCAGAGTGAAGACAGACCTGGCACTCTTAAGGGGAGTCACAAAAGCTTCTCTTCAGTCTTCACTCATCTCATAAACTTTGCTTTGTGATGTGTGTCAGCCCTCAGTTCTAACAAATCTCTCATGTATCAGGTGGGCCACCTTCCTTTCACATTAAAGTAACACACATGCGTTCATGCTTATGGACATTCACCTACCTTCGCACTCGCTCCATCAGAAAACTCCACAAATACTATAAACATAGTTGTCAAACTGCTGCAAAGATGGGGGCAGGGTTGCCTGCTGCAGCTGGATTTTTTTTCCTAGTGCAAAATGAGACACGCAGAACATCTATAGGCCACTTTTTTCCTACAGAGCTTTTAATTTTTAATTTTTTGATTTATTAGTGCATAAACATAGAAAAATTAAAAAGCAAACAGGAGAGAGAAGAAAAAGAAAACACTATTGGCTACAAAAACACTATTGGCAAATCTGTACATAGGTATCTATAAAAGATTTCCAAATATCTAAATATAAGTCCATGTGCAGTTGCCTTCTATATGTGATACATTCAAATTTTGATAATTCAATCAGGTCTTCAATCCAGGAATTTACAGGAAGTGGGCTTTTGTCTTTCCAGTGTTGAAATATAAGTCTTTTAACGACTATAAGAGCACAGAGGGTCCATTTCCATTGACCAACAGTTAGATTCCTAGATACAGACAAGTAGTTTAACAGTACATTAACATCCTCCAAAATAAGTTTTCTAACACAAAATTAATGTGACTAATAACTTTCTTCCAAAAGGGCTGAATGACTAAACACAACCCAAGCATATGCTTGTGAACTACACTGCCAACAGTTAGACACTGTGCTTAAACCTTTAGTAAAAAGATGCTGTGGTGTCCAATATACCCTAAACGTAATTTTTTGCTGAATAAGTCACAAGATCCATACTGGCAACAGGTATATGGCTTAAGGCCTTATCCCATTGCTTTAGCAAAATTAGAGGCTCCAGATCATTATTCCATTCATCTCTTAAGATTCTGTGCATCATATTTATTAACCAACTTCAAATATTTATGTACAAATATTGTAGATTTCGCTTTCTGTATTGATTCAATAAGAATCTCCAAAAGTGGGAGAGATTCTAAAGCACTCAAAGTTGCCAAACCATATTTGGACACCAACAAGTGTTGCAATTATAAGTATTACCATTTGGCAGAAGTTGGCAAATCATATTTAGACTTCAGTTGAAAAATGACAAGAACTCATCATCATTACCTATCAATTGATCTATGATAAAAAATTCCCTTATCTGTTCAAGCATTCCATAAGAAAGATTTCTTCCCAATTTTTAAATCTGGATTTGAACATAATGTTAGTTTGGCATGTGATATTACGTGCCCTACTTCTCTAGCTGCAGAAATTGTTGGAGGAACAAAACTCAATATAAGTAGATCCTAATGCATTCCACTTAAAAAGTGGTTCTAAAAAAGAGGCCTCTAAAAGGGTCCAAGATGGATTCTCCAAGTAAGGGGAGGGATCCCAATAATCTGTACACACTAACAATTATACCTGATGATAAGTACTAAGATCTGTAAGACCAAATTCTCAGTAATTAAAAATTGCATCCTCTTTCAAGAAATCTTGGGTAGTGTTGAACTGCACATAAATTTCTGAAAAAAGCATTAGTTTTATGAATATATATACAAGGTCTATAAAAAGGGGTTGTATGCATATCATATAATTCCAGGTATAATATTCATTTTGAGTGTATATACATTTTCCTGCAGAGCTTGACCCAAGATACACAAATGTGGTTCAGGTGACCAACCCCCCATTTTGATTCTTTGAATTTTCAGCTGTCTTTGTCCCTAGAGATGTGTGCTCTCTAGCAAGTGGAGTCATATTGTTGCTTACTTGCATTATCCATTGTTATTATTGCTACTTTCTTCCCACTCTCCTCTGCTGTCCAAATTTAGATTGTAAGCTCTTTGGGTCAGGGACCTGTCTGTTTTGCTTATGTTTCTCCAGCAAGCCTCGGAGTTTAACAAAACCTGTTCTAGCCAAAGACTGGCTGACTGTGTATGAGAAAGGGGCCTGGAAAAACTTTCAGAGCTGATCTTAGAAGTGGGAAGTTCAGGCTATCTTTTCTATGTTGAACTGAAAGCCACCATTGGTTTTGTTGTCTATGGTCAAAAGAGTGGTGTGTCTCTTTCCCTGTGGTGAAAGCATTAGCATTGGAAAATGCAGCAGACACCAGTTCAATTTTATTGTTGAGGTAACCACAATGACTTTATTAGGACAGTGCCTCCTCAGTGCCACTTGATCAATTAAGAGCTAAGGCTGTGCAATTGGCTGCTGCTCTGAGGTGATCTGGAAGCTAGGTGACTGCAGGTAGTGGTGGCTTGCTGCTGAGGCCAAGAGTCTATATCCCACTCCTAGAAAGATGAGAGGGCTGTTTTCTCATTACCTGGATGGGCATGAGAAGGGCTTGCCGTCTGACCTGTAGTACCCTGATGGACACAGGGGCAGCCCAGGATTAGGCCTCAGAATCACTGCCACACCACCACTGGCCAAGCAAGGGGTGGCTTCACTCTGAGTGAGGTGAGCATGAGCCACTGCAGCCAGAAGCAGTCTGCCTGAGCCCCAGATGGGATAGATGCAAGTGGAACAGGCACCTGCTCTTTTTCTTTTCTGTTTCTCCAGAGAATGGGTGGCTGAGGCCATCCCAAGAGCAGGGCCTGGGGTGGCTGCCTCTGTTGCCCATTGGCTAAGACTGCTCCTGCATAGACACCAGGGGTCCCTAGTTTCCAAATGTGATATAGTGTACTATTCAATGTGTCATACTCTATGTGTATATTAGTGGCACTATGCAAATTTTTATTAATACTGCTAATAGTATTACCATTGCTGTGTGTTGTTATTAACTAATGGACTGAGATCTGATAAATGGACGGCCTACCTCTTAGCTTTCTTGGGGGGAAAGTATTAAAAGCATTAACATTTCAAAAAGGTTTAGTCAGAATTGTCCCTTTAGTTAAAAGGCTGTGCCAAATCACATGAGAACACATTACTAAAGGGTCTGCCGGAAGCTGGGAAGCAGAAGAAAAGATACTGATGTCTGTCAAGCTTTTACTATTACCTAGCTTTTCCCATCTAAATAGGTCTGCGTTGTAATCCTAAAAAACATACAGATACATAAATAGTACAGAAGTAAAGCAGGTGGACCACCATATCAAAATGCCTGTTTAAGCAAAATTGTTACCTACCAGAGATTGGAAGGAAGGGCTGTGTGAGAGGGGATTCTGCAATTGACCAATCCCTTGAGAAGAAGCCGTGTTGTGCCCCCTCCTTGGGAGATTGCTTCACCTTGTATTATGATGTTTGGGGAAAATATATAGTGAGCCCAAACTGTAAAAAACATTGAAGACAACCACCAGATACTTAACTGTGTCTGGAAGTGAACTGAAAGTCAATATAGCTGACACAGGACCCTTGCCCCTCGGGCAACCCAGGCTACAGCATTCTACATTGCAACTTCTGAACAACCATCAAGGACTTCTCCGCACTGGCCACATTACAGCAGTCGATCATAGATTTGCCTGAAATACCCTTCTGAACTGAGATTTTTCTCTTTTTCTTTTTTACTACTCCTTGGATGAAAAGGCACAGCAGAAGGTTTTATCTCGGCTTCAGGCTCTGGAGAAGCGTTTTGAAACTCTGGAGGATTCTGCGTCAGTGCTGGAGCTCCAGAAAGGATCAGCCTCAACAGGAGCAGCTTTGCCTCAGGAGGATATCTTGGTTCTTCTGGACGGGCTAGTGAAACGACGGGAAATGGCCATGAGAGAGGATTTCCACAAAGAAACAGATCTTCACCTTCAGGTAGGGCTGCTCTAGAGGAATAGGGCGTCTGAAACTGAATAGGAGGAAGAAGTAGACGGCTGGGCTGTGTGCTTGAATTGGTGCGTATTGCGTGGGATGTTTAATCTCCAGTTTTGAAAGCTCTCCTGTTGAACTGGGAAAAACATCTCGGTTGGCTGCGTATAGCCAGCCACAGCTGCTCCAATTGACCTCTTTCCCCCACCCCCCCTCCTCTCCACCAGCCCCCATGAGTGCCTAGCACTTTTCTTTGCTGCTCCCGGTTGCCACTAGAACTCTTCACTGGATGTAAATACATGCTTGTTTAGTTTGCTTTTTGAACTGATTAATCAGTTGTTTAATAATCGGTTAAATCAGCTCTTGATGTGTTTACAGCTCCGACAGTTTGTGGAGAGTCATAAGCACTGTGCTGATTCTCATGTTTGTTTATTTTTCACCGCAGAATAAGTTGGATGCTTTCCAGTCCGAGGTGCAGAAAGATCTTGATAGTCTCTTACAGAAAGTCTCTGAGACTTCCCAGGTAATACTTAACTTCAATTTTAGATGTGTACAAATGCTGTGATCTGTGGGTTGAGTTGTATTGAGCTGGTGTTTGTAGCAGAAATGCTTTTCTCAACTTTTACCTCAGATCTATCTTTACATTTCCCCCTTTATTTTCTACTTGCTTATGTAGACAAGCTGTATTACAGTTACAGAGCCAAAATAGCACAGACTTTCAACAACTTGGACAAAAAGCATTCGAATATTCACAATTTTGCTGGAACTATTCTGCTGCTCTCATTATTATTTTACAGACAGTTTATTTAATGTTCTTGGGTTGGAAAGTTTTTTTCCCCCCTTAATGAAATTGTCTATGGTTGGTCAGGGTTAGTCCTATTTTACAGATGGAGAGTGAGGTTGAGAGAGAGTGGGTTGCGCGTCTGTTCCTTGTAACTCCTTGGCTTGACTCCAGGTCAGTCAGCCAAGAATAAGTCTAACAGTGCTTGCATGTACATGGTGCTTCAGAGATTTCCCAGATAATCTAGGTAGAGGAAAAAGGGTTCTAATCTACAAAATATTTCAAAGTATTAAAAGAAAGATCATCCCAAAAGAACCAATTTCTTAAGATCTATCTATTTATGTATTTCTGTGGCTTGTTATATTCCTCGTTTTAGGAATGCACTGCGTAGTCCTTTTTTTTTTTTTTTTTTCTCCTGTATGATATCAATCTTCCTTTGCTGTGTTTCCCTTCTCTGACCACAGGATACAGAGACTCGGATAGCCCAAATGACTTCACAGTGGCAAAGGTAACTTGAGTGTAATTAGCAAGGAGCTGCAATCTACCATTTTCAATCTTTTCGTGGTGGTAATGTGTGATGTGCAGGGATTTTTTTTTCAAGCAAACATTGTTCTTTAAAAGTGAAGGCATACATTTACAGAATTGGCTTATGAGGCAACGTATCTGAAGTCAACACTATTCACTTCTTGTACATCCTTAATTTTTTTTTTTACAGAACATGTGAATCATACAAAACATAAAAAGATAAAATGCATTCATTATAATCTGCATTCTTATACTATAGGGCTCCCCAACCTTGTTGATCATGTTTGGAATTTTGAGAAAGAGTAGAAGGTGCCTCCACAAAATGGCTGCCATGGGAAGTTTCTCCTTGGAAAATCACTGCACATCGTGACAAGCAACAGTGTTTCCCTCTCTTCCTCCCCTGCCCCCTTTTTCTCCATCGTTGGGGCTAAACATGCCACACTGCAGAGAATTAATACTTTTACAATCATCTGTGCAGGTGCCTAGAAACAAATCAGTGGGCAAGATGGCACCCATATGTACCATACTGAGAATCGCTAGCAAATATCATTTGTCTTATTTTGGAGGAATAAGTTTAATGTGGGTTTGGATCAGGTAGTGGAGGCACTTTTGTTGGGCACGAGGTTCTGCCTCTCTCATCAGAAGAAATTTCTTCTACCAGAGGAAAGCACTTTTGCTAACAGAATGGATCTATGGAAATCTAATCCATGACACATCACTATAGTTTAGTATATAAGCTTTGATATAAAAATTATGTGCCAGACTCTGTGGAACTTGTTGTTCAGCATGCTCAATAGATTGTGTTCTCCCCTAGTTCCATTTCAATCTTGATACCTTTTTAAATAATATGTGTGGTCATTTTTGAATAGCAAGAGCAACTAAAGAGTTGTACTCATTGGCTGTTCCATAATCTTAAGAACTATAAGGGCTAGAAATCATAATATGAATCTGCATTTCTCAGGATTCCACATTCTATGCAGAATACCAGGGCTTGTATTTGAGCAGTGGTATTACAGATAGACGTTGCTACTCTGATTATACAGTTTAAATAAAATTTTTGTTTGGGAGTAGTTTGAAAGAGGTTGCTGGTGGACCTTCTTTACTATCAAGCTGCCTACTTGAACCATGTGATTGGAGGAAGTTATTGGGTACTTTCTACTTCAGAGCTGTCTTCAGTCTTTCTGTTTTGCTTTTGAAGATCTACACAAGAAGGCCTGATGAGTGACTTCCAAAGGGAGATGGGTACACTGGAGGCACAGTTGGCAGGCCTGAAGAAGGAATTTGTGATCTTGGCTGCAGATGAGAAGGCCTTAGCAAAGCATGTGGAGTCTCTTCCAGGACAGATCAAGAGAGTGCAAGAGGATGTGAGTTTGCAGCTCCTATTTTTTCTGTTGTGTAACCTTGTATTTTATCTTTAGTGTGGTACAGTCAGACAGCTTAGCTTTAGGGATTGGAGTTGCATAAACTATCATCAAGCTGAATCTCTCAAGTATTCATCCTCATTGGAGTCAGACACATGAGTTATATTTCGATGCTATAAGGGTGATTCTTAAATTTTTTATATACTGTGGTGCTTCTTGGCAACAATTTCTCATAGTTGCTGTGGCAGCAATAGGGCTTGCCCACATTTTCCTTACTCCAGTCCTCACAGTGTCACTGCAAAACTTTTAAAGTTTTTTTTAAAGAAAAACAGTAATTGACATCTTGATATAGCATTATATCAATGTGTCAATTACTGATTTTTTTTAAAAAAAGAACTTCTTTTAAAAGTCCCTTGTGATGTAAGTGGGGTGGTGGCGGCCAGTGTGGGGTCTGGGGAAGGGAAAATGGTATCAGTGTGGGCAGGACCAGAAAAATCCCGCCTTTGCTGAGATCTTTCAAAAAACATCACAGCAAAGCAGTTTGGGAAAGATGGGAATACCCAGGAAGTACATGAAATTAATATGACTCTGGGAAAGTGGGGGGGAAACCCACTTCGCAGTTGCATCCACGCAACATCAAAAAAATCCATGTGTAAGATCAAGATGGGTAGCCATGTTAGTCTGTAGCAGCAGAAAAGAGCAAGAGTCCAATAGCACCTATAAGTCTAAAAAATTTGTGGAAGGGTATGAACTTTCATGAGTCCAAGCTCACTTCTTCAGATAACTGAAGCTGTGACTCACAAAAGCTCATACCCTACGACAAATTTTGTTAGACTTATAGGTGCTGCTGGATCTTATTTTGGACATTTCCAAGTAACACTCACAAAGTGGCCTTGTGGGAATATATGTGATCACTCCTGTGAATTCTGCCACCTCCCAAATCACCATCCAGTTTGTGTCTGACCAGGGGGTGAGTGGGAGAATTTGCATACCATAATTTTCATTTATCTCCAGGCAGATCTTTTTTTTCTGGGAAAAGGTGGTGGAACTCAAGACTGCACAATGACGTCACTTTGGGTCAGCTGGAACAAGGGGGGAATTTTTTAAAGTTTAAATTGGCCTCAGCAAAAATGGTCACATGGATGGCGGTGTGGAGGGCGATCTAAAGTCCCCTCTGTCTGGAGATCAGGGGGTGGGGCCACTGGTTATGTGATCATTTTTAAGAGGTGCCGGAACTCCATTCCACCATGTTCCTGCTGAAAAAAATCCCTGTCTTCAGGCATCTCTGGAGGCCTGGTGATATGTGCACTGAGCTTACCTGAACCTGTTGATAACCTCAGTTTCCTTTCTAAATCTGTGTTCTTTAGCTACCTAGATTCAAAAATATGAGGCCCTTCTAAAATTTGACACCAAGCATATTAGGAAGTCTCTCTGTCAAGAGTGAGAGGCAGTCCCTTCATTCCAAGGCAGAACATGTTTAAATTGAACCAAAAATGTTTATTTAGAAAGATCAAAGTAATTTAAAATAGAGAACATAAAGCATAAAAACGAGTCCAGTAGCACCTATAAGACTAACAACATTTGTGGTAGGATGGCTTTCGTGAGCCACAGCTCACTTCATAAAAATAAGTAAGCTCTTACTCTATAACGTTCACAGAGATGGTAGATCAGATTATGGCACATTTACCTCAGTGTACAGGAAAATAATACTTCAGTATTGAAATCCAGTCTGCCTTTTTTCCGCATAAGAGGGCACTTGAGCTCTTGACATGTAGACAGCATGATAACCTCAAATGCTGTAGGTCTCTGGTCCCATCTGTTGTGACCCACAGAAATCAACAGATTTGAAATAACATTTCCCATTCCCTGTAGTCAATTTACATGCTCTCATAAGAGGTCTGAGGTGGGGGAGGAATGTTGTTACCAAACCCATTCTTCTTTCTAATGGTTTTAGGTGGAAATCCAGTTTCCCAGGTGGCTCAGCCAATTCTTGGCCCAGCCTAGGCAGGATGGAGGGGGCAGCCTGTTCCTCCAGCATGAGGAGTTCCAGGAACAGCTCCGCAACCTGGAGCACAAGATCCTTGCCAAAGTCTCCGAGAACCAGCGATTATCTGCACGGGATGTTGGGGTAGCGCTTCAAATGGAAGGAGTCACGGGAGTAACACCAGAGGTGAGGATCTGCTTGCTCTCTATCCCAAGTGGCATCTGTAGGACTGATGCCGAGACCGCCATTCATGTGGAAGATGCTCTTGTGTCCATGAATCTGGACTTGTTGGATTGGTTTCTCTCGCTACTCCATTAACTACTTCATTTGCGCTTCCATTTGGAGTGCTAAGGCAGGAAACCAGCATGGCATGGCTGGTTTCCTCCCTTAAGATACCATGTTTTCAGGGTAGGCCAACTTCCTTGCATCGGCAGGTATTCCCCAGATCAAGGGAAAGTGAAGAGAGTACTGTGCCTCCCTTGCCTGTTGTAATGCTTGCCAAAGACACCCTCCTCAGTCATTCGTCCTCCTTCCTGTATCGTCGGCCATTTAACTATTGCTATCACTCCTGGCTTTATCTCCCCCACGCCCCACCCCAGTCAAGTAACTTGTGTTTACTTAGGTCTTCTGTTCAAGGCCATAGAAGTCAACCACCCTAAGTAAGGTAATTCTCTTCCCTGCCTCCTTCCTTCTGCCTCATCGCAGCCCTGAAATTCTGGGCCACCAGCACAGCAGTACATGGCTGAGAGTTTACTCAACCCTGGAGCTCCCAAGTTCATCCCATCACCAGAGCCCAGCCACACCTGGAAAGCTCCCCATCACCACCTCCCCTGCCTGCCCAAGAGCTTTTTCTGTGTACCACTTATGGGAAATGGTGTCCTATAGCCTCCAGATGGATTTTGTTTAGTAAATGGCCTGTATCGCAGATGGCCTTGAGCATTTTGCTGCTCTAGAGAAACGCCTGCTCCTCCATACAGTTGCTTCTGCTGCCCTGAGTTTTGTTCCCGTTGAGTGCATAAGCATGCTTATGTTTTTAAATCCACAACTGTCTGTTTATTTTGGTAATACATGGTTTTGGCCTGTCACAAGGTAAATCTTAACTCATATCCCCTGCTATGGATCTATTACCAAACAATCAACAACTTGAGAGGCCGTTGATGGTTTCTTGCTTGTTTTCAGCAGGTCATAAGACTTCAACTTGGATCCCTTTCATACAGGCTCTTTAGTTCCGTTTGCCTTCAGAAGCCAAACTTTAAGGATAAATCACTGTCCTGTAGTTAATGAAGTTTTATTTGGGTTTTCCAAAAACTGTTTTGCTCTAATGTAGGGTTGGGGAATTCCTGGAAAACTGGCGAAAACTGGCGAAGCTGGAATTCAGTAGGGATGTTATTTCAGAGAGTCTACCCTGTGAAGCTGCACTTGCCTCCAGGGAACTGATTTCTTTAGTCTGGAGATCAGTTGTAATCCCAGAACTCCAGACCGCTCTTGAAGATTGGCAGCCCTACTCCCAAATTGGTTTTGGTTGCTGCATTTTTATCCTTAAGATGTGTGAAACCTTAAAAAAAATCTTTTTCCTTCAGCTGCCAAAGAGCCTATATGAAAGGAACACGGGGGAGGAGAGCTGAGAGGAGCAGCTAAGTTTCCATGAGAAGTGGGTGGCATCAGATGGCCCGGTGTCATTCCTTGTGGCCTGTGGTGCAGCTCTAGTGGTTTGGCTGTGTATTGATGTGCTACTGATTATACAGCAAGCCTGGAGTTGTCCACACAGCCGCATTTGCATGAAGTCATTTGCATGAAGAAACCCTAACCTTGCAGCAGAAAGTCACGCTTTAGGGGTCTGTGGTGGTTGTCTTTGCAAGTCAGCCCTGTCATTTTGTTTCAGCAAGTGCACCACATTGTGAACCAGGCCCTGAAACGCTACAGTGAAGATCGCATTGGATTGGTTGATTATGCCCTTGAATCTGGAGGTATGGAGACCAGCAAGTTGTATGTTTTAAAAAATCTTATTAAATAAAATAAGTTTAAAATGTTCTACAAAGTTCTAAGTATCATACATACAAAAGTGATCTGTAAGAGTGTGTATGTGTATGCATAATGACTAGTATACATATAATCAATGAAAGAATGCCAAAATTTGCTGGAATGATTTTCTAAAACTGCAGTTAATCCTTGTCTGCATTCAATTAGTTAAGTTTAGCAGTTCAACCTTATTTCAAGACTCTTCCAAAATAGAGGAAATGGTTAGCAAATATTCCTCTTCATTTATAAATATTTTTGTCACAGTAAGGAGATTTCAGATTACAGGGAAATGGGCTGATCAGGTTATGACCTGTTAAAAGAAAACTGGGGAGATGATTTCCGTGCTGTGAGAAGGGATTTGGAGAAGAGAGCCTGGGAGTCATGTTTCATTTAGTAATAAAAAAGATATTCTAATGGTCAGCAAATATCCTGAAACTTGTCAGGGAGTTTCAACTACAGGCGTTAAAGCCAAAGAAGGCCCTTTCTCCCTCTACATCTCCTGTTGTCTCTGAATGTTTTACCACTCCTTTCCTCAAGCCTGAACATTTGGAAAGAAAGATCCTAATCACTCCCCCATTTGCCTAACCAAATAAAAGTGTGCAGATTTGCATGCAGTGGTCTGGTTGCAAAATCCAGTCTTTCTCAGCCTGCTTCCACACCTAGGATTTCTCACATTTCAGCCACTTGACTGGTGTTTCCACATGATATCTTCTCTGTTTGTGCACAATTATGAGCCCATTCTTTATTTTAAATCTGTAAAATATTTCTTGAGCAGGATGCTGTCAGCAGGAGCAGTTGCTTGTGTCTGAATAGAAAACAGTGCAATTGCAGGACTTCAGTTGAGGAGCTAGTCAGTTACTCCACTACTCCTTTCATTTGTTGATGACTGTAAAGGGCCAGTCCTTGGCAAGTTAGCGTAGAGGAAGAGAATTCCCTGCCTATTAGAGAGAAGGGGATTATCGGAGATTCTGCAAATACAAGGTTACCCCCCCCCAAAAGGTTGTTAAAGGTATTGTGTTATTCCTACCAAATGTTACTCTTGCTTGTTTGTTTTTTTTTTTAAGAGAGAATCTCCCACAGCTCAACCTGCCTTTTAGGGAGTGGGGGAGATCCTCAGAGGTGTCTGCAAATATATGGAGTTTTTATAAAGTTCTTTTAAAAACTATTGCATTATTTCTATGCAGTGTTGCGTTGCCCATGCACCTCAAGATTTTTAAAAAATTAACAGGGTGGATGGAGAAGTCTGAGAGTCATGTGATCACAGAGCAGGGGAAGCTTCAGTGCACATCAGGTGTGAAAGGAAAACCTCTGGAAAAAATGGGGAGAAACCCGATTACCTTGGGCTATCTGTAATCTCTGTTGCTAGGGTGATTTCACACATAATCACATTCACCTTGGTGTGGAAGCAGCTCAGGTTGTCTGTTAGGGATTGAGCCGATTTTTAATCCTGTGGAATGGCCTGTTGGGTCAGCTCTCTTGTTATTTGTCCTGAGGGAAACATGTGATTTGGTTTCACCTGTCTCTTCTAATTGCAGGGGCCAGCGTTATCAGCACTCGGTGCTCAGAAACCTATGAGACCAAAACGGCCCTTCTGAGTCTTTTTGGGATCCCCTTGTGGTACCACTCACAGTCTCCACGGGTCATTCTGCAGGTAGGGGTCAACATAGAGGCCTTGTCCCGTGTTGCCTCCAGTCACTCTATTCTTTCTTTACATTTTGAAATCCAGTCTTTCTTCCAAGAGGCTGAGTATACATGGGGCTTATCCCATTTATCCTTGCAACATGGGCCTCCACATGACACAACACAGACTGATGATATGGAGGCAGGTAAATGATGCAGTGCTACCAACATCATTACGAGTGCCCTCCACTTTATATTATGGGAGGAGAAAAGTATGCACTTGACTTGGCAGTGCCGTTTCCAGTAGATTTCGTTGTTGGCAGTAATGTGTCATTCCATCCTGAAATCCTTAACAATTGAAGATAATTACTCTCTTTCCTATTCATTCCCTAGCATAGCAAATTTGTTTTTTCAGTGTGTTGAGATGAGAATAACAGATCAGTTCCCCTTTCAAGACAGTTTTCAAAGTTCATTTGTCGAGTTTTTATGGACAATATTATACAGTTTAAAGAGCCTTTTTAAACCTGTGAATTGCTACCAAGAGGTGATTCTTTTTTCCTCTTGGTAAAATGGTCATTGAGTAACCCGGTACTTTAGGACAGAAGGACCGAGACCTAATATAGGCATGCTTGTTATTTTTACCTAAGAATTGTGGGGTTTGTTTCTTTTTGACATCCTGCATTAACAGCCAGACGTCTACCCTGGCAACTGCTGGGCTTTCCAAGGCTCCCAAGGTTTTGCTGTTGTCCGCCTTTCAAGCAACATCCATCCCACTGCAGTGACACTAGAACACATCCCTAGATCCCTCTCGCCCAAAGGAACCATTCCCAGTGCCCCCAAGGACTTCTCGGTCTTTGTAAGTACTCTTTGCATGTAGTAAAGTAAGTTAAAACTGGGCAAACTGGAGCATACCCACTTGGAGGACTTCCTCCAATATGGTGATTCTTTTTGTCTCCTGGAGGCTGGACTTGCAGGACTCCTTGTGCTTTTGTGGGGGTGGAAGTTCTCATCTGGTTTTGTCAGATATCTAACAGCAAGATAGCTTGTGGTCATTTGTACAGCTCCATGATCTCAGCCAAAGCTGCACAGTGATGTGCTGTGTGAATCTGGATAGGTAAGGCTTGGGTGGGGAAAAAAGCCCACTTTAGGAAGAGCTGTGGTTGTGGTAGGTTTGCCAGCTGTTGCTGGCAACCTGCTGGGAGGATTGGAAAGACAGGGGCAGGTGCACTAGTGTGATACCAATCCTCCTATCGAGGTTAAACCATAGATGTATTGTCGAAGGCTTTCACGGCCGGAGAACGATGGTTGTTGGGGGTTTTCCGGGCTGTATTGCCGTGGTCTTGGCATTGTAGTTCCTGACGTTTCGCCAGCAGCTGTGGCTGGCATCTTCAGAGGTGTAGCACCAAATGCGCTGATCAAGAATTCCTCACTACATCCCGACACGCACAGAAAACTATGCAAGACTGAAGCACAGCCACCTAGACTATATGGACTCCCCAAAATACATAAAGATTCAGTCCCACTCCGACCCATTGTGAGTGCCATTGGTTCACCGACATATGAATTAGCTAGACATCTGGCAGATCTCCTGCAGGACCACATCGGGAAAACCTCGTCTTACATCAAAGATTCAGCAGATTTCATCAACAAAATCAGTTCTCTGAAACTCAATCCACAAGACATACTTGTCAGTTTTGATGTTGTATCCCTGTTTACCAAGGTTCCAGTAAAAGACACTATTGCACTGATTAATCAGTTTTTCCCAGAGGATGTAACAGCCTTATTCCATCATTGTCTGACAACCAGTTACTTCCAATGGGACAACGAATTCTATGAACAGATGGATGGGGTGGCCATGGGGAGCCCACTCAGCCCAGTTATAGCAAACTTCTACATGGAACATTTTGAAAAAACAGCTCTAGAATCAGCACCCCACAAACCCAGTGTATGGTTCCGGTTTGTGGATGATACATTCATCATTTGGAGCCATGGGGAGGAAGAATTGAGGGAGTTTTTGAATCATCTCAACAACATCCACCTGAACATACAATTCACAATGGAGAAAGAAAGTGAGGGAAAACTCTCATTCCTGGATACCTTGGTCATCCGCAAAGCAAACTTTCAGTTAGGTCACAAGGTCTACAGGAAACCAACTCACACTGATCGGTACTTACACAAAAACTCCAATCACCACCCCCGACAGAAAAGAGGCATAATGAAAACATTAGTGGATCGTGCAAGACGGATATGTGAGCCGCGCTTTCTCAATGAGGAAATTAATCATCTAAACCACGCACTTCAGGCAAATGGCTACTCCAGAAATGAAATCCGAAGAGCAATCAAACCCAGGATGAATCAAACAACCAAGGGAAAACAGTCACCTACAGGAAAAGTGTTTTTGCCATATATCAAAGGAATTACTGATCAGATGGGAAAGCTTATGGAAAAGCATAACCTTCAAGCAGTATTCAGACCCACCCGAAAAATACAACAGATGCTACGATCAGCAAAAGACAGCAGAGACCCCCTCACCTCTGCAGGAGTATACCGTATACCCTGCAGCTGTGGACAAGTTTACATCGGGACCACAAAGCGTAGCATCCAGACAAGAATAAAAGAACATGAAAGACACTGCAGACTTGGACAGCCTGAAAAATCAGCAGTGGCTGAACATAGCCTAACTCAAACAGGGCACAGTATCTTATTCCAGGACACCAAAATACTGGACAACACTTCCAACTACTTTGTCAGACTGCACAGGGAAGCCATTGAAATTCACAAGCATAAGCAAAACTTCAACAGGAAAGAAGAAACCTTAAGAATGAACAGAGCATGGGCTCCAGTTCTGAAAAACACCAGGCCAACAAAACACTCCACACCCGACAATAGTCCTGCAGAGAAGATTAGCACATCAAGCACCAATCCATATGCAAAAGAACCTCCTCAGGTTACAGTGAAGCCTCCCGCAATTAGCATTCCACACCCTGGGAAACTCTTACAGAATGACTCAGCTCAACCCCACCCCTCCTGAGTAGATACAAATGACCTACATCTTTTCCACACTGTGACACTGAGAGATCTCTGTCTTTTGGTGCTACACCTCTGAAGATGCCAGCCACAGCTGCTGGCGAAACGTCAGGAACTACAATGCCAAGACCACGGCAATACAGCCCGGAAAACCCCCAACAACCATTAAACCATAGAGTTTTGGATAAATCCCTAGTACGTCGCATTGGTTTTTCACTGGAAGAAACATCATGTGCCACCATAGTGCCATTGCAACCCCTCCATTTTTCTCCTCCTGGCCTTAGAAGAACTGGCAGGGAACAGGGAAGCAGCTGGAGAAGTCCTGCTATAGTGGGAGATCTGGCTTGCCTGGGTGGTGGTGATAAAATAAGAATAGAACAATGCTTTGATTAAAAGTCAAGGGGGTATATTTAGGTAGGGACACTGTGTTGATTAATGAGGGAATGCAGTTCTGAGATAAGGAATTAGCAAGAATCAACAGGCTGCTATATCTGCTACACAAATTTTAAATCCGTTTTGTGTTAGTTTAGCTGTCATGGCTCCCCCCACCCACCCCAAATCCTGGGAATTGTCAGACATTCCTTGCTCAGAACTATAGTTCTCCAGGTGTCCTAGTAGAGAGGGAATAAGTATTAAGCCTGTAGTGCCGTAATGCCCACTGAGATTCCTGAATTGACTTGGTCTTTAACAAAGAAGGAAGCGGGATTAGTATTCATAAATATCAGCCTTATCCCCCCGCCATTGCTCCTACGCCTCCTTTGTCCCTTTACTGCCCTGTACATGTGTGTGTTTCAGCATGCAGCTACAGGAGTGTAGCATGCAGCTACACTTGTATCTTCCTCCACCCCTGTGGTTGCTCCATTTTCCCCATGTCCCTCTCCTCCCTCTCCCCATCTTTTGTTTCCACAGGGTTTAAGTGAAGAAGGGCAGCAAGAGGGCACCCACCTTGGGAAATTCATGTACGACCAGGAGGGGGACCCCATCCAAACATTCCATTTTCAGGTAGGAAAGGAGGACAAGAAGTAGCGATTAAATCTGGAGGGGGGGGGGGCATGGCAGATCCCACATGGTGTGGCTGTACTAGACAAGAGGCCAGTGGAGCTCCTTGGTTTCTCAGATATGGGGAACAGAGCTGGTCATTTAGGTGTGCTGTGGCAGAAAAGCCACACCTCTGCGCCCTTCTGGTAAAAATAACAAATTGAATGTCTGTTTGCTAACCTTCAGTGACCTGAAGAACTCACATGCTAGCACCTGGGTGACATGAAACTCACTGGGTCACGATAGCATCTCTTTAAAGTCCCTCTGTGTTTTGCAGGGTTGCCATTGTTCTAGTCCATGAGCTTATCAGATCATTGAACAAAGAGTTGGACAGGATTCCTGGTCATCAGTTTGCCAACCCCTTAGTTAACACCGTCTCAATGGCAGTATCCAGGGAAAGGCCCCATTACAGCCAGAAATGCAACCTCTCTCTTTATTCTCATTTTCTGAGGAAAAGCACTAGGGAAGGCATTGCTTACAGATTTTCCTGCTGCATGTGTTCCCCAAGCTCAGCTGGGGTTCTGCACAGGAGCGGCTGAGAATGGCTGTTAAAAAATAAAGGCGAGGCTGTTTGGGCACTGTTTCAGTGCAGAAAATGGCTGATAGGGGTCAAGCCATTTGGATGTGAATTTCAGAGAAAACCAAAGCATGTGAGGCGCTTGTCCATTCTAGCCCATCTGCTATTCCCAGAAAGGGGAGGTCAAGGCTTACCTGATTGTTAATCTGTGTGTCACTTTTTATTCTTTTCCATCCTCAGGATGAAGATAAAAGTACAGCTTTCCAGCTGGTGGAACTGCGAATTCTTAGTAACTGGGGCCACCCCGAGTATACCTGCATCTATCGCTTCCGGGTACATGGAGAGCTCGTCTCTTAACCCCTCCCAGTGCCACACCTTTGCTAGCTGGCTACCTCAAGTTCTGCGCCTCAAGAGTGGCAAAGGCAGTGCCAGAAAAGAGATCAGTGTGGGTTGGGCAACACTTCTTTTTGCTGTGTTACTCGTAGGTGAGGAGTAGGCACTCAACAACCACCTTGTGGTCAATCTATTCTCTCAATGGGTAGAGGGAGAAGAGGGCTTCTCATTTTGGTCTTTTATAAGCTACTTTTTAAAAGTGTGTTTCTTTTTTTAAAAAAGCCTATGCAGCTCATATTTGCCTCATGCCCCTCATCACAAACAAAAAACTGCTTTCCAGATTTTTCTTTGGGAAGTTTTATTATGATCCCCTTGTAGATCTAGTGCTGTACGCATAATTGTTCGGAGGCTCTAGCTTATGAAATCTGTCTTGCTTAAAAGACAGCTTGTAGGCAGAAAGAGCCTATGGTAGTGTGCAGTAGGAACTGGCAGCTTGGCAGAGGGAAGTGGGCATGTACTTAAAAGAAGCATTCAAAAACCAACTGCTATGCTCTCAAAGAACATGCAGTCTGGTTTTCAAGGAAAAACAATGGAAGCACAATCTTGATTATTATAAGCTTTCCATTCCTGACAGAGCAGACACTATCAAGACTCATTCCCATGGTGCAGTGCTGACTTGCTCTTTGAAAGATGGGGGAGGGGAAGCTGGGGCTCCCAGCAGCCTGGAAGAGCTTCCTCCTAATCCCAGATAAGTGGAGGGTGGCTGCTCTTTGCCAGGGGTGAGGGAAGGTCTTCTGTACAACCTCCCAGCCAGCCTTCTCTGTAGTTATTATTCCATAGCAGGTTGCAGGGCAAAGTTTCAATGCTGCTTAAAATTATACTCTGCCACCCCGTCTTCTCAAGCAGATTTTAACGCAGAAGTTATTTCAGTAGAGGTTGCATGACATGGCAAATACAGCCCAAATTTATTTAGTTTATCTAATCTCCTGAGGGACTGAGCTAAGGAAGAGTCGCTGTCAAACACATCGGCTGTTCCATTCGCTTAAATGCAAGATTACCAGGCCTCAGGTTCTTCCTTTGCATAGAGACTGCGCTCATATATATGCTGGTTTACCACATGGAAAATGGCAGATTGTCCAATCAGTTGGTCAGGTGCCTTCTCCTGCTTCATGCTGGGGAAAATCATTATCACAGCAGTGCACCAGATTGTCTTGCTCTATACATGCAGCCAAATGAGGGAGGTCAGTCTCAAAGTAGTCATAGCTGCAGCAGTAGGTATGATTTTGAATGCTCCCCTTGTATGTAAACTGCTTGTAGAGCAGGAAACAGGTTAGACTTACAACCTTTTTCTGGCTATTGTGCTGCTTTTTAACTACAGGTATTCATGTGGAATGTTGCCTTTAATCTGAAGTTGACTACCTCATTTGGCTGCAGGTGCCAACCAGGCCAGTTGAAAAATCCGTGTTAGCAAAGGAGCTGCTGTCCATGGGAGTTTTCTGCACATTTTCCTCCATTATAGTGTCTGTAATTTTTTCTTTCCACACATGTTCCACAGTGACTGTATTGGCTTGTTTCCAGGCATGTGGTTGTCACAGCTGCTGTGGTGACTGAAAGCCCCTTTTTTGTTCTTTTTTATATATATATATATATATATATATATATATATATATATATATAAATAAAAGCCAAGGAAGCAAAAAATCTGTGTGTAAGTAGCCATGGTAAAATTTTAATTGCCACCAAGAAAAACAACACAGCAAAGCTAGTTTACCACCTGGCTATGTACATGCTGTGGTAACATGCCTCTTGGTAAATCGTTGACTGTTGAGAGCTTTATTCAGCAGGACCAGCCCTCATGGATGCCTCATGAATTAGCGCCTTCATTTTAAGGCTTCTAACAAAGGGATGAGGGACAGGCAGATGGCTCTTTTTAGCATGGGCAGTTCCTCAGTTTTGTCTTTTGAAATCATTTAGCCACCTGTTCAGTGCTGTATACTGCTTTAGAATCTGCCTGCATGTGTACAAGGCACAGCTGTGAGAGGGGAGAAATCAGTTACATTTTTATATCAAGGGGAAATGGGTGGGCTTAAGATTGTAAATGACTATGAAAACAAAGTATGCACCTCAGAGCAAGGGGGAATCAACAGTGTTATGTACATCTCACCACTTCAGTGTTCAAGGGTTGTGAGGGTTAATGACTTTACGTTGAGGGATATAGATAAAATACTGTTAAAGGCTTGAACAGTGTTTAGCTAGCCCAGAAATTATAATCTAGTTCTTGCATCAGATGGAGTAGTTTAATGGTAATGCATAGATAGATCTAGGCTATGTTAGTATTACTAGACCTTGTAAAATACAGCAAGGGATAATGACTCCTAGAAGCATCCAAGAGAAAGCTCTTGTAGGGTGTAGGGTGGTGGTGGGAGGAAGAGTTGAAATGGACATTGAAAAACACCCTGCAGGTTAGAAAACAACACAACAGGAAGTAAGCTAAGCTAGAACTTGTCCCTCTGCTGGACTAGTTTTTATTTGCAGGGAATTTTTCAATGCATAGTTTTTTGCTCATGGTTTTCTTTTTTAAAATAGTGGAAACCTAGATCAGCCAACCGCACATCTTTAAACAGACTGGACACCTGTTCCTTAATCAAGATTAGTGTCACGAAATATTTGCTCTGTTGAAGAAGCTATCTCAGCTGGTGGGGTTGTAAAAATACTGTGTCATATACTTTAGCCCAGGGGTCCCCATCCTGTTTGAGACTGCAGGCACCTTTGGAATTTTGAGATAGTGTGGTGGGCACCACCACAAAATGGCTGCCACAGGAAAGTGGGATTGGCAGCCCCCCACTGGGAGCATGGGATCCTCTGCCCCATCTTTTATTCCTCCCATCCCTGTTCACCTGGCTGGTGGGGGGGGGTTAGGAGTGGGGAGGCAGGCCAGGATCCACCAGAGCATGTGGTGGCATCTGAAGGCCCTGATATATTTTGGGCCAATTTTGGCTCTGCTGAGTGCCTGCAGTGTCTGGTTTTCAATCAGACATGAAGTCATCAGGCTTTCTGGAGCACACACACGAGACAGATGGATCAGGGCCCACACCTGCCTGCCAACCCCCTTATGTCCACAGTGGGGGAGGGCTGGCAACCCTAAAGTGAAGCCAAACATAAAATGTCAGGAGCAAGGTCATATATGTCACTTTTCAGCATTTCAAACAAATTCTGTTTAACAGGATGCCTTTCAGTTTGCATGGCAAATCAGAGGCCCTGCAGGCACAAGGGAAAGAGTTGGCAGGTGCTATGCCCCTCCCCAGCTACCCACATTGGGGACCCGCTTTAGATGACTGCAAATCCCGTGTTTAGAACATTTTGATCTTACTTTCAGTATGACAGCAAATCCCGCTCCTGAAGTTACTTTTCCCCAATATACAGACAAGGAAAATAATGGTATTGTCGAAGGCTTTCACGGCCGGAGAACGATGGCTGTTGTGGGTTTTCCGGGCTGTATTGCCGTGGTCTTGGCATTGTAGTTCCTGACGTTTCGCCAGCAGCTGTGGCTGGCATCTTCAGAGGTGTAGCACCAAAAGACTGAGACAAAATCACTGAGAGATCTCTGTCTTTTGGTGCTACACCTCTGAAGATGCCAGCCACAGCTGCTGGCGAAACGTCAGGAACTACAATGCCAAGACCATGGCAATACAGCCTGGAAAACCCACAACAGCCAAAATAATGGTAACTCTTTGATTTTGACCGTTCAGATATTACCTACTAGGATAGGTCAAGCAGAAGTGACATTTTTAGTAACTTTCAAGTCGCACTAGGCTTGTTCCTATAGTAACAAAAGCATATCTGCCACCCCTTTTCCAATCTCTCCCATTTTCATTCTAAGACAGAAGTAGATAAGGGTTAATAGAACCAGCTCTATGATGGCAGTCTGGCTGGTGAGCAGCTCTGGGCAAACTAGAGGCCCAAATAAGCTCACCAAAGAAGGCAGAAAGCAGGGTTTGCTTGTGCAAAAATGTTGTGTTGTATTTGTGTATTGCTTTAAGACCAGGGGAGGGGGGGAATTTTTAGTATATACATGGATTTCTGTTCATCATGCCTGAAAGAAAATGCTTTTGAGTAATAGCTGTTTGTACTCTTCAAACGATGGGGGAAGTTTTAAAGCACTGTTTTTTTAACATACTGTCTCTTTGTAGTGGATGACAGGAAAGCTTGAGTCTGTGCAGGAGAAAGTAAAGAGATTTCTGGAAAGGCGCATATAATGATTTTTTAAATTTCAGGTTAATTGACCTGGTATAGCTACTGTACTTTGGATCCACAATTAAATCACTTATGACTAGGTTTTGCTTGATCTTATTTGAAACTTGTATTTAATAACTCTTTGACCTTCCTGAACAAAAATACAAAAAGTAAATTATAAAACGGGGTAATTAGTCCTTAATCTTATGCTCGGAAGAGCATGTTACTTTGTTGGTCCCGGTATAGACCTACCCACCTACAGTATGCACCCCCCTTACCTCAGCTCCTTAAAGGGTAACTGTATATTCATTGTTATCTTGATGGATTCTTTATCCCATCAGCAACACCCACCCCTAAGCTTTTTGGTACTGGAAGGTTGAAGGCACCACCCCCAACAAAAATGCACAATAGTAATAAATACCCTGAAATGAACTTTGCAGGATGGTAGCATGTACAAAGCACAGTCCAAAGCATGACTTGCTTTTCCTATGAAATTTATCTACCATGCAGGAAACTCCAGTTTGTATCTCATTGACTAGCCTGTTACAAATGCTGCACTGTTTTGTTCATCATTTTATATCTACAGACTGTAATTTATACCTGTGTGCAAAAAACAATCCAAGACAATAAATTCTGATTTTAAAAAGTGATTACAACACAAGTTGTGTTATGTAAAGGATGTAAACTGACAGAATGCTACTGTAAAAAAATCAGATTGCACTGCAGCACTCAGTATAGGCTTTTGTTCTCAATGGTGACTGCAACTATTTGCCACTATGGGCTATGATAATTGTAAGATTCCACGTTAACAGTGCAACAACTGATAGTCCCAAACATTACATTTAGTCACTGGAGGGGAGTCCAAATGGAGTGGACTGTAGTATCTACCTGCATATACAACTGCTTTATTGTATAGGTACAAGCACAGCTCTGCACAGATCTTGCTGTGCAGAATTCTTACACTTGGGGCTGACTTTATAAACATTTCAGCAAAGTAACAAGGTAATAGATGAGGTGGGATTCCTAATTAATTGTAATATAACTTTACGAGTGATAGAAGCAAGCAGCTCTGCATCAACAGTCCCTGCTTACTTTCAAAGATTTGGGTTCACTATGTTACTACAAGTAGGAAATAATATGAAATGATTGCCTGTTCTTCCAACTGAGTGATGCTTTTTTACTGTACTGCACTATCACATTTGCCCAATTCTTTCATGTTCCTCAGAGATGACACCTCCGTGGTAGTTTTACAATATGCAGACACCTACAGAACCAGCTAATGTATCTAACAGAACCATTACAAGAGGAATAATTTCAGCAAATGCATCTTCTTCCATTACCAGAAGCCCACCTACCCATAAAAATACTTGGCACCTTCCTTTTCTGTTATTTATTTACAACTGGGAGGTCACTATACTTTGATCTTTGTTGCAAATTCTCTAGTTGACACCAGACTACCAACTTTCTTTCTAGTAGGGGACATGACTTAACTGATGTGTGCTAGAAATTTCTGCAGCATGGAGATAGTATGATGGAATGTTCTACTTGCCGGATTTTGGTTTGGGTGCCTGGTATGATTTGTCTTAGGGACTCAGATGCTTTCCCTGATTGTGGCTACTAGTGCCATATCAAATAATGCAGAAGCTGTGAAACTGGTGGGGGTGGAGTGGCTGGCAGCACAGGACAAAGTGTTTCCAAAAATACTTACCCGCCATTCTTTCGTACCTGTTTGCAGTTATTTTTCCTGTTCCCCGCAGCAGCAAGCTTGATGCTCTTCAGGATTTTGAGGAATCCATCTGAGGGTTCGGGTGGAAGCTGTGGCTTGTTGCTCAAGTGTGGAAGGTTCTCTAAGGCTAATGCTCTAACTATTGTCAGGACAACTAGGCCAGCACAGATTAAGCCCCTCACTTTGGGATCTATCCCAATGGAAGCAGCATTAGAGAACCATCAGACTAGTTCCCAAACATATTCTAGCTTCCTGTGGTATCTGCCTCCTTGCACAGAGTTTTGTAGCCTTTATCCAGTAGGTGTGAAAACTGCAACTGGGGTTGGGATAGGGAAAGCTTCTTTCATGAGAGGCCCAATGATCTACAGCCCCACTTAAAGCATTAGCCTTTAAGAACCTTCCACACTTGAGTAACAAGCCAGGGATTCCATCAGACCCCTCGGACGGATTCTGTGCACATTCTGAAGAGCATCAAGCTAGGCAGCCCTTCCTGGATGCAGCATTAGGAAGTGGATGCTTCAACTTTGCAAGTTACTGCTTAAGAATAAACGTTAGAAATAACTGCGTAGATTGTGGGAACTTTGAACAAAACTTTAATATCTTCGCATCATGCCAGCCTCAGTAGTCTTAACTGCTGGTCACAAAATAGCATACAGCACTCTGGCTTTTCCTTATTAGATCTTCAGCATGACACCTTCATTCATAGCTAAGGAATGAAGAGGGCAAAAAAGGACCTCACACCTCTGTTCACTGAACACAGATGGCAATGAAACACACACACGGTTAAATACTACACCGAGTAGCACAAGCTGCCATCTCACGTTAGCTACACTTCATACCCTGTTTCTCTTCTCTTTTGAGGATGCAATTAATACTGTAGCTGCTAAGGACAAAGTCCGTAAGAGTTCAGGCAAGGCAGGCCCAGCATACACCTACTGTTCTCCAATGTTCATTTTATCTTCCAAGGAACTCAGTTATTCAAAAAACAGGAAATTTGAAATGACAACATGTTGAAAAAGGTAAAAAGTTACAAACCAGTTAACTACAAACCTGGTTCTGTCTGTCTTTTGTAAAAAAGACCACCACGTACACACAGTCATGATGATAATTAAAAAGTCAATTCAGAATGTGTTTTGAAAAGATGCTGCAAATGTCTATCAAAAGTTATAAAACCCAGCCATGTGACCAAATCAGCTCTCTGCTGATTCTACAGTCCCTGCTTTCATAGACAGTCCCCAAATTTCCATTACTGTCCATGGCAAAGTTAAGATTCTGACAAAATGCTGAAACAAAGGGAAGAGCTGGCTTCTAATATCAGATGTGTCTGGTTGCAGAAGGAGATGCCATTTCTCCAATGTGCAAAAAGCAGCATTACAGAACACACCAGCAGCAGGCACTATTAGCAGTGCCTGTTATTAGCTCCGGTCATGCAGAAGGGGAGGGAACAGTGGTCTTTGAAAGGGGTTGGGGAGGAAGCCATGGGGAATAAATGGACAAGTAACTACAAGCTGCTGGTCTTCCCCTCTTCCAAATTATGAATACGCATGTAGACTGGCAGCAAGGTCAGATATGGCATGCACCCAGAATACAGACAATCATGACTAGCTCTGTAAGAAAAAATAATCAGTTTTGAAAACATGACACCTCCACATAACCCAAGATTATGTGGACTTTCCTGCCGTCAACTGAAATTATCACCAATGATTGCCTTTATTTTCAGGTTGGGAAAAAAAGAAGTGCTTCTGCTTCCATTACCCAACCAGGCAACCATACCTCAAGCTTTTAAGCAAGCTTCCATACTGGGATCTCACTTTAACACATCTGTTGGGGTGCTGCTTGTCATGAGCTCCTTTCATGGCACTCACCGCTGCATTACAAGTGGGAAGGACGAGAGCTCACTCAGCACCATCACTGCCAGAGGGCAAGGATCACTGGGCCCCTGACGCCATTTGTGCTCTTACAGGGTTTTAACATTTTAGGAGTTCTAGACCTTAGACCACAGAGACAACTTGTTTTTAAAAATGAACGGGGTTGGGGGCAGGGAGAGAAGACAGGTACCTTATTCTCTAATACCTGGATTTCTCCTGATTTTCATGCACACACACGCACAAACATCCACCATAATAAAAACTAATAAAAATAACGACTAAGAGCTCATGACATACAAAATGTTTTGGAGCAGAGGGAGAAGGCGGCAGCTGGTCAGTTCCATGTGTGCTTTGTCACCTTCAGCTGCAGCCCCCCCCACAGCCCCTGTCACTCCCCTCTGGGATGGGAAAAGAGTTCCACAGCAGCAGATCAGCTGAGATGGATTTTGGTTATGCTGCTCGATGGAGATTGGGGGCGTTTAAGAAAGAAGGACAGAAGGGAACAAGAATTCCTTGATGAACAGAAACATGTTCAACAGCCACCGGCAGGGGTCATGATAGCTCCTTGAGACTTCACTTTATGGCGCTGGCCTCCACGTCGCCGGCCACCTCCTCCAGCCTTTGCCTGGAATGGGGAGAAACTGGATAAGGTGGGGAAGGACGGACAAGGTACCAACCTGGGCCACATCACCCCAAACTCAACACATGGTATCTGAGCCAGCAGCAGAATCAGAAACAGCTATACAGGTAAGCACCAGAGGAAGAAAGGAAAGGGGGCTATAGCGCAATAAAGCAGTCTATTTATTGCAACGCTGTCTGAGAGGGTTGGAAAAAATTCAAAGGAGTATCTTTTTAGATCAGCACTTCTGAAATATGTCAAGCTTCCTAAATGGAAGTTCAAAGGATGCTCACCTGAGCACCTAAGAGTGAAGCCCAGATCACACATGCAGGAGAATGAGAGGGTAGAATGGAACCCGCCACTTCAGACTACCAGTGAGAGATCAGTGATCACAGTTTGGATTACTGCCTTCTGTTAAAAATTTCCTGCACAGACAGAGCACGGCAAGTCATCTCCCTGCTGTGTTAGTTTTCTATTTGCTTGGAGTCTTTCACATGGAAGAACATTATAAGCTGGGGCTACCTGCAGTCTCAGGTGGTACAGTCCATTCTACCACCTCATTCTCGTGCATGTTTGAACAAGGCCTTAGACTTCTAAAGGAAGAAAGTCTCCCAGGTTCCCCACAGACACAAACCAAAGCCAGCCCAAAGATGAAGAAATACCTTACTGCCCTCTCGGTTGTGGGGCTCTTCATCCGGTACAGGCTGAAGGAAAGCAGCAGGAAATATAAAAACACAGGTAAGAGGATGAGCAGAGCATGACAGACATGAGAGAAAGCCCTGTTAATAGGCCACGGTTAGAGCAGCCAAGGAGAAGCACTGCACACACAGACTGGAGGTGGGGGTGGGAATAGGGAAGAGACAGCAGAATAATCAAGGAGCTATTTAGCACAGGGAAAAGTGAGTGCTATTAAAAACCTCTGTATCCTAGCCATAGGGCACACCTAGTTACAAAAGATTTCTGTATTGCAAAGGTCAAAGCTTCTGCCATTGCGCTCATTTCTGCCAGTTCTAGCTGATGCTTGAAATTTAATTCATTATACCTGATTTCTCCAATGGCTGAGGTGGCTTACAATTATATCAAACGTATCTAATCGTTAGCATACATCATCATCATCATCATCCCTCCAAGGATAATGCCACCCTTCTATTTTGCAACAATCCTGTGAGATAGGTTAGGATTAATGAGAGTGACTAGCCCAAGATGAGGTTCACAGCAGAGTGGGAGCTGAACCAAGGCTTCCATGACTCCTACTCCAATGCACTAGCTGTTACACAACACTGGTCTAACACAAACAATTAAAATGTAACTAAGCAGTGAAAGCACATCAAAATACAAAAGACTGACAGCAGGAGCCAAATTTTCATTGAAAAACTCAACAGCAAGATGACAGAGGAACAGGCAAGTTTCATACCCCTTTCATAAGGTATTAGCAACTCCAAGCCAGGGCCCAATTCAAACTGTGAATGGCTCATCTAGATAATAATAACTGTACTTAAACATATGATAACAGAAATTTTAAAACTCAAGGTAATACCTTTTCTAATCTGTGCTTGATAAACAACTCTTCTTTTAAGACTAACATGAAGCACCAGATGTTTCTAAGTTTCAAAGAAAAAAATCAAGGAACCCAGTCAGCTGGGAATTAGCAGGCCCCGCAACATCAAGTTTTCCCTACTACAAGATGATCCCCACGCAAGCAGAGCCATTCCTGCTGTTTCCAAGACTCAGAAGGCAAGCAATATCATGTCTGAACTAGTAAAGTTCACCAAGTTGTTTATTAGCATCAGAGTGGCTTTGACTCCTCCTCAAGACAGTAACTTTACTGAGGAAAAACTCAAAAGCCATTAATGATGTTTAGGATAGGCCTTGCTAGGCAGTACGGAACAGATGCACAGACCATTTTGCATACCTGTGGTTGCTGGGCACTACATGGAGCGGAGGGAGCTGCTCCCGAGGAAGCAGCATCGTCTGCCACGGCGGGGCCTGCCACTGCTAGGCCAGCCTGGGCCCCCCCATCCTCTCGCTTTATCAGGGGCCCCTTTTTTGTTGACTGCATCTTGATTTGCTGGGGCTTGGAGTTCATCGGAGAGTTATTAGTGGTCTGGAGTAACTGTCAATTAGAACAAGAAGGTGGAAAGTAAACAGAAATGTTACTTTTAAAAATCCACAAGGCATTAGCTAAGCAGTTCACCTTGACACTAAGAGGACATAGAATAATATTTAATTTAAAATAGTTGTATGCTGCTTCGTAACATTTCTTGAGACAGCTCACAAAAACATCCAAAAACAACAACACACCAGCCAGAACACAAGCCTATATTGAACAGCAGCACAAAATAAAAGCTATTGAGAAAAAAAGGGGGGGGGAGCACAAATCTATCACCAAAAACCTTGGAGAAAAGATCTTCATCTGCTGCCTAGAATGCCAGCAACCACCAGGAAGACAGACAGACAGTACCAAATGGCTAGGTCAAGGGCAGTAATTGGCTTTCTCAGAGCAAATGGCATTCACACGTGCACAGGCCTCTCTCCTTCCACAGCTTTGGCAGCAAGGGAGGGGGGAAGGAGAGATAAACAAGCTTGGTTCCTCTGTCTCCTGCTTCTCCATCTCATTCTTCTAAAACCTTGCAACTGGAAGGCAAGAGGGAAATGTCAGGCAAGAAACTAGGCTTTCCAGCCTGCTTTTCTTTCTACAGAGAAGGAGGAGAGGGGAGACAGCAGCAGCACAGGGAAGCAACTAGGTCTGGCCACACCTTACTGTCTCCTTCAGCAGAGCTAGAGGCAAACCAAATGACTGGGACTTCTGATTAACTTAGCAAGGCTCACTCTCATCCTAGTCACAGAAGGAAACAGGGCCATAGGAGTCTACTCAAAATCCCAAGTGCTGAGCAAAGAGTGCAAAGGTCCTGAAACAGACTGGGATTTTCCCCCACCAACCCTGAGCACTATCCAGCAACAAACCATTCTTTTCAGTAACTAGAGTCCCAAGACACTCACAAAATGGAGACAGAGGGTCAGAAAGAAGTTTATGCTGCTCTTAGAAACTCCTCATACCCCCAAATGGAGGCCATCTCATCCCCACTACATCTCAATCCCTTAGTTACCTTGGTGATGGTGCCCACAGCTTTGGTACGGCCCTCACGGAAGACAAGCCGCTGGTCTATGTGCAAGTACTCTGGGGTCTTGATGAAGCGGAAGTGAACTGTGGCCTTGTCGCCTGTGCGTAGACAGTCTTTGTCCATGCTGAGGATAGTAGCTGTCTGACGGATACTGCCACAGTGCACTATGAACAGTAAGATTCTTATGGGTACTCAAATGGTGGCAACAGAACAAGCCTAAGCAGCACAGGTGCCCCACAGCAGTTACACTGCTACGGTACACATGGAGGGCATCAGGCCCAGCCAAGAGGAGCATACTGCTGGCTAGAGCACAGCATGTCAAACTGCATCCCGCTGCACTTTCCCCAGCAGGTCTCCTAACACTGTGAAGCAATCTCCAGTCTAGCTCTATGGTTTCAACTATTTATATCCTTTTTTCCCCAATGGAGACCAAAAGCAATTTACAGCATCATTCTCCCATACTCCATTTTATCTGAACAACCACCCTATGATGAGGGTTAGGCTGAGAGAGAGGGACTGGCTTGAAGTCACCCAGCAAGCACATCAGGACTTTGAAACTGGTTTCCCAGATCTTAGTCTGCCATTCTAACCAATGCACCAAGGGCGGGCAACCTTTTTGGTGCAAGTGCATTCAAAAATGAAATACTAACCTGTTAAAATGCGGGTGCACCAGCAAACGAAGGGGGTGTCAAGGGCTGTATTTGTCCAAGACAAGCCCCAGCAGTGCTGCCAGCATCGCAGGGATTTGTTCTGCACTCTGCTGGTAGCTGTACAGCTCTGGGAGATGATCATGGAAGTCAGCCATGCCTGTTGCCTTCTCCTGCACTGAGGACCTCAGCAGTGCAGCCAGTGCCTTCGTGGTATCTGTGTGGCCATTAAAGTGGACTGGTGTGCTGATGTCAGCGCACATCCTGGGGGCTGCCTACTCCTTGGCTACATCATGCAGGTGTGATAGGCTGAGGTTGAGGCCAACTGGCACTTCCCACCACTGAACCAGGACTTTGAGGTCCAACAAGGAATTACATAGCCACTAAGTGTAAAGGTATACACTGGAGTCTCTCCTCCACTTCACAAATTTTGATTCTGCATCCTGATTCCGATCCTCCCTAGAAAGTTTTGAACTCTGAGGAGCAGTTTTGTCACTTTCACTAGAAAAGAGCCATCAGAAGAGGGTTCGCTATAACTCAAACTAGATACTAACATATATAAACTGTTTAGTGGAAGGAAAAGAGATTACACCTACCCATTGCCTGATAACGTGGACTGATGGTAGTAGGATGATGCAATACCAGAATTTCAGCTTCAAATTCCCAAGATGCTTGTGGATTCAACCGAGGAGACACCATCACCATGCCTTTCCGAATAGAGGAGCGTTTAATCTGCAAGAAAGAATTGAGAGAAAGCAAGGACCATTTAAATCGGGGCTTAGGAATTGGTTCTTGATTTAGAAGAATCCAGAAATGCAATTTCTATACAGCACTTCACAGAAGGACAAGAACCATTTGAAATACAGCATCCTCTGCAGTGGAATGGGATGCCTATCCACCAGAATACAGCAATGCTGAGCAAGACCTCTACAAAGGAGAAGAAATTGGGAGAGAGAAACGATTTCAGGAGGAGTAACTTCAAGGGACACTTTGGTCAGCAAAAAGTTACTACCCCTCAAGCTTTCAGGCACGATATTGTTAGGTGGTACATTATCCTGACATGCTGACCCTCTATGTCCTGCTCTCAAGGCACACATTGCCTTGTCAAAGGAGCATCCTTGCTTTCCACTGGAAAAAAAAGCAAACTTCTAGCCTTTGTGGATGAAAAGGTGCATGAATACAAAAAACCCCTTCCTAATACATTTCTCACTGGCAAACAAATCCTTACAGGGCAGCTTCTGCCATCTTTTAAGTTTATCTGTGAGCCTTTTTGCAGACTCAGTTAAAATCATATTGTATTTTTGCTGTGAATATCCTAGCTATTGATTACATTGTATTCATTTGCAGTATGTAATCCACCTTGGATCTCAGTGAGAAAGGCAGACTATAAACAATAACAGCAATATTCTGGATCCAGCACTGCTGCTAGAGAAGCAAGTTAACGCAGATGCAAACTCAGTTTAGCCTGGAAAATGGTCCCCGACCTTGTCACAGCCGGTCAGACCTCTTGAATCCATGCCATAGTAATATCAAGACTAGACTACTGTCATATACTCTATATAGGTCTTCCCGAAATGTCAACTCAAGAGACTCCAGTCGGCACAGAACACCGCAGCTCAATTATTTTGGCTATCACATACAAAGCCGTTCATGGCCTTGGTCCCTCATATCTACAGGACTGCCGCTCTTGACATCTGACATCATCTGAACAGAACCTTCTGTAGGTGCCATCTTGCATATGGGCAAAATCAACAGCTGCCCATACAGATGCATTCTCTATGGTAGCCCCCACTTTATCAAATGGCCTGCCTGAAGAGGTCAGGAAAGCTCCCACTCTCTTGGCTTTCTGCAAATTAATCAAAGCTGAATTATTCATCGGGAGTTTTTTTACACAGGTAATGGGACTGTACTTTAAGGAAATGATTCATAGATAGGCATTGGAAAGGGATAGGTACTGTAAACTACATTACTGTGTTCTGTCTATAGCTGTACTGGGTAGCTCTGTGTCATATAATATGTAAATATGCTCCTACTGGATAGTTCCGCAGCATGTAATATGTAAGTATTCTCTTCTATGTCATTTAATGTGTCAACTCACTTATATTTTGGTTCAGCACTGTTTTCAGCTCTGTATCAGACCCGTTTGTTTTCAGATTTCTGAAATCTTTACCCTATTGTATTGTTCATAGAACGTCCCACCTGCTGATCATATTGACCTATGCTGAGTAATCTACCTTGAGTCTCAGTGAGAAAGGCAAACTATAAATAATGTAACTAAATAAATAGATGTCTTTGCAACTTATGTACAAAACTCACTATCCATCAAGTAACATGCAGCTAGGTTATTGAAAAATAATGTTCTCCAAGTAGAGCAATGCTCACATACTTTTTTCAGAGCAAACGAAGCAGTCTGGCCTCCCCGCACCTCTTTGACTGGCATGCGTTTGCGGTGTATGGACTTCACAGCAATGGGTAGGAAGTTACCCAGGGGATCTGGTCCTAGAAGCAAGGTGTCATTTAACTTGATCAGCCCTCTAAGTGTTGTCCCAGACACCACTGTTCCAACTCCCTATGGCAGGAAGAAAAAGTAACTGAGTTAGTCACACAGAGAGCAACAACAAAATCCAGACATTTCATTCCCACTCCTTTCTCGGCTCTGCAAATACAGAAGTGACTCCCAAGCATCACTTTCCTTACTGGAACAGAGTAAGTGTCATCTATCTGAAATTCTGCAGGCTCTTCTTCCCTGTAACTGGTCCGTGGAGATAGAAGATTGAGAAACATCTTAAGCAACTCCAAGTTCTCACCAGTGACATTGGAAATCTGGAATATTGGGCACATCCTAAAGGAACAAAAGCATAAGGTTACACTCATACCTATTCACTAGATTCGTTTCAGTATTTGGTTTTAATATTTGGAGGATACCCCACATGCTGAACTGACCATGTCAGCTGAAGGTGATTTCATTCCAGTTACCTTTCTGAGCTGAAGTTGGAGGCAGTAACAATGACATCATCCTTGCTCTGGACCAGGACAGGGATTTTCCTGCATCCTGGGGACTTCAGAAGTCGCTGCAACAGCTTCAGGGTTTCTTGAGTAATACAATGAACAGAGTTATGAAAATATTCCATTCAATGCAAACTTAACATGGGTAGGTTAGTTAAGACACACACACTTGCCAGTGGCCACAACACTCTAATAGGCTATACACTGGTCATAGCCACAATTTCCTCGCCCCCACACCTGAGATTCAGTAATTTCTATACCATCTTCTTTCACCCAAGGTGGTTTACATAATAAATATCCCTATAAACAATTACAGTACAGTCCAAAAATGTCAATAGTCATACTACTTTAAAACCCTCAATAACCCCAAACCAGCACATTAACAAAAATTACTTTACTAGTCAACTGGTTAGTTTAGAATGGATTTTATGACAGCCTGATAGCCTACTCCAGAGCCACTACCAAGAAAGCCTTGAAACAGACCAGCATTGTCCTCCACTGCCCTGTGGGAGAGAACCAAAAGTAGCAGCTGGCAAGTTGATTGTTACTGGCATGAAAGCTCATCTAGAGCTAAGTGAGCCCCAGGCCATGAAAGACCATCAATTATGCTCAAAAAAGAATAAGCATTGTTTGCTTATTCAAAGAGATATGTTCAAAGAGGAGAGTCAAACTGCTGCAGTTTCTGAGTGGTCTCTAAGAAACACATAGCAGTGACCCAGCCTTGAGGTTACAGTGACATGGATCAGCGTGTAGTTCCCTGTATTATTTTACCACAGTGGTGAGCAGAATAGAGGCTCACGTGTTTCACATACTTCCTTCTGTGGCCATTTTTCAAAATGCAGGCTACATTTCAGAACTAAATCCAACTGCTGCTTAAAGACATTTAAGAGGTAGAGAACAGAATGAGTTCAGTCCCTGTAAAAGAACACATTTTGACACCAGTGCATCTCTCAGCTTCCTGGAATTTCAGATCTCAAGTACAGATGCTTAGCCTTCATGATAAGGGAGAGACAGACCATACAGATGGTTCTGGATAGAGAGTTGCTGGAGCACAGTGGTTAAGTAGTTGGGATGCAAATCAGCACTCTGCTGGTTTGAATCCCACTACTGTTGTGACCTGAGCAGGTTGCCTTGGGTAAGACATGCTTCTCAGCCCCAACTGTACTGTGGGGATAATAATAACATTTAGTTCACTACTCTGAGTGGGCCACTAATCTGTCTGGAAGTGCAGTATAAGCACAGTTATTATTCTACTGATTTGCAAAAATATGCATTTATATACACATACCTGTCTCTACAACACTGCTAGCAAACAGATGCCTGAAAGTTAATACTGACTACAGGGCACCAATGATTTAAAAAAACTGTTCTGTCAAAACATCCTTAAGACAAAACCAAGACTAAATGAAAAGAATGTCTTAGAAAAGTAAAGCATGAATGGCCACAGCTTCTAGAGGAAGGTAGAAAAACAATCCAAAAGCAGAAACAGATCTTTAGAATGGAGCATCATAGCTTCTCTGCCTATGTCATTTTAAGACTAAAGAGGTCTAAACTAATACAGAAGTGCTTCCACTTCTTTCACTTAAGTTAGTTGGGTGGAGGAGCAGGGGGGAAAAGTCACATCATCATGTTGGAGCTACTTTACTTCACTGAAGCAATCATTTTGGAAATTGTAGCCATGACAAGTTAAATCCTACTAGAGAAGCCCTTAGAGATAGAACACCGTTTTTAAAATTTCCAGTAAAGGGTGGGGGGGAGCATTTTATCAAAGCAAGAAAATAGTTGGGGGGGGGATATTTTAAAATGCCTCGTTTATTTGAAGGCATGCTGCCAAAGGAGAAGGAAAACATTTCAAAATTACAAAGCACTGTTCTTGTCAACTTCCATTTACCTTGGAGAATATTGGCAGGACACATGTCAATCTTAGTCACCACCACAAAGACAGGGACGTTGAGTGCTAATGCCAGACCCAGGTGCTCCTTGGTCATCCCCACAATTCCAGCATTGCTGCCCACCTGTATCCAAGGAAGCACGAGCAAAACGAAAAACAACTGTAGGCAAGCAGGTCACACTTCCAAAGGCTTGTGAAGAAGTCGGACAATACCTGTGCTATGTTTTACATAGACACCATCACTCCAAAAGGAAGATTTGTAATACATTAAGAGGAAAATAAGTCAAGTTTTGCAACAAAGTTAAGGGGCAATTTAGATATTAAAGTTTGCCATTCACAAGATGACTTCCTTAAAGTATTCCCTGGAGCACAAAGTCCACAAGTTTCACAGGGTAACTTCAACAGCAAGATCAAAAGGTATCTAGTGCCTTACTCATAGACTCCTGCCAGGAATACGGATTATCAGTGGCTCTTCCCCCCACATTTTGAAGCAATACTAGCCATCTACACGTGATTCATTTAAACATTCAATCAACTCACAGCGTGGGTGCAGTCCCAAGTGTGCTGGGTTTGCCCCTTATCCATTCGCACAAGATTGCCAATATGTATGTTTGGAAAAAGTGTATATATGTAGACTCCCACCCTGTGGACTGGGACACTGCTTTTCAAATCTTCCCAATCAACTTCCTCGATGCGTAAGTGCCGATTCACCAAATGTATGAACATTGTGTGTAGAGGGCTACTGTGAATCTAGTTGGTGTCACTCTCTAAAAGTGCCAGTTGACCTGAATCTTGCCTTTTCTGTTTCAGATCAACATAGCTACCCACATGAAACTGTGAATGCAAAGTATAATCTTATTTGCACAAGATAAATGTCAACCAGCATTCTTGAGGGAGAACCTGCACTACCTTATTTTGCCAAGATTTATCCCAGAAACAGCAAGTAATTACATGTGTGAACAGCAAAGAGTTGAGGTACAAGAATCTTAAATTAAGTAATATATACCTAGTCCTTGAATGAATCCTAACTTGTATTTTACTTCTGAGTTTCACTGTAAGGAATTTTTTCACAGAGCTATCAAATTCTCTACAATATTCCTCTCTATCTCCAGACATACTTTAAGATACCACCCCCAAGAATGTGATGAAAAGCCAGGCTAGAGCACTTGCTCATAGGTAAGCACCCCAGCCTGCCTTTTCAAAAGAAAGGCAGAGGCATCTCTCTACTGGTGAGTCTTCTCATAAGCAAGCACCCCTTAGTAGTCTGGAATGCTTGCTCATAATTAAGTCCTACGCTTCTACTTATTCATGTGGATGTGGTACAGAAACAGATATGGGACATTTTGTTCATCTGTGTTACAGGAAGATATCCACAGGGGCTGCCAGTCAAAATCAACTCATGTTATGAACTATGGGCAGAAACAAGTGAGCGCCTACCAGAGCAGATATCCAATCTTTTATTTGGGGAGGGAGAGAAGGTGGCCAAGTAAAGGGCGAGAAACAGGAAACAAGCCTTGCATGCACATCTGGAGAGATCTGACACTACTACAGTTCAGATGAAGGAAGAACATGGCAGCACAACAAGAAGCCATATTGTGAGCAACACACTGCCAACGGTGAAGCTTCCAACATTTTGTAATAAGAAATTACCATCAGTTTCAGAAGGTCACATACCAATGTGCCTGTTAAACTTCTGGATTCCTAAACATGTTTTATTGTGAGAACTTCTGTGGACATTTTTTATTCGTTCCTTAGCATTACAATATGGAAGGTGATGGAAAAGTGACACAGGTGCCAACTCCCTCACTATCTTTGGTAGTGCTCCGCACCTGCACAGCTTACCATTAGCATGCAAAAATCAGGTAGGTGTCCTGTCATGCCAAAGACTGTAGTCTTCAGGTACTTCTCATGCCCAGCAAGGTCAATGAAAGTGATAACCTTTGTTGATTTCTCACAAATCTTAGTCCACTCAAGACTTCCACCATGGCTGTCGGGCTTGTTTACTACATTGCCTTCACTGTCAAAGCCCAAAATGTCATTGCCCACACTGCTGGTCCGGCCTGACTCAATCTCATGCTTGTGGCGGAAGAGCTTCTGCCGAGCAAAACCACGCCCATTGTCCAGCTCGCCATGAGTGAGGACACCCAGCAGAGTGCTCTTCCCAGCATCCACATTGCCAACCACAGCTACCCTACAGGAAGGCAGAAGAAAGTTATTAGACAAGATACCTCCCGTCCAAGCCTTACAATCAGCTCCTCTGTGTCATTAAAGGGTAACACTCTCTAGCATATGTAAGAGGCATGGCTATTAAAACCACAAGGATCTAATTTGCATCTTCTAGATTACAAAGAAGGTGCAGCAAAACAAGTTACTTCTAAAGCTCTAAGTGAGATGGTTTCCCCTCACAAAGAGTTCTGACTATGATCTTGAAAAAGCATGTAGCCAGGAGGTGCATGATGGTGTAATTAAACACTATGAGTGCATCTTAAACACAACAGGTCACAAATATTCTAGTCTTAAGATTAAAACTTTTAATTTTCATGACTAGTATCAAGATCAAAAATAGTTTTTTGGTATAGTATAGTACATTATGAGATCTCATGTCCAACTAAGGGCCTATTCACTGCCCCCATCAGGTAGGCCTGATGGGGGCAGTGTTGTGAGGTACACAACAGAATCTTACACATATATACAGCTAGTATATGCAAAGCTCTAGACATGGCAAAGTACATACATACATCCCTTCATTAGTACAACCCACTCTGCTCTATCTCTACATATTTTTTAAATGGCAAGAAAATCAAGTATGCATGCTGATCACATGAAACATTTTACCAAGAGAAGTTACAGGCTAAGAAACTTAACCAGTGCCATCTTATATTGACTCAGGGCTCCCTTCTTATATTATCTTCACTGTTAATATCAAGTTAAGTTTTTCCATCTGGTACTCACAACACATTACATACAACACTAGAACAATATGGTATGTCATGCCTTAGACAGTGTTTTGGTTATGTTGTTTTCTAATTCTGTATTCCTAGTACTATTGCATTGTTTATTGGTTATGATGTCTGATTGAACTGTTTCCATATTTTGCAATCCTCTTTGAGTCTCAGTGAGAAAGATGTGCCTATAAACAAAATAAATAAATATAAATTTCCAATTTTTAAGTATTTTAGGAGCCAACATGTAAGATGTAATATGCTTGCTCTGAGTAAGGATTTTGAAAAAATGAAATAGTCACCACCATCACTCTTTCATTTAAGAAACCAAATACCTGCAATTTTTCCTATCCTTAAAGCAAATAATTTAACATACACGTTTTAACTCCTAACAGGAGAACAATTTTGCCACAATAAAATAATGCTAAAGTCAACCTATTGATCTACACATGAAGCATCATATCCAAGCCACTGTAAGCTAGATACCACACCCCTAATCTTGAATAAGATCTTTCAAAAGAACAGGAACAAGATTTCATCCAACAATGTTCCAGGCTTACAAAGGAAACACCAATACAAGAAGCTACCTAATCAGACAACATTTGATGAGCCAAGCACATGCTCAAGAATTTAATAATCAGCTTGTATACAAAGCATAGAGGAAGAGAGAGAATTTAATTACAAGGCGAGGCCAGGTCACTCCCACAATTAAACCAGAGTTACCAGCTTCCCATAGCTACCCGGGCAGGCTATGGAACAGCAGTCCTGGCTCCACTTCTTACCTGACTTCCAGGAAGTCATTGTCACCCACACGCTTCCGAACCAGGTAGTCACGCACTTTTCCTCCTGCTTCCTGGTGTTCTCGTAGGAGGATTACATCTGCATCTATTTGCTCTGCCATGCTCTTCACTGTGGCATAGGAGGCTTCCATGTCCGCATCACTGAGCCCATACTCAGTCCCATCTAACAGAGTGGGGGGCAGGGGGAGAAGAGGAACAATGCTTAATGTCTTCTAGCCTGGGCATCTATTTTGTAATTAGTTTGATCCTTCTTTAGCAGTCCCAAAGAGGCTGCAAATACAGACTAGGCATGATGAATGCCCAACCAATCTCTATTGCTCTACTCCCAGCAAAGTCTTAGCACCAGTTTTTGAAGAGAACACAGCCAGAGGGTCAAGTACAAAGATAGCTTCTTCACGACTCCTTCCTGCCCCTCACTCCTTACATGCATGAAGTGAATCTGCATAATGAATGCTGATACAAGAGGCAAGACTTTAAATAAGCTCAGATGCCACACTACTGTAATTCACAAACATGAACATCCAAAAATATTACACTGACACATGGTAATATTAAAGAAAACATTAATACTCACACTCTAGCCTATGATACTGCAAGAAGAGTTTTAATTATTTATTTATAACTCACTTTTCTCCCAAATTGGTACCTGAAGGAGCTCACAACATTCTCCTCTCCTCCATTTTATTCTTACAAAAAACCCTGTGAAGTAGGCTAGGCTGAGAGGTTGCAACTGGTCCAAGGTCACCCCTATCCTAGTTGGACACTCTAGCCACTAGACAATGCTGCCTCTCTAAAATACCTTTCGGGACTGATGAACTGCCACCTTAATTCAGTTTACAGTATCATAATATTATTGTTATGTGCTTTGCTTTCTGTGTGTAAGGGTTAGGCAAAATTCTTTTTTAAAGATTTGATTGATGTCAAAGAAACTCCTCCAGTCACTTTTTAAAAAGGACAAACATTCTTTTACTTTTCATATTCAAGTGGGAGAAGACATTATATAAGTCTCATTACACAAGTTAGAAAAGGGAAATCCTTACTTGTCTGAACCTTTGCATTTTCTCTATTGAAGAAATAAAAATCCAGTGAGGCAGTGTGGTGTTATGGTTAGAGTGTCAGACAAACAGACAGACCCAGGTTCAAACCCCCAATCAGTCATGGAAGATTGCTGGGTGACTTTGGGCCAGGCATTCTCTCTCTCTCTCTCAACCTATAAACTACCCTCACAGGGTCGCTGTAAGGATAAAATGGAAGAGAGGAAAACAGTGTAAAAAGTTTTAGGACCCCACTGGAAAGAAAGGCAGGGTATAAATGAAGCCCATACAAAGCCAAGTGGGGAACGGATCCCATTTTGAGAGAGGGAACAATATGAATGAAGTTGCGAAAGTTTCATGGGGTGTACAAGCCATATTTTACTAGCACCATTCCTAGTATGATGATCAGATCATGCAAACATTCAGACCAATCCAAAGCAGAAGATGGCATTGTTTATGGAAAATAGCGTTTGTAGCTGTGGCCCAAGAGAATTTAGCCACATTTTAAAGCACTCGTTGCATGGATGTAGGTGGTGATGGTGAAATGCATTTATTGTACTATGGATGAGAAGTTTTAGAACCAAGACATGAGGAACAACCATCCCTTCCCCACCCATACTTCATGAAGCAGCCATCACCACTGAACTACTAAAACTTCTTAACACCAGCCTGGTGTTGTAGTTAGACTGGGAGTATAAATAAAGCAAATACATAAATACTTGCACAACTGAAGGAGGTAATCATGCTCACCTGACCCTTGACCAATGACATAGATTGTCTCCCCACATCCTTCATCCATTCTCTCCCACATCTGCCGGAGCAAGCTATCATACTGTTCTGATGTTGGACTCACCATCGCTAGCTGAACACAAAGATGAAACACCCATATTAAACATACTGCTTTGGGGATGTGTGACCAAGTCTTTACACTGTCTTTTCAGAGATGTTGGACTCAAAATGCTTTTGGATGTTTTTAACAAGAACATCAAAAAATACTTTTGCAAAGGTATCGATCAAAAAGAAATGCTGTCTAGACCACTAGGCACCAATCATTGGTGTGACTGCAAAGCCACAGAACAAGAATTCAAAAAAAAAAAAAAGACCTCAGCAGCAGAGTGAAGAAGGATAAGATATAAAGAAAAATATTCAATGAAGTCTAGGTCTTCAAAGTAGACTGAGAAAACCTATGATACCATAGAAACAAGCTTGCTGTTCTGCTATTGTTAAATATATGTTCTGCTATTGAATGCCACATTACATCAGATACAAAGCAGCTGCTTCAGCACTGTGGCTGTGGATCCCTTTTATTCAGAACTGCAGGAGCTGCTGTTCAGTTGATTACTATTATCTCACTATTGTTGTCATATGTTTATTTCTATTAAGCACGATGCTTATGTTTAATATCTGTATTTTCAAAAAGATTAAAAAGTTGATAAGTACAAGTCACATAAGACAACAATATACTGGACATGTCAAAATGACTCCATCATCAACTTTGAAGGGTAAGCTTCTTTCTTATTCCACCTGTTTGGAGTTTATCATGACATTTGCTCCTCACCAACACAGGTGAACAGGAATTAGGGGCACTGAAACGCATTTTTGTGTCGGAAAAAGAAAAACAAAACCTTTCCCCAATACAGAGTTAAGGTCCACAGAACAGGGCAGCTCTGGCAATTTCAGAACACTTCGATTCCTTTGCGCTCCCAAGAACTCACAATCGCCCCGGAACAATTAAAAACACCTTTTTAAGTCACTGAAAAGATGGACGAAGTTCTGGATCTATTCCACAGCCTTTGACGCGACACAAATTAAAAACACCAAATTTAGTTTTTCTTTTTAATCCAGGCACACCCCCTGCCACGTATACTACATCGTGGTACCCTTGGAAGCACCACCACTTGGTTACACACACGCTTAAAGCACTGATGTCCTGGCAGAGAGGTCACAGCCCCCTTTTTTACCTCAGAGGGGACACCGTGCTAGTGTGAACGGCTACCTAACCCGGGTTCGTGACACCGCGCAGCCCGAAGGACAAGGAGGGTCGCTCACTAGCATGCGGATTCCGTGCGTGACAGCCGCCGAGGGAAGAAGGGCAGCCGGCAGGGGCTCCACACCGGCAGGCTCTCCTCCGCCAGCCGCTGCCCACCCCCCCGGGGGCCTCAGCCGGGCCTACCTTACTGGTGAGATCGAGCTCCGGCTCCCCATTGAGCACTTCGCCGTCCTCGCTGCAGTCCGAGTCCGGGATGTCGCGGTGAGGCCGGGAGGAAGCCGCCGCCGCCGCCGCCGCCCCGCAGTGCGAGGCGGGCTCCGGGGCGAACATCGAAGCCGGCACGGGCGAGCCCCCCATCGGGGAGCGACTGCGCTCGGCCGCCATCTTTGCAGCCCCTGGCTCCGTCTCCCGCCACATTAGCATAAGCCCCGCCCACCCCCGCGTAAATTATGCAGAAGCCCGCGGAGTTTCTTCGCGGCGTCCACACGGCTACTTAATTATTCATTACTCTTCCCCCTAATCACCACGCAGCGTTATTAATAATAGCTACATTTCTATAACAACTGAGATACGTTTGTTAATATTTATAAGTCACGCCTCTTTCAATTCATCTTTTTCGTTTTTCCGTTTCCTCCAGCCTGCGACTATAAATGCTCAAGCAGTGGTACCGCGCCACCCCTTTTTTATAGCCTTGAAGCGTGAACCCAGCTCTAGCCTATAGCGCCTCGAGGCCAATGGGAGAGAAGAAAACTTGATAAACAAAGCTCTTCGCCAATCGAGAAAAAGATTTTAAACGAAGGGCGGGAGCAGAATCCTTAACAATCACAGAACAGGTCAGAAAAGAAGGCTGGACAGATATCCTTTTGACCAATTAGAAAGTGAGCCGCATTTGAAAGGCGCAAACATAAGCGAATCAAACACGAAGGCCATGTTATGGGCTCGTGCGGGGATTTCCTGTGTTTACGTTTGCCTATTTGTGGCAAAAGTGTCCGTATCAGAGGCGAGTCTCTGGCAAATGCTGATGAAAGAGGGCTGAAATAAAGCGAGCTTATGCAAGGAGCTGCCATATGAGACATGCTATTTGAACATGCCCGGGCTAATCTCCAAGCCTGTCAACTGTAAAGATTCACTCTTCTGCTTACCTGGATGTCCTTGGTTTGCAGAAGTCCTGGTTCATTAAAAATAACTGTTCTACCCTAATAAAACTTATGTATTTAAACGTTTCTCTCTCCCTTAAAAGACACACGGACAAGGGGGCAACTTGAATCTGGAAACCCAAAGTTCAAATCCCTGCTCTGCCATGATACTTACTGGGTAAATTTGGAGCAGTCGCTTTATCTTCAGCCCAACCTATGTTGCAGGTTGTTGTGAAGATAAAGAGGAAGAGGGGGAAGTGATGTTCTACGCCCATTGGGAAGAAAAGGAAGATATAAATATGTAAACCAGTAAACTTATATAAAATGAGTTTAAAATTAAAAAGTAATCAACTGCTCATAATTCATTGCAACCTGAAACAATGTTTAGAAATGGAGAAAAAGAACAATTCACTTCAAACTGGGCCTGGAAACCAGCCAATTAAGCTACCTTAAATTGGTTTTATAAGATCATAACTAGTGTGGACTCTGGTCAACAGAGGGGCCACAACATTTTTTCCCTAAAGAAGTTACTGACTACTAAGAGCAGTCCCAGAGCAGTGCAGTAGTCTAATTGTGAGGTTACAATAGTATGGACCAGTCAGGCCAGAATAGTTGAGTTTAGAAGGCAAGATAATTGCCACAGAAGATATAATTAAAAGAAAGAATTCCTTGCAACAGCACCACCAACCTGCTTTCCCAACAGCAAACCTGAATCAAGGAGCACACATTAAACAATTAGTGCTAAATTCATCCAATCCAAAACTAGGAAGGAAATCTCCAGTACTCAGCCTTCATAAGCAGTATCTTGTCTGGATTCAGTTTTAGCTTGTTGTTCCTTAGCCATTTGACCACATATCCAGGTAGGGTTGCCATCCTCCAGGTAGTGGCTGGACATCTCCTGGAATTACAACTGGTCTCCAGGCCACAGAGATCAGTTCACCTAGAGAAAATGGCTACTTTGGTGGATGGACTCTATGGAATGATGCCATGCCAAGGTCCTTTCCCTCTCCAAACCCCACTTTCTCAAGGTTTCACACACACACCACACACACACACTCACCACACACACAGATCTCCAGGAATTTCCCAACGTGGAGCTGGCAACCCTACATCCAGGCATTGATCTGCGTAACTTATCAGCTGCTTCTAGAGTTAAAGTTAGTTATAGACCTGGATGTTACTCACATATTGATGGCACACAAACACGATGCTGTGGATAATCTCATTCAAAGTCTAACAAAAATGTTAAAATGCACTGGGGAAAGAAAGAGCTGTGGAACAACCAAACTGTTGATTTCAGCATCTCTCATAACTACTTTTCTGAGTTCTATCCTTCCAACAGGAAGGACTGAAACTATCAGAGTGCTGCTCCCATATCTCAAGAGAAGTAGATGGTCAGCACTACCAAATGCTGCAGACAAATCTAGCGGGACCAAGAGGAATGCAAACCAGGACCAAAGCCAAACTGAAATAGGTGGTACACAGATATGTCCTCCAGGGGCTTCTATAGCAGCTCTGCCACCATCTTTCAGGCACATATTATTTATTTATTTATATTTATTTACCGTCTACCTTGTCCACTGAGACTTAAGAAAGAATATACTCTGTAAGTCAATGCAATCAGTGAGATAGTGTGGTGTAGTAGTTAAAGTGCTGAACTAAGATATGGAAGAACCAGGTTTGAATCTCACTCTGCTATGGAAGCTCACTGGGTGACCTTGGGCCAGTCACACAGTTTCAGCCTAACCTACCTCACAGGGTAAAATGGAGGAAAGGAGAATAATTTAAGCATTTTTGGTTCCCATTGGGGAGAAAGGTGGGGTATACATGAAGTAAATAAAATAAATAATCAATAGGAAGAGACATCTAATAATCAATGCAATTGGACAGGGATTGCAGAAATCTGAAACAAAGCAGAAATCTGAGCAAAGCGTAAGTATTAAATATGATGTGTTAAACATGCAGTAAACGGTATTATGTAAGTAGAAATACAATGCACTGAGAAAAAGATAATAAATACAGAAACAGATAATAACACCATACACAGTACATTGCCCAAATAGGTCAAGATTTAATTCAATCTTAAATGGTTCTACTCTCCTAAGCCTATTGACTTCAATAGGCTTAGAAGTGTGTAACGCTGCTTAGGACTGCACTGTTAGAGACCAGCACACACCTACTTTCAGCAAATATATACCAGTAATAATTGCTTCCTTTACTTTTTTCAGGAGAGAAAATACTCCTGCACAGGGTACTCTCAGCTTCTAGTAGCATGGTTTTACTGGCCACAAAGTGCAGGGATCCCAGTCACAAGGGTGATAGACTTCACAACACCCAGAATCCAGTCTACATCCTTCAAGGATACCAATCTAAAGCTGACGCCTCTGCTATATAATGTACATTTGAACTGGTACCAAAGTTAGATTCGATCTGAAATACTTTCTGCAAAACAGAGCAAATTCATCACAGCTGATATCACATCATTATCCACAAGTGTGTCAGATACTGTTTCCATACAACCCTGAACAATTGTGCTGGATATGCAACAGCAGCGGAAACAAAAGCCTTTGTTGCTACCACCACCCCAGAGGGCCTCAAGAGGGCTCTATGACTTGTCCTGTTCTGCTTCAATGTGAGTCAATTACATGAGTCGCCTCCTGGCTCTTCTTAATTCCCCAAACTCCTTAGCAAACCAAGGAGTTGGAGTCATGCTAGTAGGAAGCAAAGGACTCAGGGAGCAACTTTATCTATTGCCTCAGGAAGCTTAAAATCCAAGTCTTGCCATAAGATTTCAACCTCATTACTGTTCAAGCTATCAAATTCTCTCAAACTATTCTGAAAACCTATTGGAGCCATTAATAGGGATAGGACTGGTCCATTGCCTGAAGGGAGGGTGCACCACCAACAATCAGTCCTTAAGCAAACAGTAATCTTGACTATGACCTACTCTTTAGCCTGCTTACCAGATCACTATAAGCCTGCTCAGTACAGAAAAACAGATCCAGTTTATGCTGTTTTTCATGTGTTGGACCCATAATAACTTCAGAAAGACTCATGGTTGCAATCGCAGTCGTGAAGTTCTGTGCCTGACCTGACGAGATGAGTTCAGCATACGGACTAAAGTCTATTGGGGCAATGAGCCCAAGGGTTTGGAAACCAGGCTAGATAAATGCAAACTGCTTACCCATAAACATCTTTGTGAGCTCTGCCATTAAAAGCTATAGGTTCAGCCAAGAAAGGAGGAAAGCGGATTATATTTCAATGGATGGCTAAGGACAAGCAGAGCTTAGAGCCAGAGAGGTAGAGTGTCACCAGAGCCAAGACAGATGGGGTTATGTATCTTCAGCTCAAACCCATAAAACTGACTGATGTGGAACCCTTTTGCTTGGTTTACTGGGTTTTGGCAGACTCTAGAGGTCCTTTCCTCTAAAGTGCAGATTAATTACCTAACCATCTTTATAACCAGGAGCAAGAGAGGTAAAATAGCTAGTCTGTTTGGAAGCTATGTGACAAACAGGTGAACAGCACCTTTGTTAGGCATTCCCATACTCTCCTTTAAAAGGGGGGGGGGTGTTAGGAGATTCCATTTTGATTTAGGTTAACAATACTTCCTATCTTTTATCTTCTTAGAACTGTATTTCTTATGTGCTGACAAATTCTGTTCTTCTGTGCTGGGACTCTGTAGGTTGAAAGTTACCGAATAAAGCCTTTTTCATATAAGAGGTTTGAAACTGTATTGACTTCCTACTCACCTTTTCTAGCTGTTATGTGTAAGCTCCCCAGACATGAAGATGTTGGTGGGGGAGGGAATCGATCGAGGTAGTGGCAAATGCTCAGGTAAACTGCTCTGGGACTGCAATGACAGCCTCCAGAGTGGAATAAGAGTCCTATCCTTGGGACCAGGTAAACACTTCTGGGATTGAAATTCCAGACTTAAAGCACTTTTTCTGGTCCCAAGGACCATCATTCCACTCCAGGGGCTGTCATTCTGGGCCAAGAGCATTTTATCAGGTCCCAGATCATAATTCTATTCTGAGCTTTGTCATTCCAGCCCTAGAGCAAGACTCTAAATCTGTTCTGTGTTTTCTTTGCAACTCTTCTGTGCTATCATTGCGGTTCTGGTTTCCAGTATGCCCAATGGGCCTTCAAGTCTCTCCCATTGTTTTTCAGTGGAGAAGCTCCTCATTCCTTTTAGTACATCTGTTGAGATGTACTACCAGAAGGAAGCCTTGACGTCTTTTTTCCCCTGCATGGAGCCATTTTAGGCCAGGTTTTGAGAGAACAGCTTTCAGAAGCTAAACAGGAAGATTCAAACCAGTTTGACTGCTTAAATCTTTTATTATTTATGTATTGCCTGTCTTTCTCACTGAGACCCAAGGCGGATTACACAGTGCAAGCGAATACACTATAATCAATAGCTCGGACATCCACTGAGCGAAACACATGATCCACAGCTGGGACATTCAACAAACAGATACAATAGGGTATGGTAGCAGAAACATTTGAAAACATGCCAAACACAGAGACGCAGCCTTTCTGAAACAAGGCATAACGAATTAGCATAGCATGTTGAGCAACGTGAAAACTACCCGACAGGAGCATCTCTACATTAGCGGACAGTGCAGCTGTTCCACCCACTGAACCGGGCTGTCCTTAGAACGGGCAAGGCAGCGACTTGCCGCCGCACGCAGTCGAACCCCATCTGTTGTGACATCACGCCGAGCCCCGTTCCTCGACGTCGACAAGAGGCGGGGCTAAGCGTGCGCGCGAAGGGCCCGAGCTGGATGACGTCTGCGCATGCGCAGGGTAGGCACCCAAGGTGGTTCGGGGCTGCTGGTGGGTGAGCTTGGCGGGGGAGGGGAGCTGGGAGAGGGAGGTGTCCATTCCCCCGGGGGGGGGGGGGGTCCTGCCCCGGTGTTACCTGTTGGGCCCCCTTCCCTCGCCTATGAGGGCCTGTGTGGGGCTGAGCCCGCGAGGTTGCTGCTTCCCTCGCACGCCGCCCGGGGTCGTTCCCCTCCCCACGGAATATCTGAGTCACCCCAAGAGGGCAGCTGGGCCGGCTCTTCCTCTCAACCCCCCACCCCACCCCCACCCGGTCCTCTAGAAGAGCTGCCCTAAGCAGCAACTTTCTCCCGTTACTGGTGGTTGGCTCGGCGGTGGTGTTTACACGGCCTTGCTTTCCGCCCAGCCGTGGCTTTACAGCACAGGCCAGGACTGCTGGCATGGCAAGCGTCGAATCCTCCTTCCACTCCCCCACACCCCAGAGCTTTTTCTTCTGACCTCCGGTGGGAAAGGAGAGCGCCCTCAGCGCTGCACTGCCTGGAACGATTGTGTTTGTAAGAGTTGGGGAAAGGAAGGGGCAAGCCCTAGGTGGTGTAGGCCTTGGAGCTTTGTTGTTGCCTTGCATGTACAGGGCAGTTGTAAAAGTACCTGCATTGAGGTACTTCTTTATATTTTTGTTCACAGACGAGGGGAAAATGGCTAATCGGGTCTGTCTTTTCTCTGTCAGGGATACAAGCAGCGTTGGCTAGGCGGAGCTGCTGCCTTCCGCTCTTGCCTTGGAAGAGGCATCTTTCTACCTCTTGGCATCTTTGTTTCTAGGGCATAGGCTCCGTCTCTCAAGAATGGAAAAATTCATTTGATGCTTCACTGCCAGTACTATATTCCTGTTGGAAAGCAGCAACAGTGTGACCTTGTGTAGTTTTGTGTTTTTTTGGGAAGTGAGCATAATTTCAGAGTTGGGCTGTGGATCTTTTGCTTAGTGGCACCATTGACCAAAGGAAATGGAGGAAAAGGAACGATGTGTTAAATTCTATCTGACACTCTGATGTTATTGCCATGTAAATTATAAAATATTTTTCAAGGGGAAACCAAGAGAAAGAAGGGAATATATAAAGACAGTCTCCTGAAAGCAGAGGAAGAATGAAGATGGAAGAAAAATGATTCAGACCTTTAAGGGTTTCTTATGCAGTCATCTAATAAAGACAAATGTTAAAGCAGCAGCAGGATTGCAGCTTGTGAACTGGAGTTGTCTATAAAAGTGGTCAGTTGCTTTTGTTTGTGTGCGGGCAGAGACGTTTCACATTTTATCTCATCCCATCTTAATCTAATACACTACGAAAAAATGAGTTGTGTGCCATGGAAAGGTGACAAAACCAAATCAGAATCACCAGAAGCGCCGCAGTTGATGCCAGTGCATATCTATCATGAAAAACAACGTAGGGAGTTGTGTGCTCTCCATGCCCTCAATAATGTCTTCCAGGACAGCAATGCCTTTACACGAGACACGCTACAGGAGATTTTCCAGAGGTAGGTAAAACGTACCTTTGCTGGCATTATGATTGTCTAGTCACACATTGTGTTTCCCCCCCTTTTTTGTACCTTGGGTTAGTGCCTCAGAATCAATGTGTAGGGTGAACAAGAGAAAGTAGAAAGATATCTAGAATGTTGTTACTGATTGTTGAATTGATTTCTTCTGCCAGCAGTTAGCAGTTACAACATTTTTTTTTTTTTACAAAGACCCATCAGTACATTTTGTCTTTGTTTAGGGGCATAGTCTGGCCTTTGACTTGGAAACAAAATCCACTTAGAGCCACTTCACATAAGCCTTAAATCAATACACATTCTAAAAAAAACATAGATATGTAAACATAACAGAAAGGGATCCAAGTTAAGTTGTCGTTCCCTGTTATGTTGACACACAGTTAAACATCCATTTTCTGCCATGTGAGCCATGTGGCCCTTAGTCCTTTGAGTTACGGCTGACAGCCTAGACAGATAACTTCCATATTGCCTACAATCTGTTATTTGGAGAATCACTGTCTTCTGCAAACATTTCTTCATTTCCCTAACCTTCAATTGCATTGGTTGCTTTACTGTCAGAATGCACTGGCGGATCCTGTATTCCCTATGATCCGCTGACAAAGAGTAGATAATATTCTCTTAAAAATAGCATTAACACTTTATAAGTGACTTGAGATCAGGGAAGGCTTGAACTGAAAAATATAGCAGGAGTGTTTAAACGTGCACTAGAACTGGTACCCATTTTAAAAAAAATAAAAGTACTGTTCAACCATTTGCAAGCTGAAATTCTCACCTAGGATGTCTTATGTGTGTGTATTAGGAGTAAATCCTATTGATACAGAATAGTGCTATAAAAGCAAAGTTTACTAACTTTGTGATTCAGAGCTTTTACTGAAAACGAAAACAGGTAAAATAGTGAATGCAAGAGATCCTGTGTTGTTTATGCAGCATTTTCGTGCTCTTAGGGGAATTCTCTGTGCTCCTCGTAACTCTCAGGAGCCTTAATTTAAAAAGCAGCAAATTGAACTTGATTCCTTTGAGTTCCATTTTGGGCTGACTGGAAATGAAAAATCAAGTTTATGTAAAGTGTCTGAAATGTTTAGGAAGCGAAGGTTGTGGGGTTGAAGTCCTTACAAATATAATTGCAGAAGTATCATGTATGTAGTTAGTTTGCCTAAAGATGTTGGTTCCCATAGAAAAGTGGCCCTATATTGTCTTAATTCAGCTAATATTCCTCCTTGCCTCTTTCTGAGCTTAACTAATCTTAGATGACAGACTTCTGCATTGCTACCAAACATTTGTGAAACAGGTCATAGAAGCCCCCTTGTCCCTGATTTCAAAAAGTGGAGCAATTACTGATGAACAGATATTATCTGGTGATAGAGAGGATCTTTTTGTGTTAAATGTTTGAGAGTATCACTCCCAATACAATCCTATTAAAGCATTGCATTTTGCTTGTTCTTGCGGTTGAGACCAAGGCAACTTTCCTATCTTGCTTCAGGTAATATTTGATATATGAATCTTACAGAAACTCTCTTGAACATGAGATGATATTTTTTTGAATCATGCTTCTTTGAAATTCAGGATACCTGATTCTCAAAAGCATAAGAATCTTCTGAAATTGCTTATAATGGCTGAGGCTTCTTTTAGATGGTGGCATCTATTCAGTGTCATTAAAGCAGTCTATTGCCTCACCTTTGCTCCCATAGTTGTGGGTTCTGTGACCTCCCCTACCGGAAGACAATATCATTTGATGGATATGCAGTTCACTTTTGAAACATACATGCTGAGAAGGTGGAGAGGACAATAATGTGCAGTGTCTTTTGCTGAAGGGAAACAAGAACTGGCAACCATTCTCATCCTTCTTTTCCTAATCTGGCCTTTCTTGGCTGTTTTCAACCTCTTTGGGAAAGAGTGCAGTCACTGTCAGTGTACGTTTCCTTGCTTTATTCAGGTTGTCTCCCAATACCATGGTGACCCCACACAAGAAGAACATGCTGGGAAATGGGAACTATGATGTGAATGTCATAATGGCAGCTCTTCAAACCAAAGGCTATGAAGCAGTTTGGTGGGATAAACGTAGGTAAGGAGTACCAGAGTATCAAGAGAGGCTTGCTATTAGCAGAAGCAGCCACTTGCAACTGGATGCGAGTGTCTTACCATTTTTCTTTCTAGGGATGTTAACGTGATTGCCCTCTCTAATGTGATGGGCTTCATCATGAATTTGCCCTCAAGTCTCTGCTGGGGCCCCTTGAAACTTCCCCTTAAACGGCAACATTGGATCTGTGTTCGGGAAGTAGGAGGTTCTTACTACAATCTTGACTCCAAACTCAAGGTGCCTGAATGGATTGGAGGTGAAAGTGAGCTCAGGTAGGTTGTCTTCCATCCTAGTCTTTAATGGAGGCGCTGCCTTGACACACATTGTGAACTGCAGTATGTATTCTGTGCAGTATAGTTGGGATTTGACTTGTCTGAGAGTGGAGAGACTAAAGTTTAATAACAAAGGTAAATGGCGGGGTGCTATATATGTGCATCTTTTTCTAGATCTTGTCCTTTGAAACTGAATTAGGAAAACTTACCATTACATGGTAAGATTTGGAAGTAGGTAGTTGTTCTTTAGACCACAGACTTTGTTCTTGGCCTGAGGAATGAGAGTAGATTTCTAAATTCAGTTTAAACTGAAGTGGTAGTTGTACTATATTTTCATGGTCCAGATTAGCCACTAGGATAGAGAGTCAGCAACTTGTCTGGGGCAGTAACAAAGTGAAACCATGGCAAAGTAGAACATGTGCTGGGCCTTTTGGATCCAAGTCCCAATTGTCTGGTTTTGGGCTGTGAAAAAGAGAATGCCTATCTAATCACTTAGATATGCAGGATCAGATTAGAATTAGTATCTTCAACTATCTTTTCCCATCTTTTTCACTGTCACAGGAAGTTTTTGAGACACCAGCTGCGAGGAAAGAACTGTGAACTTCTCTTGGTAGTGCCTGAGGATGTAGAGGCACATCAGAGTTGGAGAGCTGATGCATGACCTGCAAACACCTTGTCCTTGCACTACAATACTGGTCCTTTTCCCTAGCCAACTTCTGTGTCCTGTGATGTGGATAATAAGTGCTCTAACTCCTCTTCCCTGGAACTTGGGAGTTTGGGGGGTATTTTTTTATTTTAAGGGTGCAATAAAAGCACCCACAAGGTATTGTTGGGGCCAACATGAAGAACAGACACTGGACACTTACTCGGAGAAGAAAGAATCAGCTTTATGCTCCTTAATTATAATGCATTAATATGCTTTAGGAGTGTGGTATTGGCATCCCTTCCCCTAGTCCCCCATTTTCCCATTCAATCTTAAAGGACTTTAGGGAGTTTGACACTTTAGGCTGGAGTGTGTCTTTCCTTTGTGGAAAGGCTGAGGCCAAGCATGCTCCCTCCATATCCACACAACTATTTTGAAGAAACCTGCAAACCATATGGGTCTCTCAGGAAACTCCAGATACACTTAGCAAGAGTATGGTGCTTGTGGAGTCCTAATTGTGCCAAGAGTTGGGAGACATGTAGGGGAAAAAATGGGACCATCACTATGGAATTCCTCTGGTTTTCTGCTAGCTAATATAAATGTGCCCTTTGTTGGTCTGAGCATGAAAGAGTAAGCAGCCTTATAGGAAGAAGAAAGCAATTGCCTATTTGAAAAGCTTCTCTTTGGAGGAGAGGGGTGATGTGACCCAGCTGTGGTCTAAATTCATTTTTCCTGTTTGTCTATCCTGCAGTACAAGGAAACATTCACTGAGGAAGGAATAAGACTACGGGATGCTTCATGAAATTAAAAGGAAGGCTGGCTAAATTTTAGCAACACAAGACTAAGCCTAGGAAAGAGTTCTGATGGATGAGCAAGATTTTTTTAATTTCCAAGAGAAGTAATGTGGACTAGGATCAAAGGGCTAGATTTCTATGGCTCCTATAGTAAGCGGGGTAGATGTTTCAGAAAATTGTCGGAAGGCAGGGGGAGGGGTGTTAAAGAAGATTGTTTACTGGAGGTAGACTGAGCCACAGTCTTCCATTGTGACTGGCAAGTCAACAGTCCTCTGAATTAATCAGCTTCATGCTGTGCCACCCTCTCCTTACCCCCTTAACCCACCAGGAAACTGAATTACAGTTTTCGTTGTCAACCCATGCAGGTGTTGTGTGTAATACTGTTGTCACAATCAATAGATGAAATGGATAATTTAGGATGGATTTATCACTATCGACCCTTTGAGTCCGGGTCAGTCTGTTGCATTTTTCATTATTTTTCACCAGCTTCACTTTCAGTAATATTGGAGCAGCAGAAATAGAACCTACATTTTCTCCAAAGGAAGGCTGAAATTGACTTTTTCACTTCTATGGGAGTCTTTGGCCTGCCCTTCCTATGAGCAGGGTCCATACCACCTGCTAATTCAGCATTCCAAGTACCCACACTCTCCTTTCAGTTTGATGCTGCATGTGGTGTCAAGACAGGAATATGATCTTACCTATTGGCCTTGGGACAACCTGCAGATAATATACTGGAAACCTGAGTGGCTCTTCTCTGCATGTACTACAGTCCAAGCCCCAATATGTCTATTTTTACAAAGCCCTCTCCTTTCTGGACTACACATTCCAATGACCAAAACCAGCCTGCAGAATTTGTACACACACTTTTCACAAGCAGAATGTCAGGCTTGCAGTTCTGCTTCTGACCTGAAGCCATTTTTTTTGAAGAGCATTAATTCAACAGGAAAGACTGTTCTGCATTGATTAAATAGCACTTTGGAGAGACCCTGTTTGCATGGAAGTCAATGGACCAGTGCACATTATGCAAATTATCTTTTAAAAACTTAAGGCTATTTCTCTTCTCTGTATTTATGCCATTGTTCTGTTCCTAGGGAAAGTGGTGTGATTCAGCTGCTCAGGAAAAGGGAACATGTGATCACACGCTCTCCTCTGGAGAAGAGTTATGGTAACAGAGAAAAGAAAGTAGCTCAGTACCATTGCTTGGGAATGGAGAAGCCCATAATCATTTTCTTGCTTGTTTGGTTTTGTCTTGGGTTTGTTTACAGAGATGTATTTTGTTTAGCCAAATATTAAAAATGAAAAACCTTCCTCTCGTCACTTTCTCTGTACTGCACTGAAGGGTCCTGTAATGATTTTTGTAAAGGAAAAATAAACAATGGGATGACATCGAAGCTTCAGAGAAAGTCTTCTTGCACAGCTATTATATATTCAAATTTGGGAGGGATCCCAAACCACTTCTCACACCATTCTCTGCTGAACATTCACATGAGAGCCAGTTTGGTGTAGTGGTTAAGAGCATGGGACTCTAATCTGGAGAACCAGGTTTGATTCCTCACTCCTCCATTTGAAGCCAGCTGGGTGACCTTGGGTCAGTCACAGCTTCTAGCTCTCTCAGCCCCACCCACCTCACAGGGTGTTTTGTTGTGGGAGTAATAACAACATACTTTGTAAACCGCTCTGAGTAGGTGTTAAGTCATCCTGAAGGGTGGTATATAAATTGAATATTATTATTTAAGGTCAAGGTACTACATTATAATTTATCCAGCCTAACGAAGCAAGCAACACATGATGAAATAGTAAAGAAAACACTCATTTTTTGCACTGAAACTATTTAATACAAAAGTACTGGTAGCTGACTTTGATACTAATAGATTCAGTATAGATGATAGGCAAAAATGACTTTTCCCACGTCCCCATATTTTTCAAACAACATTACAGGGCATGTAATTTTCTTCAAGTAGGAGCTCACTGCACAGAGTTTAGTGTGCACTAGATTCTTCCATATGCTGGGTGTGCTGGATTCACTCAATTTCTTGCTGTTACTGCTCTGAAAGAGGTCTTCAATGCAGCAGGAAAACACAAGAATATTTACACTGACAATATTTCTGGCTGAAGTGAGCCAGGATCTGACATGTCCTGAGGTTTCCTGGAGATAAGGATACCAAAACAGAAGCTATTAAAGTCTTTGTAGTTGCTTATAACCTAGATTGAGTAGATGGAAAAGTCATGACTGCCTAAGAGGGAAGATAAATAGCCCATTTCAGGAGATCCAGATGGATCCTGCCTCCACCATGAATATGCTGATGTTCCAAGGTTTATAGGGGGAAAACGGCCCAGCCTAACAAATCAATAGTTCCAACAAATAATTTCCTTGCACAATATGGCTCCAATGTCATTCCATTAAATCTTTCCAGGAAGAGAAGGCAGGGCTCCTGGCATCCCTCCGGAAAGCCCTGTGTTGGGTCCTAATAAAATCTGTAAGAGATCATGAGAAAACATGACTTAAGGCAAGAACAACATTCAAGTCTCTACAGCTTAATTCAGAAGGATTTTCACATCTCATAATTTTTTTTGAAGAATACAAGCATAGCATTTACTGACATCTGGGCAATGCTCTTTGTTGCCTTTTGTTACAATAATTCTGCTCAGATTACATTAGTGCACATAGCCAAGCAAGAAGACAATTCAAACAGTATTTCTTACTGTCCAGCACAATTGCTCCAGTCTCTATCCCTGCTGGTTTTGTTTTCCTTTCACAAAAGGAGAGAGAATTGTCAAGTCAATACAGAAACATTAAGACGACAACTGCAAGATTAGGTTCCAGTGTTTTGATCTCTAATCAGATAGTAAAGGAATGTGTTTAACCAAGAATGACATTTATTGCTGAGCACTTTTAATAGAGATGGCATATGCAGCTGTAATCCACTGAATGAATGTTGGAAACCAACCAAAGTCACAATCAAACTCGACTCATGCCAATGACAAAAGGAAGGTTATGCCATTCTTTCAAGGATATACACTGTTATAGGCTAGGAGGCCCTGCAGTCACTTGCCTGCTTTGCTATAATAATAGATCCAGCACTCAGATACTCTGCTTCTGAGAGCACTGAATATTCAACTATACCCAAGCAAATCCGAAGAAACCTTTCATATTCCATAGTTAAATATAAGTATGACCAGTACCAAGCCTTGAAATGTAGCAATAAGCAGAGCAAGGAAGAGTAGATGAAAGTTTCTAATTTCTGGTGTTACTTTAAAGGCTTTAGAATGTTTATTCCACTGAAAGAGAAAAGCAGGTATGATTGGAAAAATACAAACATGCATACAATGTGATAATGGGTGTATCAATATCAGGGTAAAAGTGTTAACTGCTATGTAATTGATGAGATTTGTTTTAGAACAGATTATGATGAGGGATTGTGAGACATCATGCATAGAAGGAAATGTACAAACGGACAACATACAAAAATAAAACTATTTCTATATCTCAGAATCATGAGAAAAACCAGTAAGGATGGAGGGGAGGAACAGAAGTGCTGAAGGTCTAGAGATCAAAGAAGGATCTAATTTCAAAATCAGGATGAGAATCACTAAATGAACAAATCAGGGGAAGAGAGTAATTCAGTTCTCACCTGCCGTTGCTGCAGTTGCTGCTGCTGTTCCATCTGAAGCTTTTCCGTTTCAAAAACAACAGGAAGAACTAGGATCATGAAAGAGGTGGTCCCAATCCACAATGCTGCCCTGGAGAATCTTTAGATGGAGGAGGACATAAGCAATACAATTGTTTTCTGTCTCTGCTAGAACAGAAAGGACTGGCCCTAAAGATATGCTATTACTCCATCTCAGATACTTCAGAAGCCATTTACAAAACTTGGGAGCTACCTCATCATCACTTGCCTGCTTAGAAATCCAACACTACAGTTTCTTCCTCGTGCTTTCTGTCTCAGCTGTCCTGCATGGAGTGCTAATAATATAGCTGAACACTTCTTCCTTGGGGAGGGGCTGTAGCTCAACCATAGAGAATTTCCTTTGATGCAGAAGGTCTCAGATTCAATCCCCAGCGTCTCCAGTTGTGAACAACCTCTACTGAGACCCTGGACAGCTTCTGCCAGTCACTGCAGACAATACTAGTCTTGACAGGCTAATGGTCTAAATCTGAATAAGGTAGCTTCATGTGAATGCTACTTCATCACTGCTTTCTACTTCAAAATTCTCCCTATTAACTGCAATCTGAAACACCTCCTGGCCTTTCTGTTTTGTAACATTAATCTTCCATTCTAATACACCATGAGGAACTAGTAAGCCTTGGAAGAAAATGTAAAGTATACAACGGATAGCCAATATTTAGACTTATACCACACAAAGTTGTCTTCCATTAAAAAACAGATTCCAGTCTGAGAATTGCTGCACCTAGTGTCTCACATCTCCAGGGTTTATTATAGATGCTCAAAATCCATGGAATAAAACATCAATTCAGAAGACCACAATATTTCCAATGGAATATAAAAGATATGACATTTTTAAGGAATGTAAGAACCAAGCTATTGAAAACAAGCCTGGCTGGAAGGCTGCAGATGAATAGGAGTTTCTGTATTTCTCAGTACACTGAAAATCCCCCCACCCAAATTTACTTCTCTGTTTTTAATGATAAAATTGCAGAACCCCACACTCGATTGTTTTTCTGAATTTTTTGTTAAGCTTGCTGAGTTCTAATCAATAATCAACAGAATAAAAAGGTTACTTAAGGCCAAAAACTATCACATATTGCATCTTTCCTAAAAATAACATAACACTTTAAAATTAAAAACGCTGAAACAGTTGCTGTCTTTACAGCATTCTTTTCATAGCCTTTGGCATTTATCTCATTTAGACTGACAAAGGCAGCCATGACTCTCAAAAAGATCATAGACTGGAAACCTAGTTTTCTAAGGTGCAACCGGACTCAAATCTTTCTCTTCTACTGCAGACCAACACACTACCCACCTGAACCTATCCTCACTTACACTGAGCCATTTGGGGATAGAATTGTTTGCGTGTGGAAAAAGTGCACCCACTAAGTCCATGGGATAGAGCAGGATATAAAACTAACGAATATTTCCAATTTTACACTGGTAAGGGTGTATTGCATGCTCATCAACAATACACAAAACACTGTTCTGCTAGTCACAGCTGCAGCACCGAAGATAAAGGGGTGCAGGATTTGAGCCCGTCCATTTCTCACCTGTACATTTTCTGGGCAACAGAAAGAGACATGTCGAAGGTCGCTCCAGCTGCAGTCCGGACGGTCTCGGGGAACATCTCTGTCAAACCCCAAAGCCTCTCTGCCAAGGTCTCATCCAGCTGCGATCAGAAGCAAGAGAAATGGTGAGCGGGCGCTGCCTGAGCAGCCTTCCCTTCCCCTACCCCAAGACTACGGTTGCTAATGCACGCCTGCGAGCCTGGCCCTTCCATCAGGACCCAAGTACCCTCCAGCCCCAACTCCTGCCACTCGCAGCCCACAGACAGTGCCCGGTCACCGCCCCCGCGCCTCAGTTACACCCACAGGGCCCGGCCAGATCAGCCCGCCTCTGGGGAGTGACCTCTCGCACATGGCGAGGCCCGGCAGGGCGCCCCTGGAGAAGGGCGAAGGCCCCCCACCTCCTCGTCATCGTCCTCCTCCGTCATCTCCTCCTCCAGCTCCTCGGCCTTGCCCGTGCCGCCCTTGGGCAGGAGCAGCTCCTCGGGAGAGAGGGGCGTCGCGGCGGCCATCACTGCGAGCGGGGAACTGGGAGAGTCGAGACAGGAGGCCGGCGGCGGCTAGAACATCACCGGAAATTGAGTGAGAAAAGTCAAAGGACGCCGCCCTGCAGAAGCGCAGCGACATCTAGCGGCAAGGAGGCATAAATGTCAAGTTCTCTCCCTCAAGGCCGGAATTTCTGTCTCTGCTGTTGCGAAGTATTTAGAAGTTCCAGGCAGCAGTGCTGGTCCAAGAAAAATCCACCCCAAAACCATGTAATACCTTTTATTAAAAATGACCCATAATAGCATTCGAGATTTCGCGGAATATCTTTATAAAGGTTGGATACGGAAGAAGAAACCTTCTTATGGAGCAGGTTACAAAGCGGGGGTGGGGGGAATTACGGCAAAGGGCGAATACCACCACGAGTCCTTCATGTATAGATTCATTATGTACAAAAAGAGGCAGAACAGTGTAAGTCCTCTCATAAAAAATGCAACCTCTCTGTACGTCAAACAGAATTTGTAGTTACAGATAATGGGTGATAAGATCAAAGATTCAGATACCAATGTGAAAAGTTTAAGTGAAAATTGAGATTGGATTGAGCTGTGACTCACAAAAGTCGTATTAAAATAAATTTTGCTAGTCTTTAAGGTACCACTGGACTTGTTTTATTTAAAAAGAACACCAATTTATGTCAAAAGTGTTTGATGATACAGGGGGGCAAGCTTGCAAGATTATGATGAAAATGCACAAGATGTATTTTCAATTGCAAAAATGACTTGACAGAAGTGGTTGACCCTATCTTTTTATGACCTGTGGACTATCAAATTAAATTGTACTCTGAGCACTAGTTGCATTTGTGAATGAGATTCTTTACTGATCATGTGTCAAACGCAATGACACTATCACACATCCAGTTGTCACAGTAAGTTTGCTTCTTGTTTTTTGCTAAAGGGTAAACCAGCTGGACATACAGTGGGAGACACTAGGCTTTCAATATTTAGAAGGAAAAAAATCACCTAATTTTGGTCTGTTAGTCTCATATACACACATTGTAAATCTCACTTTCTCTGGGCAGTTTGAGGAGGAAGAACTTGCATGTCTACAAAAATTATGTAATGGAACTTTCCAGTGGCACGAGATGATATCAGTGCAGCCTTAGCTGCACAAAGATCCCTTCCATAGCAGTAGCATTTTTTAACTGGGGATCCCTCGGATTCAATCAGGGATCTTCTGCATGTAAAGCAAGTGCTCGCCATCATTCAGCCACAGCCTTACAGCATAACTGAGTGTTGCAATCCTGGTACTGCAGATGCCCGTCTAAACGCAAAGCATGCCACCAAGGCAAGAAAATGACTGTGGCACTTTACTAGTTGTTGAATGAAGCTCGTACAGTCAAATTATAGACGGCGTGCTACACAATTCAAGTTCAGCTGCATGTTCAAGTAGTGGAATGCTTCATAATTTGCACTTTCAATCTTCTCAGAACATTTCCAACCTTATGCTGAGTTGACCTGAAGGTGTCATGTCATGTGAGCATTTGCAAGTTGCATCTCACTGCCGTTACGCCCCTCCACCTCAGTCTGTCTTTACTTTTTTTCTTCTTAATTATGAGCTTTACTAAGGGGGTGGGAAAGAGTCATGCAACCCAGTTACCAGAAACATGTATTCATAGAGAAAACCGTACTTCAGAAAATGCACGAAGCTTTATTATGAAAGACATCAGTTCTGAAACATTTAGGGTCACTGTCCTGTTTCTGAAGATAAAGACTTATCAAAGTACAAAGCATACACAATTGTTCATGAAGTTTACTCTATTCTTTAACTTGGCGATGATACCGGTTTAAAAAAATGCAACAGAAAAAAGTGATAAAACAGGGACAGAATCACTTTAATACTTTCAAAATAAAGAACACACATTTACAGAGCAATGCACCTCACCATTATGCCCTACAATTGGTGGTTTCTTTCCTGAAAGAAGAATTAGCTGAAGATGTTTTTGCCAAGAGAAGAACCAGGAGTGTGTATCTGCAACTCAAGAGGCAACCTGAGTCCCATTAACTGTTTCTCATTAATGTGCAATTTCAGTTACATACACGGGATGTAAATCCATACCGTGTATGTAACTGAAATTGCACATTAGACAATACAGCATGGTTTAGGACTGATAATATGACCTTGCTCTTCTCCGCCACAACCCCCGCACTTTGTCAGTCAGCTTTAGAGTCCAGCCCATATTCAGGATGACTGCAAACTGTTTGCAGCATGCATCCCATCCCCCACATATCCAAACCACAAAACTTTTAGTGTCTACCCCAGGGTACGGGGCAAAGAAGATGCATATTATCTGCAAGGTACTTTATTGGCCAGAACAAATGTGTGCTGCACAGGAATATTAAGTGCACTTAAGGAAGAAGTGTCACAAAGAATGGGGCACAGAGTAACTGTACCATCCTAAGCACAGTTACACCTCTCTAAGCCCACTGACTTCAGTGGACTTGGAAAGATGCAACTGTGCCTAAGATGCACCATAAATCTGCTGTCGGACTGCACTTGAGAGCTTTATATTAACATTTCACACTTGGACCTTGCTTATATGTCCTATAGGGACCCAACAAGATGCAAGACCAGAATACAACAGCTTTCCAAAGCAGTTGTGACTTCATCAGTTCTGGGAAGCAGACTTTCTTAAACCAGATCCTCATGCTCTTTCCTTCCTCCCGTCATGTGGAGATCCTCATTTCCTATTCACTTCCTCCTCCTGCTGTAATTTTTCAATTCTTCTAGTTCCTTCTCCATGAGGTGGGATTCTGCAGTTGTTTCAGAGAGCTGCAAATGAAAGAAAGCAATGGCAATAAGAACAAATCGTTGTTTCCTCATGGTGTACTAGAGCTGGTAGGCTGACAGCACATAAAAGGAAGCTTTAGCGTAACTCTCTGAAGATGTGGATTTCATACCCATATTCCATGTTAGGAGTGTCTGCCAAGGAATTCTGCCTATTGCAACTATATGGGACTTAATGTTCTCATTTAAAGAAGGACCTGGCAGCCCATACATTGCAAAGGAAGATGGACAATGGTGGACAAGCACTTTTCTGGTTAGTTGTTTCTTTGCCATTATCCTGCTTCTCATAAAGGAATCCCAGGAGCGTAGTTTGAAAGGCCTCCCTTGAGCAAGCATCTGATCAGGTACACAAGAATGGCTCATTCATCAATTGTATAATCCAGCAGTGGAACAAATCACCACCACCACCCAAAAAACCCGATACTATAGTACAAAACTGTATCAGCTAGCTTTGTGGAAAGCTGAAGGTTAGGGAAAAGAGGAGAGTGGGATTACTGTTTTATTTAAGACTCAGAATTTCCAAAAACCCAGAAAGTACAGATTAAAGTTTTGACAGACATTGGAATGCAAATTCCTGCTACAACATGAATTCCCTGTTGAGGTATGTGATAGCCTCCATTTCATACTTTCAGTTTCCCAATTCTGCATTAGGAAGACGCATGAATACAGACTTTTTAGATGGGGCAAATCGCCCCATTCTCACCATATCCAACAAAAGATCCACTTTGAGCCGCAAAAGATTGTTTTCTTCCTCCAGCTGCTGGTTCCGTTTGCGCAGTCGCTGGGTCTCTCTGCGGTCTCCACTGCTCCCAAATGATTCTACAAGTGAGAAAGGGGATGGAATTGAGCACTGCCCTACACTGCAGTGGATTGTATGGCAGAAGCCACATTCCCTACAGCCTTCCAAAGGCTCAGCAGTTGTCTGGCTTGGCCACAGGTATACTGAGCCTGGCAGGAAGTGACAATACTGCCAAGGTGTAAACATCCCAACACATGTCAAGCAACTTATAAATGCCTCCTCTGGTAACAACAGACTAGAGAGCAAGAGCCAGTAGCAGTGCCAGGAAGGAGACCGAGCAGAGAAAAAGGTAGCTCAGGTTCCCCCAAAGCAGCACCAACACCCACAGGGTGCCCAGGGGCTGCTGTCACAACAGGCTGTCCTCTGAGGCTCTGGGTGCTACCCTGACGAGGCCTTCTGCGGTGCTCTTCCTCACCTGTAATCCACTGGCCATTCTCAAACTTCAGGCTCTGTCCAGCAAGGGTCATAGCTGGAGTGCCATAGTCTAGGCCCAGCTCAATCTCACGAGTGACTCTATCCAGCTGTCGGGAGAAAGCTGATTCAACATTTTAAAAGAATTTCATTTTCATCCACCCTGATTCTCCCCTTCACATTTTAATGTTCTGTACAAATGTTAATAAGAAGAGTGAGGTTAGACAATGACTTGTGAGGGAGGGAAGACCTCCAGTGGCCCTGCTCCTCCTGTCCCGACTCCAATTCTCTCCCCTTTATCCTGCCACCCAGACTTTCTCCCTTTCTCACCTACACAGGTCTTCTCCAGGTCACTCACACTTCCTCCTGCCTGCCTAGTCTTCCTTCTCCACAATAGCTCATTCACCCACACAATCACCCAGTTTCTCCTTCCTTCCTACCTCCTTGCCCACCTAACCAGTGTCGTCTCCTCCTAGATGTTCATTGGTTTTTCCTTTCCTATTACCGCCACATTTTTCACACATCCAAACCAGGAGTTTGCTTTTATTTGTGTTTTTATGCCCCCCCCTCATATTTTTTTACACTTTCATACCTTTATGCAAACTTGGTTTGTAAAAAACCTATACTTCTCACAGATTCTTATTTTCATAGGAGTGAGGGGGCACCTATGGCTATTAGATACACATGAGAACCTTTTCAGATAGGTAGCCATGTTGGTCTGCAGTAGAAGAGCAAGTTTTGAGTCCTGTAGCATCTTAAAGACCAATGAGATTTCCCATGGTGTAAGCTCTTGAGAGTCTGATGAAGGGAGCTTTGACTCTCAAAAACCCTGAAAATTTTGTTGGTCTTTAAGGTGCTACTGAACTCAAATCTTGCACATAAGACTCTATATTTCTAGAGCAAAAAAAACCCCAAAAGGTCAACCCTATTTGCTCCGCTGATTTAATTTACCTACAGACAAACTGTACCTCTCACTTCCTAGATCATCATGATTATTTGCCAAGCACTTAAACCTTGCAAAATGCTTTAAAAAGATAAAAAAGTATCCTATACCATGCAGTACCCTGCAGTTCCCCATCAGACTAATGTTCCCAGCATTTTGCAACACCGTAACTCTAGATCAGGATTTGTACAAGCCCCCAAGAACTGTGAAATGAATGTGAGCGCATGTGCATCCTGACTGGAGATACTCTCTATTGGAAGAGACACACCAGCAGGTCTTCCTAAGGAGGTGCTTGCAGTTCTTACAGGGTCTGTTAAGGGCACAACAGGTAACTGGCAAAAAGGCTCAGTACCTTCCAGAAGGGCAATTCTGCTACTTGCTTGCATTGCTTTCCCTTGAAGTGTCCTGTAACTTACCAACTGCAGCTTAGCTGTTCTGAACACTACTCAGAACAATAGACTCAATCCTGCCCTCCTTCCCATAGGCACAAGGAGGAGGAGGGCCCCTTTTCATCCGTGAAAAGGCAACGCCAGGGTTGGGGGACTTTTGTGAATAAAAAACCATGCAGGATGGGATTGCAATGAGGAAGGGAATTAGGCAATTCCAAATAGGAGATAAACAGAACACAGTGAGACACCCATGAGCTGGTCTTAATTTGTGCAGGAAATTTTCCTGCCCAGGCTAAGGACACTGGCACGAATGCTGAGACAAAGATATAGGAAGGGTTTTTTGTTTTTTTAATTGCTATTCAGAAGCCCCAAAACATTAAGCATAATTAACTGTTCTGAGGACTATGGCTCAGGCTTTCCATTCAGTGTAGATATGGAAGTGGAGACTTGAAACAACATCTTTTTTTTCCTCTACAAAGAGGGGTAGCTGACTTAATCACCCCTTTTCTAGCCTCAGTGTTTCTCATGTGTAAAATGGTGATTGCCTGCCTGCCTCCAGATATCATCGTAGCTCATCTGGCACACTTTTAGAATTCCTGACCTGCAGTAGCCGTGGGTTAGTATAAAGAGGTGATGGACTGGCTCAGGCAAATAATTCTGATAGGTTTTGCTCCTCTGAGTTGCCTTTTGTGCCTGGGGGACTTGAGGTGCTAGTTAAAATAACAAAGCAGAACTCTGTCCCCACATAGCTGAAGCCTGCCCACTTCTGCTCTAGATCCCAGAACTTACCGAGTGCAGGTTGGAAAGTGAAGCTGATTTCCTGGGTGGGGTTTTCTTGGGACTGAAGGTGTTCCCAAAGAGCGGCATGGTTCCTCAGCCCAAGAGCCTGGCTCTGGTTGCTGATATGCAGAAACAGGAAAGGAAACAAAGAGCAAGAATGACAACAGGGGCATCAGAAAGCTGAACAATGCACAGTCTGCCTGGCCTCCTTAAAAACTGTGGGAAATCAGACTGTCAAAAAGGAGTTTCTAGCACACCTAGACTGGAATACAGATAAAAACATTCTCAGTGACCATTCCCCGTTTACATTTTACGTAATTTGTCATCAAAACACAATTATTAAAGGCTTTATTTTGCCTTATCCCTTACCTCCATTGGGTTAATGGTCAACAGCTCACTGTAAAGAATAGAAAGGGCCACAAAAATAGAATAAACAGATGCTGTATTTAGTTCCAAAATGAGGTCTTCTGTCATAGTGAAAAGTAGCAGAGCAAGGAGCAGTTTTAGCTGCTTTTTGTGTAATATATAGTACAATCCTAAGCATAGTTACACCTTCCAAGTCCACTGACTTTAATGGACATGTTTTATTTAGTTCATTTATACCCCAACTTTCACCCCAATGGGGACCCAATGTAGTTTATTATCATTCTACTAGCCATTTAATCTTCACAACACCCTGTGAGGTAGGTTAGGAAGAGAATGTGTGACTGGCCCAAGGTCACCCAGCACAGCAAGGTCACCATGGCAGAGCGGGCAGATGATAGGATGTAAGTTATGAATGCAAGCACAGCCCTGCTGGATCAGGCCAGTGGCCTATCAAGCCCAGCACCCTTTTTCCAACAGTGGCCACTCAGATGCCGCTAAAAAGACCTCCAACTAGGCCCACAAATGACAGCCTTTGCCTGATGGCTGCTTCCCAGCATCTGACAGCTATCCTAAGTCCTATCTTCCATCAATCTGTCCAAGCTCCTATTAAATCCATCTAAGCTAGTACCTTGAGGCAATGAGTTCCACAGTTCAGCTTCTCAGTGTGTGAAGTAGCCTTGCTTCATATGGCAGGCTTACCAACTCTGCGATCCTTTAGGTCACACTTTTTCCAGCTTTTCGATATCCTCTTAAACTATAGCCTTCTCTTCTGACATCATTCTTGCATCCTCTTACAGGAGATGCTCCCCCCTACAGTTGCCTAACTTAGGCTGGGCAAAAACATGCACTAGAATGAGGTGCCAAAGCACTGAGGAGGTATAATTGGCTGTACTGTTTCTGATACAGGTGGGGAAATCAACATTTTTAAAGCTTAATAGTTCCCGCTCAACTATCTCAGGAGTCTATCACCTATCCCTGCTGCATGCAGACCACACCTTAGCTACAGTTAACTAGCTACAACGCATGTGAACTGGCTTCATGCTAGGCTTGCCAACCTCCAAATGGTGACTGGAGATCTCCCAGAATGACAACTGATCTCCAGGCTACGAAGATCAGTTCCCCTGGAGAAAATAGATCCAGAGGAGTTAGCCCTGTTAGTTTGTAGTAGCAAAATGATAAATAGTCCAGTAGCACCTTTAAGACTAACCAACTTTACTGCAGCATAAGCTTTCGAGAGCTCTGGAGGGTGGACTCTATAGCATTATACCTCGCTGATGTCTCTCCCCTCCTCAACCCCCTCTCTCGCCAGGCTTCACCCCCCAACCTCCAGGAATTTCCCAACCTGGAACTGGCAACGCTGGAAGCTCAACAAGTTTAGCTCTTCAAATCTCTGCTACAGGAGAAGCTGTTTAAAATGTGCGCCCATCGCGACCCCTGGTAAAAACGCAGGATGCCTTACAAAGAAAATTGGCCATTCTGGCCACATCCTGGAAGCTCTGGGTTCTCATCCCAACCAGCTCTTCGAAAGGAGAGCTGCATTCGGTCCAACATTATACAGAACGTGTTCTTCGGCTACCCAAGGTGAAAAATTAACAACGCCAGAAGGGATCCACCAAAACGTCCCTACAAACCCGTCACTCCACCGTTGGCACAAAACCACTTCGACACCCACCTTTCAACGGCTTTTCATGCCAATCTGCGCAGGCGCACACGTACCCAACTTATTCCACACTTAGCGGCTGCGGGTGGGCAAGGGACGCGCGGGTAACGGGAGCAACAATCCGCCCCGCCTCCAGCAAAGGAACGAAGGATTGTACCACCAGGCAGAGAGGAGGGGAAGGAGCTGGCACATAACTTTTATGCGGAACGGGCAACTTCACAGCCGCCTTATCGAACAGCCGAAAGCGAGCCCAATGATCTTGCCTAGCAGAAATTTAAGCTGTGATCACGGAGTATCAAAAAGCACACTCCCCGCTTTTTGTCCCAGAGTGGTCGCGTCCCAAACGACCGTGAAGGGCAGAGCGAGAAAGACCGCCTCAGTCCGGACCATACCATTCATGGGGGGGGGCGTTTGAAGTTTGGGGCCAGCTTTTCCCTTACGTTAATAATCCCTTTCCCCGGTTACTGGAGGACGTGAGCAAACTCCTCCCTTCGTGCCGATTTCCAAATGGTAGCCGAGAGGCCGGTGTCTTTTTCGAGAGGCGCCAACGTGACATGGTTCGCGCCGCGCGGTTGCCATGGATCTGAGCAGGACGCCTGTTTCCGAAGTGAGAAGAACTCGGTTGACGTTCCGGGCGAGGGCGACAGAGGCCTAGGGCTGGCGTGAGGCGTTCGAGGGGCGAGCGGCGCTTCGCAGGCGGACCGTGTCTGGGGGCGGCTGCTGACGCACACTCATTGCTGGGAAGAAAGGAAGGCTTCCCTTTCTCCCTGCTCGCCCATTGCTCTTTTAAGATTGCCATCGAAACGCCCACTTCCTTGTGAGTAAACGTGCACAGGAGGATCAGGCCACGCAAATGTCGATATAACACTTCAACATAGTGTTGCCAACCTCCTGCTGGAGATCTCCCGGAATTACAACTGTGGAAGAAATGGCAGATTTGGCGGGTGGATTGTTTGGCATTATGCCCCGTTGAGGTCCCTCCTTTCCCCATGCCCACCCTCTCCAGGCTCCCCCCTCCCCCCCAAAAAAATCTCTAGGAATTTCCCAACTTGGAGCTGGCAACCCGTACTCAGCAATTGCTTTTCTTTATTAATAATTTGCTATCTGTGTATATGCCACAGACACACATCCCCGCTATTCCCCTTAGACTCACTTCTGTGAAAAAAAATTGATGAGGTAGCTTTTGATATGTAGATGGTGGATAGGCCCCCAAAGACAAACAGGAATAGGAAAAGATTTGTTCATTTTTTGTTTATTGCACCTGTATAAGGTTGCAATCTTGTGTCTGCTTAGGGGCGGGGGGGGGGGGAATAAGTGCCATTGAACATAGTGGGACTTCTGCTTGAGTAGACATGCCTAGGATGGTGCTGTCACCTTCTCCCTGCATTTTCCAGATATGCGTAATGAACATTAAAGCAATGCTGCCAGTACAAGCGAAATAAAAGAGACCCTCCAAAGCCTTGAGTCTGTTGTTAACAGGAGAGGGAAAGAGTTAATCTGCTCGGGAAATCCCAAATCTCATCTAGTTCCCCTCTTGAGTTCTATGAAACTTGTTGCCCAATTTGATCAATGCATTTTTACTCTCAAGTTCCATTGTGCTTAGCAGGAATTGAAAAAAAGTGTGCATAGGATTGGAAACCCCAAATGCTATGTGATATTTTAAAATAATCAAAATTCAAAAGCATACATTGAAAGTGTCTTTCCCTACGTGTATCCTTTCCTGTAGTTTAAATGAAACAAAGCAAAGTAACAGGACCCAAGAAAGATGCAGAGAAGTTAGCCGTGTTAGTCTGTGGTAGCAAAATCAAAAAGAGTCCAGTAGCACCTTTAAGACTAACCAATTTTATTTTAGCATAAGCTTTCGAGAATCAAGTTCTCTTCTTCAGATGCCTGATATCAGGCATCTGAAGAAGAGAACTTGATTCTCGAAAGCTTATGCTAAAATAAAATTGGTTAGTCTTAAAGGTGCTACTGGACTCTTTTTGATTTAGGACCCAAGAAAGTAAATAGTGCTTCACAACTAAGGGCAACTTCCTGAAACAGTTTACTTTTTAAATTCTGTGTCATTCCACTGAGCAGCAGAGAAGCATAAAGGTAATATATAAGTATTTCCAGTACTTTAGATTTCTTCCAGGTGTACTTACACTGCCATCCTAAGCAAAATTACGCCCTTGTAAATCCATTGAAGTGAATGGGCTTAGAAGGATATAACTTGTTTCTTTTGCACCTAGTACAATGTAATCTAATTATTTATTTTTATTTTACTTCATTTATACCCCTGGCTTTCTCCGCAATGAGGACCCAAGCAGCTCACACTCTTCTCTATTTTTTCCTCACAACAAATCCTGAGAGGTAGGTTAGGTTAAGAGTTTGTGACTGGCCCAAGGTCACCCAGAAAACTTCTATAGGAGAGCAAGGAATCAAATCTGGGTCTCCCAGATCCTAGTCCGCCACACCATACTGACCCCAGTAGACATGACACAGGGAGAGCAATATTTTGATCTCTCAGCACCATGTCCACTTTTTCCCAAAGTCTGCAAAACCTCTTGTATTTAATGTTAAGTGGCCCAAAGCTTATTCTGGGTATAAGCTTCTTGGAGGCAACTCACATAGAAGCTCTTGGTGCCAGAACCAGTGTATGTACTGGGCACCAGGTCATGTCCTCTTGTAGGAGATAGTCTCTGGAGTGTGTGGGGGGGGCGTAATGCAAGGTGGTCCAGATATTATTTTGAGATACAGCTTCCCCCACAGTTTCTGAATTTGTCCTGGGACACCACACTTTGAAGCAGTTAGCTCAGAAACTGGGTTTAGGACTAGGAAACTGCATAGGTCTAATGTGAGGGTGCAAAGCTTACTTTGGAGAGCAGAGCATTTAAATAATTTATAATTTGCAAATTAGGAACTAGGAAGTGTAAAGAAAGAACTTGGAACTAGGAACCAACGTCAGCCCTCTGGGCAATCCTAGTATTTTCTGAACATCATGTCCTGGGGAAGTTGAAAGCTTGCAGAATCATGCTCTGAGAGCAACACAGTGGGCAAGTTTGTACAGAAATAATAAAAATATGTTGTTTATGTTTTCCCTCCTCCTATGCAGCGGAAAGATGGAATTTATACCTACTGATTCCTTTGTGAGCCCTTTAAAGGGATTCTTGGTATTGTCACCAGCAACTCAAGAAAAGAAAAATGGCACTGACACCACATACTCTAAATTAGATGACAAACCACGAAGTATCCTTTGGTCACATTATATATAAATTAATACATTTTTTAGTTTTACTTTTGATTTCATATGAAGGTTCTTTGATTATCTAAACATTTATTTGGTGCCTATGGCACCCTCCTATTTAAAAAGAGAGCACAATAATTTTGGGAAGATCTTGTTTAAGCCTTGTCTTCCCAGTCTCTCAGATGCTCATTCATGGAAAATAAGAATAATAGTAACCTGTAGATTGTTGTGCAGATAAAAATAAAGAAGTATTGTTTCTTTTCCTGAACTTTCATTTAGGACAAGCTATAAATCGGTAGTAGGCAGCCAACAGCCTTTGAATCAAATCTGGCTGTAAAATTTTCCCCAGCTGGCTAAACACACCTATAAAGCAAGACCTTTTATAGTGACCTCTGGCCACTATTCTCCCCCCACCCCAAGAAGGCTTTAAAAAAATCAGCAGTTGATGGATTGCCATAGCGTTATAATCTTTATAACAACCTATCTGCTAGCTCACTGAATTCTCAGCTTTCAATTTTTGAAAATAATAAGCCTCTAGTCCAGGGCCCCCCAGCATGGTGTCCATGGGTGCCACAGCATCTACCATTTTTCCTGGTGGCCACCAAACATTTTTAGAAAGTTGGTGGGGCCATATGGGGCTTTTGCCCTGCATGGCTTTGGATTGGCCGCTAGAGATCTGATTGGCTGTGTAAATTAAAATAAGGTGGTCACAGTAGGGGCTGCCACCACAGTGTTGATTTTATTCTCTCTTTCCCAACATATTTTTTAAATTACTTCTCTTCTCCCATGCACTTGGGCTTCCTCTTTGTGTGTGGAACCACCTCCTGCAGGAGCCATTTTGTACTTGTGTCCACCACCCTGTGTTATCATTCTAAAGAGGCCCGTGGCTCAAAAAAGTTGGGAATCCCTGCTTTAGCCCCTTGTGTTGTGGAGATATGAACGGAAAAGCAAATCTCTACTACACAACAAATAGGCGGGGCGGGGGGGAGGCTGTTTTTTCTTAATGAAAGCTAGGATTCAAAGGTGAAAAATAGATCATTATAATGCAACAGTGATATGTCAACTGATTTTTTTTTCAAAAAGCTCAAATTTTTCAGGGAAATGGCAGCTATCGACAGAGGGGCTGAGGCAATGAAAATGGGGGTGATGTGGGGGCACCTGCAAAAATGCACACCTTCTCATCTACAGGGAATACAAGCATGCTTTTACTATGATATTTTGAAAAAAGATGGAACCAAAACCAGTTGGGTAAAGATCACAGTAAAGAGAAAGTGGACAATTAGGAGATGATGTCACGTGGATGTTCCGAAACAACCTGTTCTAGTTTGGATGCAAATTCGGAGGAAAACTTCCATATGGAAGCTGCCACTATATTTTGGCATAAGCCATGTATAAATAAATGGTGGCAGTGTGTGAGTACAAGGAAGTCGTCCAAAACAACAAGGCGAACCCAAACGGTGATAAACTTGTGCCCTTTTAAAATTCATTGTAAAGGAGTGTCTTTACAAAGTGCTGCAGGGTTTTTTTCCTGTTGCCTGCCTCACACCTTGCCAGAGTGTTACTAAAGACTGGCTTTCTAGCCAAGCTAAGTAATGATTTCTACAATAACTATAAGTAACAAATGAGCATTACATAAAGAAGATAATACATGCAAGGGAAGGCAATGGGATCTGAAAATGGCAGCAAGAAATTCTTAGACCTCTAAGACTTTTGATCTGTTTTAGCATGTGTTTATCTCTCTATTCCTTCAAGAAACAGAGTTGCATGCATGACATTTCCCATGCTATCCATACAGCAGCCCTGTGAGGTTGTAGGGCAGGCTGAGTGTGTGTGACTGGCTCAAGACTGTCCAGTGAGTTTCATGACAGAAAAAGGAGTTGAACCTACATCTAACCAAACTGACATGTTAACCACTAAACCACACTGGCTTTCAAAAGAAATCCTCTCAAACTGCTCTCAGCCTTCCAGAAGATTCCTTAACAGAGATTTGGAGGGTATGTCATTGGAACCATGCAGAAAGTCAACCAAAAAATTACAGATTTCAAAACGGGACTGCAAAAATTTGACAGTAGTGACATGGTAAGTAAAGAGATCTTCATCACTTTATGCAAGAATCACCGAAGTTTTTATGATGCTGGCTTTCAACTCCAGATCATTTGGCAAAGCTTCCTACTTAGCCTTTTTGCTAACAGGATGAAAATAAGCTTGAATTCTTTTCTTTTTAGTGAAGGTCATATCCTACATCATTCTTTATTGAGTTGTCCATAGAACAAGAGGTAAAGACCTCGTGTGATGATCTTACTGATCACTGAACTAGTTTCAAATGTTACAAGCTGTTCAGATTGCAGCCAGTAGTGTTCACAGTGCAAGAAAGACAGAACAAGATGGCAAATGTTCAGGAGACTGATAGTTTGGCTATGTTTGTAATTGTTAAAAAAAAAAGGGGTAAGAGCAGGCTAAACAAATTACAGGTATGTAGGCCTGGTGAAGAGAAATTATTGAAACTTAAGAGAGCCAGTTTGGTGGTGTGGTTAAGAGTGCTGGGACTCTAATCTGGAGAACCAGGTTTGATTCCCCACTCCTCCACTTGAAGCCAGCTGGGCGACTGGGTCAGTCACAGCTTCTAGGAGCTCTCTCAGCCCCACCCACCTCACAGGGTGTTTTGTTGTGGGGGTAATAATAACATAATTTGTAAAATGCTCTGAGTGGGTGTTAAGTTGCCCTGAAGGGCGGTATATAAATCAAATATTATATGTTTCTTAAAGTCCCTCAGAAGCAATAAGCAAACAAAAAGTTTACAAGAACTGGAAGCAAAGGGCGTGATCCCATAAAATTTAAGCTCTTGTGTTTCGTTGATTTCTATGGGAAAGATTTTAGCATGTGTTAGTAGGACTGAAAAATCTGGGCTGACTTGTGTCTAATATAACTAAAGCTATTAGTGCCCAGATTTATTTAGAATTCTCAAATCTTACTTTTCCGAACTGGATAAGATGTCTAGGATAGTTCACAATCCACCACTGAAAAAATAAAAACAGAAAAATGCAGCAATAAATGCAGGGAAAAGGCCAAATTTTATATTGCATCAGCAATATAAAATTAATCATACAATTTAAAAAAATCTGTCAGGAACAATCAACAATTCCCAATCAGAACAACCTCTTGAATTCCCTATCTTCTGAAGACCCTCTTTCAAAAAATTATTTTCAACAGCCATTGCAAATTTAACAGAGAGGAGTTGTGCAAACTGCCCTTGAGAGTGTCTTCAGTAACTGTAGAGCTGTGACCTAGAAAGCCCTCTTTCTTGTGGCCACCCACTTGTCTCTGAAGAAAAAGGCTTCAGAGATGTCCTCAGTGTTTGGATAGGTCTATTGGGAAGAAAGCGATCCCTTAAAAAATTCTGGCCCTAAATAATTTAGTGCTGTAAAGGCTTCAATACCAGCAGTTTGAATTAGGACCCAGAATTAACTGGCAACTACTGAAAATGGAACAAAATAGCTGTATCCTTTGTGGACTTGCCCTTATTACCTACCTTCTGAAAACAAGAACAAAAGCCATGCAAATATTTTTATTTATTTACTTGGTTTAATTACATTGATTCATTTAATGACTTAATGACAATCTGGATGTCATTAAGGCATGAGAAACCATGACCAGATTCTTTCTAGGGTTGCTGACAGCCTAGAGAAAAGAGCCACTTAATGTGTGAAGCTTTTCATGGCATGGATGTGAGTAACATCCTATTAAGCCTCTGTTCAGGGGACAGGGCATTTTATTCTTCATGCTGGTGGCAACTCTGATTCTTCCTGTTTGGAAAGGGAAATAAGTAGCTGGAAAATCAACATAAATTGATAAAATATATCCCAGGCAACCACCGCTACCTGACCATCAAGGAGCAACAGTAGATCTAGGAGCACCCCTAAGTGGCACTTCTTGGTGTTCCTGGGATAGGCAACCCCATTCAACAAAGGTCCAACAATATTTCTGACCAAGAATGCCTCTGTTTTGTCTGGATGAAGTTTGCCCCCATCCATGCAATAAATGGCTTCAAATAGGTCTTCAGAGTTTCCAGATTTCCCAATATTAGCTAGAAAAGAGAGAGAACAAGGTATTGTGCATATTGATGACAAAGAGGACCAAATCTCTGGATAACTTCCCCCGCCAATTTAATGTATGTGTCAAACAGCAAAAGAACAAGATAGACACTTGCTGCACCCCTCAAGGTAATGGCAGAGCACAAGTCCCCCATCAACAACTTTTGAAAACTCCTCCAGGAAGAAATGGAGTCATGTAAGCCCAACCTGACTATACAATCCCGAAAGTCACCAGGATTAATGGTATCAAAAGACTCTGAGAGTAAAACCAACTGTAATATACCTACCCTATCTATCTCCTGGCACCGATCAACTTATGCTAGGTGGCTCAGGGCCAAACTAGATTATACGTTTGACACGAGTTGGGGTTCTGAGCTTAAATGGCTGGGTGGGGGGACCCAGTTTGCCCCACTGAGGGGTTGCACGTTTACTGAGTGCAGCCATTTCTGCTCAGGAAAATGGCAGGAGAGGGAAGACAGAAGCCTTTCTTCTTTGCATGCCTTGTTCCCAAGCCACATTGAGCCCCAGTGCACTTGGGAAGATTAGTTTCACAACAGCTCATATGACTGCAAATTGGATGTCAAACGTGACATTATTTGGTCCTAAGACTGTTCAACATGCTAGAAACCTTTTGATCATGGATCCAGGTGAGAAATATCCTCCAGGAAATGCTGGAGTTTCACTATTACCACATTCATACCTTCACCATATAATATAATGTGGAGGCTTCACTGCCACTGCAAATACTTCCGTGTGCTCAATGGCAATGTGACCAGAACAGGGGAATCATTCCCATGTGAAAGCAACCCAAGAATGCCTTTGAGGGTCCTTTTTACTTCATCCACCACAAGGAAAATAAATTACAGATGCCATAAAGCTCAAGGAATATAGTATCTACACTAATTATTTTTATCATTGAAGGTGATTGAGGATGCAAGTTCGAAAAGACAGTCAGGACCAAAGAGAGCCAGACAAATATCAAGGCAAAGTAGGGGGGCAGGTATGCATTAAATCACTACCTACCTTTATACCATGGTTCTAAAGTCTTCAGAAACAAATTATCACTAGCATGTATATATTTGTTAGTCTTATGTTACTGGACTCTTGCTATTTTCTACTGCTACAGACAGACTAGCATGGCTACCTATCTTGATATATTTGGTTATACAGCTTTTACCTAGAACACAGAGCTTGCTACTAGGTTAATGCCTACTTAGCTTTAGTAACGTTTTAGTTCGTCTTCATGTTTCTGTGCAGCCCCACATTGGGACTGTGCCTGCAAGGCCTGCTCCAGAGAGAGATTTGTAGCTCTAAAGCCCCTGAGGGGGTGAGTCCGCTAGTCTGCACATGCGCAGCATTTCCCACCCAATTGCGCTTTGACACTCATCTCTCAGTTCTCTTCTCGCCACCTGTGAGAGAGGTCGCCTGCTCCTTCGCTTCTTCAGTTCTTCGGTCTTGTTAGTTGTTAGTTGTTAGATAGTTTTTACTAGTTTTCATAGTTGTTGTTAATAGTTCTTAGTCATAGTTAGTATAGTTCTTCTAGTTACTGTTAATAGTTTAGAATTTTTGGTTTCCTTCATGTTTGAACATCGTTGGTGAGTCTCATCTCTGTTATCGACCGTGGCAATGTCCCAAAAAGCCTTGTTTAAGAAATGTGCCCAGTGTGAGACAAGAATGCCACACACGGATGAACACGACTAATGCCTGCTTTGTTTGGGCGAGGCCCACAATGTTCCCACTTGCAACATTGCCAACGTTTTACCCCTAAGGAGTGCAATAACCGTGCTTATTCTCTCAAAGCAGCCTTATAGAAGTTGGTCCTATCGGGATCCAGCAGCCAGCAGCAGAATCATCCGCTGAGCCAGTCCCATTCCTCGGTTCCGATGCCTCGGTTCTGAAATCAGGACTCCAGGACCGCCAAGATGCTCCATCGGTTCCGAAGCCCTCTCAGACCCCGAGGCCAAGTGGAACCAATGCGGAACCAAAGAGACAATCTGGCTCGTCGAAGAGATGTTCTCCAGATCTGATAAGATCAGAACGCGCTGCCTTGGAACCGGCCCCCAAGAAGGCAGAGTCAAAGACGAAGCACCTAAAAAGACCCTCTTCTACTCCATCGCACAGGGAGAGGCATCATTCAGCATCTTCAACTCCCTCCCTGGTGATCAAGAAGGAGATCCTGCGACCACCACCCACGCCCTCTCCGCTACATACCCCTGAACCTCACCAGGAAGGGGAGGATCGTATTGGGGATGAAGGAGAGGACAGGATTCTAACTGAGCTAGCTGACCCAAGCCCTTTGCAGCTGGTTCCAAGTTCTTTGACTGCGCTCCCTCCAACAGCTGTGGTAGTTTTGGCAGCACCAGCGCCTCCATCTGCTCAGCATTTCACACCAGTCTCCTGGACCCCCTCCTCGATGCCAAATGCTTCAAATATCTCCGTTTCAGCGTGGCCTTATGCACCTCCACCGGTTCCAAACTGGCACAAACTCTTAACGTGGCTTCAGTTGGCACTGCTCATGCATCCAGGCGCCTTGACCACTTCAGGCCCCAGGCCACCATCAGAGGCCCCATCTTCTTCAACCCACCATCTCTCACTGCGCCCTCAATCACTGTTGGATTACGAGGACGAGGTTGGATCGGTTTCATATTCGGACCAAGCATCAGAACTTGCTTCTGATCCTTCTCCAGGTGAGACTGTGGGGGAACCTCCATCTACTTCCCCTACTGAAGATTATAGGCTCTTCTTGGAGCAAATGCTTAGGATGACCAAGGCTCTAGAACTGGATGTCTCGTCATCAATCTCGAAGCCCAAGAGCAAGGTGCTCCAAGCTCTTCACTCTGAAACCTCCTCCTCGGTGGCCTTCCCAGCTGTAGAAGACAGGTACATCAGGCCAGTTTTTGTAGAATGGGGTTTCCCAGATATCGACCTATTCGCCACTTCAGAGAACACCAAGGCCAGGCGTTTCTGTTCTCAGGCAAGCACAGACCCCAACTCTATCAGGGATGCGTTCCAGATTCCTTGGGATAAGGGACTCTTTTACACCTTCCCTCTAATCCCTCTGTTGCTGCAGGTTCTCTGCAGGACACAATATTGTTAGAGCGAGTGTAAAACAACGCTGCGGAATTAAATGCCGAGCTGGTTAGAGAGGCAAAAGCTTTATTTGAGGAAGTTACATACTTGAGGGAAAGAGGGAGAGATAGATCCTAGCTATCTGACTACATCTTGCAGAGAGAGAGAAGAAGTGTGGCAGGAGAGAGAAGAAGCAGGATATTGCCCTGTTTAGCCCAATAGGAGACAAGACAAGGAAATGACCCCCAGGAAACAAGAGAGGTGCTACTCTCACTGTCCTAACTAAGTGATCCTTGCTGCCCCCTGCATGGTAGGCTCTTCTTACTTCTTGCTGCTGCAGTACACCAGACATTGTTATTTCTAACAAATATTACCACACACGTTTTAACCTCGTCGCACCCTTTTGGCCTCACAGAAACTGGTTCCCGCTCCTTTGGGCCAAGGGCCAAGGGTCATTGTCATCGATTTCCACCTGCCTTGGATCTGCTCTTACGGGGCAAAGTCCTGCATCAGAATACGGCCACCCTCAATCTGTCAGCTTGGCTACTAATACCCGGACACCCCCCTTTTCTAGGGAAGTAATGCAGATCCTTCTCAATGCTAGGAAGCCCTCCACTAGGGCATCCTATGAACTTAAATGGGACAAGTTCACTAAATGGGCATTAGAAAAAGGACATCTCTCTTTACATGCCCCATATCAATGGTCTTTGACTGCCTCCTTTGCTGGCTGCATAAGGGGCTTTCGGCAGCATCTCTTAAGGTTCAACTTGCTGCAATTTCTGCCTTCCACGAATATGTAGACGTTAGAACCCTTTTTTCTCACTGTGCATCCAAGCAATTTCTCAAAGGGGTCCTTTGCACATTCCCACCGAGGTCCCCTCCGGTCCCACAGTGGAGTTTGTCCTTAGTACTGGCTCAACTCATGCTACCCCCGTTTGAGCCTTTATCTCAGTGCCCGTTAGCCCTATTGTCTTGGAAGGTGGCATTTCTGGTGGCCATTACCTCCCTGAAAAGGGTAGGGGAATTGGGTGCATTGCGAATAGATCCTCCATTTCTACAGTTCTTTGCACAAAAGGTTGTTCTACACCCGAGCCTACAATTCCTCCCAAAGGTGGTTTCTAAATTCCACTTGGGTCAAAAATTGGTTCTCCCGGTTTTCTTTCCAAGCCCCTCTTCTGAATCAGAGAGGACACTACACTCTTTAGATGTCAAACCAGCTTTCTTGTATTAACTGCACAGGACAAGGACATTTAGAAGATCCAAATCATTGTTTGTTTGTTATGTTGGCCCACGCAAGGGCCTCCCAGCATCCAACCAATCCATTTCCAGATCGACAGTAGCAGCCATTAGGCGTTGTTACTTTACAGTGGATACTCCATGCCTGACATCGATAAAGGCTCATTCTACATGAGCACAGTCATCTTCAGCAGCCTTCCTTCGAGGCACGTCCCTCCATGACATCTGTCAAGCGGCTACATGGTCATCTGACAACACCTTCATCAGACACTACGCAGTCGACACGAGTTCCAGAGCAGATGCAGCTGTGGGGACAGCAGTACTTCAGTCATTATTTTCAAGAATCTCCTCACACCCACCCCCATTGGTGAGTAGCTTGTTATACTCCCAATGTGGGGCTGCACAGAAACATGAAGATGTTGCACTTACCTGTAACTGTTGTTTGTCGAGTGTTCTCTGTGCAGACACACATTCCCACCCTCCTTCCCCGCTGTGAGGACCCAAACAAAAAAAGAGGGGGAAGAAAAACAGAGGAATCCTGATGTAATTACAATTGGCTTCTGTCCTCAGGCGGTTTAGGAGAACTGAGGGACGAGGGGGTGGTCCACGTCAGAGGGCTATCCGGCGGGAAACGCCGCGTATGTGCAGACTAGCGGACTTACTCCCTCAGAGCTTTAGAGCTACAGATCTCTCTCCAGAGCAGGCCTGCGCAGGTGCAGTCCCAATGTGTGTCTGCATAGAGAACACTCGACAAACAAGAGTTATAGATAAGTGCAACACTGTTTTATTATGTATTGTGATTCCTGCTCATAGTGACTTCAGCGAGTCAGGATTTCAGCTTAGAGCAACATTTTTATTGAATGGGAATAGACAGATCAGGCCAAGGAACGGGCCCAACAGAAGCCAAATATATACACATAAGCCGTGCCCCGTTTATACAACAACCAATGAAAAACGCATAACCGGAATCCTTGATTTGCATTAACTATATCCATAATAACATATTTACAAGGCTGTGATTGGTCTTTATTAAAGAGGATTAGTTGGCTGCTGCCAACAATAAACCACCAATAAGAAGAGAGACATTATAAGGCTAGCATTTATTGAAACTAGCCCAGTACATAACATTAGTATCAGGTGTTTACAGACCATTAGTATGAGGTGTTTACAGATGTAAAGTTTGCCAGTATTTTCTTTAAATAACTACCTGTTTGCCCATACTCTGGAGCAGAATTCCATCTGAATGTGGACTAGATGCGAGGGAGGGGATAGCAATCTTGCTATATTATTGATGAAAGCTAAGTTTTTCAAATGCGTCATTATTGTATCTCAGAAATATTTCTGGATCCTAAGATAAAACAGCTTTATAAGAAGCATCTCATCAATGGTGCATCTGAGGATTCTTAGCCTGGGGGATATGCTAGGCCCTTGGGAATATACGATCTAAGGGCACAAATGCCTGGTTGATGCATGTTGGATTCACATGATGTATTGAGGAGCCCATGTACATTCATGGAGACACAAGTGAGGAAGGGAGAAATTCAAGCATGGTAAATAAATATATGAAATAAGTGTCTAGCCACCACTCTTTCCATCCTGGGTATAAATAACACCAACGTAAATCACTGACATGAAGCAAATATAAAGGCCAAACTAAACATTCACTGTTTGACAGTTGGGTCCATATTCCCCAGAGCTATTAAAATAGAAAGCAGAGTCCTTCTGGTCTCAGAACATTAGTGGGGGGGGGGTCTTGCCTCCCTCAGCTGTTTTCCATGCTGAACAGCTCGGGAAGAGTTATTTCTTCATTTCTGCTACTCCATGTGGAGCATTCTGTGCACATGTCATGAGGCAGGAGACCCTTTGAGGGCCTGTCCAATAAAAGCATCCCCTCCCAGGAGCCCTCTAGCCTTACAAGCACACCCCTTTCCCTTCTGCCCCCTCCAGCCCTGGAGCAGGCAATGGCCTGACTGCCGGTCACCACTCTGGTCTGGGAGTTCCACTAGGGAGGTCCCAGAGTACCCGCACCCATCCATTCACCCTTCCAAGTAGTGCATCTCTATTGGGAAGGGCATTGCCAGATGACCGTTTAACATAGAGACCTGAGAACCCAGGCAGAGTAAAACAAACTGTTTTATTTACGAGACGGACAATCACCAAACAAGTGGAGGGAAAACGTATGCAAGCAACAGTTTTAACAGGATACTTTTCAATAAGCAGGACCACCAAGAAAACAATGAAGCCTTCTAACATAGCTACCTGGCTGGTCCCTACAATACCTGTCCCTTCCTGTGTCCAACCCACCTGCCTTGGGTGAGGGATCTTCTCTTGCTGGTAGCTGCTTCTCCACCTCGCAGCTCCTGGAAGAAGAACATCTTCCCCCTTCAGGGGGACATTATATTACTTTCCTTATGAACTAGGCTTCCTCACTGATGAATGGCCTTACTTTACCCTCTAATTTCCTATCCTAAAGCTGGGAAGGATCTTGGGAAATGTATGCCTGCACTGGAGAATTGGCAGTCAGGCCTATTGGAAAATTACTCCAGGCCTCAGACTTTCTTGAGGCCTAGTCTAGGCTCTGCTTTATTTTTTAGTAGCCATTAAGGTTCTCAGGTGCCCACCAGGGCCAGGCAAACTCCCAGCAGTTTGCCACATTGCGCACCAATTGCTGGCAATTGGTGGGAGGTTGAAAGCTGCCCAATGATTGCCCGCCATCCAGGCAAGCACGTGGTGGTGCACTTCTAGCAGGGTGCAACGATGTCACTTCCTGAAGTGACATCATCACACCTCGCTTGGGAGTGCTCCCATGCTTCGTGGGGGACAAATTTGGCCCCAAAGGGGCTGATTCTAAAAGGATTGGCCCCACACAAAGCACGGTAGCATTCCTGCACAAAGCACGGTGATATCACTTCTAGAAGATCCTCATGTCATGAGTATCAGGTTCCACCTCTTTTGCCAGGAGGGTATGGGGACCTGGCAACCCTACTAGCCATTCACTGCAGTGGCAGTGTAGCTGCAGGGAACCCAGACCAGCTCTTTTAAAAAGTGAATGTTTAGTTTGACACTCAGTCAGCTGTGCCTAGTCAGGGAAGTCAGTGCCTATTACTTGACATCTGTTTGATCCAAATTGCAATTCAACCATAATAAAGTATGACTAATACCAAGTGATCTGGATAGCCCAAGGAAGCCTGATCTTGTCAGATCTCAGACACTAAACAGGATCAGCTTTGTTTAGTAATTTGATGGGAGACCTCCAAAGAAGACCAGAGTTGCTATGCACGTGAGTTGAGGGCCACACATAGAATCCTGCACTTGAGAGTCCCCAGGTACTTCGCAACATGTATTTCCACCCTGATTTAGCTAGTTCCCAGGTAGGACTGTCCATTGTATCAAAATAATTCAGCAGCTCAGTAGGATCATTCCTTTGCTTCCATTGCAGAGAAAGAGTGGAAGGCGATACAGGGTACACGTGTTTCTGCTGATATACGACTTCAGAGCAAAACAGCTCAGAAGAAGGTATGATATGTGTGAGGGAGCAGGAGCATCCATTCGATTCCTGTCCCTAGTATATTGTTTAGAAGCAGAGAGTTGGATCCAGGTGGGCAGGGATCTTCTCTTTTCCTGTAATGACACCATGCTGGATCGGATTGCTGTAACATTGTTTTATTTAATTTATACTCCTGCTTTTCTTTCTAGTGGGAATCCAAAGCAGCTTATAATGTTCTCCCCTCCTCCATTTTATTGTTACCTGTGAGTTAGGTTAGGCTGGGAGTGTGACTGACCCAAGGTCACCCAGTGGGCTTCCATAGAGATTTTAACCTGCATCACTCAGATCCTAGTCAGACCCTGTAACCACTACAACCATGCTGGCTGATCCTACTCCTATAACGACTAGCTTTGTCAAGCCACCTATTGCCTGCTTCCAGGCTGGATTTTACCAAACACTGTGTATGAAAACTCATCAGAAAGCCAAATGTTTTCAGAAAACTATAGGTGTTTTCATGCATAGCTGTAAGGTTGCCATCTTGTCACTCATAATTGGGGGGAAATCCCAGTGCAGACTGAGTGATCTGCTTAGCATCCTTGTAAGTAAGTACACAAGCCCAAAACAATTTTATTGAACTTTGATTTTCTGAAACAACCATTTATTTACAGACATAACTAGGCTGTTCTCCTCCATGCACTAAATTGGAAGTAATCTCCATTTAAATTGCTGGGACCTATTTCCCGTACATGTCCTTAGCTCTGGAGTGTTAATATCATGGAAGATTTTCCATGTGTGACCCTAATTCTCCAGACTGCATGTTCTTAATCTTTATAAAAGCCTAGGTCACTGTCTTGGGTCTTACATTCTACAAGCTTGATTCATGTCCTGTTGAAGAATGAAAAGAAGCAATAGCTAGTTACTTGTTGCTAGGCAACTTGTATTTTTGGACCTATTTCCATACCATGCTAACTACTTAAATGAATGCTTTAAAAATGTACATTTGTGTAAATCTTGTAGCCATCCTGCTGTCAGTGACAGAATAATGGGCTTTTACTGTACTGAGAAATATAAATCCCAGATTTTTAAAGGGAGGGAGGCACCTTCCATCCTGATACTGGTGGTAGCACCAAATTCAGACCCTGAATGAGGGGATATTCACTCAAATAGTTCTCAATGTGATTATCATGTACAGATTTCACACACAAATTCCAACTCCACCCACAAGTATTGTCAATTCATGATAAGACGGGACCACCCAGTTTGGCGTGGTGGTTAAAAGCAGCAGGACTCTAATCTGGAGAACAGAGTTTGATTTCCCCACTTATCTGCTTAAAGCCAGTTGAGTGAGCTTGGGTCAATCACAGCTCTTCGGAACTCTCTCAGCCATAACCACTGCACAGGGTAATTGTAGTGAGGATAATAATAACACACTTTGTAAACCACTCTGAGTGGGCATTAAGTTGTCCTGAAGGGCAGTATATAAATGGAACGTTGTTGTTGTTGTCACCCACTGTAGTTTTCAGTGCCCATAACAGAAGACTGAAATGTGCTGTCCTGTAATAGTTGTCATGTGTTCCTTCCCTCTGGAGTGAAATTATCAAAAGGTGTGAATGTTCAAGAGGGAAGGATTTATGGAGAACTGATTGGAGGGGCAACAATGTGTTAGTAAATGCCAGGCTTTTGAGAACCTTTGTAGGAGAAATGGGCAGGCTGAGAATCTCCAGAGTTACAGATGTTTCAGCACTCCATTTTTGAGGTAGAATTCAGAGATTATGTGGTACCCGTGTGAATTTGAAAATGAATTCAAAATTCAAATCCTGTCATGCTTAGAGAAAAAGTGATTTACAGTGCAATCCTAAACAGAGTTATGCCCTTTTAAGTCCATTTAATTCAGTGGGCTTAGAAGGGTGTAACTCTGTTTAAAACTTCACTATTAGGTCACTTACACATGGGTTGCTCCAGCTCAGGAAACAGGTTTTTGTATTTCGCCACAGCAACATTGTACTTCTGTGCATCTCCTGGGCTTTCTAGTTTCCTCTTGGGTTTTCCTGGGTTTGGTATAGCATTACAAAATTATAGCAGTCTGTTTTATCATGTTCTCTGTATTCCCAACTTTCATTTAAAAAGTTAAGCTTCTGCTATGCCTTTCCTGTTATATCTCTGCAAGGAAAGGCTCTAGTCTTACTTTACAAAAATAAAACTAGAAATTAAGAGAACCTGGTTGTTATAATGCTATAGTAATATTCAGTGGCCTATTTTTTAAAAATGAAAAAGCCACCACTGGCATAAGGGAAGATAGACTGCTGCCAGGGGATTGGGGCCCGGAAAATGGCAAGAGAAATCTGCCACATGGAAGCCTCATTTCTGCTGTGCAGTATCTGCAGCTGGGAAACCACACAAGTCTGTTCCCGTGTGAAAAACACTTTAGTCAGCAAACAGCAGCAAGAGTAGGGCTGCATCCATGTGAGAAAAGTTCTCATTGCCGTTGTGAAAGTAGCAGCAGTGGAGTATCCACACAGCAGTTTCTTCTGTACTTTCTTTGCTTCAACCACCTGTGGCTACCATCCCCCCCCCACCTCCGTGCCCGTGTCTTTTGTGGGGCTTTCGGACCCCAGCAGGGGTAGCAGTAAATTGGCTGTGACTTGATGGCACACACACACACACAATAGCAATTACTTTTTTTAAAAAAAGCCTATCAGAAGACTTCCTGTGGTGGAGAGGTGGGAAATAGCAGCCATGGTGGGGGGAGGTGAGGCAAGGAAAATGTTGAAAGGGACAGGAAGTAAAAAAAATGCACACCTTTCCTCCAGATTCACTTCAGTCTTTTTTTAAAAAATGTCTCAAATAAGATTTGAGAAAGATGGAAAGGGTAAAGCTGGAAGGTGCATGAATGGACAGTGAGGTTGTGTGAATGTTTCTAAAAAGCCCTGCTCCAATTTCTGAGTCAAGATGGAGCAAAGTACCTATGTAGCAGCAACTCAAGTGTCCTAGGTACTTAAGTTAGGAAGAAAGTCTAATTTGGGAAGCTGAATTCTGCCAACTTGCTTGAGCCCTCTAACACAAATTTGTGAAGCATTCCATATTTTTCAATAATAGAGCTGTACTATAAGAAAATGGTACAGAGAGATGCATTGGGACAGGGACAGGGACTGTAGACTATACTACTGCATACAGTCTGTTGTTGTCTGTTGTAGATTTCAGAATTCTTTGTTGAAGAACAAAGAAATTTAGTCTTAGTTTTTAGATCAGTAAGTGGCTGACCACATCTATTTGATTGGGCACCGAAGATGGGAACAGGATTCTTTCCCAGGCACGTTTCCTCAGTGAAGTCAAAGAAGTTTTGGCATATCAACAGGTTGCCAATTGAACTGGGGGAAGATCTGCTAAATTTCATGTGTTACTTTCTCCTTTGATCTCAAGGTGGCATCGGAAAAAGATAAACTTGTAGAATTGTATCAATATCCTGGGTACAATAAGCAGGAACTGACACCTCTGCCAAATGGATTGGAGCTAGAGGAAATTGTGGAGAAAGTGATTCGTGCCCAGAGAAGAACACCCGTGGGGAAGGTACTTAGCATATTTCAAAAAAATGCAAGAGTATGTGGCTTGTGTAGGTATATGCACACATTTTATGTGAATGGTTACGTAACTAGGCATGAGATATGAATGTGACTGTCAGGTCTCAGTCCTGGCTACTTATTCCGTTCAAACTGTGCCACTGTTAAACTGGGGTAGTCAACTAAGGTGATATAATTCTATTGACTTCATCACTTAAGTTGGTTTACTGTTGGTTCTGAGAAGACAGAGAGGCTGGGAAGTGCAGGCAACCAGTCATTTAAAAAAATGAAATCTAAACCATGATTTTACAGTTTAATTTCTTTACAGACAGCCTGGTCTCTGAAGATGTTGCGCAGGTTTCTCAATGCTCCCAGCACTCAAGCTGTTTTACTGGATAGTTTCTGGTGGCTTTTTCTACACCTGTATCATGTAAGGACATGGGCTGGATACTGGGGTATGGTAGATGATGATCTTCCGGATTTTTCACTCCTCGTGTTCTCTTCTCTTACTATCCAGTTTCTCCTCTGAGATGGCTCATTCCTGCTAACCAGTTCCACATCAGCTCTACAACGAACTGCAAATGAGCATTAGGAATGTTTGCCATTTTACGGAGTTAAATCCTGTCCCTGGGCAGAATTCTGATTTTGGACAACCTTCCTAAGCCCACTTTGAATTACACACACAATTTGGAGCTAAGGACACAGCAGAAAGTTTTATTTGGAATTGAGCTACTTGGTGGGGGGTTTGCCAGACCACTCAACAAATACCTTAAAATACCGGGAACGGACTGTGGAGTTCATAATTCATTGCATGGCCTGTTCCAGTTAGTTCGTTGAATGGGCATGCTTTGGTGTACTGGGACAAAAGGTGAACACAGAAAAACACCATATACGCAAAAAATAATGCTAAACTATAAAATGTATTGGAATTAATTCTATATGCAACGAAGGATAAATACGATTATTCAAGGGAAAATGCAGATATGAAGAAGTCACAGCAAAGTCACCCTAAATGCAACATTCACATTGCAAGTTTTACTGTTCTGTGTGTAAGCGGTGGCCTCAGACTTACCTGGGGCCTGTTTGGTGCCGGCGCTGCGGGGAGGGAAGCGTGGCGGCCGCCATGTCGCTGGGCTCGCCCGGTTGTCCTGGGGCGAGGCCAGCCAATAGATTCAAACCCTGGCCGCCCAATCACGGGCGCCTGGGGTGTGGCCGAGGGGAATCGCGCCCGCGGTTCTCCCTCTGGTCCGGCCGCACAGCATAAAAGCCTGCGGCCGGCCCCGCCCCGCTCAGTCGTTGGCGGAGTTCCTGCACCCACCCACCACTCCCTGTTCTTATAATTTTCATTCGTTGCAACTTTGTAGGCGGTGGGCATCGGGTCAGATCTCGTTTGGGGGGGCCAGGGCCTGCGCGCCCAGGCCCCTCCCTTAGGGGATTCCCATAAGGAATCTTGGGGGTGAGTTCGGAGGAGCATGCCCAGCTCGGGGGCAGCTAGGAAAACTCACTCCCAGGTGGCTGGGGAGGCCACTCAGGGGTGTACACCCAGGTGACTCCCCAATAAGGCCACTCCTTGGGTCCCCCCCTCAGCATGGCTGAGGGGGGTGGGTTCTTCGGCTGGCAGGCGGGCCAGCTGATTCGATCTGGGATCTGACCCTCATGCCGCGCCAATGCTCCTTTGTTATGTTAATAAAGTTGTGGCCTGTTTTACCCCAACATCATGGTCTGTCAGTGTTTTTGGACCAATCTTTCTCTATCTCAGGGTCGGCGGGGGGGGGGGGGGCGGCAGCGCAGCATTCCCTCCCCACTCTCAGCGTAGGCAGCAACAAAAAATATCACGTCTTCCAATGGACCCAGCGTCTCTTTCCAGTATGCAATGTGAATGTTGCATTTGGGATGACTGCTGTGACTTCTGAGTAATTTGACTGGCAGAAACTGACATGTAAATGTTCCTTTTGTATGACTTTGCTGAATATTGAAGCTTATGACTTCTGAAGAAGGCTACTGGAAATGAGTTTTACCGGAATGCTCCTTAAGTTGTTAAGTCATTCATTGACAGTAAGTTAAACTGGATGGTCATCCTTACTTATAGTGCTTAGTGACAGTTGGCATTGCCTAACATTGTGCCAGTAGAGTCATTCACTGTTAGTATTTTAATTGGACCATTGTGGGGGTTTTGTATATATATATATATATATATATATATATATATATATATATATATATATATATATATATTCCGTCTATTTTTATGTAGTGATTGTAACATATTGTAATTGCTCTATTTGGTTGATGATCATGATTATGTGAATAATATACTGCTCTGTATGGTTGAGATTGATGATAATTATTAGACATTTTATTTCTTCATATCTGCATTTTTCTTGAATAATAATATTCATCCTTCTTTGCATATAGAGTTCATTCCAATATGTTTTATAGTTTAGCAGTATCTTTCTGTAGACTGTGTTTTTCCGTGTTTACCTTCTGTACACCGTGAGCCCTGGGATTTGGACATTGGAACTGGGACAAAAGGCACACAATAGGCTTTTTTGCACAGGTGATTTTTGCTGTTTTTGGCCGTATACCTCTTCGGGTTTCTTCCGATTTCTGGATGCTTAACTCCCCCTTCATATTTCAATGCGATGTTTCAAGGGTTCTCTTCAGAATTAGAGGACCCTTGAATTGCTGCATTGAAGGAAGAGTTAAGTGTCGAGAATTTGGAAGAAAACCTGAAGAGGTATGGGGCCAAAAGCAGCAAATATTGCCTGTGCAAAAAAGGTCAATGTCTCTCAATACAGTTATTGTCCTGCCTTTGTCCATTATGAAGAGGCTATTTTTTCTTGTCTTTTTAAGCACCTGATACTAGGCATACCCACCCATTCATTACATTGCTAATACATTAATTATATTTAGAGGGCAGGGGTTCTTTCTGGCCTTGAACAACCTTATCTATTTCTGAAAAATCAGCAATAAGTAGGCCAGGAACAATGGAGCACAATCCAAAGCTGCTGTTATTATTACATTTTAATCCTAGTCTTCGACAAGAGTGGCGCTGTAACCTCTGATCAATCCTGTGAGATAGACTAGGTCCATAGTCACCCAGTAAGCTTCATAGACAAACTGGGATTATCTGGGATTTCCTTTTCCGTTACCAATACTCTAACCACTACATGATGGTTTGTGTTAGCTAGAGTACTACAGTATTGGACACAGACTTGATCTTTGCAGGATAGAGAGACAGGATGCTGAAGCTTATTGGACTGAGAAGTCTTGAGTTCAAATCTCCGTCTGCCATGATGCTCATTAGGAGACCTTGGGCCTCTTACTCTGTCTCAGCCAAACGTACTCACAGCATTATTGTAAGGATAAAATGGGGTCAGAATTATATATATCAACCTGAACTTTTTAGAGGACTAATAGGATAAAAATAGAATAAATAAAATGAGTCAGACATTGGATGGATGAATTTCTGTTGTTGAATTTTTAAGCTTCACATGTAGAAATGATCTCACTCTAAGCTAAATATAAAGAGGTAGGTTTGATTAGTGAATGAAGGAAACATTTAAACTAAAGATGACTAGAGGTTATAGTTGGGTAAACTGTCCACGAACAAATGTAGACTGAAAATGAAAAGAAAAGTGAAGTCTATAGGAAAGTAAAACAGGGGCCATCATCTGTTCATTGATTTTGGGTGGAGAGGGGTGCGGAATTACAGACGACTTGTTTCTAATAAATTTGAAATGGCTGCACATGGTTAGACCAGATAGTTCCCAGTAAGACAGAATGCACAGGAATGCATTTTATGTCATGCTGTCCAATCCTATACATATTTACTCATAAGTAGATACCATTGAGTTTAATCAGGCTTATTCTTAATTAAGTGTGCATGGCATTGCAGCCCTAACTGATGGAGTTATCATCCAAAGGTCAAGAAGAACCTTTCTCATAAATCTAATTGTCTGGTGACCTGGGTAGCTGTTTTACTTTCCTTAAGTCATCTGGAAACTCATGGTCTCAGGGAGGGAGAAAGGAAGGGAAAGTGGTATGCATTGGAGGTCTAGGCTAGTCCAGGAGAGTACCAAGTAAGAATAATGTACCCACACTTCCTTCTCGTAGTGTCTGCATTCAGGTAAACCATCAATGTATCTGTCTTCCTACAGCCAGATCTAGAGATTCAGGGATATTTGTTTGACCGTATTGCAGAAAATTATTCCTGCATCCTCCTGGGCTGTCACAAGGTTTCCAATCAGGAAAACATTCTTAAAGTGAGTGTGCAAAGTTTTGTTTTTTAAGGAAGTATAGATTCCAAACAGGAAAGTAGTAATGAATAACGTAAAAAGACATTGCTTTAAGCCTGAAACTATGCTTTAGAACTCCCAAATATAGGAAGCATTTAAGTAAATTTCAATTAAATTATAGGATCATAGCAATAATTAACCTGATTTTTTTCAGTTTGTACCACTGAATATTTTCTTAAAATATATGCTATAGACATAACTGTGAAGAAAATGACAGTGGTCCCTACCCTTGTGCCCCAATTCCTAACCACTCTTGGTGTTTTCTTTTCATTAGAGCCTAAGAGCCACAGTAGACATTACATTTAACTGATGACGCAGTGGCAATTTACAGTCAGATAGCAGCTGCAAGTTACCCTTGGGAACTCACTCACACAGTGCTGCAAGGGACAGAGTTGGATCAGTACTATGGCACAGGGGGAGGAGGGGCTTTAGCCTTCCCCTTGCACAGTATTCCCAATCCAGAATGATGTTGGGGGGCATTACTAGCCCCTCTGGGGGCCTGTATGTGCACTAAAAATTGTATTCATACAGTCTCCTGGTGGGGCAACTCATGCCCATCTGGCTATATAAAGTCAGTAAAACACCGAGGGCGGGGGCTGAAGCCTCTCCTTCCCACCCCCATGCCACATTTCTGATCCAAATCTGGCCCTTATGATGCTGCCGAAGTGAGTTTCCACAGGGAACTTGCAGCTGACATCTGACTGCAAGTCTTTGTGGTGGCCGTGAGTTAAATGTAATGACTAGTTTGGTGCTAAGAAGAACTCTGCTGGATTGGTGCAAAGATCTATTTTGTCCAGGATTTTGTTTCCAACAGAAATTGGCCCTATGCTTTTGGCAAGCTTGTAAACAGGACATGGTAGCAGCAGGCTTCTCTGTTGGTTGTCTCCAGCATCTGTTTTTCTGATTCTGGACTCTTAGTTCCATTTAGCTATCGTAATCATTGCTGTATGGGCCTGTCCTCTGAGAATTTGTCTGAAGCTATTTAACTCTCAAACTGCATTTCCAGTAGCTTCTCCTGTGCCAGCTGTGGCACACCATGTAGTCATTCAGAGCATGTACAAGAGTCAGCCTTCTCTTTCCTTCCTCTTTATATGAAGGTATTTTAAGGAAAGCTGTTAGCAAGCCCACTCAAGTCCTTTCCTCCCTTCCTTGGCCCAGGAGCCCATAACATAACAGAGGAAGCCTGAAGTAATGATGTTCTGCCCTTGTTCTAACCTTTATTTTCATGTTTCTTGTGAAACAAAGTCATTTTTGTCACCTTTCCCTGCCCCCGATGATCAGTATTCTTTCAGACATGCTGGCTTTGCAAACATTGGATGAACAGAAATTGATGGGTTTTAAAAAAAAATTAAAGCATGAACCCAAGTGTCAAAATTTTTTAAGGCTGTAGAAGGGAAAAGAGCAGATTTATGATTGCTATAAATCTGTCCTTCAATATTCTGTGCAGCAGAACAGAGAGAGATAGAAAGGCAGTACTTCATGTTTACCACAGTGACTAGTCACAGCACTGCATAGCTGTTGTCACAATCTCAGCAAACATGCATATTAATTTGGCTAATCAATCAGTCAATCAATCAATCAAAATAATAAAATAAAATGCAAAGCATGTTTGTGTGACTGATCAAGTTAAAAGTTTTGCTTTTTAGAAAGGCTAGAATTGAGGCATAGGGGTCCTCCTGATATCCAAGGAAGAGGCCATGTGATCAAAGAGGAGGAACATCTGTGGTTGACAGAAAGGACTGTTAGAATTTTAAAATAGAAGAGGCAGGTTTCTAGCTGATCAGCTGTGCAAGGCTATGGTTTTTGCTACTTCTGGTGCACAGGATAATGGATCTGGAAAACAAGAAGAAGACAGCCTAGCTCGTGTTTTCTTTCCCCATACCAATAAGGACTTGACAGACAGCTTGGCAGGACATTGGGGGTTCCGAACAAGGACTAAAGGTCAGCTACTGTAAAAAAGAAAGCAGGCTGGAACTGTAAAGAAAGATTGGGACTGTATAATAAAATGCAGAGGGGGGTGACTTTACCGGGGGGGAGAAGAGGTAAAAATGAACTTCTAAGCAGTTATGTTATTAGATTGATATATACAGAATAATAAATAGAATATTGATAGAATATAACTAATCATAAGGGTTAATTATAAGGAATGACTAACTAATAATATTTTCTTTCTGATTTTGTACAATGTACCAAACTGAATATGTTTATATGAAGGTATATATGAGTCAAATTGATTGATATCATATATAGATCTATGATTGAAGGGAATAGAAATATCAATGTAAACAAATATAACTAAAACAGAAAGAAGAAGATAGAATTAATAATATATAGAGTATAAGTTAAGTTGGTTGATTTATATGATTGTATGGCTTATATAGTTTACATAGTTTACGTTATACAGAAATATTTGAAAATGGAATTATGGGATAAATTGTTTATCCATTATGGGTACAGAGCATTAAAAATAGTTAAAGAAGTATTGCTTAGAATAAAAGGAGAATATACATTTGATTAGATAGAGGAATATATAAAGAGTAAGGGAAAAGGGACAAAGGGTTGGAAAACTGTTGGAAGTCAACAAAAAAGGGGGGAAAGGGAGGGGGTTAGAAATTGGGAAATGGGAAAATTGACTGTGATGTGTAAATATATGATCCTAACCCAATAAAAATTTTTCAAAAAAAAAAAAAGAAAGAAAGATTGGGACTGTAGAGGTGTGAAAAAGTCGCCACTTCAACAGAGACCAACAGAGCAGCACTAGAACTCTGGCCTCATCCTCTAGCCACAGATCAACCTGGCCAGTTGATCTAGTGTGCCTGCGTAAGATATGAATGGGAAACTCTAGTAATAGGATGCTGAAGACGTAATATCACCATAGTGATTTAAAATAAACTTTTCCTTAGTTTAGTGAAGTGCTGTGGTATCTGGATCTCTTCTGCAGTGAGCCAATCTGTCAAGGTCAGTGGCCTTATCATCCGCTGGTCTTGGGACTTTAGTAAAAATTCATTGGCAAGAATTAATTAGCATTTCCAAATAGTTCCCCAACACCACTTCATACTGCAGTGGCTCCTAGGCTTTATTCAGTTTGGAAGTTTGGAAGTCTATTCAAAAAGAGGGTGAGCAAGGATACACATCAGATATACCACTTAACCTGCTGTGTGACTGTCATACATGCCACATCTGTGAAGCTGCACATTGCCGAGGAAGCTAGGAATTGGTGGGCAGGTTCTTTTTCAAGAAAACTTGTCCATCGTTGTTAACCTTCTCACTCATAAGCCCACCTACCCGCCCCCCCCCCAATAAGCCTTCATTTGCCAGGAATAGAGTTTGAAAAGAACTGGATTAGAGTTTTGATTTTTGAATGCTCTCTAGGTGCAAGATGAAGGAGAGCACACAGCTAGAGTTACACTCTATTTGTTTTTTCCCCCTCTCTTTTCTTGAGCTATAGTTTTTCCCATCGTTGCTGAGTCAAACTGTGTACACTTGCTTTTGCTCCTGTTTCACAAGGTCATGGTTCAACACACGGGAATTCAAGGCCCAGCTCTGTGATGTCTTCTCTGAGTGGCTGGGAGGTGAGAAGCCCTTCTTTCTGCTCCAGAAGTAGATTCTTGGAGCATGGATTGGTTTGTGATTCATGTTTCATACAATAAAACAGGGGGAGGGGGAAGTTTGGGGGGGCTGCCAGTTCATCAAAATATCACCACCATTTGCTTTACTGTCTTATGTTTGTTCCCCTCTTTCTGTGAGCCATGTTGAAGCCAAAAAAAAAGTATGGCTTCTTGACCTTTTCAGAGAGGCTTTCATTGTAGGATTAGATCCAAGTACAACTTGTGTGTTGCTTTAAAGCTGTATTCCTTGAGCAGTATTTGTCTGTGCCACACTGCAGACTGATTTTGGAATCTGAGGGGGCTTTCAAAAACAGTTCGAAACATGGCATAGAGTTCCAAAGGAAAAAAGAGCGGAAAAAACACACACTGGGTCTGACTGAAACTTACAACATGCCTAAATGTCATATTTTTCTTCAAACTTTGCTTTCAGGAGTTTATGGCACATTTTTCTCTCCTCTTCCCTTTTATCCTCACAATTTTGTGTAATAGGTCAGAATAAGACGAGCTAAAGCCTAAAGGTAGGCTTCATAGCTGAGTGAATCCAGGCGTCCTCACTTTCTCTACTGTACTGACTCTCTGGAGTTCAGTTGTACCCTTGGATGCTGTTCCATGTCCAGCTTACCTTTAGTTGGCTAGTTTGCTCATCTTTCATTTTGCTATTTGCTGGTGTTCACAAATCCTACATTTTAAGGAAACCAAGGACATTAGTTCTTGTCACCTTGAAGAACCAACAGTGGGATTTTCAAATTTCCCCCAGTTTCTTCTTTCCAAATGACAGAATCACACCTCATTTTTCTCTCCACCAAAGTAAAATGTTTTTTATCCCCTTCTGTGTTAACTCCACGCCAGTGGTCATCACCAGACAGACACAGCTCTTCCAACCTACCTGTGAGCATATGAGTAGAAAATGTCATGTCCGGTTAGGCCCTATTTTTTTCACCAATTCCCTGTTACCTCCCTTTTAAAATTCTTTTTCTGACCTTAAAACAAAATGACCCATAGCCCTATCCAATAAATTAAGAATTATATTGATGATAATCAGGCACCTTTCTCATGGCTTTTGCTTCTCAGTTGTTTTCTCCCAACAGGTACACTTCATGCGCCTGGGGAATACAATCGATGGGATTATTCCCAACTGGAACCAGAGCGATCCAGGAGAGAAGACATATTGTCAGGAAAGAGCAAATTAGGAACTGGTAAGAGTCCTAGGCCATTTCCACACTACTCACCTTCAATCGGAACGCTGCAGAACATTGCGAACAAAACATGGAAGATAGCGTTTTCTCACATGAGTTTTGTGCGACTTCATGCAAAACTTACGCGAGAAAACGCTATCTTCCGGGTTTTGTTCGCAACGTTCCAATTGAAGGTGAGTAGTGTGGAAATGGCCCTGACCAACTTGACTCCTGCCTCAGCAGTGCTGGGCAAAGCAGGCATCTTCTATTTAAAATGACACACTCACACTCTGTTTCTTTGAGGCATAATTACCAGGGCGAAAAGAAAAGAAAATCTCCAAATGATGCAGTAGCTCATATGGTTCCATTCTTTCTTCCTGGATAAGGAGAATGAACAGTTGTCCACAACTGATGTTTACCTTTCTGTCTCAAAACTGTTTAAAGTTGGCTCAATATGGGAGCCTCTCAAATCATTGCTTCCAGTGCTATTAAAAGGAGTGTTTTGATGTAGTTGGCTAGTCAGCAGTGTAGCCCAGTATTTCACAGGAAGAATCTTCCTCATATTATAGGGGTCATAAAGAATCCCAGTTAAGGGGGAGCGTGGCGCAGAAGCCGATGGCGATGGGCATGTTTTAAAGAGCTCCGTCTCTCCTCTTGCCAATTTCCCACCGGTAAGCACTTTGCTTCCCTTTTCATTTCATAAATACACTATGGGAAAACTTGATAACGAAAAGAAAACAGCCCCCAAAGCAGCTAAAAAGCTACAGGAGTTTTTCTCCACTACAGAGACTCTGGGGCGGAAGGAGAAAAAGTAGGGGCAAAACAAAATGGCCAATGGACTTTCTGCTGCTGCATTTGTACCTGACCCAGCATTGTCTCCTCAACTTAAAGAGCTTGAATGCAGCATTCTCAGCCAAATTGCAATAATGCTTCAACCTATTACCACTCAGCTTTCAGAAGTAAGGGCAAAATTAAATGAAACAAACAAAAAAACAAATGCAGCCCTAGACATGAGTAAATCTGCACTTAATGGCATTGAAGATCTCCAAGCAAAAAATGCAAACCTACAAGAGGGAATTTTGCAATTAGAAATAACAATTCGTCAAAGTAATTTAAAATTCAGAGGGATAGATGAAGATTTAACAAAAAATGAAGACCTTTCAATATTTCTAGCATCATGGCTTGCCAAAGCATTGAGCCTTGAAGAAGGCATAGCTCCATTAATCCTTAAGGCATACTGTATCGGGGCAAGAAACAAACGGAACACACCAAGAGACATCCTTGTGGAATTTGTGGACTTAAGGTCCTGTAAAAGAATTGTTGCAGAGGCGAGAATTAAAGGCTCAATTCTTCTTAAAGGCACCCTGATCCAGGTTTTCAAAGACTTACCAAACGAGATCTTGAATAAGTGAAAGGAATTTAGATCAAAAATAGAAGCACTTCAGCAAGCACAAATCCAATATAGATGGAGCAACTATGTAAAACTCCTAGTGATTCATCAAGGAAAGCATTTCATCACCACGGATTCTGAATCAGGACATATTCTATTACAGAACATCAACCTAGAAACTCCAATGGATCTGGACAAACTTTCTCAGAACAGAAAAATGCTGCAAGAACTGTCTCCATGCAAAGGGAGCAAAATTCCTGTCTGTTTTTCCTAAACTCATTCTAATGATCAATTTATCTTCTAAAGGAAGTGCTGTAAAACTTTCATGTCCTAATTAATCAATCAGGGGTTTTGGTATGGGGAGAGAGAGTGACCTCCATGGTTTGCCCACTGTTTTAGTTGTTACCAGGTTTGGCTTGTGACCATTAACTGTAAGGGTAATTACCACCGCAGTTATAATGAATGTTAAGAAGTACCTAACATTTTTTCTTTTCTTTTTTTATTAGTACAACATTGAACAAATAAGAGAGATAAGTGGGAACTAGGTTATATTTAGGAATCAGTTATTTTGTACTTAATTAACACATTAGGGGAGAGAATAATTAACAATAAGGAAAAAATAGAAGTTAATAAAGAGTAATTGGGTGGGTTGAAAGTGACTAAGGGGGAGGTACGGGTGGGGGAGGAGGGGGGAAAGTGGGAAAGTGTTATAAGTAGATTAAACTGTTATATAATAATTAATCTGGAAATTAATCATTAGAGGTTATTGTTGTTATTCTTGAACTGTTAGATGGTTTACATTTCACTGTTCATTACTTTATGTGGAAAAAGCAAGCATATAATTAGGTAAACATACAATATATTGTAAGATTTCAACTCCAAAAAAAATAGTTAATGGTTAGTAGTTAGTTATTGTAGTCTATTGTCGTTATTTTTACTGTTATATGAATAATCTATAGCTGTTCATTATTCCATAAGTGAAAAACCAAATTTATAAACGAGCAAAAAAAAGTAAAACATTTGATATTTTTATTATTGTATTTTATTGTCGTTATAAGTACAATGCAATCAAAACTCACTTTCATTTCATACAATGTAAGAGGTCTTAACACTGTTGTCAAAAGAAGACATATTTTAGTCTAGCGCACAATTAAGCTGACATAGCAATCTTGCAAGAAACACATCTACATGCAAAACATGATCCTGTGCTTAAAGCAAAATGGATTCAAAATCAATACCATGCAAAAGGTTCATCTAAATCGAGGGGAATTTCAATTCTAATTTCCAAATCAGTCAGATATCATCACAAAGCAATTTGCAGAGATCCCAGTGGTAGATATTTATTCATTAAAGGTACAATAGAAAATCAACAAATTACAATAGCATCTATTTACGCCCCCAACTCCAACCAAATAAAATGCATAGAAGAAATATTGAATAAACTTCAGTCATTCCAGGAGGGTGAAGTGATAATTGGGTGTGATCTCAACTATATCATAAACCACAATTTGGACAAAACACATCACAGGCACAATTATACTTCAGTAGAATCACAAAACACAGAAATGGCAATGGTATTGAAAAAATACTGTTTAATAGATATACGGCAAATTATGCATGGCAATGAGAGAGACTATACATATTATTCGGCAAGACACAGCACACATACCAGGATAGATTACATTTTGGTTACAGGAGAAATAAAAAATAGCATTATTAGTTCAAAAATTGGAAGCATCACGTGGTCTGATCACGCATGGATAATATGCACAGTTTCACTGAACTTGAACATCAGACCTGAAAGACAATGGACGTTAAACAAAGCATTACTATACAATGAGAATATTTCTAAACAAATAGGACAAGCAATAGAAAATTATCTAAGAGACAATAGCTCACCCGACATAACACCACATATAAAATGGGATGCTTTCAAAGCAGTCATGAGAGGCCAAATTATTTCACTTGCGGCCTATGGGGAAAAAAAAGTTATATAAGCAAACTATACTAGACAATATCAAAGAATTAGAACGACTATATAAAGAAAAGGGCAGTAAAAAAATTTACCGAAAACTAATAAACAAACGTAAGTTACTAGATACAATTGAAATGAATCAAATTCAAAAAAATGTACTTTTCCTAAAACAAAAACATGCCTTTATCTCACCCAAACAATTAAAACTATTAGCTTGGCATGTAAAAGAAAAAAGAGCTTCCAGAGCAATAAATGCAATTAAAGATCCTAAAGGCAAGATTTGTAATGACCCACAAGACATTACAAAAAATTTTGGTGACTATTATGAAAACTTACATACTTCTAAAAAACCTTCCATAGAGCAAATTCAAATTTTTTTAAGTAGGAACAACTTAATAAAAAGACTGAAAGAAGAGCATAGTCAATTATTAAATAGCCCCATCACAGCTAAAGAAATCGAGGAAGCTATCTATAAGTTAAAAAATAATAAAACAGCAGGCCCAAACGGATTTCTGTCAGAATTTTATTAAAAATTTGCACCATCATTCACACATCTGTTAACTGAAGTATGCAATAATTTATTAGACACTGGTCAGCAACCCTCAACGTGGAGTGAAGCCACTATTATAGTAATCCCTAAAGCAAACAAAAATCCTCTTACCTCATCCTCATATCGTCCTATCTCACTTTTAAACCAAGATTACAAGTTATTCACCTCAATTATTACACAACAATTAAATTCTTTTATCGGCCAATATATACACCAGGATCAATCTGGCTTCATACCGGGTAGAGACATTGCAGATAATATTCATAAAATGCTTAACATCTTGGCTATCTGCAAACAAAAGAACATACAGTCATTATTACTTTCATTAGATGTTGAAAAAGCTTTCGACTCAATTGAAACAAATTACCTGTACTCTATTATGAAATTTATGAACTTCGGGGGCAAAATCTTCCAGGCACTATCTACAGTTTACTCACACGCAAAAGCTACAGTGAAGATTAATAAACTGTCCTCAAAAGAAGGTTAACAAGAGGCACCAGACAAGGATGTCCTCTCTCTCCCCTGTTATTTGCCTTATTGCAGAAATAACCCCTTGCAGAAATAATCCGCAACTATGACTTGATTTATGGTATAAAATCAGATTTTCAAACACATAAAATTAGCCTATTTGCGGATGACATGCTGTTATATGTTACCAATCCTGAAGAAACATTGTCTGAACTACAAAAAATTCTCGAAAACTTTGCTCAAATATCTGGTTTAAAAATCAACACTTCAAAATCAGTAATACTGCCTGAAAATGTACCGAAATCAATTATAAGCAGTATATAATCAAAGTATAAATTTTTATGGGCTGAAAAATACTTACCTTATCTTGGTGTCAATATTCCATAGAATTTAGATCAGCTTATAAAATTCAACCATCTGTTAAAAAATAAAGCTATAAAAAAGATATATTAAATTGGAACAAGCAATCATATTCCTGGTATGATAGTTATCATTTAATCAAGGCCTTTATATTTCCAAAATTAATTTTTTTGTTTCACACACTGTTAGTATCAATTCCTCGCAACTTAGTGAAACAATGGCAAACTCTCCTCAACAACTTTCTTGGGAATTATAAAAAACCTAGAATTGCATTTAAAGTACTCTGACAAAGTAGCCAATATGGGGGTTTTAACTACTCAGATGTTTCAGCATATTTAGAAGCCACTCAATTAACTAAAACAACTCAAATTTTAGGAAACAAGGAAGACTGCTTAGACAAGCATCTTAAATTCATGTAAACCATTAACATTACAAGAAACAATATGGTGTGCATGCAAAACTCGTCCATTGTGTAAATATGAAAACATTCTGTTAGAGAACCTTTTAGCTACATGGGACAAATATAGATATAAGATGGTGCCAACAATATCAAGATTTTCCACTATATATTTGCAAACATGATCACCTATGAAAACCCACATATTCTTCTGTATACAACAGAAAGCATTTGATAATATAAGATTAATGGATATTGCTACTCAAAAAGGTCTTTTACAAAAAAAGGATCTAGAAATTTACTTACAATGCCCAATCCCTTGGTTCTCATACTTGCAATTGCAACATATGGCACATCAAATAAAACTAAAAGATATCATGCAAGCTCGGAAGACCAATTTCAAGGAAATCCGAAATCATTAATATAAAATAAAAGGTTCCATATCAAAAATTTACAAAATCATCATATACCTAACCAAACCTATAAAATACAGTTTTCAGAATAAATGGCAACAGGATTGTAACATATCTATTAATCAAAATCAATGGAAGCAAATATGGTCTTCCAAAAATTTAAACTCTCAAACAATCAATACAAAAGTTCAAACCTTTAAAATATTGAATCGCTAGTATCTAACACCCCAAAAAATATCCAAAATTTACCTGTCTAGTTCACCTTCCTGCTGGAAAAAATGTGGTGCGTATGGTTCATATGCACATTGCTGGTGGCAATGCCCCAAAATCATGAAATTCTGGGAACAAATTCTTCATCAAATAGAAGAGATCACAGGCTACAAAATACAGTTTAATCTGCAAATTATTTATTTAGATCTTTGGCAAAATCCAAATATACCTTTAATACGAGGCAAATTAATCAATAGCTTTCTGGTTGTGGCCAAAACAATCAAATAAAATAATAATATAAATCTAATTAAATAAATAAATAATACCGTCAAGGAGGAACCAACAAACACTTCCAACTGAAGACCACTGGCTTATTAAAGTTTGGGATCAATTTATCTTAGAAAAAACGTTTAATTTACAAAAACACAATATACATCTATTTACCTCATCCTTCTATGAGAAATGGTGGCCTTTTTTTTAATTCATCGCTAGTAAAGACCTTTCTCCTCCAAATTCTTTATACCAAATGATATTTGATAGTTAAATCTTCCTGTATTTAGTAAGCAATGTTTAAAAATAATTTGACTGTAATTTGTATCTGAATCCAATATCTTGTGAATTTACTGTTTTAGTTTCTTATTGTTGTATTTTAATTGTTATTATAGTTGTACATTTTCCTAATAAAAGTTATTTTGAAAAAAAGAATCCCATTTAGCACAAACTGTAAAATGAATGTGTTGTTAAACTGTACTGCAAAGGAGAAATTGTGATCAGTATTATTGATTTCCATCAGATGATGAAGATCCCTTTGGTGCCTCCAAGATCTCTGGCAGGTCAAAAAAGTCTTCCAGGCCTTCTTCTCAAGTTCAAAAGGTAAAAAATTATTTCAGTTACATACATTAGTTTGGGAGAAGGAACCATTAATTCCTGTTTTTTGAGACTAGTATAGTATCTTCTTGCATAATCGTGCTTCCTCTGTTAAATCCATTATATTCCCATTATTGTAAGCTTCTATATTACTGAATGTATTCCTAGTCTTGGATTCCTTGAACATGATGTGTCTTGGATTCTTTGGACACAATGTGCCTTGTCTCCTCCTCCTTTCTGCTTGAGGCATATTGTAATAAGGGTCATCGTTCTAATCTGTCCAGGATATGGAGGGTGAAAGACATTGCCTGAGTTTTGGGGCTTGGATTTTATGCCAACTCACCTTGTAATTTTATGATTTTTAAAAAATTGCACCAATAGATTAGCAGACTGCAGGAAGGGGCAACATACAGATGATGCAGGTTCAATGAATGGAGCCCTGTCTTTTTATCTTTCTAAATGGCAGCTATTCAGAGCCCAAATTCAGAGTGGACATCCATTTTAAATATTGATAAAGATGGTTTTTATTTAGTTTGGTAAAGGGTTAGCACTTATTCCCTTGAGCCAATGAGCGTACATGTTGCTATTTACAAAGACAATGAAAGCAGATACGTGCTGCCATAGCAGTGCCTCACCATTAAATATTTTTCCTTTCTGTAATCTTTCCCCTCCCCCCATAATTTGCTCCTCTCCTTTTCCAAAGGGACCCATGCATTATGTGGTACTGAATTTTTACTTCATGTCTCTTCTTGTCTCTCAGAGACCTCAGCCTTCAAAGAAAACTGTTAGCATGGCCACGCAAGGCTTCCCGAAGCCATCCCAAGCCTCCAGGAATACATATCAACAGCCATCTCCCTCCAGAGGTAGCATTTAGAAAAGAAAAGGAACTGTACTCAGGGATTTTCCACCAGTTCCATTTGAAAAGAGATCTACATTAATATTTGTTTTCAAACATTAGTATAGCTGTCGTGATGTGGCATGCAACCTGCACGCACACAGGCATGTGTTGTCATACTCCATACTTTTAAAGCCAACATTCTAGTGACAAGATACTATGGACCTGTCTTTGCTATAACAAATTACAAGTGCAGGGAGCAACCTTAAGCAGTTGGTGTGCACTGGAGAGATGTAATGGTGTGCTTGACCAAGCAATAATACAGGACAACCACACGATCCCTTGGTGCAGAGAGCAGGGGATTGGGAAGTTAAAATAGCCCAGGAGTAAGCCCAACTAAGCTGCCTCTGCAGCACCACCAGATGTGCAAGGGAGACTCAGCTCTAAAATTGCTAACAGCCTCGAGAAAAAATATTCTGCCCTTTTAAAAAATTGTATTATATCCTTCCCTCTTAATAGAGATGTATGGAAACAGGCAGTGGAAACTTTTCATTACATGTGGTAAATAACATCTGGTAAATAACATCCCAGTAAAGGGGCAGGATACTTTTTTCTCTGGGTAGCTGACAATCCTACACAGCTGCACCAGTGATGGGCATTGCCTCCTTCCATGCTGCCAACTGGCGACTGTAGCAGCAGGTTAGGTGATATCAATTGTTGTTGCTACTGAATAGTCCCAACTAAGTGGCCCCTTGTGACACTGGCAGAAGTACTAGGGCTTGAGTCTGCTTACTCTTGGCTACCAGCCCTCCAGGGCAGCAGCCTACCAGGGACTTTCCCTGTAATTAAAATGGCTGGTCCACTCTGGCAGTAAGACTTCATTTGAACAAGCCCAGCCTGAATGCACAAGCTCTGCTCCCCTCAGATTATGTATTGAAATGTACAAGTAGTTACCACTGGTACACCATTGCTCCAAGTGGCCCAGTATCTCCTTGACACTCAGACTTGTAGTTTGGGCCTGTGCAAGTTGGACTTGGCATGCATTGTTCATAGCCAGACTTTCGACAAGCCCCAGGGGCAAAGGGGAGAGTCAATCTGGTTTTATCTTGATCCCACCATGTTTCCATAGGGCTGTGATCACCTTAAAATTAAACAGGTGTGTTGAAAGAACAATATAGGGAGTGAGACTAATCAAGTCTACTCAGAAGTAAGGCTTATTTTTATTTTGGGGAGCTTACTGCCGGGAAAGTGTTTTCTGGATTGCAGCCATAGTCACTCAGCTGCAACATCAACTTTCATAGCTGGAGACATTTCTCCTTTGAGTACGAGATAGATGTATTCAAATGTTTGCCTTCCACAATGTGATGCATTAATCTGATATATAATTCCTATTAAATTAAAAGATATCTTACATGATAACTGAGTAATAATTAACAAATCACTGTTGTTGTTTTTCCAGAAAGTACATACTATCATTTTCACTCTGCATTGCATAATGACTTGCTCAGGCAGAAGGATTCATGGAACAAACAACGAAGCACCCCGAAAAGGAGGCTAAAGATTACTTACCTTCCCAGAGAGGTGCTGTAATTTAGGGAGAGGGGAGATTTTCAAATACCATAATTATTGGTGGACCTAGAGTTAGATAAATATAGTTCTTACAGATAACATCAACACCAGTAGCAGACAAAAGTGTCTTAAGATTCTTTTCAACTTTTTCACATTATAAAAATCTTGATTTTTTTTTTGAGAGAGAGTACGCAGAAAAATCAGTGCTCCCTATGATAGTGAAATGGAAACAGAACATTGTGAATAAACTGATTAGCAATACAAGTTTTGTAATTAGAAAGCAGATCCAAATTATGAGCCAGTTCATAGTTGGCAGTAGTGTGCAATCTTGGTAGTGAGCAGAATTAGAGTCACACTGGTAACCCGGCTTTGCTCAGAAAAGCTGTTGTGAACCTTCAAGTGGGAACTGCAGAAACTCATACAATCAGGGATGCCTCAAAACAATACCTACACTTCCATGGAAATCAAAATGGCTGTCCCAAGACGGTGTTTCACACAATACATCTCTAGGGCCCTTTTCACACTACATACCTGCTTCCGGGACATCGCGAAACGTAGCACAAAAAATGCGGAAGATAGCATCTCACGAGAGTTTTGCGTGACATCAGTTCTGCCCAGTGCCCAGCTAGGAGAAAGTAGCAGCCATAAATACAATGGAGACCTTCATGGGATGGCTGCCATTAAGTATAACCAAGGTTGTAATACATGTCAGGATGTTACATTATTCTGCAAATGAACAGTGTGTAGGAAATCAGTTGAGGATTAAGGATGCAATAGTCTATTTTACAGTTCTGAAATAAGATATAATAAACAAAACAGTTAAATTTCAAATCTCCAAATTTAGGATTTGTTGTCAACATTTGAGTCCATAATTCATCTTTAAGTTTCATACTTGAAATTTAACTTAAATATTTGACTGGTTTGGATTTGTCTCTGATCTTGATTGGTTAATGTATTAATTATAGTAGTACAAGTCCCCCCCTCCAATTCCTTTGCATGTAAAAGGCAATGCAATAGCTATCAGGTGCTATCTAATGCTGACTATTACTCCATGTCATTTGTCAGATTCTGTCAAATATTTACTGCTACTGCAAAATTGCTGGAGGTTAAATGTTAATGATGAGTATCAACCATTAGTTGAATATTTGCACATTTAGAGAACTTTCTAAGCATATTCTCCGAAAAATGTGCAGATAATTTTAGGAGAGTTACCCAAATACCTCAGACTGTTGTCTGGGCAATTCACCCTCACCTTTGCCAAAATGGTGTTCATTTAGCTTATCTCCAAGGGCAGACTGGGAGAAAATAGTAGCCTAGGAAAAGGGCCCAGTCTCCCAAAGGAGGGAGGGAGGAAAGGCCTGACCCGCCAGCCCCACACCATGTGCATTGCTGTGCAGGGCTCAGACAGGCTGCATGCTTCCTCCCCACTTGCAGTCACTCTGCACATTACTTCTTTGATGAGCTCTGCATGGAGCCAACCCCTGCTTTGTGGAGACACACATCACCTTGGGGACTGGCTTCTATAAAAAAAGAAAACAGCATGTAAATAGGCTCAGAAAGCTGCCACCACAGGAAAGAAAGCTCCTGCCTTTCCCTCAAGTTCCCCCCTCCCCCATGCAAAAACAATGTGGAAAGGAGACATTTCTCCATTTTTGATGCTCCACTTGGAGGTATTGTGTGTACGTGTGGCAGCAGATAGGGGGAAACGCTCGTTTCCCCACCGTTTTTGTACTGTAGGGGGGGAGGGGAAGCTTGGGAGAAAGCTAAGAGCTTTCTTGTGGTGGCAGCTTTCTGGGCCTATTTGCATGCTGTTTTCTTTTTTTATAGAAGGCAGTCCCCGAGGTGATATGTGTCTGTGCAAAGCACGGGTTGGCTCCATGCAGAGCTCATAAAAGAAGTAACGTAGAGTGACTGTCGGAACAGGGGTTGGCCAGGTCAAGTGTGTGGACATTGGACCACCAGCTTCCAGAAGCAGAGGCTGCTTACCACCCTACACAGGGTAAGAACCAACCCTTGCTTGGAGTTGGAGTGGCCCCGGGCTGGGGGTGGGGAGACAAGGCATTAACCCAGTGGGACTTTTCCTCATAGACTTATTGGCCGATCCACTGTTGCACATCGCCATGAGCCTTGAGCTGATCCTGTTCTGGTGTTCCTCCATTCTGCTGTCATGATGGATGATAGGTTTCTGCAAACAGACTGTTCGCCAACTAGTCAACTAACCTGTGTGCCTTTCCTACAGTAGTGCAATCCTTATTGTGAAGCACGCAAATTAACATGCATGTGTGGTTTAACAGCCATTCAAAAATAAAGTAGCCATTATAGACATTTAAATGTATCATCAAAATCAAAGTGAGATTCAGTTCACTCACACTAAAAATGATTACATACATAAGATACTGTATTCCTTGATTTGAGGCTACTGCAATTGACTTCTGCAAACTACATTTATCTTTCAGTCACACCCAGCCTGTTGTGGTCCTGAGTTCACCTGGCATCTCTTGAATATTGGTGGATGCAGTCCGCTAGTTCAGCACTTCCTCCAGATTCGAAATTGTGAACCAAAGGCAGGATGTGACATCTTTGTGTCTAGGAGGGAGATCTGCAAGCCACTACCATATCTTTATAATACAAGCAGGAGAATGGGGTAGAAATAGTAGCTTCAGTACAGGGAAAAAGAGTCAGTAGACTGTTCCTTTCTTATACAGAGGAAGGATTTGTGTGTATGTAAAGAGGCAAACGGAAAGAGAGCTGTTTGAGCGATAGAACAGCAATAGTATGCGCTTTACTCTAGCCCATGTGGAAACGGCCCTGGTGCTGTCACTTTCCCATCGAGTAAAGTTGTATGCATGTGCCTCTTCTCCTTTGCATGAAAGGAGTCTGTAGCCCTATAGAAAAATAATTGTGTATCCCAGGATTTTCTGTCCTTTCTATTCAGCAACCTATCCCTGTTGCCGTCAATTCACACCTGGAACTTTAAAGGCAGATTGTATTTTTTAAGAGTAAGGTGTTACTGAGTCAGAAAGAATACAAAAGAGAACTCATTTCCCATGGGCCAAACTGCTTGGCCACAAACATGGGGCTGGGAACCATGGCTGCTGGTTATTCACTGTAAAGTGGCAGCAGGGAGTTACATCATTCCTAGCCCTGTGTGTGTTGCGTTATACTGTCACAAGATCCTATTCTTAAGCTATCACCATCTCTTTAAAGATAATGGCTACAACCCCATAGACAGTTAAGCATCTTAAGCCAGTTTAATAAATGTTTGTTTATTTAGTTCATTTATATTCCACTCTTCTGTCCAGTGGGAACCCAAGGTGACATACAACTTTCTCCCCTTCTCCATTTTATCACAACAACCTTGTGAGGTAGGTTAGGCTGAGAGCTTGTGATTGGCCCAAAGTCAGAGTGGGGATTTGAACCTGGGTCTTCTAGATCATAGTCCAACTTACTAACCAGTGCACCATAATAGATATATATAGTGCACTATAATAGGTAATAGACTAGAATACACTGGAAGCCAACTTAATAGATAGAAGAAATGCTTATTGTAGATTTTGTCATTTGAATGAGTCCTATTTCCTCGTCATTAGTGGGTAAGTTTATAAACTCTTATTTCCCAGTTCTATTTTTCTTCTCATGCTTGATTAAAGCAATCAAAGTAGAACTTTCCTTTACACTTAAAATCACTGATTCTGCTGAGACATATGCAGATGTGATCAAACAAAGTTTCAGCATCCTTCAGCAGAGACACAAAGCTTATAAAAAGGCATTTTTGAGGCACTGGAGAGAAATGAAGAATTTTGACCAGCAGTGTAAGGAGAACCAAGAGCTTTTCAGGTACTTAAAGGGTCTGCAAGTGCAATTTCACTATAGCATCACGATCTCATAGAGAAGGAGACAGGAGGACTCCTTAAGGGTATTTACTTGGTCACTTTCTTATACAGTGTAAGTGTTGTTGTTTCTCATTTGTTCATTCCTACTTTGAACTCTCATCCTAGGCTGACAACTCAGTTTTTGTACCCTTGACATTGTCATCATTGTATTTACATGATTCTGCATTCTGTACTTATATGTTTTTAATAATCTACAATTAAACAAACAAGCAACCTTATACACTCCACATTTTCCTCAAGGTTATACTTGTGACAGTTTGGAAGTTTCCCAGTAATTAAAGTGCAATATTTTTTGACCTGGGGAAAAATGCCAAATGTTGTGCTAGCTGTATGAAATGTATTTATATGCATGGCATAGGTTGTTGTGATGACAACATTATAAACTAATGCATTTTCTTTAAATGTTTTGAAATTGTATGCTTTCCCTTTCCCATGCTAGATCACTCACCCAGTTAGATTTCTTTCAGCAGCAGCAAGGTCATCTCTCATTTCCCCCCATCCATTTACATGTGGATAAGATCATATAATTGTCTCTTTAAAAGCCTTTGTGGTATTGCAAATGTTGCCAAAATACAGTTGGGACACATTTTTAATATATAGAAAGGCCTTGAGAGGCCTTTAGCTAAATGTAGAATTAGAGTTGCCAACTGCCTGGAGAAAAAAAAGTCCTGCCATATTAATCGAACTTGCATGCATAGAAATGGGCAGCTGAAGCTTTCTGCAATGTAAACCACCTCTTGAGTTTTTCTTTAGTTTTTATTTGAATGAATAGATCCTGTGTCCCTTTAAATGCTTCAGCTTCATTCTTAGTCCTATTATTTCACTTTTCCTCATGTTACTTTACTCTGCAGACAAGAGGATCAAGAAGAGATGAAGAAAAGAAAGGCACAAAAGAAATAGTTGCTTTTCCGTCACTCAGATGGACTGGACACTTCGCATAAGATTTAAAACTGGTTACCAGAGATCTGCCTTCAAGAACCTGATTTAATATGATCCCTTTGTAACCATTTAGAGAGCTCTGCTTTTCTATTGAGATAAAAATACACTCTTCAGATTAAATACAAATTAGATGTATTTGGTGTCAGCAGTTACAATGATCATTCCTCTCTGCTTTATAGAAGAAAAACTGGAAGAAAAGTAGATTTTGCATAAAGAGATGCAGATACATTACTGATTGCAAACACTTTAAGTGTCAAGGATGCCAGTGTTAAAGAATACCTTGACCCTGAAATGGAGCTAAAAATGACAGCTAAAACTTACCTGGCTAGATAACAATGTGTCTTCTCTGAATGCATACATTTTTTTAAAAAATCCTACTTTTTTCCTCATAAGTAAAATGCAGATAATAAAATTTAGCTCGCTTCAAGTACTGTAAGCCACAGCTTTTCTAAAAACTAAAAATGTCAGCCTAAACATTGTTTTAAAAGCTCTACCATTTTGCATTTCATATTGAAATTACCTTCTCTATCTGAATCTGTATTAAACTCGGAATATTGCATTATTACAATAATAAATGGTAATTTGTAAATACATATTTCATGTAAATATCATAGACAAAATCCAGAAAACTGAAGTGCGTCTAGTACAGCATATCTAGCTAGGTTTAAATTTGTGTTTATCAGATAGCAGCCCCTCTCCCACAGAATATTCTGAAAGGAAGCAATGCTGGTCATGTAGTAACTTTCTGATCTCTGGATCAGAAAGGGCAGTTGTGGTCAAGGTAATCTTGACAAATATTTCTTATAATCAGTTTGGCATAGTTAATACCTTATCTGGCAGTGCAACTCTAAGCTTATCTACTCGGCTCTGGTACTAAGGAGAAAAGTACAGGATCTCTAAAAATTATGTTCCAGGTGACGTGATACCCTGTTGAAGGGCCCCTGGAAAGCAGAGTCATCCAGCTGGTCATATGGGACAAAATCCTTGTATAGAAGTGAGCAACCACACACACACACACCACCCCCGCCATTCTTTATTTTTTTGTACAGGGTGATACAGATCTTGAAAATTCACAGTATATCAGGAAAAATTTGCTCAGGATAGCAGATTTGGGAAATTAACCATCTATTTCCATTAAAACAGGGTTTTTATTGCCTTAGACAATATATAAAACAGGTTTTCCTTCTTTAAATTAAACAGTCATGCCACAAATTTTAAACACTTGTTTAAAAAATTATCTTAAGTGGGACTGTGCACTTTCTGGCTAGGTAGCTTCTAGTGGTGTGCAGGATGTTGTGTTCCCTTGCACTGAAAAAGAGCAGCCCACCTAGGGTTGAACTTGCCACCCTCCAGGTGGTGACTGGAGATCTGGAATTGCAACTGATCTCCAAGCAACAGAGATCAATTCCCCTGGAGAAAATGACTGCTTTGGAGGGTGAACTCTGTTGCATTATAGCCTGCTGAGGTCCTTCCACTCCCCAAACCCTGCCTCTTCAAGCTCCCCCCACCCAAATCTCCAGGAATTTCCCAACCTGGAGTTGGCAACCTGAGGCCTACTCCTGACGAAAAACAACTGCTAGGCCTTTTCTGAGCAGAGTACATTCATAAGGAGGGTAAGGCAACACTAATTCGGAACTTCAACTGCCTAGTGTGGATAATATAAAAATGTGTAATAAAATGTGTACTGTGTAGTACACAACAGTGAGGAGACTCAGCAGATCCTTTCTCAGGGCTTAAATTCAGACCTGTTCTAGACTCAGGAGCAGCGAGCCACCAGACTTTGCTGTTGGAATTGTGCCAAGGCGACATGTATGAAACTGCATCTAAGCATGTATAGAATCTCACTAACCACTGAGGGAATAACCGCAGCTCACCCATGCAACTCAGGGTAGAGCTGCAGCCTCTGTTTTTAGAATTTATGACTGCAGTCCTAGGAACACTTTCCCACTAACTAAAAAATTACTTCTGCTTAGATGGACTTGCATATCATTCTGCCTATAATGAAGTTAACACTGGGAAGTGAAGGGTGGATCATTCATGCTTCTCATCAAGTCTGATGGGCACACATGTAAAATGTGGCATGTGTCCATTTAAAGCATTTCCAAACTTTATCCATCCAGATGAGATAAGGGATAGTTTTGCCCCAAGTATAAATATGGTCCAAACAACTGCATAATAAGTGGCTCATGATCTGGCATTTGAAAGGGGAATGCTTAAAGATTTAGGGTCGCACTACAAGTGACAAATGTTATTCGTCACTTGTAGTGCAACCCTCAGTTGCACATTTCTGCCTTGTTTTACATGATCTCCCTTTATAGTCTGTTGACTATATCAAATCAATCAAAAACTCAATGCCCTTGCCTTCCTCGACTGAGTGATTATCTTCCCTACCTTGCACCTTGCTCAGTTTACTCTTCCACCCATTCCAAAATCTGCTTGGGCTTACAAGGTGAATGGTAGAAATGGCCTAGACGCTCTGGCCTAGACACTCTGTGTACTTATTCCTAGTCAGGTGATCAGCAAGGCTGTGAACCAATCAAAAGCTCAAAAGAGATTTTGGTGTTGTTCATATAAGCAGCTTCCCTCTCCTTGAAGCTGCACTGGGTATGATTTGACTCCCTGAAAGACCCACTGCTGTGGCTTAAGTGGCTGGTATTTTATCTGTTTGGGGCTGGAGGGTGGTATGGCGTTGAAACCTTGTGGGAAGTAACGTAGCTGGACAGGACTGCCTGGTGTCGAGACTTGACCTTCTGTCAAGGCGAAGCTACATGTAAAGGAGTTCCATGACTGCTGCTTCAGATGTGTAATTGGCTTTAGAGTGATTGATATTATTTCATCTTCTGGGTTCTTAGGCTTGTACCCTGTTCTTCCAGGTGTCATCCCTCACCCCAATTTTGAATCACTGGGTTCTGCTTCTTGTCTGACAGGCATCACCTCAAGCTCCCATATTTCGCCTCTTGGCAGATCTGTCAGTGTATATGTGGTCAAGATGAGAGTATTCCCCATCTCTGGACTTGATTTTCTTTGTACAGCCTCACCCCAAAGCATATTTGTCTTGTTTTATAAGCCAAGGTGGCCTCTTTTTCTCCTCAGATCTTGCCTCTCTATGCCTCATAGGATTACCAACAGCCGGGAGAAGGAAATGTTCTCTCCCCTTAATAGGGGCTTAATGTGTGGAAATTGGCAGTTGAATTGGCAGTGTGTGGAAATAGTCATGCTCTCCAGCATGGAGGCAAATAACATCACCTGAAAAATAACATCCAATTAAGCCTCTGTTAAAGAGGCAGGGTAGTTTTTCCCCAGGCTGTTGGAAATCCCCAGTGCCACAGCAGATACAGATTTGCCCCCTAAATACATGTGACAGGCTCAACTGCATGCAGCAGCAGACCTGTTTGTTTAAACTTGGATTGGTCCCAATCACATAAAAAATGGGCTGAGGCGCCAATTTCAGAGTAAAGGGAATTAAACTTTCTCCATTCCTACTGCTCACTTTGTAAGCCTCCCCCCCTCAATTTTCTCTCAGGCAGCTTAGTTCTATAGCTGTGGGGGGGGGAGGTTTTAAAAGTGACATCAAAAGAGAAACTGAGGAGATAAGCAACAGGCAGAGATTGTTCATCTGTCAACACATTTACTGCTTTTGCTTTAAAAAAATCAGGGGAGAGCTACCTTCCACAATACCTTATTGAGGCAGACTTGGATTTAAAGAAAGGAGTCTAATATTCCTTGTAGTTAAGAGTCTGATGAGACCCATTAGCAATAGGAGGGTAAAATTACCAAATAACGGCACATTCTATATGTAACGAGCAGCTATTTTCTTGTAACAGATTACATCATGATTTATAATTTCAATCTAACGAGAAACATTAGCAGAAGAGTGGAACTAAGCACGTGCTTAGCACAGAGCTCTGTAGGCACTTTCCCAAATGATTCTAAAGATGCCATTTTACATAAGAATTGTGGACATATTTACTATATGACGTAGTGGTTAAGAGTATTGGACTAAGATCTGGGAGGCCAAGGTTTGAATCCTAACTCTGCTATGGAAGCTTGCTGAGTGACCTTGGGCCAGCCACACTCTCTCAGCCTAACCTCCTTCACAGAGTTGTTATGAGGATAAAGTAGAGGAGAGGGGAATGATGTGAGCCACTTTGGGTCCCCATTGTAAGAAAGGTGGGATACAAAAGAGATAAATTTGTAAATGTTTAAACAGAAGTAAGCCTCCCTGTGTTCATGTCTGTAGTTACTTACTGGTGATAACTACAGTTTGAATATCTACTTTATTCTCTGATGATGCATAATTTCAATAAGTTATTTACTCTATAGAAATAGGAAGAGTGCCATTTTTAAAGCAAATGGATGCTGCTGTCAGTGAGCCTCTATCAGCTCACAGATGTTGGATGTTCCAATGCTGATTTGAGTCATTTGTGAAAACTTCCCGATTTTCAGACAGAAAAACTACCTCTCTCCTACTATCCCTTGCCAATCCCTTAAATGTGAAGAGAGCTGTGGTTAGGTTGCACAGCATGTGCTGAAACAAAGACTAAAGGGAGAGCATTGGAAAACACATGGAATTCGTTGCCACAGGAGGTGGTGGCAGCTACAAGCATTGCCAGCTTCAAGAGGGGACTGGACAAATATATGGAGCAGAGGTCCATCAGTGGCTATTAGCCACACGAGATAGATGGTATTATCTTTGTGGGGAGGTGGTGCTCTGTTGTCTTGGTGCTGGAAGGAAGGCAGTGGGAGGGCTTCTGGTGTCCTGGCCTCACTGACAGTCCTTTAGATGGCACTGGATTTCTAGCCACTGTGTGTGACAGAATGTTGGACTGGATGGGCCACTGGCCTGATCCAACATGGCTTTGCTTATGTTCTTATGTTCTTATTAGAAAGGAAAGCAACAAGATAGAGAACAGCTGAATTTATAGATGAGAAGAGATGAGGCCTTTGTTAAGGGCATGTAGTGGATATAATATAAAGTTGTAACTTTAATTGTGAGGCAGTCTCGGTACCTTGGGAAATCTGTATAAAATTACTAATGCCACACCACTAAGTTCCAGTAGGATATGTATTAGAAAGAATTTTCATGAAGTATATTATGCTTTTGAAAAATGTAAACCCTCACCTTGTTACCTACAACTGTCCCTACTCCACCATGACATCTCAAGAGTTTGACTCTGAGTTTCAGGGGTTGTCATTTTCAGAATCTCTAGGAAAGGAGGTAATTTTCAGAATGTGAGTTATCAGGGGAGGGGGGAGGGGGGAGTAGGCAAGCTCTTTTCATCCACAGCCTTCTACAGGATTCTTAAGTTTAAATTCCACCTTCTCTCTGATGCATTCTCCTAGACTTAGGGTCTTTTTCTGCAGGGTTATCAATAATATATACAAAACACATGGAAAAGACAGCAATGATCCTGACTTGCACTGCACATATTCCTTCTCTTCCCTTCCTCTACAGGCTGAGCACTATACTCAGCCTCCTAACTTCTGTCCCTCTTATTCTCAGGCAACCTGGCAACCTCACCTAGAGTTAAAACATGCCTTTTACTTAATGTTTTCTATCTGTCACTATTAAGGCGGGGATGGTTATGTAATGTTATCTCAAGACAATATTTTATCCTTTCCTGAAGAGATTTTAAAACACACATGCAAATTAATAGATTTTCTCTTCCTCACAGTGCTATCAACTGTCACTTCAGTACTATCTTACTGATTTGAAACTGAGTGATGGGGTGGCAGGTGTCATTCTTTTCCTACTGCTGCAAGTATTCCACATTTTTAGCTTGAAGAAAGAATGTTTATGGAAAGTCAAATCATCCATTAATTCTGAGGTAAAGTCCATTCATGGTGACCTTATCTCAGTTTCACGTGGGAAGACTTGAAATCACCAAATCAGAATGGATTTAAAAAAAAAACAACTTAAGGATTTTTATGTGGGGACTCTGTTAGACAATGCCTTTCATGTAGCTAGCACACAGTAGCTTTGTTCATATGTTATAGTCAATGCATATACAACCTGTTTGTAAAAAAGAGCCCACTCACATTCACTTTACAAATGAAATCAGGTACTGGTACCTGGATAAATATAGAGTTTCTTTCGCATGTTCAGCTATACATGCATTGAATGTAACATGGGAATTACCCAATGCACATAGAAAGAAAAGTGTACACTATATTCAGATTGTATGTGCATTCAGTGTAACTTGTGAACAGGGCTACTATGTTTGTAGCATCACAGGTTACAATACTCTAGAGCAGGTGAAAGTCTGCCTCTCTAGGTCGAAGAAGTGACCTGGTGCTATCATACAGTGATCAAAGAATTTAAATAAGATGAAATCAAAGAACTCTCTATATAAAAATCCATGTGCAATTACTCAGATTGCAAAAAGCAATGGTATAACTGATACCCTTTCTTATAATAATCACTTAAGATTTGTTTTCACATATCACAATTATTCATAGACACAGTGAATCAAAAATACAAACATCTGTGGAGACATCCCAAGAGGAATCGCTTAAATTTAATTGTACTTTTAAAAATTACTGTTGTTTTGTAAATGACTTCTGGAATTATACCTCTGGATACCTGTCTTCCAGTTTACAAAGGACCTATATCAATGTCAATTCCAAGACATACCCAACTAAGTCACTCTTTGGTATAAGTATCTTTCAGCTCAAATTATCTATATCTGAAGTCAACTTGGCCCAGGCTGTAAGGGAAGAAAATTACAGTTGTATGATGACAGGTAGTAATGAGGTTATATCCCAAACCTACAACAAACAGTGTAGCATGCCTGATTACTTGGTATGCTTTAACATTATCTGATTTGCTTTCTGCAGGACTGATTTAAATCTTACCAAAAATGAAATCAATGGAAGATCAGGTGGTACAGGAAGAACCAGGGTACCAAGATGATGAGGTATGGCTACGAAGTTAATTTATCAGTAGTTCTCAGCCGCTTTAGTGGTTGAGTTTTTCTGGAAATTAAATGGAATTGAATGAAGAAGGTACAAGATGGTTCATCCTTAAGCAACATTTATGGATAATGTATAATATAAAGTAATGTGTACTATAAAAATATTTCAAGGCAATTCTGGAATAACAGATTATTAATTCTTCTCTTAAAATAAGACATGGGTGGTTGTTGTATATCGGAATAACCAAACTTTTTTCCCATTTAGGAATCCTTTTTCCAGGACATTGATCTGTTACAGAAGCATGGGATTGTAAGCATATTTTTATACATTTAACACACATGCAAACACTGGAAAACACTACTTGTGTTCAAACACCTGACCTGATTGTCACTACAGATCCTCCCTCCACTAATTCAAGGATTGTTCATCTGTGTTTATGAGTCTGTCATTTTATTATCAACTATATGGCTTATACTATTTTAAAACATATAGCAAATCTTTCCCAACTTCCTCCATCCTTATTCTCTGCTGGAGCACTGACAACTATTATGAAGACCATAACTGTACCATTTTCAGATGTTTACAGACATCAGGATGATTGTAGTCTAATATCAGTTCAGTTTTATTCAGTTCAGGACCAATATCAGCTTTTTATTGGGTGTGTAAATAACTTAATTTTGATACTCCTATGAATGTGAGGCAAAACCACCATACTTATCAATTGATATGCCCCTCATCCCTTCCATCCCTTTTTTCTTTAATTACTAATTTTTATAATGTGCATAATGAAGTATTGTGCATAATGAAATAGTTTAAACAGTCAATAAACAATAACATTATAATACTAAAAATAGCAGATTAAAATTTCTGATCAACTCTGTACTTCTATAAATGCCACTAAACTATTAAGAGCTATCAGAAGCCATCAAAAACCAATCAATTGCAGAGAAAACATGGTGGGTATTTTGGAAGTTGCTTGCTGGTGTGAGTATGAGAAATAAAATAACACACTTAGTTTAGGTTTAGGGGGGAAAGGAGGTCTTTATTACAGGAACTCTGTACTCTGATAGGAGAGGGGAGAGAGAAATTCCGATCTACCTAACTAGTCTAAGGATGGGCATGGATTGCAGGACAAGTCCTGCACTCATGATGCCAGATGGAGAGAAGAGATAGTTGTATGACAAAAGGAGGAAGAGAAGGATGTCACGAGGAGAAAGCTCTGAGATTAGCAATAGGAGTGTACAACAACAACAAGATTTGGGTTTCTCACTTTGGAATTTCCAAAGCGGGAAAAAGTCAGAAATAAGTGATTTCCGAAGCGGCAAGCCACTTCAAAAACCGCTTATTAACCCGCTTCGGTATGCTCCATAAAGATTCGGAGCATACTGACAAACTTCCTGCCCCACCGCTTATTTCACCTGATGGGAGGGGGACGAGAGGGTTCTCTCCTTCCCGTCCCATCTGGTGAAATAAGTACTGGAGCAGTAAGTTTACCCTGCCTCTTGCTTCAACTGATGGGTGGACAAGCCGCCTCCTCTGCTGGTCTGCTGAAGCAAGCCATGCGGGGTTTTGAAGTGCCCCTTTCCACACCACTCGAAAAGGGCACTTTAAATTCAAACCCTGGCAGCTTCCTTCAGCTGATGTGTGGGGGAGCCTCCTCCTCCACTGGTCAGCTGAATCCAGCAGCAGGATTTGAAAGCCCCCAAAAGGGGTGCTTTAATTTCAAACCCTGTGGCTGACTTCAGCTGATGGTGGGGAAGCCGCCTCCTCCACTGGTCAGCTGAAGCCAGCCGCGGGGTTTGAAAGCTCCCCTTTCCAACCTGAAGCTTTCCAAAGCAAACCGAATCACTTTGGAAAGCTTTGATTTGGTATTTCTGAATTGGACCAGCAATGCTGGGCCCAATTTGGGAATCCCAGATCTTTCCAATTCAGGCTAATTTTGGGGGAGGTTCCGAATCAGAATCTCAAATCGCACACCCCTGATTAGCAATCTACACATCAAAGGCTAGTTCAGGGCAGTAAGGAATAAACAGATCCTCTGACCTCTCTATCTTTCTAACTTTCTGGTTTTTCTCCCTCTAAAACTTGAGGAAAGGGGTAGCATTAAATCCTCCTCTTCTAACACAAAAGCTGCCCTTAAGTTGCAGTTTCTTGTAGAAGTAAGAGCCCAAAGGAATGTAACAGTGCAAGTACCAGTGCATGGTTATTGCATTCATATTTGTTTTATTTACTTTTAGATTTTTTATCCAATCGTTCTTTCTGAAATAGAGTAGCAAAAATGTTGCATAGAATAACAATAAAAATACAGTAAGTATGTCTAATAACAATCAGATAATTTGAATACCAATATCCAAAATTCTCCATGAACTCTTCTCATTATACTGGTTATGAATTATTAAGCTTTTGGATTCATGAACATCAAGAGTTTAGGTGCTATTTACTTCTTTTGCAGAATGTGGCTGATATCAAGAAGCTGAAATCAGTGGGCATTTGTACAATCAAAGGCATTCAGATGACAACAAGGCGAGCATTATGCAATGTGAAGGGACTTTCAGAGGCCAAGGTGGAGAAGATTAAAGAGGCAGCAAACAAGCTTATAGTAAGCAAAAGCTAATGCTTATATTTAAGGTTATCCACAAAAAGTGATCCTTTGAGCACTTCTAACTGGCAGCTTTAGAATAGCTATAGGCTAGTGAGAATGGAGCTAGATGAATGGGAACTTTCCTACCTCCCCCCTCCATTGCCCCCTACAGTGACCCCTGAAATTATGCCCTGGGAGTCTGTGGACTCCCAGGAACAGGGTGGGAGAAAAGCAGGGGGGGGGGCTGCATCAAAAGGGGAAAATCAGCTAAAATTGTCTCCCGTTTCTTCTTTTGCAAGCAGAAAAGGAGGACAGAATTCAAGCCATAGCTATTATATAACATTATTTTATTTATATCAGATCTTCTTCTTCTCCTCCTGTTCTTGGACCTAGGCCTTGAACAATAAGGCTAACATAGAATCCATGTCTAAAAATACCACCCTTCAACCTTTTTCTGCAACCTCTAGAAATCGAGCAACAAAATAAGTGTGTTTGGAGTCAGAATCCTCTAAGAGGAATTGAAACTTTTGCTCTGATGTTGCTAAAAGAAACATATTTCATTTATCAAAACAAGGCATAATCCATTTTAGCCTAAACTGGAGCACATAAAGGCATTGCAGGAGAATACATACAAGAGAGTTCACCAACTGGAGGGGGTAACATAACCGATCTGAAGAGGGGATCTCAAGCAGAAGACCCAACAGTACCCTTGAAAAGGGGCAGTTAAATTGTGCATGCATAAAGGTCCTACATAACATTTTTTATTTCTCGATTTTCGGTGGTTGTCCAAGTTTTGATGATGATGATGATGATGATGATGATGATGATGATGATGATGATGATGATGATGATGATGATGATGATGATGATGATGATGATGATGATGTGTTCCAAGTGACCCAGCCTGGTCCATGGCCAAGGCCAAGCCCAATCTACAACATTCTGGGAAGGTGTCCATGGTTGGGAGCAGCAGCAGCAGCTCCACAGGTGCAGCTCACAACCAGATGATGCATGACCTTCTGGCGAGAAAGTGCTCTGCAGTGTGAGGTCTTATCTTGTGAGGGAGAAAGTCAAGGGGCTGAGCACCCTCCAGCAACAGGGAGTTATGAACACCCAGTCAACCTGACCTGCTGCTGTACTGCCTCCTCTGTCGGGTAGGGCCTCAGCTGAGGGAGTCTGAACAGAGTTCCCAAATGGATAGCTGCCCCCCTCCCCAATGGCTGCATCAAGAGCAGTTTTCCGGGCAGCTGTCTCCATGGCAGGCAAGCGAGCCCCCACCAGCAAGCCTCACCTGCAGAGGCTGGCATTCGCGAGGGTTCGGGGGGGGGCAGCTGGCACTAAACAGCGAGCCAGGGTACCTGCCACCCCAGCTCCTTCTTACCTGTCAGTGCTCTCTTGCCCCTTCCTGAGCTGGGACTCCAGAGTAAGATAACCTGCAAGGGGACTTGGGAGGTTGTTGTTAGTCAGACATTCTGGACTTTGCTCTTTTTCCCTTGAGTGAGTGCAAAGGGCTCCCAACTTTCCACTAAGTCCCCCCAGTGCACTCATGACCTGCCACTGTGGGTACTCACTCTCCTGCCTTGCATGCAAAGTCCCAGTGGCAGGGGGCTGCCAGGTGGAGCCTCCAGCCCCCTTCCCACTTACCTGAGTATTGGCAGCGCAGCTGGAGGTTATGTAGGGTGCCTGGGCAGCTGATTGAAGGGAGGCTCACCCACCCTGGAATCGCACGGGGATTGGTCCCCATGGTAGTTGCCATCCTATGCCCCATTCGGGCCAGGTGGGCAGGGCGGGGCGCCAGGAAGGGGGGCTGAGTTTTTCCAGTTAATGGACACCTATAGGCTACGCTGCCTTTTTTTGTGGCGTAACTTTCCGCCGCTGCAGGCGGCGTTCCTGGGCCTGGGGCAGCATTGGAAGCCAATTAACTTGCTGCCCACCCCCTCCAGCACCAGCACGGGGACTTGCATTGCACTTACACCTCCAGCCAAGCGTGCCTGCCGGCGGCAACCCACCTGCGGTAATGCACCTTGGGCGGGTGCTGGCAGAGGAGGGGTTTATGCCCACGTAAGTGCCATTTACTTCTCTCCCTGTGTGCTTTCCACACCCCCACTTAGGATTGTACTGTAAGACATCTAAATTATCATTGTTTTCTAATGATGAAAAATACAATACCCAAGTCTGATCAATAGTAGTACAGTATTTTTTAAAAGGACGGTGCGGTCCATTTCAAGATGTGCATAGATAACATCCATGAAGGGGGGGAGGACATCGCGAGGAGGAGTAGCTGTCGGTGTGGGTGGAGTCTTCAGTGGCTCTTTCTGTAGAACACGCAAGAAACGCGAAATCCAAAAAGTAAGAAGCGGACAAAACTCATTCTCGGAGGGAGCGCAACAAAAGTAGGGAAAGGTCGGGACACGAATGGGTGGCAAACATTGGCATCTGGAACTTTTTGGAGAACCCGCAAGAATAACGTGATTGATGCATTTCACTTGGGATGTGCGGAATCGGCCTAATTCTGCCCAGTTAAAATAAAGTGCTTGTACTGAGCTAACTTGGGGGATATAGAGATAAATACAAAATACACTTGAATTACCCGTGTAATTCGAGTGTATGTTGTCTTGTGTGGTGAGACCTTCAGCAAAACACAGACCTAAAGTGGGGAAAGAGTGGGAACAACGGGCTGTGTGGAAACAGCCAGAGTAAAATAAAGATAAAATGCTCTAAAGACAGAGTACAGCCTTGTAGCATCTTATCATGTCAAAACCGGAACTAGAATTCTTATATCAGATCTATGAAATTCCAGGTTCCATAGATAAATGGGGTTCTCAGGAGGTGTCCTATTTTTTATGAGGATGTAGCAATACATTGTTCCTGGGTCCTGTGAGTTCCTGGATGAAAGTTAGATTCCCAGGCATGCAGAGGCCTGATTCAGACAGGGAGCACAGCACATCAGCAGTAGGAGCTTGAGGGTGGCTTCCTCCTCCTACACCATTTCCCTAACTTGCATTTCTCCTTAAACACTGGAGCCTGTTGAGTTTAGATTGTGATTAGATTGTGCTCTGTGAACACTAGGAAGATCAAAGTTAGAGCCAAGCTACAAGTGATGAATTACACTTGCCTGGCAAGAGAACAGACTCACGTGTATTCCTCCCTGTTCACTTGTGCTCCACTTGTGCTCCACTTGAACAAATGGAGAGCAAGTGAATGGCAAGTGAACAGGGAGGAATACATGAGTCTGTTCACTTGCCAGACAAGTGTAATTCGTCACTTGTAGCTTGGCTCTGAGTGTGTAAACATCCCCATCAAGAGCAAACCTCAGTATCTTGTGACATCTGAATGCATCCTAATTCTTGAATGACATTGTTCTTTAAATTAGGAACATATAAAGCCAACTGATCCATTTTGCTTGCTTTATGCTTCCTCCAGGAACCAGGATTTCTGACTGCTTTTGAGTACAGTGAGAAGCGCAAGAGGGTATTCCATATCACCACAGGAAGCCTGGAATTTGAGTTAGTAAACAGGAAATAGTGCTGTTTAACTTCTTCCCTGCATATTTTTTGGTTTTTTGCTAGTAAATTCTTCTTCTAGACCCAATTTAACATAAATACGTGTGTCCTTACTATGTAGCCTAATCCCACAAGGTAAAAGAAATAATGGGATGTATGGTTTGCTTCATGTTTTAGCACATGAGCTGAAACATGCTCAACCCTTCCCACCTTTAAAGTTGCTCTCGAGTAAAGTGCATGTGGGGGTCCTGCTAGGCCTTGCAAGAGAGTTATGCTGTTCCCCTGCTGTCTCCTTCCTCCTCCACTTTTTCTCTGTCCCTCAACCCTGCCCTCTCTTTGTGTGCTTTTCTCTCCCTCCCCTCCCAAATCCTCTGTCAACTCCAAGTCACCTAAAAGAGCCCACCAGCTGGCTGATCAGGGGTGGCTTTGGGCTAAAAGGCCTCTGCAGCTCCTCTCCCCTCCCCTTCACAGCCTCTATGTCCCTTCCCCTCTCCATCCCCTACTTCCGTCCCTCCTTACATCCTAATGGGGCCACATTATATCAGGTAACATCTTGGGTAGGTATAGCAAGCCAAAATGCTGCCTAGATGCTGGTTTTTTTTGCCTCTTGCATCATTTTTTACTTTAGAGAGTTTTTACTACCCATCCATCCTCCTACTCTCCCCCCCCCACTTCATTTTCATTTTTTTCTGCAGACCGCGGGTGGGGTGGGGTTGCCCTAAAGGAACTGCCCCTATCCCTAGGTGGCCCTGTTAGCGGACATGTTACAAAACAAAACTTTCACCAGACAAAAGAAAAAGAACAGACCACGTCCAACACAGACAGGATTGGATCCATTTATTATGATGGTCTTGCACTTGATTCTGTGTTGGATTATGGCCAGAACAGTTAAATATAATCAGAAAAGAAATGGAGAAACTCTATAACTGGATTCAAAATCAAATCTATAACAAGGCATTTATAGTAACAAGCTCAGCAGTCATTTTCAGATGCAGAGGTATATTGGGATCTTCTGTCCCGGGACTTTCCTGGCACCCATTTGTGTATCCCAGAGCCACCTTTCGTTTTAATGTTAAAATCTTTAGTTTTCATTAATGCTCAGATCTGTTTCTTGATTGTTTCCCCCCTTTTTCCACCATGCTTCCTCTTGCTGAGAAAGGGCACTCATGGGAGGAAGTTGCTGGGAAATGTAGTCTCTAGACTCAAAGTTACCAGTATACTCATCAAGTTTCCTTAATTTGTTATTATACTGATTGTTTAATTTTGCAGTGTGCAGGGTGATTTGCAATCCATAACTGTATGGATTTTAAATGGATTTTAAGGCCATCTTTGAACATTCTTCTTAGACAAATGACCTATTTACTAAGTCACATCACATATCCCAGTAGCAATTCCACAGAATGTATTCAGTGTCTATAAAATAAGATACTTAAAAATCACAGGCAGTTTCCTGTGTGCTAGGAACCAACTAACACCATTCCATACTGTTCCAATATGCTACAAAATCAAAAATATTTCATCAAGGGCACATTTTTAATTAGAGCAAACAACCCTTTCATTTTTTGCACCCTTTTTGCTTACTTCTTCTTTCTCACTCCCATCTGCTTCTCTAGTAAACTCCTAGGTGGTGGGATTGAAAGCATGGCAATCACAGAAGCCTTTGGAGGTCAGTGGCAGAATATATCATATTGGTAAGATACGTCTGGGTTGCATGATACTGTTTTCTGTACGTTAGTAGGCTTATGTTTCTTTGTGCCTCATTTGTGTATATTCACTGTAGCCATGCCCACATATTTAAAGCAGGTGAGTACAAAAGCAGTCCTAAGTACAATTATGCTCTTTTAAGTCCATTGAAGTTAGTGGGCTCAGGGCCAAACTAGATCTGGCAGTGTCCTCGTGGGTGCCGTAAGGATGCTGCCACCATTTTAAAGAGATTTTAAAATGCCCCAAGGGCCTGACGCTGATCAGGCCCACTGTGCAGTGGGCTGAGGTGCACTTGCCCCCCCTCCTTGTCACATAGCTTATCAAGAACCAAAATGGCTACACACATGTACTCACACACTGTGTCTTGAAAAGTCACAAGGGAGAAACAAGTGCCTTGGCCCACTGCACTGCCTTGCAGCAATTTCAAATCACTTAAAATAGCAGCATCCTTTTGGCTACCACAAGGACACTGTCATGACTAGTTTGGGTCTTAGATGGCGGTAAGAGCCTGCCTTCCAAAGCAGCCATAGGTCCACTTCAGCCCTCTTGCTTTCCATGGGAATTGGCAAATTTCTAATTAAATACACATGGATCTCCTATCATGCCTGTTCTAAGTTACCTGTTAACAATCCTGCAATACTCAGATTAGCTCAAGGGAGAATATGTCGAAGATTGCTTGAGCATGAGATAGCTGCTGCTACTCATAGATACGGTGTTCATTGTACATGCTTGAATTTTTTGTATTTGATTTCTATTTATATTCGAAATTGAGACTCTCTCACATGCCCTCCGCCACCTTTGGCGTCCTGGACTGTATACCCTTCTGGTGCTTTTACCCTGCTGCCCTCACTGCTTTAAACTTTGAATTAACTGAGCCTCAACAGGGCAAAGGCTCCAGAAGGGGAGATGTCAGAGCTGGTGGAGAACACTCTGGAGGGGACATATTCTCTCTCAGCTCTCCAGAATGATCAGGGGCCTGGAGACCAAGCCTATAAGGAAAGAGTGGGACCTGGGAACATTCAGTTTGGAGAAGAGGAGGTTGAGGGGGGACATGATTGCTCTCTTTAAGTATTTAAAAGGCTGTCACTTAGAGGAGGGGAGGAAGCTGGCAATAGAGGATAGGCCTCAAAACAATGGGTTTAAACTACAAGAGGGAAGGTGCCAGCTGGATGTTAGGAAAAACTTCTTCACATTAAGAGTAATTCAGCAGTTGAATATGCTGCCTAGGGATGTGGTGGGTTCCTCCTCATTGGCAGTCAACGAGCAGCTGGACAAATACCCGTCAAGGATACTTTAGGCTGTTCCTGCACTGGGCCAGGGGTTGGTCTAGATGGTCTGTAAGGCCCAAAGTGTCACTGTTAATGAAAAGAAAAACAAGTTAAAGTAGCACAAACAGATATTTTCACATTTCAAAGTAATATGTATTTTTTAAAAAAAAATTAATATGTATGTGGCACATGTACAAATAAAATATGTAGTTATAGATTATCACTATTTATATCCAACATAAGTGGTGCTGCACTCCTTGTTGATGCCAATGTTGTTATAAATAACAACACAAGAGGTATCGTCACGAAGAGAACCTTACTAAGAAAAACAAAGTAAACTGTACGTGAAGGAATCAATTAATGTACTATTAAAATTACTTGTTAAGTGTGGATAAATATAGCAACAACATAAATCACTTCCAAGATATTGATCAAATGAACTACAACATCAATAATAAGCAAACAATTCCAGGCTCAAGCCGCTTGCAGAACAAACAGTACTCAAAATGGTTCACCAGGTAAAGTCCAATAAATCAAGGTCATATTTATTATATTCATTATCATATTTATTATATTTATTGCTTAATATCTACAGGTGCTTAAGTATATCCGCCCCTGAAGAGGTAGCATACGAAACATCAGATCGCGTTGCTGGCCCTGAATGTCAGGCAGCAGGGTTCATCTGTCTGGACGTCCCACAGTTTGACACCATCTACACCTGCAATTAAACAAGAAGATAAGAAAGTACTCCATTGCTCAGCAAGCCTATACGGTTTTCTACGGAGCATTTATTAATTGGACTTACCTTGATTTATTGAACTTTACTTGGTAAACCATTTTGACTGTTTGTTCTGCAAGCGGCTTGAGCCTAGAATTGTTTGCTTATTATTGATGTTGTAGTTCATTTGATCAATATCTTGGAAGTGATTTATATTGTTGCTATATTTATCCACGCTTAACAAGTAATTTTAATAGTACATTAATTGATTCCTTCACGTACAGTTTACTCTGTTTTTCTTAGTAACATTGTTATAAAGCCCAGTTGCTTTTGAATGCATCTGTCTGTGTGGCAATATATAATTCTGGCTCCTGGGCCATGGGAAACAGAATTCAGTGGCCCCAAAGATACAGAAATTTGCCTCTCTCATACAGATGTAGTCAGAACAAATAGTGGCTCTAAAGAATTGGGTGATTGTTGTGTAGCTTTCCTTTCTATTGAAAGATAAACATCAAACTTGAAAAAAAATCGATAGAGTTCACATAATGCTTACAAGCAGCCCTTTTTGCAAACATGTCTTGGGCTGCAGTCATAGTAACATTTTCTTCAAAGTGATCTCCATCAAACTTTTTGGGACTTAATTCCAAGCAAGGTGATGTGATACAATACCTCAGGTAGGGCTCCCACATTAATTTACATGGATGAGGCGACTCTGCATTTAAAGCATTCATGTATGGGGTGTAGGATTGCCAGGTGGGACCTGGAGTTCTCCTGGAATTATAACTAATCTCCAGATTACATAGATCAGTTCCCCTGGAAAAAATGGCAGCTTCATGTTGGCAGAGTGCCTAAATTGCAGTCAATTGAGTAGATTAATAGTAACAAAAGCTTTATTTATGAAACTAACAAACGGGATAGTAAAGAGAGGCATCAAACTAGCTGCTTTGCTCGGTAAGAGAGTATGAGCAGAACTCTAGAAGAAATGCCTAAAAATAGCATTCTGCAGACAGTCAAAGAAAAGCCCCTTTAGAAAGAAGGTACTCCCTCTGCAATCCTGTCCAGCTATTGCTCGCTAACCCCTGCAGTATCTTTTTATTTTCTTCTTTATATACAAGACATTACTCCAACAATACAGAGGGTGGACTCTGTAGTATCATCTTTCTGTGGAGCTCCCTCCCTTCCCTAAACTCTACCCTCCCTAGGTACCACCCCTAATCTCGAGCAATTTCCCAGGCTTGAGTTGGCAACCCTAATGCAATGGCCTTCTTTGTTGAAATGAATAGGGAAGTCCTTGCAGATGGATGGAGCAACTCCACCTGTGAATTGGAGCTCTAATCCTGGAAGAAAACAGTAGACCAGGCCTCTGTGTTCCAGATCTGTTGGGAAGACTGCATTATATTAGAATGCTGCTAGTAGCCTTACATTTAAAAAAAAAACATCACAGGCTATATGAGTGGGGAGGAAAATATTTTAAAAAATATTTTAGGAGAGTGGGACTCTAATCTGGAGAGCCAGGTTTGATTCCCCACTCCTCCACTTGAAGCCAGTTGGGTAACCTTGGGCTAGTCACAGCTCTCTGGAGCTCTCTCAGCCCCACCCACCTCACAGGGTGTTTTGTCGTGGGGATAATAATAACATACATTGTAAACCATTCTGAATGGGCATTAAGTTGTCCTGAAGGGCAGTATATAAATTGAATGTTGTTTGTTGTTGTTGTTAAAAATCTGGATTACTCGAAACCTGTTGGGGAGTATTCTTAGTACTCCTGTTGATAAAATGTTGATGTTTGCTCTTCCTTTTTATTAGAATTCCGAACAGGAAAAACTCAACTTTCTCATACTCTTTGTGGTATGTATTATCATGCTGATAATTTTGTCTTTCAAGTTCAAAGTAATTTCAGACACTTGTACTTTGATTTAAAAATAAGCACAACATACTAAAATAAATATTCCTACATCAAGATATGTCTATGCATATTTTGATCATGGAGACCTGAAATATACTTGCTTTATGTAGTGTAAATGAAAGAAACACTACCAAGTTTTATTAATATTTCTAAAGGACACACTCTAAAGCACACAAACTAGGGTGTAGATGAATCAAAGCAAAAGATACAGGCCCTGGCCTCACAATCTTAATCCAGATAGGATGAGACACCCATGGAAGAGGACTGATGGGAAATTACAAACTTAAAGGAAAGTTAGAGAAAGATGACACAAGTGTCTTTCAGGTGTCTACACAGGAAGAAGATATATATGATATTCCTGTAGCTTTTAAAATAGTGGAATAATTATAGCACTAGTAATTGCCTTTATTAAATCTGAAGGAATATGATTTAGCAATCTGAAGCAGATACATATCTGATCAGCATCTGGATGGGAATGGGATACCTCCTGGGAACCCTAACCATGAAGGTTAAACATTTTGATGAACTGATTAATAGCAAAGGGGCTGCTTATAATTCTTACATTGTTGTTCCCAGACGTATGATGATTGTTTGGACATAGGATATTGGAACAGCAGCTAAAAAGGTTATGCTCCCCGTTTCCATTGTCTTTTATCAAACAACAGATATTGAAACTATTTCTTTCATAGCTGAGATTTAGCAATTAGAAATTTCATCCAGAGCTTTGTGGATGACCTTGCAGTGCGACTATTAGTCATGCATCTCAACAGGTAATGTCTTGTTTTGATTTATGGAGCCTTGGTAACTTGGAACGAACAAAAGGCCATTTCTGCACGGCTTACCTCAACCTGGAACACTGCGCAACATGCTGAAAAATACGCGGAAGATCGCGTTTTCTCGTGCAAGTTTTGCACGATGTTGCACAACATCACACAAAACTCGTGTGAGAAAACGCGATCTTCTGTGTTTTTTTCGGCATGTTGTGCAGCGTTCCGGGTTGAGGTAAGCCGTGCGGAAACGGTCCTGGATTCGTAAAACAGCAGCTTCTCTAGAGTATATATATATAGTCATCTCATCTGGTTATTTTCAGTGCCACTATTATGATGAATAGGATCTAGCACAAGGATGCTCTGAAATCCAAGGAAGGATCCCCATTCACTTTGGTGCTTCCCTCCCCCTAGCAGCCATTTTGAAGCCCCAGTGTCACAGGACCCGTGTGTGTAGAATAATCACTGTGCAGATTAGGAGGCTGCAGCAGAAAGCAAGAAATGACCCAAATCACTCCTTTGCTCATACAAGAGGCATGAGAGAGCAGTTTTGCCCTCTTCCCTCACCCCACTACAGCCTTCCAACACATGGCTATTACACCACCTTCCTAGGGTTGCAAGTGACTGCTGTGGAGATGGAAAGCTGAGAAGATAGACTACAGTCAGTGCCTTCCACTGATAGATTAAAGGATCCAACTCACAGTGTATTCCTCATAGTATATTTTAGAAGGAAAGTGTGAGTGATTTGGGGCTCTGTCTGCGCATTTCAAAGTCCTCATGTTTGTTGAGGAGCAACATGAGGACTTTGTATCACATGTACACAGGGAATTTTGTGACACACCAGCTGCTTTCCATTTGTCACCACAACATGCAGGGAGAAGTGACCGTAGCATTTCCCTCTGCTGTTTTTGCATCCTCAGACTGCCTGAGAAGCTGCTACTGGCTCTCTTTTAACCATCACTTTACTTATATGGCTACTTGTAAATTTCACAAGAGAACCAAAAGCAGCTCCATGGGGCAGTTTGAGTGTGCAAAAACAGCAGAGGGGAATGCTACAGCTGCTTTTCCTGGCATGCAGTGTGCTCACAAACATAAGGAGCTGGTGTGCATCTGGGAAGCACAAAACTCCCAATACTTTGTAATAGGTATTCAGTCCCTTACTGTAAATGCCCTGGCTTCCATGTTTCTTAAGGACTTACTTATTTGGAACATGCTTGTGGATTGGGATCAGTGAGTGAATCATGCCAGATATGTAACTTTAAAATATATGCAAGATATTAAAATAATATATGATAGGTAGACGGGTTGCCTCTCCATGAAATTTGTTCTTTCCTTATCATGCATTATAGTGACAGCCCAACTTCCATCAGCAGATGGTTATACTGGAGGCAAGATTGTCTTCATTGACACAGAAAACACTTTGTATCCTTTCTTTTAAGATTTTACAGTTTAAAATAATGGGTTGGAGGTTTTCCTAGACTAAGACTAACAACTAAAAACTGTGATATGAAGCAAAGAAGATGCTTCAGAGAGGAGATTTGAACTATACAGCCAGCTCTGTTAAATGTTGACTTTACTTTTAGAGGAGAAAAAAAATAATGCAGACCAAGTGCTTCACTCTAGCACATGAACAACTGCTGGTGGGCTTATTTGCTTGAACGTATGTGGCTTCAGCTGACATATCTCAGAGACTGGATTACACTAGGGAATCCTTAGCTTCAAAATACTTTAGTCGTCCCGACCGTCTTCGTGACATTGCTGATCGCTTCCATGTGGACCATGATGCAGTTCTTGATAACGTACTGTATGCACGAGCATACACTAGTAAGTTTACAGCTGAAGATGACATGGAAATCTTTCTTTGATATTGCTATTTCAATCGTCGTGTCTCTGTACCGAAGAGTCACTAAGAATGTTGTAGATAGTCTTTTTAAAAGTTACTTCCATTTTCAATTTGCATTTTTTGTTTTCTTCCACTGCTATGAATATGCCCAGGCCAAGTGGTTTGCTTAATTAATGTGTATTCTATATATATTGTTATTTTACTGGAAGTCCAGTGAGTAATGCAACTGGTAAGATTCAGTTCTTCTGGAATAATGGTGGTAATCCAGGTCATGCCTCTCACTTGCTTCCAAGGCAGGGCTATATGAATGCCTTTGTGCGTGGTCCCTTCCAGTGGGAGGAGTACCACCTCCCCCAATTGTAGTTGTTCCTGCTTAAAAGCAACAGGGCTTTCATGGACTCCCAGCTTTGTGAAGTTTCTTTTGTTGCTATTAGCAGAGTTGCATCATTTGTAGGGAAACGTGGATGGAGGAGCCTCAATGGCTTGGTGTGTGCGTGAGGCCTGGTTCAGTATAAAGCAGCTTCCTCCATGCATTCATGTGTAAAGGTGGAGCTGGCTTTATACTGAACCAGGCCTCTTAAGGCCAGTATTATCTACTCTGGCTCTCCAGAGCCTCAGGGTCTTTCTCATCACTAACTACATGATCCCTTTATCTGGAGATGCCAGGAATTGAACTTGGGACCTTCTGTAGGCAAAGACAATGCCATGCTACTGAGTTATGGCCCATTCCTACCGAGAAGAGTATTAGAAGAGGAGGATTCAGCGCTGTCCCTTTCCTCAGGTTTCAGAGTTAGAAAGATAGAGAGGTCAGGGCACTCTGTTTATTGCTCTGACTATCCTTTGATATGTAGATTGCTGTTCTCAGGATTTCCTCCTCCTGACTTCCTCCCTCTCACTTCTTCTATTCCTGGCATTGTTCCAGGCAACATCTCTCTCCTTCTTCTCTCTGCATCTTGGAAGCATGGATGCAGGACTTGTCCTAGCATCCATGCCCATCCTTAGAATAGATAGGTAGTTAGGATCTGTCTCTCCTCCTTTCCTATCAGAGTATGAAGTTCCTACAATAAAGAACTCTTATTTCTTTTCTAAATATAAAGCAAGTGTATGATTTGTTATTTTTCTCTCCTGCACACACACCAGCCAGCAAAACCAGCTCACAGACACCTATAATCACGTTTCCTATGCCAAATGATAGACTCTGCTAACAGCCAAAACATGGAATCCTTTAATTAGGTTTCTGGGACCAAGATATGATTTATTCATCAAAGAGAACTAGAACTGTCCATAAAAAGCAGCAGAGTTTCTCTGCTCGGCCTGGCAAGAAGATGCAAGCAATCCACTCTAGAAGCACCTGGTATTTCAACTGGGAGAGGGGCTGGCTCTTCTGCCTAGCTAAGAAAACATCAACAGCACAGCGTGCACTGAAATAAAAAGTTCATCTACGGTCTTCCTGTGCAGTCCCACATGGGACTGCGCACGCGCAGGCCTGCCGATACCGGAGATTTTAATAGCTAAACACCACCAGGGGGCGCTCCCGCCTCTCAGCGCGCATGCGTGGCCGCTTTCCCGCCGAAACGGACCTTAAGAGGCGGAGCGCCCCTCACATACCCTCAGTTTCTCTTTCGCCGCCGATCGTTGAGGTTTACAGCTTTCTTCGTTCGCGATGTCTGAGAAGGCCTTGTTTAAGCGTTGCGAGACCTGCAATCGTAAGATGACAAGGTCGGATGGCCATTCCATTTGCTTATATTGCCTTGGGGAAACTCACAACACTCAGGCGTGCAAGCATTGCCGCGCGTTTACCTCCAAGGCCAGGGCGGAACGGACGGATCGTTTGCATGCCTTTCTCTGGCAGCGTGCGATGTCGGTCGAGGACCCTCCACCGAAGTCTTCGTCTGCTCCGTCTGCGTCCTCTCGTCCTCCTGTAACGTCGGGTTCCAAGACTCCTCGTTCTCAACCGTCTCCGAGTCGCTCAGAGTCGAGGTCCGAGAGGATCCCTTCGGGTCGGAGTTTGTCGGAACCGACCGCTTCGGTTCCGAGACATCTAGCAAGTCGACCTCCTTCGATCTCGTCGGCTGTCTTGGCTTCACCTGCTCGTGGAGCCCATAGAAGTTCGACTCCGTCGGTTCCGAGGTCGACTCCTCCAACTCAGACCACCTCTACGGTTCCGATGACTTCGGATCCTTCTGTGAGATCGAAGGCCGTTCCTGAAAAGAAAAAGAAAAAGCATAAGCATTCCAGTAAGCATGATAAGGCAGTGTTGGAAGGCTTACTCACCTCTTCCCCGTCGGTTCCGGTCGACTCCGCTCCTATCCAAGTGGAGCTGCAGGCAGAGGCGAGTGATCGTCCGCAGTCCAAGACTCCTCCGGACCGGGTGGCTCAAGAGGACGACGTCATTCTCCTCGAGAAGCCTCTTACTCCTTCAGGTCGGGCTCGATCGGCCTCGTACGAATCGGATTCTATTCGGTCGGTTCGGAGTCGACAGAGTCGGTCTACCCGTCGCTCTAGCTGTCGGACCCCACCACGGTCCTATCGGAGCCGATCCAGGGAGAGTCGACGCCGGGATGATCCTGTCCCTCGTTACTTTAGTAGAGAGAGTTCATACTACTCTGACCGGCATTATAGAGGTGCTTCGTTGTCTCCCTCATTTCGAGTCGGTTCCGATGTTGGCTATGACCCGTCCCGCCTTCCGTCGGATCGGGTCTCTCCACGACCCCGGGCCCGTTACAGTGTTTCTCCTCTGTCGGAGTCACCTGAAAAGGAGATTGGGCCATCTGATGAGGCCTCGCCCACTGATGATTTTCGGGCCTACAACGAGTTGCTCCAAAGAATGGCGAAAGCCTTGGACCTTGAAGTGACTTCCACTGAATCTAAATTTACTGATAAGATATTGCAACATATCTATTCGGGTTCTACTCCCTCGATTGCCTTTCCCCTTATTGAGGGGTTTGCTGATCTATGGAAGAAACTGCAGTCTCGACCTGCGTCGGCTACCGCCACTAATCGAAAAGTGGAGAGCTTGTACAGAACCAAAGATGATGCTCATCCGTTCCTGGCCGTTCACCCTCCTCCATCCTCACTTGTCACCGAGGAGATGCAAGCTCGGCCTCGCCAGGGCTCGCTATCGGCTCCAACTGACAAGGATAGTAGAAAGATCGATGCCTTGGGTAGGAAGTTGTATACTTCAGCTACGTTTGGCATCAAAGTGGCGAATTATGCCGCAATGATGGCGGCCTATCAGCTGTTTTTATGGAAGAAGGTGGCGTCTTTTCTTCCTAAGCTTCCCGAAGATCAGCGCACTCTGCTTCGGGTCATTCAGGAGGAGGCTGTTCGCCTATCCAGACACCAAATTAATGTTGGGAGAAGTATGGCTGACACTGCGTCTAGATCACTTCTCTCCTCGGTGGTACTGCGCAGGTACGCATGGCTTCGCACGACCGCCCTGCCAGTTGAGACAAGGAACAGGGTTGAGGACCTGCCGTTCGAGGGCACCACTCTGTTTTCGGAGAAAACTGACGAGTTCCTCTCTAAGAAGAGGACCGACCGTCTGACAGCCCGCTCGTATGGGGTTCTACACCAGCCGTCGCAGCAGCCTTCTCGCCCATACTATCGCTCCTTCCAGCGTGGCAGACAACACCGCTATCAGCCCTATCAAGGGTATGCTTACCAGCAGCGCAGGAGCTACCAGAGCCCACAATCTGCCTTTCCCAGACGGAGGCAGGGCCAACGTCCCAAGCCTGGTTCCCAACAGCATCAGGCCAAGGACCAGGACCAATTGCATAAGCAATTCTGACAATCACAGGGACCTGACCCCACATTTGGGGACAGGCTTACTGCTTTTTTGGATGCCTGGTGTTCAATTTGTTCCGATGTTTGGGTTTTGTCTATTAACCAGTTTGGTTATAAAGTTGAATTTCTTGGTTTACCTTACCTACGTCTCCCTGTGTTTTCTTCTGACCCCCCTCGTTCAGAGATCCTGGGAGAGCTCTCAGCCCTATTGCAGAAAGGGGCTATAGAGGAGGTTCCGGTTGCTTCAGCTGGTTTGGGATTCTATTCCAACCTGTTTTTAGTGGAGAAGAAGGATGGTGGGCTTCGGCCTATCCTGGATCTTAGGGGTTTGAATAAATTTATACGAGTTCGTAAATTCAAAATGGTTACTTTACAGATGGTTTTGACCTTGTTGCCCCAACAGTCGTGGTTTGCAGTCCTGGATCTGAAGGATGCGTATTTTCATATTTCAATTTTCCCTGAACACAGGAAGTTTTTACGATTTGTCTATGGTCAACGTGTTTTTCAATACAATGTTTTACCCTTTGGGTTGGCCACTGCACCTAGGGTGTTCACCAAGTGTGTGGCAGTGGTGGTGGCTCATTTACGCCTCCAGGGCTGCCAGATCTTTCCTTATCTGGATGACTGGCTCTTGGTTGGTGATTCTGCTGACTCTGTGTCTAATCAGGTGTATCTCACCTTAAATTTATGTTTACGCCTGGGTCTTTTTGTTAATCAGAAGAAGTCCAAGTTGACCCCTGTGCACTCCATCCAATTTATTGGAGTGGTTTTGGATGGTATTCGGGATGCAGGCTTCTTGCCTTCAGAGCGTGCTGCGAAAATTAAGAGGCTTATTTCGACCCTTCAGAGATGTCGTTTCCAATCTGTTCGCTTTATCCAGACCCTCTTGGGTTGCATGGCTTCTACTACGGCTGTGGTTCCGCTGGCCAGGTTATTTATGCGACCCTTCCAATTGTGGTTCAATTCAGTATTCTCACCGGCCCGTGATTCTCAAAATAGGAGGCTTTCCGTCCCTAGAGGGGTGCTGTCCTCCCTGGAGTGGTGGCTGGATGATGCTAATTTATTTAAAGGGATGGAGTTTGGTTTTCACCAAACTCATCTGTCAGTTACTTCTGATGCTTCCCTTTTCGGTTGGGGGGCTCACTGTGCTGGCCTTTATGCCCATGGGTTATGGTCTGAATCTGAACGTGAGGAACATATTAATGTTCTTGAGTTACGGGCGATTTTATATGCATTGATCTCCTTTACAGATGTCGTGCGGAACAAGTCCGTTCAGGTCCTGACAGACAACACGACGGCGATGTTTTACATCAACAAGCAAGGTGGCACGGCGTCTGTGGCTCTCTGCACAGAGGCGATGAGACTCTGGAAGTGGGCCATAGATCATGCTGTCTGGCTGCATGCAGTTCACATCCCGGGGGTGCAGAATTCCATGGCGGACCACCTGAGCAGACTCCACAGGGAAAACTACGAGTGGTCCCTCCGGGACGAGTATCTCGCCCCTATCTTCTCGGAATGGGGGACTCCAGAGTTGGACCTTTTTGCGACTGTGGAAAATCGCAAGGTCCTAGCTTATTGTTCCAGAGGAGGAGTAGGCCCCGAATCAAGTGGGGACGTGTTTCAGTTAAGTTGGTCAAGTCCCCTGTGTTATGCCTTTCCTCCGTTCCCGCTTCTGGCACGGGTCCTCAGCAAGATCCAGAGGGACAGGGCGTCCGTCATCCTGGTGACCCCGTATTGGCCGAGGCAACCCTGGTTTCACTCCCTTCTGAGTCTACAGACTCAATCGATCCGTCTCCCGGTGGTTCCCGATCTCCTGACCTGCAGGGGGGTTCTTCACCACGACATCAGGAGACTCAAACTCACAGCGTGGTTGATCAGGCCGGGGCTGCTTTCTCCGAGGCTGTGACTAATGTTCTCTTAAATGCTAGACGTTTGTCTACCAGGCAGTCTTATGCCCTTAAGTGGGACAAATTTTCTGTGTGGTGTAGTCGCAGGGGTTTGGATCCTTTTGAGTCCACCCTTTCTGAGATTTTGGACTTTTTGTGGGAGGTAAAACAGGAGGGTTTGGCCAACTCCTCAGTCAAGGTTTATCTGGCAGCCATCTCTGCTTTTCACCCTCCAGTGGATAGAAAATCTGTTTTTTCCCACTATTCTGCCAAATTATTTTTGCGGGGATTGAATAATTTGTTTTCCCCCTGTGCGGGCTTTGGTCCCTCAGTGGTCGTTGCCCCTGGTTCTGACTCGTTTGATGTCTAAGCCGTTTGAACCCTTGGCTTCCTGTCCACTTCGTTTTTTGTCCATGAAAGTGGCCTTTTTGGTTGCGGCTACTTCAGCCAGGAGGGTTGGGGAGCTAGCAGCATTATCTTGCGAGCCCCCTTATTTGAAATTTCACCCTGAGAAGGTCGTTCTTCGTACAAAGGTTGAGTTTTTACCTAAAGTAGTATCCCGTTTTCATTTATCTCAGGAATTGGTTCTGCCGGTTTTCTTTCCGACTCCGGCTTCTGAGGCAGAGGCGGCCCTTCATTCTTTGGATGTTCGCAGGGCCATTTTATTTTATTTAGATAGGGTAAAACCGTTTAGGATTGACTCTAATTTGTTTATTTGTTTTGCTGGACCGAAGAAGGGTAACCGGGCTTCGGCTCAGACTATCTCTAGATGGGTGGTCCAGGCTATACTGACCTGTTATTCTGCTGCTAACTTACCTTGTCCTTTGGAAGTGCATGCCCACTCCACCAGGTCCCAGGCGTCGTCAGCGGCTCTCTTCAGGGGTGTTCCACTCCAGGACATCTGCAGGGCGGCGACGTGGGCCTCGGCGGATACCTTTGTGAAGCATTATGCGCTGGACATCCTAGATAGAAAGGAGACAGCGGTGGGCACAGCAGTTCTGCACTCCATCTTTGAGTGATGCTTTGGCGTCACCTCCACCCAGGTATTTAGCTTTGGAATCTTCCCATGTGGGACTGCACAGGAAGACCGTAGATGAAAAACAGGTTTTACTTACCATAACTGTTGTTCATCTAGGTCTTCCGTGCAGGCACACATGCCCTCCCTCCTTCCCCGCTAACTCTCTTGGTACTTACCTTGCAGGGGGCGGCGAAAGAGGAACTGAGGGTATGTGAGGGGCGCTCCGCCTCTTAAGGTCCGTTTCGGCGGGAAAGCGGCCGCGCATGCGCGCTGAGAGGCGGGAGCGCCCCCTGGTGGTGTTTAGCTATTAAAATCTCCGGTATCGGCAGGCCTGCGCGTGCGCAGTCCCATGTGTGCCTGCACGGAAGACCTAGATGAACAACAGTTATGGTAAGTAAAACCTGTTTTTCCTATTACATTAGTAAAACAAACATTACGCTGACTTTCTTTTTATTATTGTAAGTGGCACCCACATCCACAAAAAAAAAGAAGGGAAATAAGGCATAACACCTTAAGTCAAGATGTTATCTACAAAGCCCACAATCCAGAGCTCATTAATTGTATGCTCTGATATGCCTTCAGGGCAAGAGGCAGTGACAGTTAAATCTCTCTGGGGAGGCGAAACAGACTAGGAGCTTCTTTAGTTACACCTCTGGAATTAGCCTGGGCCTGTGTGTGGCCAGGCCACTTCTAATTATGTGATAGAAATTCCAAGAGTTATTTTAGCAGGGCCAGTTTCCAGAGTTCATGCTACTTAACAAATATTTAGTTTTTTTATTGGAAAGGTAATAGAAGGCTCAAAACATTATAGATGTTCAGATACCCACTCCCCAAGGGTTAGGGTAAACTGTGTAAAATTATGCTGCCACCAAGTCTGCTTGAACATGACACTCTACTTTCTAAGCACCGCTTCTTCTCTTTCTGATTTTTCTTCTATGCATTTCTCCATCACCAGGTGAGCATCAAATGGAGTTGCTAGACTACGTTGCTGCAAAATTCCATGAGGAAGCTGGAATTTTCAAACTATTGGTATAAATTTAATTGTTCATAGTAATCTGTTCTTCCTTTCCTGGATGCTTTCAGGGCGATTTCTCTTCTCTCTCGTGTACCCTTACAGATCATTGATTCCATTATGGCGCTATTCCGGGTGGACTTTAGTGGTCGTGGGGAACTGGCAGAAAGGCAACAAAAACTTGCTCAGATGTTATCAAGGCTTCAGAAAATATCAGAAGGTAGGAGGGAATTTTGGAAGTAGCAAGAAGGCTGGTGTTGATATGTGGCCTGCTGTCATGTTCCATAGCCCCAGTGTTGCCTTCAGATATGACGTAGCCATAAGGACCTGTATGTAGTGCTAAATTGTCAGGTTTGGTAGTGAGCAACTGATGCTCAAATATCTGCTGAACTGCAAAGCCATGGGTATGTCACAGTTGTTCAGCCTAACCTACCTCACAGGACTGTTGTGACACTAACATCCTCTGAGTTCCTTGGAGGCAGAGTAAGATACAAAGCAATAGATAAATAATACAGTTACTTAGAGAAAATGTTGTAACAATGATGTGGTGGCAGTTAATTAAAAATGTTGTTAGAATTAGACATTGACCATTAGAGTATCATATTAAGACTGGGAAAGCATTGTTTCAGATCTCCACTTGGCCATGAAGGTGACATTGGTCAAGTCATCCTTTCCCAATATGAACTACCTCACCAGAAGTTGTGGAGATAATATGGGAAGCAGAGTCCTGTACACCTCCTTAGGAGGAAGGGCAGGATAAAAATTTAATAGATTCGTCAATGTTGTAACACCATCTATACTCATAATTTCCCATTATTACTGGCAATGCTAGAAAGGAAAACTAGCTAGCAGTATACTAGCTAGTTTTCCTTTCTAGCATTGCCAGTAATAAAGAGAAAATATACTAGTATAGTATATTTTCTCTTTTTATATCCGTACCTTTCATTTGGGCTTTTTTCCTCACTGCAGAATATAATGTGGCTGTTTTTGTGACCAATCAGATGACTGCTGACCCAGGAGCAACTATGACGTAAGCAATGCACGTTTTTTGTTCTTTTCATAAATAATAGAAATAGGAAGGTATGGCAAGGAAAGAGATGGTGGACGCACTCAATGATATGAAATAGTCCCACTGCTGCAGCTACTGATGACATCTGCCTCTAGATCTGTAAGGTCCCCAAAACAGTTACACTGAAGCAACAGGTGAAAGGGGTACACTTCAAGCTCTATTGCATACATATAGGAGTAAAAGTGGTTACTCTAAAACTTCACTTGATTATTGTTTGACTTAGCTTTCAGGTAGACCCCAAGAAGCCCATTGGGGGCCACATCCTTGCCCATGCTTCTACAACAAGAATTAGTTTGCGGAAAGGAAGAGGAGAGTTGCGTATTGCCAAGATATACGATAGGTAATATTGTGGTACAGTAGATGCTATCAGAATACAAAACCAGGAATCGAGTTCCAAAAGATGGAGAGGGGTTGTGGCTTAGAGGTAAAGCATCTGCTTGGCATGCAGAAGGTCCCAGGTTTAATCCCTGGCATCTTCACTAAGGATCTGGTCATAGGTGATGTGGAAGACCTCCACCTGAGACCCTGGAGAGCAGCAAGTCTGAGTAGACAATACTGACCTTGATGGCCTGATGGCCTGATTCAGTATAAAACAGCTTCATGTATGGTCACTACAGTTTATTTGATTTCAAATTAAAGCTGCTTTTGAATGCAATTATAAAAAATACAAGACTATTAATAAATTAAGCAGTCTTAATTGAAATCTTCTTTTCAATTTAAAATTTAAATTCCAAATAATCATAAAGGGCATTATCTGTCTTAATTTTACTGGCTGTTTGTATTGCTACTGTGCTCACCCCTCAAAAGAACAATTTTTATGATTGACATTTCTTGATTAAGTAAGAACCAAAATAAGAGCAAGTACTGTGAGTCAAAATTTAGACTACTCAGCCAGTGTATTTGAAACTAAAGAGGACAAAGGCAAGATCTGAGCATGTATATATTAATAGAATCATTATCATGATGGGTGAGAAGTAAAGCACATAAAATGTGTACAACGAAGGCTTTTTGGAAAAAAAACCATGGCAGAAACAAAAGAATCCAATCCAATGAACATGTTTGTTTTGTGCAGGTCAGATGAAGCCTAATGCACATGAGGACTTATCTCTTTTCTACATGTGATAAATTTTAGGGACAATTTAGACAAGTAAAAAAGAAAGTTTTGAAAGTAACAGCTTTATTGAACTCACATTTTTGTGAAATAAATGGTAAATTGTTGTATCCAGAATGTACTTTCTCTTTTTTCTCAGCCCTGAAATGCCTGAAAATGAAGCTACGTTCGCAATAACTGCTGGAGGAATTGGAGATGCCAAAGAATAGGTGAAAAGTTGTGGCAGTGAAAAGTTGTGGCAATCCCACTACCTCAAGTTATTCTGTGATACGAATTCCTAACTTATGTTCACTGCACTAAACTTGAAATGTTCAGAACTGGCACTTGTTAATAGGATAATGCAAAGCCCTTTTGAAATAGGTGAGAATGTTGGTTCCATGCCTCTGGAAACCAGTCACATGTAGTCAGACATTCCGTTTGCCACACAGATGGCAACTCCACACTTGGAGAATGTCCGTCATGAGAATCAAGGCTTAGTGGGATGCCATAACATGTGTTTTGTGTGTGTGTTGTTTTAGACAGATTTTATTATTGGCTGTTTTTTAAATAAAGTTTTAAAGTTTTAAACATCTCAAGCTAATTCAAGGACTCACGGTCTATACTTTTGCAGTTTTACTACATATGCATGTAAGACAGAATATAACAGCATGGAATGGTCCTGAAAATGAACTATGGTAATCAGTTACCATTTTAAAAATATACTTGGCTCTGGATTGTCCATATATAGCACAGACTGCTATGGTAAATTGATAGCATGTTTGTCCTGGAAAAATGGTAATTGTAAAACTTTTAAAATTAAATCAGTCTTGACAGGTTTGTTAACTGAAGTCCAAACAGTTGCCAGGTTTTTAAATCCAAATTTAAATTTTTATTTATGGCCAGTTTTTCTGTCTGTGGAAAACATAAACTACAGCCTCTCTTCCATCTGCTTGAGTCTAACAAGCAGAAGCTGGAAAAATTATTCTTAGTTACTTTAAAAATAAACTTATTCTGTTTCTTCTCTGCATATGTATTCTTATAACAGCACATTCACATGTATTTGGTGTTCTGTGTCTGAATTTCCCCTAACAATGCCAGGTAGCGCATTGTCCTGGAACACAAATGACCTGGTGTTCCAGAGTTCTTAGAATCTGACTGGCAACAGCGTCTTATAAAGCAAGAATTCTACTTGGAGTACAGAACACAGATCTTTGTCTTAAACATTTACAGTGTTGTACTAAATATCTCCATTAAGGTGTTTGAACATGAGCTTTAACGGTGTTTGATCCAATGTGTGTGCGCGTGAATCTAATTTGACTTAAATATTGAATGTTGGTGGTGATAATGGTAAATTGGGCAAAAGATAACTTAAGAGTAACTATGCTGAATGACCATCTAGTTCAACATTGTGTTTTCATCAGTGGTCAGCAGGCTGGCACAGGGTAACCCGCAAGGAGGGCCTATCTGCTGACTATTCTCAAACATCTGACAGTCAGAGACATTCTGTCATCACCAGCTCACACCCCATCAAAGCATATGATAATTTAGGATTTTTGCCCCAATGTGTGTCACTTTTCACTTAACTTACTGTTGCCAAGAAGGTTCTTCATGGCCATCCTCTTTACTCTTGAAGTAAAGGGGGAGAGGCTGAGGCTCAATGATGGGGTATCTGCTTGGCATGCATAAGGTTCCAGGTTCAATTCCCAGCATCTCCAGTTAAAAGGATCAGGTAGGAGGTGATATGAAAGACCTCTGCCTGAGACCCTGGAAAGGGTCCTAAAGAAGCGTCTGTAATGGGAGTCAGTGGTCCTTCAAATCCTCTGGTCCCAGCCCATATACAACTTTAATGGTATTTATGTATTTATTTTCTTCATTTATACCCTGCCTTTCTCTACAGTGGGGACTCTAAGCTGTTCTCCTTTCCTCCATTTATCCTCACAATAACCTTATGAGGTAGTTGAGTTACTGTGTGTGTGTTTTATTGGTTGAAGGACAAGCTTCTGTGGAAGAGCTGGGTTTCAAACCTAGGTCTCCCAGATCCTAGTCCAATGCTCTAACTACTACAGCACAGTGGTTTAAAATAGCACCTGTAATTGAGCATAGGAACAGGTTACTCACTGGAGGTCTTTAAGAACTGAGCAATATGCTGCCTGTAGTCCTTATCTGGTGGCAGTCTTGCTGCTGTATGTTGGACTAAGTGAGGTTTCCACAGCCCCACAGAGTATGTTATAGTAATCTAATCCGGAAGTGATGAGAGTGTGGGTCTCTGTGATGACACCTTGAAGAAGGGCTGAAGCTAGTGAACCAGTCCCACATAGTTAACATGGTGCTACATACAAAAAGCAGGAGTTTGGGTATCCCATTGTAGATTCAGATTTAACAGCACCTTCGCACTACAAATCTGCTCTTTTCAGATGGGTGTATCCTGAGGGATGAAAGCGCCTCATAACATTCTGTTGTCAGTGTTCTCCAAGCTCAGCTCAAATTGCCTTTCATCCTTCTAATTATCTATTTCAATCACATTTTGGGTTGAAATTTATTTGGTGGATGAGGGCAAGGATGAGGTACCTACTTTGGCGTACCACACAAAATATTCTCACAGAAGCATCTCATGTAGGAAAAAATGGTATTTCCCAGAAGGTAAAAGACCTTCTGCATAATACATTCAACATCACTTGTCAGGGTGGACAAATTAAAATTTCAGCGGGGGGGGGAGCATTGTAATACAAATATTCATTGTAGACTAAACAATACCACAAAGACCTGTAGACACTATTATTGAATACGGAATTATTATTTAAAATAGGAACACTGACATGCTCTGTTGAGTCCTGTTTTCCCACAACTAATTGTGAACTCACAGGTCAGACCTCTGCAAAAAAAAGGATATGTACAGATTTAAAAGCATTCTTGATGAATTTTTTAGAAGTATAGGTTAATTACCTTGGCCAGTTCACAATTTCAATGTGTATTTGAATTCATACTAATTCCACTACAGCCACACAAGGAGGCAATAACTGTCATGGCTAGGGAACCTTATTATCTTTGTACAACAATAAAACTTAACTGAGAAATAGTGGGGTGGATCCCACCCTTATCCTACCATTCCACTGAGCAAATGGTTGTTGTGGGTTTTCCGGGCTGTATTGCCGTGGTCTTGGCATTGTGGTCACGGCAATACAGCCCGGAAAACCCACAACCATCGTTCTCTGGCCGTGAAAGCCTTCGACAATCCACTGAGCAAAGTTTGTTAGTTTATTTGTTTTATTGAAATAGTAATACCCACCTTTCCTTTAGCCCAAGTTTGTACCTTTCCTTCAGTCTAAGGAGGCTTCCTCCAAATTAGGGTTGCCAATTCTGAGGTGGAAAATTCCTGGAGATTTGGGGGCGGAGCCTAGGGAGTGCAGGGTTTGGAGAGGAACCTCAGTGGGATATAATGTCACAGAGTCCACTTTCCAAAGCAGTCATTCCCCTGGGGGGGGGCCTCTGGGAACTGATTTCTGTTATCTGGGGGATCAGTTGAAATTCTAGGAAATCCAAGCTCTGCATGGGGAGCATGGGGAGGCCTGGAGATCTCAGAATAATTACAACTGATCACCAAACTATAAAGATCAGTTCCCTTGGAGAAAATGGATGCTTTGGAGGATGGACTCCCATCCTCAAGCTCTACTCCCAGATCTCTATTTATTTATTTATTTATATTCCGCTCTCCCTGTAAAGCAGGCTCAGAGCAGATCACATCACTCCAAATTAAGTGGCTCTTCCATTGGAAGAAGAACCAGGTAAGTTGGAAGAAACCTGCTTGAAGGATGGTTGTATATACCCCAGTATATATCTGTAGCAAATATCAACACACACACAAACCCTGAACAGGTTTTAATTCTGACTTTAATGTTGGCTCATGGTGCAATCCTAAACAGAGTGACACCCTTCTAAACTTGTTGACTCCCCTGACTTTAGGATGTTGTAACTCTGTTTAGGATTAAACTCTCAATGTCATAAAATTTTAATTAGTACTAGTTTTTTTATTATGAGTTTGTTGATGCATTTTAATGTTGCTGCTTTGCTTCGTTGTTATTGAAGGTATAATTAATGGCTTTTATTTTAATTATTTTAATCCGAATTTGGAAGCCACAATTTCGGTCACAAGTCCCAGAACTACTTCAAACACCAGGGCTTGGTCCTGGAACTTGTGCTGTACCTCTGAAAATGCGCAGTGTTTATTCAAGTAGCCCACGACTAGTCCCTGTATCCTGAACATATGGAAAGCTTTTAATAAAGCATGACTCGCACGTTTCATTTCTGAAACGGAGCAACTTTTCCTCTGTATCAGGAAGAACTGAACAACAAAAACCTAAAGACTGCAAATAACAAAACAGTTAATTTAGTTTCTAATCAGCGTGGCAGCTGTGACCTCGCCCGAATTTTCTAGAAAGCAGGGGAAAGCATCATGGCTGCAAAGGCAAACATCTAGCAGCAACTCATCTGTCACAAACGACCTGTGTTTATCAAAGGCCGTCGAGGTCCAACAGAGAATTTAGGAGAATGCTCTACATTTTGGAATATCACAGCTGAAAACTGACGACGAGACCGTAACAGTTTTATTTCACAACATACAGGAAGCGTTTACTTGTCTCTAGCACCACCTCCTCTCTGTGCAATTGAAAAGCCCCATTCTTTAATCACGCTACGGACAATGCGTAACTCATTACTTCCTTGCACTTTCTACGCAAGATCGAAATTTCCCGCTTCCTTACGCTAATCCGAGCTCAAAAAGAGCGGCAGATAGAGAAATCACGGAGGGGAGAAACCTTCCGTATTGTATTGCTTAGAAGGCGTTCTTCCTCAGCCTCCTCTATACAATGTGGGACAAGCGATTTCCGCAGACGTCGTTTGTGAATAGAAACTGAGTTAGCCACAAAGAACGAACCCAGAAACATTGCTGCGTTCTTTCCGTATAACGTGTCCCACAATCTCCTGTCTAGAAGGCAGCCAACGTACACGGCTGCTTTTTGAGAATAGACGCAACAAGGCTCTGCTCCTCCTTCCCGGCTATTCAGGGACGTATTTTACGCAAACAGCGGGCAGACCGGTAGCGTAAGAAGAGGCGAGCTGGGGTGACGGCGGCCATTTTGTGTGTGGAGGCCGGCGAAGAAAGACTGCCTTGTCTATCGCTAAACGATTTTGGGGTTTTTTTCGGCCCGTTTGAGGGGCGCGAAGTCGAGCCCAGCCGCCGCTGTAGCTTCGAAAACACGGCAGCTGAGTTTGATGTCATAAATATCGAGCGGTAACAGCGAAACCAGTCGCCATTTCAGTTGGGCCTTCCAGCCCCGAGCTCATCCGCCCACATAGACTCGAGCCAGCGGTCTCCTGCGGCCTGCGTGAGGATGCGAGGCTTCGGAGACCGAGGTCGCGACCGTGACCGCGGCGGGTAAGGAGGATCGGGGAAGGAGGATGGCCTGCTCTGAGAAACTTGATGCCTCCCACGAGGGGCGTTTGCCAGCTCCAGGTTGGGACATTCCTGGAGATTTTGGGGGTGGAGCCTGAGGAGTGTGGGGTTTGGGGAGGGGAGAGACCTCAGCCTCAGTGGGCCATAGAGCCCATCCTCGGAAGCAGCCATTTTCTCCCGAGGAACTGATACTTGAGACTTGGAGAGCAGTAGTAATATCTGGAGATCTTCAGGCACTACCTGGAAGTTGGCAACCATGCAGCCTCGCCCTGTCTTGGCGCCTAGTGGGCAGAGATTTATCAGCTGCATTCCCATGTTGGGAAATGCTGACCTGTTGAATTTCTGCTCCGCCATTTAGCTGCCAAGGCACAGGAGACCTTACAGAAATGGGAGGGGGGGAACGAAAAGATGCAGGCCTGTGCATAGCCCGTTGAGGAGGAAGTCCTGTTAAAATCGGCGTGATACTTCAGAGTGAGCATACACGGCGGGTGGTGGAACTAAATGAGGTTATAGTTGCTAGTTTTGGGGGGGGGTAGTGGATTTATATGTGTGTGCTTTTAATTCAGCAATCGAACTTTCGTTTTCAGTAGTTGAAACTTCGCCTGCTAACTTCCTAATTGTTGTCGCCTGCTAACTTCCTAATTGTGGCCAACAAAAAAAAATTGATAGTTGAGAAATTGGATGCTTTTGAGTGAGAAGTAGTTTTACAATATGGAAGTAAAAAGTGTGGACCGGGAGATGCCCCATGTAAGCCCTCGGAAGGGCGGAGATGGGGGAAGGAAGTGAGAGGGAGGAGGAGGGAACTGCAGAGGAGGGGGAAACGAAGTGTTCTTCCCTCCCCTTCCTCTTGTGTTTTTTTTAATTCGTTTTTAATTAGCAAGTCAGAAGGCAGGTTTCTGGTGCTGAATTGACCATCATTATCTGACAGATTTTCCTTTTTTTGTTTCCTCTCCATGTTGGGTGGGACTTCTTAAACAAGTTGATGTGGTATTTTCCTGTGTATGTCAGTGTCCCTTTGTTCAGAAGTCATTAGATTACATGAATCTTAACTCTGCAGCCAAAGCAAGTTTAATCTTGTTAAAATCAGAGTGCTGCTTTTGACGTTTTCATTGTGATTCAAGTCCTTGCTTGTCTGAGAACAGGAAGAGGACTTTTAATTTCATTCTGGGGCACTTTGATTTCTAGGCCTTGTTGTCACGTTCATTTTTGGGAAGGCTAGTTAAAGTCCAGAATAGTTTGATTCATGCCTTATTTGTTTATTGTGTAGCTTCAGTTTGTCCTCCTATCTCTGCTCACTAGGAAACAGTTCTGTTGAAATTAAGGGGATAAATGACATGTGAACATTTCTGGGATCTTCTGATGTTACTGTGCTTCATATGGAAAAGGAATACACCCCTCCCTTCAGTCCCTGTGCCACTAACACAGCATAAATTTTTCCTGGTAGAGTGTGGAGTTGGCAGTATAGCACTTTTGTGTTACTTTTGCACTGTCCTTAACTGGTTCTGCCAATCTCTTTACTCTGCAACAACGGGAGACCACCCGGATAACAGAACAAGAGGGAAACAATTCCGGGAGTAATACAATCAAAAGGCAATTGTATACTTATTTCACAAATACATCAATGTGCAAAGTGCAAAAGTACATAAGTCAATGTTATAAATACAATAAATAATGCAATAAATATACAATAAATAGTTACAAAATCCGTCAGTCCATGTGTGCAGTCATTTGTTACTTGGCAGATTCCACAGTGAAATGTCCAACATTAGAGAACGGAGTATTAGGAGTACCAACAGTCCATGCAAGCGTATGCCCACTGTTAACACCAGTGCTTCCATGGATTGTTGGTACTCCTAATATTCCGTTCTCTAATGTTGGACATTTCACTGTGGAATTTGCCAAGTAACAAATGACTGCACACATGGACTGACGGATTTTGTAACTATTTATTGTATATTTATTGCATGATTTATTGTATTTATAACATTGACTTATGCACTTTTGCACTTTGCACATTGATAAATTTGTGAAATAAGTATTCAATTGCCTTTTGATTGTATTACTCCCGGAATTGTTTCCCTCCCAATCTCTTTACTCTAGCAGTAGTCAATATGGGAATCGACACAGTCATTGTGTGACTTGTAGGTGTTGGACCTGCTGAATTAGACTGGCCCTTGAACAGAGTTGCAAATACCTCTAACAAAGCAATTTAAAAAACTGGAAATTATTAATGATAATTTTGAAATAAAAATAATTGGGAGGTGATCTGTATCTTCTTTCTTGAAATTATTAAACCAAGTCAAGATAAATGTCTTGCATGATGTTCATGCTGCTGCAATCTCCTTTTGATTAAATTTGGAAATGATGTGTTGAAGGGAAAGTGCTGCCTGGCATTGTAGATTTGAGGACCTTGAGAATAGTTCCTTTGGGGCAGAAGGTGGGGCACAAATTCTGAAACAGCATTTTTGGAGGTGCATAATGGTGAAGAGATTCTTCCTGTGAGGTGAAACTGATTAATTACGACCGGTATGGTTGCAGTAAAATTTCAAACCAGTAGTTTGTTGCTAAGTAAACCTTAAAAATTGTTTACCAAGTTTATCTTGTCTTTCATGTATATGGTATTTCTTTCCTAAGTTCTAATCTATAATTTTGAAACTTAGCTTCCATTAGAAAGTAATGTTAAGAAAATATATGACATTTCTAAGTACACGTCTATACATAAAATGAACTGGAATAGTTTTGAGTCTTTCCTGTTAGAGTAGAAACATTTACATGCCAGAAACACTAAGTATTTATTCTATCTTTTGAAGTGGAACGGTTTTGTTCTGTGTGAATAACAGTGCTGCTGTGGCTTGGTTTTCTCTCTCAAGTGTCTTCTATTTGTTCTTTATTTGTTGGCAGGCAGCGGCAAATGGTGAAAGATTGAAAGTTGATATTGCTTTTAGATCATGATTCCACCCATATATTTTAGTGTTTCTTACATTACATTAATCTAAGCAGAACACACATTAATCTTACAATACAAAATTGTATTTAATCTAATTGTATTTAATCTAAGCAGAACACACATTAATCTTACATACAAAATCCACAAAAAGCGATGGTTGAATATTTTTGTAAAATGCTCTGCATATTTGCTGCTTTCACCCCTCCTCCCAGGTTTGGCAGTCCTCTTCCTCCCAAGAAATTTGGAAACCCAGGAGAACGGCTGCGTAAGAAAAAATGGGACTTGAATGAGTTGCCCAAATTTGAGAAGAACTTCTATGTTGAACATCCAGAAGTAGCCAGACTAACTCCAGTAAGGTTTTTTTTGTCAGTTTTTTGTGTACTAGGAATCTTACCTAGTCTTAATCTTGCCTGTTGTATGCTATTCAAAGTATGAAAATTGCTAGGAATTTGTCTGCAGATTGGTAGCATACATACCATACCGGTCATCTGTTTAGTCAGTTGTTTATAGTTTAGTCTGATCCATCTTGAAGATTATATATACCTACAAAATATGTGTTTACAAAAGCTTGTTTGCCCCACCTTTCTATGTATGTTAATGATGTGATCTAATTAGAATAGTAGCAAGAACATACTCTGCTGCAGTTTTCATAACATTTGCTGTTTGTTCACTTAAAGGTCATTTTTACTTGTCCTTGGGTGAACAGCTCATCTCACTGTACAATTCAAGCTTGTAATAGGGTGTTATTATAGACTTAAAGCTGTGATAAGTCATAAGTAAAAATGGACTTTGGGCAGATGAATTAATTTTTTTGCTAAAGGATGAGAAATCTGGATAAATTACAAATGGATAAATTTGTAATTCTTAAAGCAAGACACAACTCTCAAAATTACTTTTATTTCTAGAAGCAGGAATATGTATTTAATCATAATCACTTACTTTTAAAAATGTGTTCAAAATAATTATTTGCATACAGCGAACAAGGGAAACCAGAGTGCTTTTATACTTTAAAGAGGTTATTAAGAGTTTGCTGTAGCTTTTATAAATGCATGTGTTTTCAGGGATCCATGTCTGACTTTGAATATAGCATTTTATTGTAGTAGTATTTCCAAGGCTGCTTTTAACTGAAATGCAGACTGCCATTATTGAAATGATCTTAGAAAAAAACAGAAGTTGAAGGATAAATCTTTGCATTTGCTATGAAGTCTGATGGAATCATAGAGTCGGAAGGGGCCATACTGACCATCTAGTCCAACCCCCTTCCCAGTGCAGGATCAGCCTAAAGCATTTCTGACAAATATCCATCCAGCCTCTTCTTGAAAACTGCCAGTGAGGGGGAGCTCACCACCTCCCCAAGCAGCCGATTCCACTTTTGAACTACTCTGTCCGTGAAAAAGTTTTTCCTAATATCCAGCCGGTACCTTTGTGCATGTAATTTAGGCCCATTGCTTCGGGTCCTACCCTTTGCTGCCAACTGGAACAGCTCCTTGCCCTCCTCCAAATGACAGCCTTTCAAATATTTAAAGAGAGCAATCATGCCCCCCCTCAATCTCCTCCAAACTAAATCCAGTGACTCGAGTATACAAATGAGTCCTCTGATAAGGAAGCCGAAGACCAGATGGAACAGCCTCAAAGATATGGGGGAAACTATTGCTAGGTTTTTAGTTAGCTTTGAGTCTTTTTGAGATGGACTGTAAAGCTTAAATTAATCCACGTTCAAATATTGGTGTAGATAAGTCAGTACATGTCTTGATGTGATGTCATTTTATGATTTTCTAGGGTCTTGTTTTGGGGATTCTATAGAATATTGAATATCTTGAAAGTGTGTTCATAGTAAAGTGCGGAAGTGTACCTCATATATTACAAGATTTAGCTATAGGAAGTCCTGTTGGATTCATACAGATATCTAGTTAAAACTGACTTTCCACTAAGAAGCCTTTCTCCAACTTAAGTAGCTCTTTGGTTGGAGGAAGGTGCTTTAGGCTGAAGAAGGCTTCAGGTATTGTTTAGTGGAGTGGTAGGATAGTGGTGGCGTCCACCCCAGTAATTCTAGAGGTTGTTACTTTTGACTACATTGAATGAGAGCCAACATGGTCTGGCACATTTGAGTTTCGGACTCAAGTTCCTGCTCAGCTGGGGGTTCAGTAACTTTCTGGAAATGGTGGTAGTAGTAAAAGTAAGAACAAGTCTCTACCTTATAGCTGTTAGATCAGAAAGAGCTAAAGATCTCATAATATTATATTAAAATGTGATATCCATTATTTTCACTGATAAAAATATGGAGGATACTAATTTTTTGCTCCCCTAAATAGTATGAGGTTGATGAGCTGAGAAGAAAGAAAGAGATTACTGTTAGAGGAGCAGATGGGTGCCCGAAGCCTGTGTTTGCCTTCCACCAGTGTAACTTCCCACGTGAGTATTCTGCTATATGTTTAAGCAGAGGTATTGAGAAAGAGGAGAGGATCTTATTTAAGGAAACGTTTATATGTTGCTTTTTGACACCAGGGTATCTCCAGACAATTCATAATAGCCATGAGACAATAATGAATTAATACAACCATGTTCACAATCTAGAGCACAATAAATACAAGTACAGAAATCACACAGTTAATAAAATTAACCAGCAATAGGATTAATACTAAACATTAGGAGAAATGGCCCAGTGTTTATGTGGGAAGGCGTTCCACTGTCTTGATCGCCAGTGAGAAGGTCTTTTTACATGTCACCACCTGCCAGACCTGAAGGTGGAGATACATGCCGCAGGGCCTCGTACAGAGACCTGTTATGAGTGCCCTTGTAGGTTCATGGCAGTATTTCAGTATTTTGGGTCCAAACTGTTCATGGGTTTTAAGAACAAAAACAACGCTTTGAATTAGGCTTGGAAGTAAGTTATTAGACATGGACATTGGCACAGATTGAATATAATAGTGCCAGTGCACTATGCTGTAGATAATAATGTAAAGGAAAAACAGATGGCTACTCCCCTACAAATACAGGTACAACAAGGGAACAAGTCCACGGGAAGCAAACTGCAATACTCAGCAATAAATTTACAAAAGGTATATTCAAAGTGCAAGTGCTATAAATAGTGAAAATTCATACACATTGTGAATTCATACCCATACATTCATTCCATAGACATCACAAATTTACAAGGGAAAATACATCCATATACACTGAATACTAGGGCTATAACTCCATAGGTCTTTTCATGAATTCTTATATAAGGTATTGTGCAAAGACAAACAGTCCTGAGTCCTTCCAGATCTATAAGGAGCGACACAGTTGGAAATGAAAGGCAAAGTTCCAAACCATGCCCAATCTGGGGCCGGCTTCACGCTGCAGATTTCGTGATTCCTTCGTCAGGAGCGTGCAGTTCACTAAAATACAAAGTTCAAAACTGCTTTCATATCCAGAATAATTGTTCTTGTGCCGTGGATTATAACAAAATAAAAATATACCTCCATCAGGTCAGGACAGAGCACAATCCAACGTTATTGCATCACCAACACTCTTGAAAGCCCATAACATGGCGGCTGTGCTTGTTCTCTTACGCAGCCAAACCATTCAACAATTACCCATTACATACTATCCTGGCTGACACCACACAGCCCCTTAAAGGGACCCTGCTCACTCACCCAGATTCTCAACACAGTCACTTTTACTGAGGGCTCAGCTGTCCCCTTAACCCTGTCTCTAAAGCTAATTTCAAAGGAAACACCCGAGGGAGAGGGAGAGACACGAGGGAAACATGTAGCAGGCACATTTTGGACTAACCAAAGTTTCTGAGAACTTTTCAGAAATGTTCCATTAGTGTAGTCTGGAGATCACTAAGCCATGCATTAGGTTCTTTCAGGAAAAGTCACAATAGGTAACTAATCGAAGCTGATAATCTGTAATTCTGGCTGCTACTATCTGTTCATCCAAGAGCATGTTCAGATCAAGTACATCTGAACTGCAATCCGGAGCCTTCAGGTTATAGTCAGCCCAGTCCAAAACAGGTTGAATACAGTCTGGATCACCTGGACCATCAACACCTTTCTCTTACCTAAAGTAAGCTTCCAAGTGTTCTCTTTCAGTTTCTTTATTCACATATCTGGTAAGTCCTCTGCTTCTTCAGGATCAGATGAAACAGTTACATGCATATTGAAGGTATCATTCCACAAACCCTTGATAACTTTTTCTAGAAGTTTCATGTAGATGTTAAATAAACAGAAGATGGAATAGCAGTATAGGACTGGAACCATCATAACACAGTGCTTCAGTAAGGCAATCCATAAACTACCTTGGTGGATAGTATTGAAATCTTAGATTATTTCTTTTGATTATGTTTGGCTCCAAAAGGTAATCTTAGCATGTAGCTTTGGGAAAGCTATGCTTTGATTTTTAATTGTGTGGAAGAAGTTTATTTCAGTAGAACCTAATTCATATAACAAAGGTTATAAATGCTTCACTGTTCTTGATTTTTGTGTCTTTACCTTTAACTTTTAGAATATGTAATGGATGTCTTGATGGACCAGCATTTTACAGAACCAACCCCAATCCAGTGTCAGGGCTTCCCATTGGCTCTGAGTGGTCGTGATATGGTGGGCATTGCACAGACTGGCTCTGGGAAAACATTGGCAGTACGTTGCTTTTTTCATTTTCTGTCGGATCACTTTTCTATGATCTCTTTTGTACCTCAAGGCTAGATCCTGAATTTTCCACACATCTTAGTACTTTCTTTGTAAGCTGTTGTAGGGCTCTTGGTAAATGGCAGGATATATGAAATTGCAGGATAAATGAAATAGAAACTTTAAGGATGATACGACATGTGAGAAATTAACTCTTGTGTCATGAGCATTCAGAAGCATGTTAAAATTACAGAGAGGGGTACTTATACAAGAACTTATTTCTCTTTAGTATATGTCGATGTGAGTGATGTAGCCAACTCTGTGCTTGGCAAATAGTGCAAGCATGTCCCAACCTTCAGCTTATTACATTCATTGTCTGGAAGACCTGCTGTTCCTCTTTCTTTGCTCCCTACACTAGTATAAATATTTAGCTTAGTTCAGCGAGTAGCATCCTGAAACTTCACCATTGTAAATCTGATATTAATGAATTTCTGCTGATCCTATTAGTGCAGCCCTCTGAGGATCAGCTTGGCTGTTCTCAGAAACCGAGGAGACTTGAACTGTATTTCTGAAGTGGGCATAAGATATACCTATCTCTGTTACATTCAAGTGGATGTTCTTAGCTTCTGGTTAGACACTAGTTTGGTTGCTGTTTTGAGGCAGGAATTTAGAAAGGATATACAGCTACTCTAACAACCACTACCTCTTGTGTCCTCTAATTTATGCTATTTCGCCCTGTTTCAGTATCTGCTGCCTGCAATTGTTCACATCAATCACCAGCCTTACTTGGAAAGAGGGGATGGTCCAATTGTGAGTACTTTTTGTGTTTTTGCCTTCTGTGATGTGCTGTATACTGTTTTGTCATCCTGTATTTGTGTGGATCTTGGGTAAACGACAGTTCTGTGAGCTTTCACACTGATGTTTGAGCAGATACCTATTTGTAATGTGGTACTTAATATTCTGAATGGGTTTCTTTTTACAGTGCTTGGTTCTGGCTCCTACCCGAGAGCTGGCCCAGCAAGTCCAGCAGGTAGCTGATGATTATGGTAAATGTTCAAGACTGAAGAGTACCTGTATATATGGAGGAGCACCCAAAGGTCCCCAAATCAGAGACTTGGAGAGAGGTAATGAACAACTGGTTTAGCTTCAGTACAGTCCTAAGCAGTTATACCCTTCTAAGCTCATGAGAGGCAGTTCACCCTAGGTGAATGTAATACATGTATCTATAAGAAAAGGTTGCGTTTGGACTATAAACTCCCCTTAGTTATGGCCATAAAGTAGAAGATTTGTCTATTTAATTTAAATAAAATATTATTCTGCAAGAGACTATTGGTTATGAAATTTTGTAGTCTGTTCATAAATTTTAATTTAACTTGCCAGTATTGAGCACATTCAGTTATGGACTAGAAGAGGTTCAATCAGCTTAATTATAAGCATAGATACGTGTGTTCTGCATGCTTTATAACTGTACTTCTGTGGTGAGCACCTAGTTTCTTGGGGGTAAAGTGTAAATGACTGGGGAAGGCAATGGCAAACCACCCCGTAACAAAAAGTCTGCCGAGAAAACATCATGATGCGATGCCCCCCCATGGGTCAGTACTGACTTGGTGCTTGCACAGGGAACTACCTTTTCCTTTTTTATGGTGAGATCAGATCGTCTAATGACTTGAGTAGAGAATGCAAACCCAGGTGATGGCCGGTTTGACTAGTACAATATTCTACACTTTTAACTTGAATGTCTAAGTGATTGTATTGCCCCTCCCCTTCAGGTGTTGAAATTTGCATTGCTACGCCTGGACGTCTGATTGACTTTCTGGAAGCAGGGAAAACTAACCTCCGCCGTTGTACTTACCTTGTACTGGATGAAGCTGACCGAATGTTGGACATGGGTTTTGAACCTCAAATTCGCAAAATTGTTGATCAGATACGGGTATGTAAAAATTTTATTATACCTTCTTAAATGTTGATTTTTATAAATATTAGCCAGATAACCTGTCCTTTCTCTCAGCCTGACAGGCAGACTCTCATGTGGAGTGCCACTTGGCCAAAGGAGGTGCGCCAGCTGGCTGAGGACTTTTTGCATGACTATGTCCAGATCAACGTGGGCAACCTGGAGCTGAGTGCCAATCATAATATCCTCCAGATAGTGGATGTTTGCATGGAGAGCGAGAAGGACCATAAGTATGGATGCTGCTATACCAGCCTCAGTTTTGTTTTGTTTTTTTGCATGTTCTCAGTGATGATGTTTGGTTAAACCAGTTCAGTCAGACCAGTGAAATTCAACTGTATGTTGACTTTATTTTTATTCTGCTTGCCACCTTCTTAATGGAACCTTCAAAGCAATTTACAAAAAGAAATCCATAAAATAGAGCCACCCATATAAATATTTCAGTAATGCTTAGGACCAAACTTAAAACTTTTTTTTATAAACATCTAGCGGCTGAAAATTTTTTAACTAACTTTTTAATGCACTATTCATAGTTATTTGATGATTGAGTGGTATCAAAATGAGCTTTTCTGCTTTCTGTTCTCTTTAAATAAATAAACGTCACTGTGTATAATGCGTAGGGGATTTCTTTTTGAATCTTTAAATAGACTGATACAACTAATGGAAGAAATCATGGCGGAAAAAGAGAACAAGACTATCATCTTTGTGGAGACAAAAAGACGATGTGATGACCTAACTCGAAGGATGCGTAGAGATGGGTAGGTCTTGTCCTGATTTGAACTGACATATTACAGATGGAAAAACTTTGATAAGCAAAAATGGTCTTTTTGGGCAATCCCTCATTGTTGCAATGGTGATATTCATATTAGTGTTTTCTCTGATTTGTAACAAATCAGGCAGCAAAAGGAGTGATATGGGTTCCTGTTCGAGAAATATTGATTGATGAAGTCTATGTGAGAAGTTAGGCCCTGCATGTTTATAAGACCTTTATGAAAGAAATTTGAAAACAATTGTTTATTAATGAAGTTGGTTACAAATAGTGGGTTATAAGATACCCTGATGGATAAGCTACAGCAGAACTGCATGCATGAGTGAGGGATAAAGTATGAGGAACGCAGTGGAGTAAGTAGTTGAAATTGTATATTAAAATGTAAACTACTTCGAAAGCCTTATGGTTAAAAAGCAGTGGTATATATAATACAAAGGGAACACACTGCCAGTCTGAATGGATAGGTCAAACTCTGAACTAAGAAATAATTAATCACTAATATGATGGTACCCCAGGTCTTCAGAAATATGCAAGCTGTAATTGGACAGCACAGATAGTTAAGGGGAGAAAGCATGCTGTGCTTCCCAAGTATTTACTGGGGCACCTTATTATGGAATTTTTTGTGAACTGAAAAACAGTCTGTAGCTGGGGCAGAGAGTTCTCTGTCTCCTTAGCTTCTGTAGAACCACATTATCCCCCAGTGGTGTTTGGCTGTACATCTAAAAAGCTGCTGTGACTGTGTTAGTGTTTTCTCTGTATCTTAAAGTTGCTGCAGTTCCATGTCTTGTTTACTTAAATTGGCCCATATTCGTTTGTTGTTAAACTGAATATTAAAAGCATTCAAATTCTGAGTCTTAGGCTGTCTAAAACTTCTTTAAACCTTTTGTTTTGGTAGGTGGCCAGCTATGTGTATTCATGGAGACAAGAGTCAACCAGAAAGAGATTGGGTGCTTAATGGTGAGTAGAAGATGACTTGTCTGGTTTATCAGAACACTATTAAAAATGTGTGATTTACAAGCAGTATAGTAACACATGTTCATTGAATCTATATATGTATGCTGAGTGTGCGTACTGTTGAGCTTTTATGAATATTAGTTTCTCTAATGAGTTGACTGCAATAATGAGCATATTTCAGAGCTAGCCAGGGTAAGTCATTTCCTGCAGTCCTAGTGTGGGTTCAGTGCTGAGCTTTCAGGTCTTGTTCTGGACGCATCAGAATCAAAGAGAAATCTGTGTGCGTGCGTTAAACATTGTTTTGTGGCACGTAGATGTATATCAAGATTGGTTCTTTTCTTTCAGAATTCCGTTCTGGAAAGGCTCCTATCCTAATTGCTACAGATGTTGCATCTCGTGGGCTAGGTTTGTACACATGGGCTTCTCTGCCTGCTTCTCAGGTCACTTCTTTAGATTCAGATGTTCTTTTCCCAAAGAATTTAAAGCGTGACTTTCCCCCACATGTAAAATGCCTTTTTTAACCTTAATCTTTTTTTTTTCTTTCATATTCAAAGTCTCTTCCTGCTCCTAACGAACAGGCTTTGGTCTTCAGCAAGGCCTAGGCATGACTAATCGATCGCCAGTGGGGAGAAGAGACGCCAAATTACTCAGCCCAATCCTACCTCACCCTCCTCCTTTCCAGCTCGTTTTGTGTCTGGATGGCTAGGACTGGACTGCATCCAATGAGCTGTTGGTTAGAATTATTAGGTATAAGAGTGAACACCTTAAAAGAAATCCTTTTTCACCCAAATGCATTACTAATGTAATTGCACCATAAAAGCCTTGCTTAGGTGGACCTTTCCCTTACTTTCACCTAGTCAAAGGACAGTATTTCACTAACGTGAACATATTTGGTATTTACCTACACAACTATTCTACCTCACTTGTCCTCCTAGATTGGATTACTGAGGTTATAGTAAAAGCCACCAAGTGCTTTCTCATAGTGAGAATATATCTTAGTTTTCTTTGAATGATGCAAAGTATTTTCTCTTGGATGCTTAAGTGAACAGTCCTTCTCCAAGCATATCTGTACTGTCTGATTCTCCTGTGTTCAAAAAGTCAGACCTCCCCCTCTTTTGTTGTACAAACTTGACTTGTGTGGCAGAGACCATGCCTTGGAGCTGTTCAATAGTGTTGAGTTCCAGTGGGTTGGCCCATTCTGATTGATGTTGTGAGTGACTCTGTGGAAATAATCCCTCAAGTGATTTATAGGAACTTCTTTTAAACTTGTGAATCATTTGTCACTCAAAATTTTTAAGTGCCAAAAAGAGAGCTTATTCATAGTACATCCTAAATATGGTAAACATACTAAACAAGTTGGTAGCCTTAACTCTTATAGCCTTCATTCTCCCATCCCATTCCCTAAATTGTCCAATGCCTCTCTGAGAGATGTTCATATGGACTTCAGTCTCTGTCCTCTGGGGTCATGTCTGGACCTGTGCAGGTAGAACTTGGGCCTGTTAGGAGAAGGGGTAACGCCAGAATTGGGTTTTTCTTTTAAGTGAAAGACAATATTGTTTTCTTTGGCATTCATTTTTAAACAGGCTTGCTGTGTGCTGGTAGCTTCTTTGTGCATCTTGCCTAGACACTTAAAAACAACCCTACTCCTCATTTATACCCCCAAAACAACTCATTTGGATACTATTTAAAGAAAACAGTCTCCCCATTTTGCCTTCTCCGCTTCACTGAGGCTGTGGGGAAAAGGTACCAGAGTCTGTTTCTTGTTACTAAAAAAACATCTTGGCTTGTTTTGGGGCCCAGAATTTGCTGCTTTTATTTTTTAAAAGTTATACATAACCAGCAAATCTCTGGACGAATTCCTCCAAGTTCCTGGAAAGTGAAGGCTTCTACCTAAAATATAGAACAGGGGCGCGCACTTTTTGCCTGAGTCACCAGGGTTTTCCCTCTTCCCAAAGGAACACTGGTTTCAGAAAGCTCCTTCCAGGTAAGTTTGAGTCCCCCATACTGGCTTCTTTGCGAATGAACCCCCGGAAGAGAAGACTTCCCGCTGCACTGTTTCTCATTAAAAATTGGTTACACTTCACTCTGTTAAAGTCAAATCATTAAATTTCTTTTTGTTTGTTTTCTTTAACAGAAACTTTGATATCAGCTGCCGATCACTCAGTGCAGGTCTGGGGACATATCTACATTGGTGGTCGAAGCAGCTCTCTAGATGATCGTGTTTGCTAATTTCAGCCCCTCCCAATTTACGTTCAGACATTCAGTCCTTTTCTGGGGGCATCTCAGTGGGTATGCATCCCCAGATAGTCAGGTTCCTTTTTAGAAGGATCAAGAACTGAATATAATTCCTTGGAAGAAATACTGTGATGAGCACTATTTGCATCAGTGCAAACTAGATTGAGAAAATGCTACTTTTTACTGCATGTTTCCCCTGCGTCCCACGCTACACCCTATTCAAATAATGTACATATCAATCAGCCCTACCTGTCTAAGGTGGAAATTGCCCCACTGCCTCTTGTCCTAGTGTCCTTCCATGGATTTCCTATCCAAATCTATTAATTGATCCCTTCATTGTTAACTGCCAGTTTCTGTACTTTCTAACAAGAAATTCTTAATGGTATTCATTGTGCCTATTTCACTAATGGATGTACTCAATAGGATTCGCTGAGGCCATGTAGCCTGCTGTCTGTCAGACTCCAGTTAAATCCTAGATGTGAATGTACTCAGTGTTTTACCCTGTCCTTCCCTAATACTTGCCCTTTGTGATCTTTGCACCAAGCTGGAGACTCGCGCTGCCCCCTGTGAAATCTGCCTTTTCACTTTTTGGTGTGATTCAGGACTTTGGAGTCTGGAAAGATTGAGGAGCCCCCCCTTGCTGTAATAAGAAACAGACATAACACCCCTTTGCCATCTCTAACAACCCACTTTTGTCCCTCTCCCCCACTCCTTTTATTTGAAATTGATGCAGTCTGGGCAATAGATGCAGCCTTACCCTTTGGATGTAATTTTTAACATCTTCATTTTTGACAATTGCCCCCTTTAAGCCCTGTGAGGGGACAGCAAGCGTTGGAGGACCTGAAACATTTACGTGAACCCAGGTTCTCAGGCGCTTGACAGCCAAATGGGGCTACAGAGAAGCATCTAAGCCAGTTCACAGAGCGAGCGTGTGTGGGGACTTCTCGCTGCCATGGACCCTTGATGCATGCTCCCCGCGCTCCAGTGGTCCCGTGTCAGAGGGCGGAGTTTTCGAAAGGAGGCCGCCAAAAATAAAAGGCAAAGAGACGGGATCGGCTGCAGCGATTTCCCACAGGAGGAGGGAGTGTGCATCGGTCTGGTAACAACAGGGAATGTTTCTCATTTTTAAAAGAAAGTCAATCTGTGTTTTATCTTGGATATAATCTGAATATTCTCCTTAAAATGCAGATTTTTTTGTACATGAGTTGTTAATTTTTAATGTAAAATTGCTTTTCCTTACTATTATTTGGCAGGGTTTTAGCAAAGCATTACACTAACATTTACTGAGTTTCTACCTTCCACGTCTTTGAAATTTCAGGCGCTTTTTCTAGGCAGTGCATCTCATTATCCCCTTTGTTCAAATTAATGGCAAGAAATTTTATGCTAAAAATCTTACCTAGGCTGAATTTTGTGTTATGAATAAATGTTAGTGTTTTGCATATTTTTGGAAACAAGGGAGATTAACATAGTCTAGCCATCCTTTAACTCAAACTGGCAAACTTTACCTCAGCTGTAACTGAGGTCTCTTATGGCTGCTGGGGAGGGGAATCTTTCTTACTGTTTTAGTAATGTTAAAGTTTTGAATTTTTTTTGTGTTATAATTGTGACTGATTGGAAGGTAAGTGATATAAGTAATGGTAGATTTGATAGACTTCTCCTAACAGAGTTAAGGGTGTTTTGCAGTTCTTTCACTCATCCCTTCCATTTTGCTATGTTAAAGGAGTGGTACAGTTGTTTTTTCCTGCAAGTTGAACTGCCTGAAATCCACTGGTTAATGTTCAGAGAGCAGTATTACATGTATGTATTCATGGCATGCCTACAGCAAAGGATGGGTAAATTTCAGAGGAGTGATGAACTGCTTTAACTTCTGAACACACATTTTTGATTCCCATGGGAAATCTACCTAATTAGCCTTCTGCTCTGTTGGGAAAAGTCTATGCTGTCTTTATTCCTTACAGTTACTAACTTTTTTCTTTTCTCTTGTTACTGTCGCATTCGTACTCCCTACCTTCTGTTGGCACATCCTTCCTCCACTACCCTCTCCTGAACCCCTCACTGTGCTTTGGTTGCCTCACAAGATGTGGAAGATGTAAAGTTTGTGATAAACTACGACTATCCAAACAGCTCGGAGGATTATGTGCACAGAATTGGCCGTACAGCCCGTAGCACCAACAAAGGCACTGCCTACACATTCTTCACACCAGGGAATTTGAAACAAGCTAGAGAGCTGATCAAAGTGCTAGAGGAAGCCAACCAGGCCATCAATCCAAAACTTATGCAGCTAGTCGACCATAGAGGAGGTGGTGGAGGTGGAGGTAAATGTTTGGTGGTGGCTGTTTTGGCTGCTTGCTTACTGGTTCTGTTCCAGAGGGACACTTTAATGGGTGATTCAAGTGCTGAAGTGATACAAGGGCCAGTTGCAGAGTAGATTCCACTAGCAATTAGTATAGTGATGGGATATGTATTATCTGTCTATATTTGAGAAGCACATAACCTACTTTTCACAGCAGTGTAAACATAATACAAATTTAAGATGTGATTTTTATTAGCCAGTTTGGTGTAGTGGTTAAGAGCAGCGGGACTCTAATCTAGAGAACCGGGTTTGATTCCCCACTCCTCCACTTAAAGCTAGCTGGGTGACCTTGGGTCAGTTGCAGCTTTTCGGAGCTCTCAGCCCCACCTACGTCACAGGGTGATTGTTGTGGGGATAATAACAACACATTTTGTAAACGGTTCTGAGTGGATGTTAAATTGTCCTGAAGGGCGATATATAAATCTATGGATGAGGATGAATAATAATAATAACAATAAATAATTTGTTAGTGCCTTGGTGATCCTTTTGAGGGCAGAAAGATGGGATAAATTTTGTTAAACAAAGACAAAAATTAAGTAGAATATTCAAACAAAAAGGAAAATAAAAATTATTAGGGAATAAATACTAGTTAAGAGAACCTAACCTATGCAAAAAGGTTTTCACCTCTCAACAAAATGCTACAGAAAAAAAAGCCAAAGCAGATTGCATAAATAAGGGCATTCTGGAGCTCTAATGTCCCAGTATCACTTCTGTATAAGTTGATATCAGAAGTAAAGCATCCTCAGCTAACATTAAAGTATGAGGGAGGTCCATAGTAGAATGTAGAGAATAGTAGAGCAACTGAAAGCTTGTATTTAAGCAGGAGAAATTTAACAGAAGACAAGGAGTGGAAATCCCAGTGTAAGGAATCTGTTCCGTGTAAGAGAACTCTTCCCACTCTCTTCACAGGCAGTGCCATACAAGTTAGACATTGTTCCTTCTGATAGAAGAGGCCCCTTTCAAAGAGCAGAACCACAAGTGACAAAAGGCACAGATTGGACACTTGTCAGCTTCCCTCAAGTTTTGATGGGAAATGTAGGCAGCTTGGCGGAATGTTGGGCAAGTGACAGTTGAAAAGTCCATTGGACAGCAGTCAGAGAGCGAAGCTGCGAGACCAGGATGCCTACATTTCCCATCAAAACTTGAGGGAAGCAGACAAGTGTCCAATCTGTGCCTTTTGTCACTTGTGGTTCTGCTCAAAGTCTCATATCAAATTTACCTTTGCAGCCTTGCTTGTTCTCTACATGAAATCTGAAATTGCTACCAGATGTCTTCCAATCCCTTTGTCCTTCTTTAAAATTTATACCAAACGTCAAACTTAGAATTTAATCATATAATGTGAAGTTACTTAATAGTCGCATGGTGCATATCATGATGTGTTAACAGGCACTCTTGGTTCTAGCATTGTGAATATGGAAACAAAATGGATGTAGAGAGCTTTTATTTGAAATTGAGGTGCCATATTAAAGCTACTCACATCTATCACCAGGTGGTCGTTCTCGTTACCGAACCAGCAATTCCTCCAACAACCCTAATCTGATGTATCAGGAGGAGTGTGAACGAAGGCTCCGAGGAGTTAAAGATGGCCGAAGAGACTCCGGTAGCTTCAGAGACCGTGATCGTGGTGACACTTTTGCCAATGGAGCCAACAAGGCCTATGGTGGTGCATATGGGAGTCCAAATTCTGCCTTTGGGACACAGCAGGGCCAATACGGTTATGCCCAGGGGGCCTATGGAGCTGCTGCTTATGGCACAAGCGGCTATGGGGCAGAATATGGTGCTGCTGGCTATGGTGGAGCCAACACTGCCAATGCTGGGAGAAACTCACAAAGCACCAGCCAACAGCAGTATGCAGGGATGGGCCGTTCAGGCCAACAGCCACAGCCTCTCATGTCGCAACAGTTTCCTCAGCCTCCAGGCACTAACGTGATGGGCTATATGGGACAGACTGCTGGCTACCAATATCCACCTCCTCCCCCACCCCCACCCCCTTCACGCAAATGAGACCATTTGATTTCCTAGTACCAGTCAAGATTTGCAATTTAAGAACCTTCTCTTCTTTCCCCCCATCTCACCCCATAGTGATGTTTTCCATGCAGGGTAGATAAAGAGATCACCATCCAAATTCTACCTTCAGACAGTGGTCCCCAATCCATGTTAATGATTTTGTTTTTAAAATTAGAATTGACTGGAAAACTGACTACGTTATAGACTTAAGAAGTTTGGCCTTGCATGTTTAAAGAATCTGGAATGATTTTTTTTCTTTAAAAAAGAAATGGAAAGGGGGAGAGACACTGCAGGGCAGAAATGTCCCAGCCCAATTTGTCTGTGTGTCTGAGGCTTGTGTATGAAAACTTGCTGCAGAGAGGACATTTTCCATGCTGTGAACATCAAGAATGACGGTGCTATGGAGTGCTCCCCTATTAACAGAAAATAAGAGTGTACTTTCCCTTCAGAGTTAAGACTTCATTTTCTAAAATGAAAATAGAACACGGGTATTTGAATTTGGTATAGGTGAATTTTGAAAATATAATTTGTCTGACTCAGCTCATGGTGTTCCAAACCCCTGTCAGATGTAATAACATAGAAATTAGCACAAAAATTTGTCAGCATTTCTGCAGCTCTTGAAGCCAGGGAGAGGCTGAGGGTGTAAGTATTGGAAGGAAGTACTTTCATCCCAGGTTTAATTGCTAAAAAAATCAGATAGTGAGGGTTGTTTGCTGTATTTCTTTCAAGAGATCATACATAGGTGAAAACTTGCCTCACAAGAGTCAGCTGTTGTGGTTAAAATTGCACTTCAGCAGAAGATAGAAACTTAACCAGACAGTTTCTATTTACTTGGTAATATTTCTTTTAGTATGAAGTACTTAACTGGGTAGGTCCAGGATACCACTGTCCTAAATGGGATGGTTTAGTTTTTATGTTTTAACGGGTTTATTTAGGTCCCCCGGGGGGGGGGAAGGGTAGAGAGATGGGTAATGTGTCTTGGAAGCGGCATTCATGCCCTGATCTGGGCTTTGCTTTTGAGTGAGCTGTCCTTTGCACTCAGCTTTTACAGGTAGGTAGCAGCATCCTAGGAAATTTTAGGCAAGTATAACACTTTTCATTCAATCTCCCCCCCCCCCCCCCGGCTGAGAGAGGGTTTTAGGTGGGTGGGTGGGTGGGTGGGATGGGATTTTTCTTCTAGTACTGAGGCTTATGTGTTGTGACTATTAGCAGAATGGCTGATGATAGTTGGTCTTATAGCACATCACTTGTCACGTTCAGATAACATGGCAGGAGATACTTGTGTACTGATTTTGAGAGGCATAAAGCTTGTGCTGCAAGATTGACTACCTTATTTTCTGTTTGAGGGAGTACATAGTTCAAACAAATAAGATTGGCCAGTTAATTTATATTGATTAGGGGCTGGCTTATAAAAATTGGCTTTATGTTTGTGTTCCTCAGTAGAGAGCAGGATGAGGAATGTAGACCACTTACGTGTCTGCACACAGTGTACAGGTAGGTTGTCGGCGTGAGGGGAATATTGCCAGTTTAAATTCCTCTTGTCTCATTTGACTTCTGTCAGTTTAGGACTAGAAAATCAGAAAATACTTGATATGGCTGGCAAAAAGCTGCAATGCAAATTAACATTTATTTACTGAACCCTAATCTGCATTTCCTTCATGAAATATGTCATGGAGCTATCTTTTTCGTTCAAACAAATTAATCTACAGGCTATGGGGATGTGGATAAGACCACATAACTTTTGCTCTGTTTTCAAAAGGGTGTCAGGACTGCTGAGTGGTCTTTGTCTTTCTTCAGTATCTCTGCAGATACAGAATGTTTGGGGTTTTGTAGTGCTTATTGTAGCTTGAAGACTGCTGCAGCCTAGAGTCTCTCATGCTCAGCCAGAGTATTAACCATTGAATGCTTTGTGGCATGTACTGCTCCTGTCCCACGTGGAACTGCTTGGTTCCACATACCAGCTAGCCTTGTTGACAAAGCAGGCATGTCAGTTTTTTTTCCCAGTAAGCATTTATGGAAAAAATCCAATATATCTTTTTCCTGATAATTTACTGTGTGGGCTTTTCTTAATTGAAAGGTTTAGGGGCTTTTCTGGTAGGATCAGTACTCTTTCAACCCTGACTGGTATTTAAACACATTCCTGTTGTATTAACAAAGACTTGAATGGAGAGATTCGTAGCTCTGTGGTGTTCAGGCACAGTATACTAAAAGCTATGTTATGATTAGTTTATAAATTGTTCTTTTGATACCATCTTGTTTTCTTTTGTAGGTATGAATAAAACACTGTTGTCAAAGTGCAAACTGTTGTCTTCAAAATTTTGAAATTTAAATGTTCATATTTCCCACCTGTTCCTGGTTTAAAATATTAGAAGTACCCAGTTCAGTGGTACAGGTTGTCCTGTATGGTCTCTCCCCCCCCCCCCCCACACACACGCACAGAGTCCAGTTTCAAGATAATTGGTACATTTGTTTGAATGGTTCTGTTTGAACCTGAGACAGAATTCAGTAAACATACAGGACTACCAGATCAGAATAGTCAGTTCCAAGGCATCAGAAGCAGCAGATAGAACAGAGACCTACTGCTTTAAGGGTATAATCCATAGGACCAAACTCTTGACCATAACCTGGTGGGAAAAGGGGAGAGGAGAGTACTTGTGCTTCCCCATTTCCAGTTTGCTCATTAACTACAGCTCTTTCAATGTTGAAATAGTTAAAAGTTTTGAAGTAAGGAGCAACATACATACTTACTTGCTTTGTGTTCCTTACAGATTTAAGCCCCTAGTGGGGTTATGCTACATTGCTATGGTCTTTATTATTTTTAGTGGGCTGCAGGTTGTGGTGGCCTGTGTGTAAAAAATGTTACAAGTTATTTTTATTTAATGCTTTAGTTAAACCCTTACTTGGTTCAGACTCATTGTTTCCCCACATGAGCTAGCAGTGTTGTGCCAGACTGCAGCAATTTCAGACATAACTAAACCAAAAATATTTAAATGATTTGACCTGGCATCTACTTAATTAGGATCAGCCGAATGAAATATCACTCCCAAAACATTTGTCTGTGGCAACACTAAAGAAAATGGAGACCAGAGCAGTATGAAGTGTACTACTTTATTTGTTAGAAGCAGTTTAATTACCAAAGGAATGCTCCATATAAAAGATTGCTTTAATATAAAAAAATGCAAATGCTTAAGTATTGCTCAACACTGAAGAATCGCTAGCCATCCAGACCTCAGTCTTTAGGTACAGTCTGAAATTTGCTAATCACAGTGTAGAGGAACAGGCAAGTTCTCAGAAGGATAGCTGAACCACATGGCAGGAAAAAAAAATCCTGCAATCTTGAAGGGTCTTCAGGAACATGCTTTGCTTATGTACCTCTTCAGATGGGCATTGGGAGGCTCAACTTCTTTCCTTTCAATACTGCAAGAGAAAAATTGTGCTCCATGTGGGAAAAGAATAGCAAATTGAACAAGCCTCTGTAGTGACGCTTAAATGGTGCCCTTAATTTTAAGGCTGCTTTATACATTATAAAACTACAAAAAAAGGAAACCTCTGTGTAGAGGATGACATTCCAACTAAATGAAATCTGGGCTGAGCGTCTGTCCTTGAAGCCTGGGCTTGGTAAGAGCCAAAAGGCCTCTAGCACTTGTCTGTTAATGACTTGCAACCTGTGGCCTTCTGATACACCAGTCAAGGATGCCCTTTGGGTGTATCAATTGTTTAACTGAAGACATTGGATTGTATATTTTTATTATAAACAATGCAAACTTGTGTATCTACTATAAAAGCTGCTTTGAGTCCCCAGAGTGGAAGAAAAGCAGGATAAAACGTTTTAAGTTGTCACGCATAGTAGGAACTCACAGGAAATGACCCCATCTTTTTAGTCGTTACAAGTTCTTAACAAATGGTGGTTGCTGCCCTGCTCATTCACTCCTCTACGCAATTTGAAATTTGTCGGGTTCAGAAGCTTAGAGTTGTATTTCAGATTGTCATGATGTCTACAACTCCAATTTGCCCAGACACCTGCATCTAGATGTCCCTGCAAATGGAAGCTTGATAGAAAGCTTCCCATTTTAGGGTATTTTCAGTTGCATTTCATGAGTCGGGTTCCAGAAATAACAAATGATATACCAATAAAAGACAAACCTATTTAGTGAGAAAGCTTCACGCAGCCTCTTTATCAGCAATTTTCACTCAAGATCTTACCTTTAGTAACGTAGAGGTAAAAAAAGTCACAATAAAAGATAGTCTGTACAACTCCAGAAACTACAGCAATTTGATCATAGTAGTTTTCTGTTTGGTAGCGCCAGATCCAGTTGGCTAAATAGAGGGCACGGTAGAGGCCTAAGAAGAAAAGATAGTGTGTAGTGATAGTCTCTGCCTCCCCTGTTTTGCTAATCATGAAAAGCTGCGGAAGTATAGCCACCGATTCCAGGTAAATTGAGAAAGTCCAGAGGACCTGAGGAAAGAAAATAAGATCAGGTTAGTTTACCAGGCCATAGAGCATAAGTTTGAGCTATGTTAGGGGCTTCATCAGGATAATTTTTGTATAAATTCAGATGCCACATGAAGGAAACTGCTGTGATCACCTGCATCTCCCCTGTAACACACACGGCTTCCTTACCTCTAAAGGAGTGAAATTGTGGTTTTCCAGAAATGACAGGCCTGTGACAGGGATCAAAAGGAATTCAAGGCGGAAAGAGTCATTCTCTTTGTCAAAGGTTTTACAGAATTTCCCGTAGATAAGGTACACAGTAATGTAGGCACAAATTAAGAAAACAAGCTGTGAAGGGAAAAGGAGAATAATAAAAAACGGCTTAGTCTTGTATTTGTCTTTTTTACAAATGTCTTTCGGGATTGATCTGGAAAAACCTTTGAATTTGTTACCTTTATTGCTCTTCAGCAATTCAAAGGCCAGACTACAGATTTGTTCTCATTAGCTTCTATTTTGCCAAAATACCTCCAGATTGGTATCTTTCTTGCAGTAGCCGCCCTACTGTGAAGTTTCTAGGAACTTGAGAGAACTAAGTCCTACTGTGAAGTTCCCTTTCTTGCTTGTCTTTGGACGGTTGCAGGAGGGTCTTGGCAATGTCTCTAAACAGATGCAGTGCTCCAGTAGGTATACTAGACAGGACAGCTCTGCTGATCATACACTGGGGGACAGGATTTGGATGGGCTTTGTCCAAATTTAAAATATCATTTGCACCTTTGTGATGGAAACAGGGCAGGTGGCAAAGGGGGGTGGGGTAAGGAAAATCCATACAAACTCTCGCCCTTACCTTCATGACAGTATTGTAGATGGAGATGAAATTTGTGAATAAATCAAGATAGCGGCTTGTAAAAACAACTGCAAAAAGTACTTGGCTTTTTCCTGAGATACCTGCAGACCACAAGAGAAAGTTGATAAAATCAAAAGAAGGGGGGGAACATCTTGGATTCTTGACAGGTCGGTAAAGATGCAAACTTAGTGGAAGGAACAGCTTTCCATCAGAGGTTTGTGTAAGTTCTTGTAGTTTTGGGGAGTGTTATTTTCTCAGAACTGACATAAAGAAAAATCAGAAATCTCTGACTAAGTGTCTAGGAAATAGTGTGATAATCAGAAGAGTCCAATCTCAGCAGATCTCCGAAGCTAACCAGGGTCAGCCGTAGTTAGTACTTGGATGGAAGTCCACCAAGGAAGTCGCTTTGTGGAAGCAGGCAATGGCAAACTACCTCTGAAAGTCTCTTGCCATGAAAACCCAATGGATTTGCCATAAATCAACTTTGATATGGTAGTTAAAAAAATATCTCTAGTGTGAACAGCATCGGACTGAGATAACTGCTTCTAGGAACTTGAGAGAACTAAATCCTGCTGTTTAATTTCTTTGTAAAATAGGCATTTGTTCTATACAAAGGTTTGTCAGCATTCTACAAGGCCCCATATATCCATCTCAGGTTGCAGTCTTGGTCTCTGAATTACATACAAGAACCTGTTTCCTCAGTCATTTTTTGCTAAATTTTCTCTGGGGAAACTTCACCCTGCCACTCTATAAGGTCATATGCCAAAAGTACTATGGGAAAAGGAACTACATTGACATAAATAAAAAGCACTGAAGCACTACCACAATTGAAGAAATAATTGCAAAACTGATTTCTGTAGTCAGTTTATTCAGTACAGTGTTAAGAAGTTTCGCCTCTGGAATTTACTTTGTGAAATAGCTCTTGCATAAGTCACAACTGATTTATAGCAGCCCCACCAAGAGGCTTCCAAGGCAAGTTAGAAGCGGAAGTGGGTTACCATTGCCTTTTTCTACAGAGTCTTAGCGATCGTCCATCCAAGTACTGACTAGGGGTGCACACCAAGAAAGTTTCCATTTTAGTTTTGGTTCTGGGGGCGGTCTGGAATTATTCCATTCCATTACTAGTTTGTTCTCAGTCAGCCAGTACAAATGATCTGTTTGTTTTTTCCGTTTTCATATGTTGTAGTCAGTTGCCCATGTGTTGGGCAGACATGCACAAATGCATACTGTTCTTTTCAAGGGGGTGGGGTGGAGAAATGAGGCTCTAGGGCAGTTGTTTTCACACTTAATAAAAAACAGCATCAACCATTAGTTTCCCTCCCAGTCTAAACCATCGATACACTGAGTTTTTCCTCAAGCACAGTAACACACACACACAACAGACCTGTTGAGGGCAAATATTGCTGGGTGGAACAGCAGCAGCAGGGCATTCCCAAGTAGGAGTGCTCCAGCCAGTACAGTGCAGCAATATTAAAAACAATCCTGCTCCATGTTCACTTTTTTTCTTTTTCTATTACCTTTGTATTCTGCTGTTGCTGCTATGTTTCATTATGCTTTGTAGTTTTGTTCCCATTATGAGGGACGAATCTAAATCTTTTTGATGCTCAGTGTTCCACTGTAAAATGAGGCATTGTCATTGCCAGTCTTCTCCATCACCAAGTACAGGGAAGTAGAATGATTGGCTGAATTCTCCCTGCCCCTGTTCGTCCAAACAAACCTATATTTTCCTCGTAAGTTACTCTTTTGCTGTGGGGGCAAGCAGGATTGTTTTTGAAAGGGGGGGAGTAAGTACTTTTGCCATTTGACTCCAAAAAAGAGAGCCCGGAAAGACTATGAAAGCAATCCTAAACAGGTCTACTCAGATGTAAGTGCCTCCCAGAGAAGAGTCCTTCAAATTGCTGCCTATTAAGTCTTCCAAATGAGGGGAGGAGTCTTCCCCTGCCAGGACCCAATTCTCAGGAAGGGAGAGAATTTCATTTCTTGGGTAGCTATGAGGTGGGTGCTCACACACATTGGTCTCATTCCCCCTTCCTGCCAGCATAGTTCAAAACAATGTCCCTCTCCCCTTGGAATCTGATTGGCACTGTTCTGGAAAACAAGCTACTGCCCGGTGAGGTGAGCCCAGTGCCTGTCTGCTGCTGGAAGGTACGAACCAAGGTACAGGGGGACGTAGTTGTGAATGTCCTGCATTGTGCAGGGAGTTGGACTAAATGACTCCTAGAGGTCCATTCCAACTCTGATTCTATGAAAACAAAACACACAAAACTTTTTGGTGAGGGGGATTTTTTACAATTTCGTTTCCTGGATCTGGTTCAGCATTCCAGAAGCTGCTTTAACGAGACAAACCTGTGTGTAATTTTGGCTCATTTTTTCCATTGTGCACACCCCTAGTACCCACCATGCTCTCAAGATCTGACAAAATCCGGCTATACCATGCTGCCTTCCCAAAGTGGCTCTTGGTGTTCTAGAAAACCAACTGTCTCTAGCAAAAAAAAAGGTGCAGGTAGGGTAGCAGAAACAACTAGTTGTGGAAGCACAGGAACCAGATTTACTGGCATGGAAAGGAAGAGGCAGAACTGGCAGAATTAGGCTCCAGTGTGGAATTGGCCTCATCTCACCTGAAGTCATCTCCAAGCATTTCTGAGTGTTACAAGTGCCTGTTCACTTTCCTGGCTGTGCAGACCCTGAGACTCGTGGGCCTGTCCTGTCAACCTCACTGTGTGGCTATTCCAAATACAAAATCCTATTACTTGTTTCTATAAAACCCTATTGTAGCAAGTGTAACTATCCATCTGTATCTGTCCCAAACACCCAGAATATGCATTTGCCACAAGCAGGAAACAGTATCTGGTGATGGGAACAAGAGCAGGCTCCTGCTATCTACCTGTGTAGCAGTTAACAATCCTCACCGTGGGTTTCCTGTTTAGTCCACTTGCTCTCAAGGGTAACAGGCCCAGCACAGGGCTCTTCCTATGTTGCCCTGCTGCTATGGAACAGCAGGGGGGAGGCAAGCCCACCTACTCATGGGGTCTTCCAGCAAAGCTGTAGGATAGAAGTATTTAAAAGAGTTTACGGGGTAGTTTGAACAGCCCTTGGCTGTTTTCTACTGTCTGTTTAAATTACTGGTTTTTAATTATGTGTTGTTTGAATAGATAATTATTTTTATTGTATCAATTGTTGCCACCTGCCTCGGGTTAGGAGGAACTATGTTGGGAGCAAGGTGGAGTTCATAAATATGCTAAATAGATAAATTAGTTCCAATAATGCAAGCCACTGTTGGTGAATCTCATCTCAGCCTTCTCTGCATTGGCATCTGCTCATCCAGCCAGGGTAACTTCGAGAAAAATTGAATTACATAAAATGCTAACCTATTAAATCTAATCAGTAGTTTTAAAAACTTGAAATACATTATAGAGCAGTTAGCACATAAACTACAGTTTAGTGTGCTTGTGAATATCAGTTCTTTAGTTTTTAATTATAAATCTACCTAGGAATGAAGCAGTAAGTGCTGTACCTAAGTTTTTTCTGATAGCTGAAAATTGCACTGGGGAGGGGGGAGTTTAAAATAGAAACCAAAAAGGGAAATACAGTATTTCAGCTGTATTTGGTGGATGCAGTATGTAGAATTCAGTACTATTATGCAGAAAAAGAAGAAACTGATATTTGTAGAGGAAAAGGCACAAAAATGACACAACTATAATACAGTTTCACTGGTCATTCCAAGAGTGTTGTGTAGTTGTTGGAGTGTGGTTATAGGGTCTGGGGGGGCACAGGTTCAAATCCTCATTGCCATGGAAGGTCACTGGGTGGCTCTTAGCCAGTCACTCTTTTAGCCTATCCTACCTCATAGAATGGTGTTTGAGGATAAAATGGAGGTGGGAAGAATGATGTCTGCCAATTTGGGTCCCCACTGGGGACATAAGCAGGCAATATAAATATTTCAAATAAATACTGCATAATGATTTTCCCTCCCTTCAGAGTTCCTCAAAATTTCAAGTAATCCATATCAGGCTTAATTTCTCCGTCTCCCCAAGTATACATATAAGCCGTTTCGGTGGTGTGGTTGAGAGTGATGGTACTCTAATCTGGAGAACCGGGTTTGATTCCCCACTTGATTCCTCCACCGGAAGCCAGCTGGGTGACCTTGGGTCACTCACACCTCTCAGGAGCTCTCTCAGCCCCACCCACCTCACAGGGTGTTTTGTTGTGCGGGTAATAATAACATACTTTGTAAACCACTCTGAGTGGGTGTTAACTTTTCCTGAAGGGTGGTATATAGATCAAATGTTGTTGTTGTTGTTATGAAGGTATTACATTTGCCATAATGGTGTGTATTATATAATATACTTTTGTCATAAATCCAAGCCTCAGCATTGTGCCTGGAGGAAAGCAAGCATCAATTCCTGTCAAGAAGGCAGAGGTCTAAACATATAAGGCCTTGTATGGGAAGGGAGAGTGTTCACTCACTGAAACTGAAAAGTAATGAGGCTGCTTTGGAGGGAGTTGATCCCGCTGTGGGGTGAGTCTAGGGTTACCAGGTCTCCCTGGCAACTGTTGGGAGGGTGGGAGGCGAGCACAAGAGCATGCACGCTCTTCACGCTTAGGAATCAGCCCAAAACACTATTTTGGGCTGATTCTTAAGGAATTGACCCTGGCGTAAAGAGTGCAGGTGTTCTTGCCACCCGTGCAGTGATGTGACTTCCAGTAGTGGAGAGTGCAGCGTGGAGTGCAGCGTGGAGGTGTGTATACCATTTGCCCAAGATGCCTGCTGGTGGCAAGCAGTTGCTGCATGGGTTGCCTCTGCCTGCCAATCACCAGCGATTGACAGGCAGAAAAGCAAACTGCGGGGAGTTTGCCCATGGACACCTGGCAACCCGAGGTGAGTTTGCCTTGGGATCAGGTATTGAGACCGAAACAGGAACCAGGTAAGGAAGTCACGTTAGGGAACTTTGTTGTTTTCAGCTGTCATCTTTTTTGTGAGTTCTGCCCTGTGTGATTGTAGTGTCCCTATATTAATTCTGCCCCATTTTTATAACTTTTCTCCTACTGGTTTATCTGCTATAGTATTTGTGTAATACTGTTTCTTGTTCACTCTGCATAGGCTCTTCAAGTCTCAAATTGTGCCACGCATCAGGGCCTGCCCTAACTAACAAAGAGGTTGCCTGGGGGCAGGGATTATGCTCTAGGCCCTTTCCAGTAAAGCCCTAGAATCAGAGCAATGGCAGTCAGTTAAGACTTTTGCCCACTCCAGGGCTGAAAAGGAATAGGAGGGAAGGAGGCCATGTAAGGAAGGAGGGAGGGATCCCTGGAAGGGATGTCCTGTCCACGGTAAAACCTGCATGGACTCACCTCTTTCTACAACTGTAATTGGGCAACCAAGGCAATCTTATACTCTCTGATCACGCAACCAGCTGCCTCGCCAGGGCTAAGAGTGTCATGGTTCTTGCAGTCCTTTGCTCAACCAGCAGAGAGGTCAAATGAGCAACAATAGCTGCAGGAACAAAAGCTTGCTTAGCAACCCTGGCAGACTCTCCCACAGCAATTTTGTAAACACCGTTGCCATCCTCTAATCACAAGATTGCTCATGATGATTCCCCCACATTAACCAAGCAGGGAAGATGCCAAAGAATGCATGGCAAAATCCACAATGACCCCATGACATCACAGAATGCAGGAAACAGACTGCGCAAACAACAAATAGCTTGAAAGTTATGCCGAAATGTCTCCTCAGTGTAGACCTCAAAGAGGCACTACGATTGTGACTGTCATCTCTAGCCAAAAACTCCAGGGCTCCTCACAGTCTGCAAGGAAACACTATTCTGCCAGGCTACCAGGGCAAGAAGGAATGGCATTCCAGCCCGCTTCACCTCTATAGCTCAGTTGACTGGAGGCATGCATGAAGAATCCCATGGTATTCCCCCAACTAAATCTCAAGTTCTACCATGGAAAAATGCTCTCAATGCATTCATTGGAACACTTGGTGCAACAATTGTCTCAACTAAAGTTGTATTCGTACCTGAGTGAGAGGAACGTGTGTGTGCAGTGCACACACCTCACTTCCCTAAGGTCTGATTTAAATGGAACACTGGCTGAAGCAAAATCATTCTCCTGTGGGACTTTGCACTTCTAGAGTATCTCGTTTAAATTAGGCAGTGAGCAACTGCATGCAGCTGGTTTTGCTCAGCACAGTTGAGCTAGGAATGCTCACGACTGAGGGAAGCCTGTACAGCGCAGGTGCAACCCAGCTGTTTTACCCCCTTCTGTGTGGACATGTAATGCCTGCCCACTATGAGATCCAGAAGAGAGCCTCAAACCCTAAGTTTCCAAGAGGAGCCCCGTCACTCTGAGCCATCTCTGCTCTGTAAAAACATTTGCGTGAGAGAAACATGGGAAATTGAAGTTACTTCTTGAGAGAGGCCAGTTGTAAAATGGTGGTTGCTGGTGTGACTTGAGACATATTAAAATTTCTTTCCAGTGACTCTATGTCTGCTGTCCAAATCAACCTCTTTTGCTATAAAAGTGTTTCTTTGGTCAAGGAAAAAATCACTTTCACCAAAAAAATCCTGCATTATAGGTAATGTTTTCAAAGTAACAGATGGAGCCATTTGTGAGGAAGCAGAGATCTCATTTGCGTGGTTTCAGGGCAGCTGGAGTCCTACAAAGAATGTCACTTTGCTTCTGCCTTCTGTCACTCTTCCATTTCCTGTCTTCCCTTCAGCTCTGAACTCTGTTAGCTTGTGACCTGCACCTGCTGCCTCCTTTGCTTCTCTTTTCTTGGCCTTTTTTTTAAAAAAAAAAAAACAACCCTCATCTTTAATATGGATTTTGTCCTTTCTCCTCTCACCAAAGTTTCCAGCCCATTTGGGGCCTCTTCTCAGTCCTCAATCTCCTTGACCTGTTTGCTGGTAATCCACCTTGAGTCTCAGTGAGAAATGCAGATTATAAATAAAAAAAATAAATCTGTACTTCAGCTGGTTTCAAATATGGCAGCCAGTTTGTTAACTGCAACACAGAGCATATTAGGTCAATGTTAAAATATTTTCTCTGGCTTCCAATTTGTTTCAAACTTGGCTTTGATAAACATAGCTTTGACCAGGATTGCTTATTTTCATAGGAGTCTGCCTATGCCGCAACATCATTTTCTAAGGCTCTGTTCCAGGGACAGGGGCTTTTTGGTGGTGACACCCATAACCTGCCCAGAAAAGTTTGCTTGGCACTGACTGTATTGTCTTTAGATTCCAAGTTAAAATGGTTTTATTTGCCCAAGCATCTAATTACTAATATACTTGGTTTCTTATAAGGTTGCCAATCTCCATGTAGGGCCTGGAGATCTCCTGGAATTATAATTAATCTCCAGACTACAAAGATCAGTTTCCCTAGAGAGGGTGGACTCTATGGCATTATATCCCACTGAGGTCCCTCCCCAAGCCCTGCCCTCTTCAAGCTCCTCCTCCAAATTCTCAAAAGAATTTCCCAACCTAGAGCTGGCATCCCTACCTCCCTTTTTGTTTGTATTTGAATTTGAATGCTTTGATACGCTTTTTAGACAGAGTTATGTTTTTTTTTTAAATTCTCTTGGCTTATTAAGTCAAGTAGAAAGGTGGGATACAAATGTGTTAAATAAATACTGATATGCCTTGAATCATTTGTCAGGCTTCCCTAAGTGCATGTTGTGCTGTCCTTGAGGACATCCCTGGGTTGGGTGGAGAGACACGTCTGAAGTTCTACACTTCCCAGCCATGGGATCCCAGCTCAAACTTGGATGACGGCATGCTGAGAGAGAGGGCTTAGATCTCCTTCCCCACCTAGGGTTGCCAGTCTCCAGTGATGGCTGGAGATATCCTGGAATTACAACTGATCTCCAGGCGGCAAAGATCAGTTTCCCTGGAAAAAATGGCTGCTTTGGAGGGTGGACTCTATGTCATTATACCATTCTGAGGCCCCTCCCCTCTCCAAATCCTGTCCTTTCCAGGCTCCACCCCCAAAATCTCCAGGAATTTCCCAGCCTGGAACTGGCAACCCTACCCCACTCCTCTTTCTTGACTTGAAATAGCTCAAGCAGTGCTTTTTGCTGTTGTGGAAAAAATATATGCAGACCTCAGTGGGACCCAAAGCATCCTCTGGCATTTAAGGTTGGGAAAATTGCACAGGGAGGAGGTCTAAACTTCCCACTGTATGTGTGCTGTGGTCCCAATCCAAATCAGGTCTGCACATGCCTGGGAAATGCAGAACTTCAGAACACATCTCTCCACCCAATATTATGCCATTTATGGGATACATTCTGTGGGTGTCCTTAATTGGCTAAGTTTCATTGGCCTCTTCAGGTACAAGAGACCAAAGGTCTCACTGATGAATCTCCTATATATTGTGTGGTCTTTAACAATGATGCTCTGTGTCTCATTGTTCAACCTCAGTGCAGAAGTGCAGAGAGGCAGGCTGCACAGAAATAATTCTTGTGTAGAATTATTTCTGTGCAGCCTGCCCCTCTGCACGTCTGCACAGACAGAAGGGACAGAAACTTGATTTTGTGTGCTCTTTTTCTACTACAAACCTATCTATTTATCATGACTGCAGGATATAGAAGCACACACCCATCAGGAACTGAGATATACTTGTGCCACTTTGCCACATCACAACATCGCTCCTCCCAAACACAGCCTTGATTCCTCCTCCAAAGTGGAAAAAAGAATTAGGGTGGGATGGGCTTGTATGTAGGAAACTCTAGTCACGCAGAGAGAAGTGTTTTAAAAGAGCCATCTGATGAAAAGAAGGATTTTAAAAGAAAAGTGGAGGTAAAGGCAATAAAATCAAGGATGAAAAGAATTAGCATTCAGTTGGGGCACTGAAAGCTTCCCCCAAGACCTTAATTTCTGGCTTCAGTGTATTTATTGGTAAGGCTAGAGTCAAAGGACTGCTCCAGGATATAGTATTGATTCAAGTGTTTAAAAGCAGAATCAAGACCCTTTATTATGTTACTTTTTATTGTCTCAAAATAACTTAACATGTAGATGGTCGCAAAGAAACATAACTTGTGACCCAAAACATGGAGGATGGAACGGGCTGCACAACTTCTTCCCACCCCACCCCCTCTTTCTAAATGGCATGCCTGCATTTTCTCCCATTTTATGTACAAGGCCTATATCAGCCTGGCTGGGGCAGGTTTCTGTTCACTGAGGAGAGTTCTGTGAGGGAGTGAAAAGCTGCTTCAGCTAAACTGTAGCATTTTAGTCCAGTGGCACCTTAGGGAACAGTAAAATTTTCAGAGTGTAAGCAACTGAGAGCGAGCTTCCTTCTTCAGACATAGTGTCTAAAGAAGGGAACTCTGGCTCTCAGAAGTTTACACTCTGAAAATCGTGTTGGTCTCTAAGATGCCACTGGACTAAAATCCTGCTGTTCTACTGCAGACCAACACGGCTACCCACCTAACTACTTTCAGCTAAACTGTGACTCTTCCATTTCTGCTGATTGTAATAGGGATTCTTACTTAGACGACAAGGTTGGACATTGGAGTTGTCCTTCTGCAGTTTTGATGTACAAGTACCCCAAGGTTGAGGATTCCTTCCCTTTGCGCCCCTCGAAAGAAAACTAACTCTGCTGAGGGGCAGGGATGTTTCAGGTAATGAAGAGACACAGAAAGAAAGCAGAAGTCACTACAAATTCCCACTTTACACGAAAATCAAAAGAAATCTGTACATTAAAAATGTTATGGGAATGCATAGTAACCTTTTCCGAGAGAAATCTCTGTCCCCTCCTCAGGAAGGATATTTGTTGACTGGAGTGGCCCTACATAAGTTATGGATTGCATGCAGTCCTGTTTTCTTATTTCTTCCCACCCTTATTTTATTTTAAGTCAGTTATGCTTTGTTATTCTAGTAAACTCCTAGTAAACATCTAAGTGAGTATTTTGGGCAGCAAGTTAATTCATAGCTTTGGCTGCTCCCTCCTTTCCCTTCACATTGTTTTTCCCTTGTCAGCAGGATGGAGGGAAAGGAGAACAGACTTACCAGAACAAGACTTTGATCTCCATATCTTCACCAGCAACATGATCATAGCTAATAGATGAGACACATCCCCCAGGATCCGAAATACATTCATTGTGACTCAAGAACACCTCAAAGGGGTTAGAAGGAAAACTGCATAAGTAATTTTGAGGAAGAAGAGATCTGTTTGAGCTTCTCTTAACTTTCTGGCTCCGTCCCCACTCAGATCTCAGACAAGGACGATTCCCTTCCTCCTTCCTCAACAGCTAAATGATGCCTTTCCATTAAATTTACTTGGTTATTTTGTAGAAAAGAAATAGCCTTTTCTTCTCCTGGTAGCACTGCGTTCAGATTTCTTCTCCTAACTGGAAATCTTCTACTTGTATTTAAAGCCTTGGTGTATTAAAACTAGTCTCTGCTTAGGCTAAAGAAAGTTCATTTGTTCTTCTGACTTGTGCGCTTCTTCTGTGGGAAGTTTCCTGCCTCCTTTAAGTTGATTTGTTCTCCTGACAGAATAGTGGAAGCACATCACAGTCTAAACTTACTGCAGAGTTCCAAGACCAGCACTGGATGACGTGGCGTGGCTGCTGCTCATATGGGTAGGGTGGAGGAAGAGGCGGGAACAAGGAGGCTGAGCTGAATTTTCTCCTGCATCCCTCCAGCTTAACTTCTCAGGTTACAGCCTAAAATGTCCTTAGAGAGGAAAGGGGGGGATTCCTTTTGCAGTTCCAAAGGGGAAAGTATCAAAATTGCTCCAGCCTTCCAAGTTGGGAAAGGCAGGTAGGAAAGGCCTGTCAGATCAACAGAGGACTGCTTTTCTTCCTTCACAACATTCTCCGTATTCTGTGCAAACTACTTTAAATTAAGTGATTAGTTGAGGCATCAGCGCCTGGTTGTTTTCTTCACTCCCAATGATTTGTCTTCCTTTCATTCCAGTGTATTGCTATCAAGAAATATTTCTTGGCATTTGTGGGTGTTTGACCCATAGTACTTGCACATGTGGGGAAGAGGGATATGCATACATGGAAAACACGGAATTCTCAGAAACTTTAAGAAAACACCAGTATAATTGATAGTGTCTTAGTGGTGCCCATGTTCCTATAATATGCACATATGTTAATCCATGCATGCACATACACCTGCATACAAGCACCTACAGTCATCCGCTGTCCTCTAGCAGCACCCTAAGTAGTGATCTTATCAAGCTACTTTCCATTGCATTTCTCCCTCTCTATACAGTTCTCATAACACCAGTCTCCAGTTCACAGGAGGGGGAAAGGCTGGGGTTCATTGATTTCTGCCTGAATATGGTTAAAGCTAATTGCACTATTGCTCCCATTTTCTGAATGGGCAGGGGAGGAGGGGCAAAACAATAAACCATTAAAAATAATCTGTGATAGGTCTTTCAGGGCTGTTCTGCACAGCGACACTTTCTTTCAGAAGCCCTGTTGTTGCTGTAGCTGCCATTGCAGCACAGTGGCAACGGGGCTTCAAGATGGTAGGTTTCCGCACATTCCCCACCCTAATCCTGTGGTGGCCATTCCTCTACCATGTCACTAGGGGGCTTTTTCAAATATTTGTTCCCAGTAACTGACTTGTACCATTTTACTGGTATATCACTGAGCCAATTACATACATTGGGGTGGATGGCTAATGCAGGGTCTGACTTTTCCTGCACTCCTGGCAGCCATCTAGGCTTTTCTGCGATCTTCCCCAAAACTTCACAGTAAGATTGCAAAAAAGCTGGTGAAAATCTGGAAGGTGCAGGAATCCATGATGATGTGGGGAAGCAGGGAAAACCCTTGCTTCCCACTAGCAACAAACCAAGGGCAAATATCCCATGTGGAAAATGTCACTATGAGGGATTTGGATTCTGTTTGTGTTTTGTGTTCAGCCCTCAGTTGTGATTTGTACAGTATGAGCTGATGGGTGTGCTCAGCACTTTGAGGGGGGAAAACCCCCACAAATAGCCCTACCCACTGTTCTCCACCACATTCCCTTTTCCTCTTTGCTGTACTGAGTTCCTGACAAAAATGTAGGGTATATATGATCTCTCCAGTGAGGACTGCTTATGCTCATTGGCCTCTAGAAAGTACAGAAAGTGGCAGCTGAGTGCCAATTAGGAAATTAAAAATGGAGAAAAAAAGATTTGGGGGAGATGTGGATCAGGGGCAGCTGGGTTCCCAATAGTTTATCTCCTAGGGTTGCCAACCTCCAGGTGCAGGCTAGAGATATCCTGGACTTACTAATGACTTCCAGGCAAAATAAATCAGTTTCCCAGGAGGAAATAAGAGCTTCAGAGAGTGGACTCCATGGCATCACATCTGCCCTAATCTCCCTCTTCTCCTCAAACTCCTTCCCAGGCACACACACCCAAATCTCCCGGAATTTCCAAACCCAGAGTTGACAACCTTACCCCTTCCTCCAAATTCCTTGTTACACTAAAAAGTAGAATATTCAGTCCTCATATCTGGAAAGTCAGAAAAGGGTATATTTCAGGTGTCTTAATGCATACCAGGTGTAGAACTTTCTAGAACAGATGCCCCCAAAACGTTGATCTGCCATGAAGACTTTAGTGAAGGCAGCCATGATCATGACTCTGGGATAGCCAATAGGCTTTCTTGCTACCTCAGGAGAATGAGTTAGGTCATTAATGTCATGTCAACACTCCAAGAGTGTGTGGCTGTGGCAGCAAGGCACCCTTCTGAGCAACCTCCCAGTGTGAGTCCATTATTAGTAGTCATATACCTTCCCCCTGTTTCTCAGCCTGCACATGCGTTCCTCCTCCCACCCCCACAGTTTTCCAGGAGCACAAATGAGTGTGTGAAAGAGTGTGACACAATCACAAATGCTTTTGAAAGAGCTGGAAACACGTGGGCAGTCAAACACACACATAAATTAGGGTGCTGAAAGGGAAATTTAAAACAGTTCCCAACTCTAAATATGGAAAAAAGCCCCATCAAAATCCCCATAAAGCTAAGAGGGCTTTTAAAAATCATTCATCTTTTAAAGATAAATACAGATCATTTCAGGGTGGGTTTTTTGTGTGTGGCAGTACTGGAACTGAGTACCACTGTCTTTTGGAGGATCTCCCAAGTTCTGAGGGCGAAATTGGTAGAAATCAGGGCAACTTTTTATATATATATATTGAGTACTCGTATTTTTTTGAACAAAAAAGCACAGGACCATTTACAAGCCAAGGACATAATTAGATACTTCTGGGCAGGCTTAAAAACTTGATTGCCCCTCTTAATTCATGAACAAAAGTGACAGGTATGATTCTAGATACATAATTTTGGTTCTGTCCCACAAGTTTTAGATATTTAACATTTTGAAAATCCTACTATTTCAAATAACGTGGAGGTAAGAAGGCATCATCTGTTCCCTACTTAACCGAAAACCCAGCATGACAGTTTGTCTCACAATAAAGGGGCAGAGTCAACAGAAAGTACTAATTCATATAAAATACATAGCTCACTTTCTTTACTCTATCTCTCTGGCTGAAGAGATAAGCAAGGAAAATTAGCAGAAAACTCTTAATGGCTTTGTCCCAAGGTACCTGAAGGACCAGTTCCATGCTTATGAACCTGCTTGCTGTATGAATTTATGTTTTTGGAATTTTGACTGCTAGTGATCAGTGGTAAGGACTTCTTGTCTGCTGCCTTAAACTATGGAACTTCATAATCCAGGAAGTACCTATGCTTGGGTTTTTAATACTTCGTACCATGTTAATTGTCTTTGTCTTAAATAAGCTCTGTTTTGTTAATTTACTGGCTGTCTTGGGTACTGTATGAGTAGAAAGACAGCCTAGACAGTTTGGTGTAGTGGTTAAGAGTGCAGGACTCTAATCTGGAGAGCCTGGTTTTAGTCCCCACTTTTCCACTTGAAGCCAGCTGGGTGACCTTGGGCTAGTCACAGTTCTCTGGAGCTCTCTCTGCCCCACCCACCTCACAGGGTGTTTTGTTGTGGGGATAATAATAACATACTTTGTAAACCGCTTTGAGTGGGCATTGTTGACCTGAAGGGCGGTATATAAATTGAATGTTATTATTATTGAATGTTATTAAATAAGTGTGTAATTTTAAAAAAAAGCCTAAATATTGAAAGTGAGTGCATAAGTTTGGAACAGATTTTTATCCACCCCAAACATATGAGGGGAATACTAGGAGGTGGGGGGATTATGAGGAAAGGGTTTTTAGAAGATGTATTTATTTTAAAAAGTAATTGGTGTTTAAAAAATGTCACTCAGTTTCATGATGCTACAAATTATAATAATGTAACAATTCAATTTTAAAAAACTAAAATTAACTCCTCATTTAGCCACTCCTATCTCTTAACTGGCCTTCCAAGCACTCCTGTATGCCTCTTAGCCCTCTTGCTCTTACATGCAGTCCATCTTGATCTTTGCTCTGTATGGTTTCTTCAGAGTCCTTTTTTTCATTAGCCTATTCTTATTTCAGTCCTCCATTCCTCCTGCCATTTTGTTCAAGCTTCCTGTGGGGCACTACATTTATTTATTTATTTATTTATTTATTTATTTATTTATTTATTTATTTATTTATTTATTTATTTATTTATTTATTTATTTATTTATTTATTTATGCTATTATAAGAAACAGCCTTCTGTTAGCCTTTTTAAAATATTAAGTGGTGTTTTCTCTGGTAGCAAGCTTTGCTTGGCTTTAGATTAGGGTGTTTTCTTGTACCTGCTGTTCAAGGCATATTATGCAGTGTAAGTCAAATACAATTAACAAGAGTGGGAGATCAACAGTGCAGAAATCTGAAAACAAGCAGAAATCTTTGGTTCTTTTTGCTCAGCCCATTGCTTCCATGGTACTCTTCCTTTAGCCAGCCTTCCTTCTGGACTCTTTAATTGCCTATTTTGCAGGACCTAAAACAAAGAAAGGACCTAAATGAAACTGAATACCTGACAAATTTCTTTCCCTCACAGAAGTGAGACCACAAACCTTCTAATAGCTTCTGTCCCTTTGTAGCTAGAATGTTCAGGAACACTATCCCGAAAGCTCAGCCCGTTAGTATTCAAAGCATCCCTGTCTCAAATGCAAAGATTTTGTGAGTTATCACTGACTAAGAACCCTGGAATGCCTGCCAGGATTTAAGGCGAGATCCTAAAGTGGTCAGATGAAAGCGACAGAGGGGCAAAGTTTCTTTCTAAACTGTTTGGATGAAGGAATTTTAGCAGGGAAAGCTCATCATGCCAGGGTGTGAAAAGTTCACCACTTGCCTCTTCCTCACAGGTGCCCTGTTCTCTGTATTGCATCGATTGCAGTCAACATAATGATTGGCCATCATCGCACGGCCATAAATTCAGCGTCAAACTAGCGCCATCTCCCGCTGAATGCTCACCTTATTCCGGCTCTCTTGCGATTTCGCCATTCTCCCCAAATCATGCTTTGTGACTCTATGTCATCTTTATCCACTTCCATGTGAATGCCCTGGATCGACTATAAACACTTTGCAACACCAAAACGCTCACTCTCCCCAATCATCTGTCTCACCTAACACTGATTCTCCTGCCCTACACTCCCACAAGCCCCAGCACGACCCGCAATTAAGCCTCAAAGTAATTTTTTTTAAGAAGTCAGCATTATGGCGCTATAGTGCTATAGCACTATAGTGCTATTCTGCCATGGGCGGTAAACCTCTGCTACCTATCACAGTTGGCTTTTGGGTTGGCCCAGCACAACATTGGTATAATGGAAGAGTGATATAGCACAAATATGCAAAAAAAATTTATTTAAGGGGCGGGATTTTTAGGGCCCCATTTCCGGAGGCACTTTGACTGACCGTCGAATTGCACTTTTCCCTTTTAATGTGACTGACTGGAAGCAGTCGTCAAAAGATGGGAGAATCCATTCTAATAACGATAACAGAAGAAACTATTTCTAGTGCAAAACTGACGAAATAAGGGCCCGTGTGACGACGGCCATTGTTTCCAGTGCTTTTGATTCAGTTTTTCTTATTATATAAGGAAAACAGGACAAAGAGCATGCCTTTATGAAACAGATGCTTTGCATTGCAAGATGGATGTGTGATTCAAGTTCTTAACCTTGGTGCCAAGGCCTTAGGCAGTCAAGTGACAAGCCGAGTGACAAGCACCAGTGCAGCAGGTGTCACTTTCCTTAGCGCTGCTATCTCCATGCCTGGCAAAGCTTCATCTGTGTATTTCTGCTAGAGACAGAGCAATTGCTTGTAGGTCCAGGATGAGATGAGATGAAAGAACAGGTGCACATCTATTTCCTTTCAAAGCTAACTATACACACATGCCCTAAGAACATCTTTTCCCCCTGCCATTTTTACCAGGCTGGGGCCTTTTATAAGGGGAGGGGCGGGGGAATGAGCAATGAAAATGCTCTGAATGTGACATCCATGTACCATCAAAATGGCTGAGGGAGGATGTGGGTGAAGGAAGGCTTGAAAGAAGGGGGAAGAGGCTTCCAAATTTGGAATAACTGAAAAAGAAAAAGTTGTCACATGAAGTGGGAACAATTAAAAATAAACCTTCTCATCCCCCCTCCCCTTCTTCTGCTGCAAAATAAGCTTGCAAAGCCTCACTCCAGGTGTCTCCCTGCCTCCTAAAATAATCCAAGATGCCGCTACTGTCTCTCTCTTTCTCTATAATGTTCCCCCCACCAGTGCCTTGGGTTTCCATGGCAACTGCAAGCAATGTCACTAGGGTGACAAGGAAGAGAAATATCTTAAAAATTAGAAGAGATTATTGATTGTTATTTGTTTTTATGATTTTCCAAATTAAGAGAGTTAATTATTCTCCTGCCCCCAACTTGGGATAGTAATTTTCATAACATGTTACCCTCTTAGAGCATATTTCCATCATATCAGTTGTGTCCTGATGAAACAATGGTGGGAAGAAGAAGAGAATGGTCCCTCTCTCCAGAAATGATTTCTTTCCACGACTCCACAGCATGGCAAGAAGCTGTTACTCCAAGTAGATGTGAGACCCTGATGTGCCTTTTGCTTTAAAATCATCTTTGTTGTTACTTGTTATAGTGGGACAATTTCACACATGTCATTGACTTAAAGCACTTTTGCGCATCTCTCCCACTGTTTGCCAGCATGCACAAAAAGACCAAAGCACACTTTTAAATATGCTTGTATCAGATTTTTAAATTAGTTAGTAGAATGTAAATCCATTTTCTGCATGGCTAATTTCAGACTTCCTACAATTTTTGTGTCACTTGTGAACACAATTGCCCTATCTGATGCGTGTTTTAGTCTTCCAGCCATCATTTGCCCCTCATTGAGTTGTGCATATTTGTGGATAGCTTTTTATCCTCTCCCTGTATGGAAGTGTCCCTGTGGTCAGTATCAGTAGGCATGAAACTTTATGTAGTCTAGTCACATGCCAGACTTGTGTCTAATGTGAATGAGAACTTTTCCAACTGGACTCAGAGTGACACAAATAACCAAGTATAGTGGAGAAAACTCCTCTGCCATCTCTTACTTCCTTTCCCAGTTACTGACTTTGGTTTTAACACTCAGCTAGATAAAGTGACCAGATCTGGACCGAACACCCTGCTATGACAAACTGACAGGGCTCCAGTGCCAAGTTGGAATGAAGACAAAAACAGAAACTTAGCTGAATGATCAGATGGTAGAATGGCAGGGTATAGCCTGATCTCGTCAGATCTTGGAAGCTAAGCAGGGCCAGTACTTAAATGGGAGTCCACCAAGGAAGACTCTGCAGAGGAATGCAATGGCAAATGGCCTCTGCTTTTCACTTGCCTTGAAAGCCCCTTGCTGGAGTCACTAAGAATTGCCAACTCCAGGTTAGAAAAAACTTGGAGATTTGGGGGGTTAAGCCTGGGAAGGGCTGGGTTGGGGGGCTGGATTTGAGGAGGGGAGGGACCTGTTGCAGTCTGCTTACATTGCACTGGCCTCGGTGGCAGGTTCAAGAGAAGACATGACACACCAAGCTTTAGTACAAATGGTGTATTATACAATTTACAGGTGGATACATTACAGACTTATTACGTTGACTGACAATGTGCTTCGCCAGCAACCCGCAGAGCTGGAGCTCTCAACAGTAAAAGACTCTGCATTCTTATATACTAATTACTAGCCTATCACAGCACAGTGCTGACTCACTGTGCCAGCCCAAATGACCTTGACATATAGAGAGACATACATCACCTGGCTGATACCACATGATAGCTACCAGTCATCACTCTGTAACTACTGATTACATAGATCAGTCACTGCTAGCTGCCTCATCTCTGTGTTTATTTACCTTGACAGGACCTCAGCAGAGTATAATGCCTTAGAGTCCCCCCCTCCAAAGTAGCCATTTTCTCCAGGAGAACAGATCTCTGTCGTCTGGAGATCAGTTGTAATTCTGGGAGATCTCCAGGTGTCACCTGGAGATTGGCAACCCCAGAGTCAGTTGCAACTTTATGGCATACATATAGATAGCAGAATAATCAGAGAACATTTATTTGAAAAGAAGAAGAGTAAAAGGAAATGGCCCAAGTAATTATCAAGTATGTTATGTACTAAATATTAGAGTTCTACAAATTCCTTATTCCAGTGCCCTGATGATGTTTACCTATACTGTGCTCTATGTAGCTCAGAGAATGAAAAGGGACAAAGAACAGAAAAGGGGAGCAAGAAGTATACATGTAGCTGTCATCTGGGTTGGGGCTTATGGGTAATACGATCTTCAGTCATCCAAACAGTCCAACACAGGTCCCGATATTAGAAATTCCAGGACGGATGGCTTGGCAAGGGTACCAAACAGAAACCTAAGCAATCCAAAGGAGATCCAGAGGGGACAGCACATGGAGAACGATGGGTTTGGCAAAGAGAGCCAGGATCCAGGGTATATACATGAACTGAAATGCTCAGGAGTATTTCTTGTTATATTAATAGTAATAGGACTTTGATTTACCTGGGAGGACAGAGAAGCAGGGGAAGCTCAGATACAGGCAAGCTTCTGATTTCGCTTGGAGAGGAGAAAGGGGGAAGGCTTGAAATGGGGAGGAGATGTGTCTGGCAGAGACTTTTGAGACAGAAGGCTTTCCAGCTAAGGAAAACACAAAATATAGATGGTTAGGGCATCTCTAGGAGTAACCTCCATTAATAATCACTGGAGACTCTTTCGTTAGGGCACACTAAGGCAAGACAATAGAGTCATTACTCTCAGGGCTTTTCCAGGCAACACCATGGCCAAATCCACACATCTCAAGTTTTCCGCTTCTTTCCCGCCTATTATTTGCTTCTCAGAGGGCTGTTCACATACTCTTATCTCAATCCCGCCATTCTCTCATGTCTTTCGTGTTGCGCCTCAGACGAATTTGTCATGCATTCAAATGCTTCTCTTGCGCGGTTCTCACCATGGATGTGGACAAATAGAAGCGTTTCACAAGGAGACCGCCCCCTTCAAACCACCCCACTTCCGTGTTTGCAGCCTTTCCGGAACACCATCCCTCTTTGCCATGCAATTATCAAGCTTTTCCACTCTCTCCGCAGTAGGCCTGCCTGCCCACCCTTTCCTTTTTTTTTAAAAAAAGGGGGACTTTCCCAGCATTGTTGCACAATCCCGGCCATAAATCTTAATTGGGGTGCTCCAAAATCCCTGCGGAGACATCAAGGAGTGGCGTCATTTATATTTCCGTGTCATTTTTAGGATGCTGAACAGTCGGAAATATCAGTGGCTGTTAAAATTAATTTTTTTTAACTGTTGAAATTACTGTTATAGCGGAAATCCATCATTCTAACATTACATTCAAGCGTCAAATAATTAGTCTGCCCGTTTGGAGAGTTTGGATCACCCCCACCTTAAATATCAGTTCAAATTAGCCTGTCAGAATAATGGTCCAATGGATTTCAAAGAAGAAGGCATAGAATAACATTAACCAATCATAGGGGTGTGGCCTCACTATAGCAATTTAGCAAAAAAACGCTATAGTGGAAATCTGATGAAAAAATGAAAAAAAAATGAATGTGATGTCGTCATCGGCAATGTCGGATCTCAACCCGCCCCATATTGCGTGATTCTACCAGGGATGTGGACGAAGTATAGCGCGAGGCAGCAGCAGTAAGAGAAGGGATGTGAACACAGACTGGGACATTGCGGGATAGAATCCAGCTTGATTAATGCACATGAAAAGTGGAAGGTAAGGAAGTTTGGATTCGACCCATGCTAGCTGGCCATGGTATCTTGTGATTAAAATTCAGTCATGCAAAATGGTCTGTTCCTGGCTATTCTCTGAATCCTGCTTACCTTTTGTCCTGCAAATATCCTTCAGAACAATTGTCAGACAAGGGTTTGCTAGACTGCCTTGAATTTCACAGAACACAGTAGGCTGATTATAGACCCAAAGAGCAGGGGGCAGGGAAAGGAAGCAGAATGGTCATTTTAAAGTGGCTTAGATCATTCTCCTCTCCTCCAGTTTATCCTAACAACATCCCTGTGAGGTAGGTTAGTCTAAGAGAGTTTGACTGGCCCAAGGTCACCAAGCAAGCTTTCATAACAGAGTGGGATTTGAACCTGAGCCTCCCAGATCTTAGTCTGACACTAACCACTACACCACACTGGCTCATGACAACAGGTATTATATTTTAAAAGTAGGAAAACTTTTCACCATATTTTGCTGTCTATAAGTGAATTTCATTGCAATAACTCTTAAGGGGTGAGGGAGTGAAAAAGAACTCCCCCTGTAAATACTAGAAAGGAAAAGGGAGCATAGCAATAGCCACAGTAGATGCTGCCATACAACCCTGGAACTAACTTTGTCTTTCTGAATATATTGTCTTTTCCTCTACTCTCCTCTTAAAGGAAATATATTTCAGTAATAAAGCCAGAGGGGTATAACATTTTATTCCATGCTTGCAGTCATATAACTGGAAACCTACTTATTAGTTGTCTGTGTCCTCCCTCTTGCCTTCCTCTGTGTCTCCAATCCACCAGCTCTTGTGTTTGTTTGTTTAACAATCTATGCACATAAACCCATGCTGGAGTCCCTGGTAATATTTTAATTTCAAAAAAGAAATTGACAAGGCACAGGGTGAAACTGTATCTACTCAAATGTTGCAAACAAGCCATCTGTTTGCAATGGGCGTTAAACTGGTTAATGGTTGTTCTTGTGTGCTCCCTTCCTCTACTCCATGTGAGATGCAATTGAGGACTTCCTACTTTGCCTAATGCGGGCCTTTGTACAAATGGGTTTAATTAAAGTTTGTGGGGAAGTAACAAAACTGTGGTGTATCTGAATGAAGCTATTGATAGGATTGTGTTGCTTATCTATGTAGAAAAGGCAATTCCTTTGCACTGTGGTGGCATGCATGCAATGCAGAAAAGTAAAGTTATACATGATTATTCACTGTATTATCAAATTTAATTCAAGTGTAGTCATAGTGTCATATAGATTGACATCTGGACAGGGTTTTTTTCTGGAGAAAAAGGTGGTGGAACTCAGTGGGTTGCCCTCAGAGAAAATGGTCACATGGCCAGTGGCCCTGCCCCCTGATCTCCAGACAGAGGGGAGTTTAGAGTGCCCTCCGCTCCGCTGAGCGGCGCAGAGGGCAATCTAAACTCTCCTCTTTCTTGAGATCAGGGGGCGGGACTACCAGCCATGTGACCATTTTCAAGAGGTTCCGGAACTCCATTCCACCGCATTCCAGCTGAAAAAAAGCCCTTCATCTGGAGTGGGGGGATGTCTTCTCCTGCACTATTTTATTATATTTTGATCTCATTCTTCCTCTAGGGACCTCAATATATATCACCTCCTCCCATTTATACTCACAACTGTGTGATGTAGGTTAGGCTGAGTGTGAGTGAATGGCCTACGGTTATCTAAGAAGATTCATGCCTGAGTGGGAATGTGAACCCAGATATCTCTAAGATATAAGCTGCTTTGGGTCCTTGCAGGTTCCCCACCACACTACTGGGCCTTGCCTGATGGCTAGCATCACACAACTGGATCAACTGGCCATAATTTTCCCAGGCTAAGGCTGCCAGGGGGAGGAAAGGAGGGAAAGTTGAAAATGGGCTGATAAAGGTAGGTTGGCTGGTGGATAGGAAAGAGAGAAGGAAGCAAGAAAAGGTGAGAGGCTACAGGGGTTTTCAGGGAAGAGAAAGAGGTAACAGTGAGAGAGGAAAACTGAGATGCCTCTGTAAGTCCTTGAGGGCCCCTCACTCATTATTATATATAATTCTCAATGTGTTACTGTTAGTGGGTACTTAAATCCAGAGACTTGAGTAATGGACGGAAACCCCCCCACAGAAAACAGGAAAAAGCCTCACATTTACAGGAAAATCTGAAATCTAAGAAAAATACACTGGGCAGGGGTAAAAAACCCGCAATATAATAGAAACAGAGCCTGCCGCTTTAAGGAACAAATGCACTTAATAACTGTTACTAGGCAACTAGTAACATCCTTCCAACCTTGATTTCTGTCAGTGAAAAGGCAAGAGGAGAGGCAGGGCCCTTTCTAGGGTTGTTTTGGCCTTTGAGGGTGAACTCATTGGGGCCACTGGGTAACTTGATACCACATGACTTGCATGAATCACCCAGGCCTGGCTGTTTGCTATTGTTCAACTGACAAAAGGCAGTGTTGAGTAGTGGTTAGAGGTAAAGGGAGACTAGGATCTGGGAGACCTACATTTGAATTCCCATTCTGCCATGGAAACGCAATGGGTAACCTTGAACCAATTACACATTCTCAGCCTAACCTACTTCACAGGGTTTTTGTGAGGATAAAATGGAGGAAAGGGGAATGATGTAAGCTGTTTTGTGTCTCCGCTGCATGAAAAGGGGAGGTATACATGAAGCAAACAAATAATAAATATAGCTGAAAATGGGAGAGAGATAAAAGGTGAGTGGAAAGGAGAAAAGGACACAAGGGAAGGGAAGGATATGCAGATTGCCAGGAGGAAGAAAAGAGGAAACAATATGGGGAAAGGGATACAGGTGAAAGCTCTTGTTGGTTCTTCACTGTGCAACTGGACCCATCCCAGTGGCCAGCATTGCCCAATTGGGCCCAGACTGGCTCAGTGGCTGGAACTACGCAAAGTTTCCCAGGGATAGGCTGCCAGGGGAGGGGAAGCAGGAAAGCTGAAGATAGGGGGGCAGATAAAGGTATGTTGGCTGGTGGATATGAATGAGAGAGGGAAGCAGAGAAAGGGGAGAGGCTATGGGGGCTTTCAGGGAAGGAAAAAAGGAAACAGTGGGGGAGGTGGGAATGAAATGCCCCTGTAAGTCCTTGTGGATCCTCTGCTTGTTTGAACATAAAATAACATTTATCTTGCAATGAGTTTAGCAGTGCTCATATTTCCTATCTTGAAATCTTTTGATAGCTTCTCCCAACATACTATCCAGTCTACAACAGGCAAAATGTATGTCAAGATGTTGTGAGCTAGGTGTTGCCAAGTAGAAGAGGCTTTTGTCATAAGTGCCAGCATTTGAATAAGAAGACTGCACAAAAGGAAGGGTTTTCTTTATTTCTGGGACTTTAGCTTTTGATCAACAGGATGGATGGAGGCCTGTGTTCAGGAATGTTTTCTCAAACTTAGTTTTCAAGCAGACTTTTTCTAATATTATACATTGGACGTCTGAGAGATGATAGGCTCTGACTTTATAAAGGTTGGATATATAGACCTAGGAGTCTTTTTTGATTGAATAAGGCAAGGCCCATAAACTCAGCTTTTGGGGATCTCATGCAAGAAGAGGTTACCTGTCCAGAATTAGACGTAGCTTTGATCTCACATTGGCGGGCAAAGATTAGCTTCAAACATTATATAGCATATGTTAAGTAGATGAGCGAACACTCGCCCTTCCATGCTCTGCATGTTGGTAAATGTGTGGAAGGAAACTTGCACAAAAAAGGATGTGCACTTCAATCTTCTGCATTCTACCCCATAAATGTTCCCCTTCAAACATTGCAAACGCAAATATAAGTAGCAGAGATAGGCATTTCTGTCTTTACTTCATCATGTCTTGTAATGTTTAAAGGAGTTCTAAAATTACTTAAACGGCTACACTTTGCAGTGCATACTTATGGGCTGCTTCCAACCTGTGCCACCCACCCACAGTAATGCATTCTGCCCTTCTTTATCTGCCTGGATCGCTGCCGGCAATATCGAACACGAAACATTTCTTGTGTTTTGTGACTGTGTAAGGAAATACGCAACCCTGGTACATATACTGAATATGGGCACATTATCATAGCATTTTAAAAAAATTGTGACATGCGCCCTCTTTCCTGAGCAGTGAGCTATTGGATACTACTGGGAACATAAGCATCTCATCCAAGAGAAACCACATTCTCACTGCTCATGGAAGAGAGTGTGTATTTTTTTAATGCATGAGTCTATACCTGCGTTATTTACAAGTATTCAAGCAAGGCATAGGTGGAGACAAAGAGGCACTCCTGCAGGGCAGCAGATCCACAACATCACAGCAGAAGCCCAGAGAATGAGTCCTTGAACTCCAAGTACCTTTACCACAGTAATAGAGGCATTCACTGTAATATATAGAATCCTGGACACCCCCCCCCCACAGTGCAGAATGCAGATCAAAAAATCTGTCTAAGTAGGCCAATCTGGGATAGGGGGGATTCTGAAAGAATCTCCAAGTTTGTATAAAAACCCAAAAAGGAAAAAAAGTGAGGGGAGAGGGGTTAAAAATCCCTAAAACTGTTTATATGATGTCTGCTCCTGTGCAAGTATCACAACTTAAAGGGGTAGTGGTGTTGTGGTTGCCTAGCAACCCAAATAAACATTGCTGAAGTGTGTAGTAGGAGGTTTGTGGGTGGGGAAGAGGTGGCAATGGGAGGGAAGGAAGGAGAAAACAGCAGAGGTGATGAGCGAGTTGGAAGGAGGAGAAAGAGAGGGTGGTATGAGGGTGTAGAAGGAAGGAGAGAACTGGAAGGTTGGGGGCCTGAATAAGAAGAGAGGAAGTGGGGGAGTGGGATTTCCCCCCTTCACACAATTTCTTCATGGGCTCCCCACTTGTTCTTACAGAAAAGTAACAGCAAAACTTCTCATACATTATATTCATAATCAGCATCTGAAACAGAGAGTTACTTACCAGATACATATTAAACAACTGATGCCCAAACCTTTATTATAGATGGATATGGTACTGATAATTTTTGACAAGCAGTTACTTTAATTAAAGTGAACATTGGCCGTTTTCACACTGCCTTATTTTTCCGCCCACATCCCGCTTCACCGGATGCCGCTATTTCCACAAAGTGTTCACATAACCGCGAATAATCCGATCCCCTCTCGGTCTCCACTGTTCTCACGCGCCTGGTAAAAAGCGCCATTTCTTTCCAAGGGCTCTGCAGCGTCATCAATCACAAGACGCAGTACACGCCCCCTTTTTTTTTTTTGGTCTGCGGCTCAATAGCGATATACCAAAGTATCAGTAGACTTCATTGCTGTTGACTCCACCCTGCACGCACACAATTGGTTGCTTTCTTTGCCACCACGTTTTCCCTTATTCTATTGGTTCATCAATAAGGCGGGCGAATTTGAACCGATAAGTGGCTTCTGAGTTGCTTTGGAAAGTGCTTTCTTTTCTTGGAATTGTGTTGGTGGATGTTTAGCCATGGCATCCCATGTCGCTGTATTCCTTTCGTTGGCCAGATTAGTCTTCAGCTTAATTCAAACAAATCTTCAGCTTCATCTGGCATACCTCAGATGGATCATGCACCACCGAACAGACTACATCCGACTCAGAGATGCCCTCTCTCGCAGGCAGAAGCAAAGGCAGAGGCTTGCCATCAAAAGGAGACAATGCATGATAGAACAGTGGTTTTGTTTGGCCGAAGGGTATGTTCCCCGAAAACAATGGGTCACCGAAAAAAGCCAGGATTGGTGGGAAAGAATTGTGCTTCGCTGCTGGGAAGAGCAAGACTGGTTGGAGTGTTTTCGGATGACACGGGAAACTTTTGAGCACATAGTCTGTATCCTCAGACCACGTCTTGAACGCCAAGAAACATCCTTCCGACAACCCGTATCAGTAGAGAAAAGGGTGGCGGTAGCAATCTGGTGCCTGGCCACGGGCAGCTGCTATAGGCAGGCGAAAGACCAGTTTGGCATTGGTCTTGCCACCGTGTGTTCTGCTGTCCTGGAAGTGTGCTATGCTCTAGAGACTGAGCTGCTCTCGAAGACCATCTCCCTGGGAGGCGAAGTTGGCGCGGTGAGTATATCACCCCCCCCTTTTTTTTATAATGACAATGCATCGAACAGCGATATACCATTATTTCGTTTGATTACAGTTGATGGCAGACCAAAACCGTGCTTCCAAGAGTCAGTTTTAGCTTCATCTAATAGTGCTCCCCATCTTCTCTTTCTTACAGATTATGGATGGCTTTGCAGCAATGGGCTTCCCTCATTGTGTTGGAGCCATAGACGGGACCCATATTCCCATATGTGCTCCTGGTGGTAGCCCGGAGCAGTATGGGAACAGGAAAAAATTTTCTTCGATACTCCTGCAAGGCACAGTAGACCACCGTGGACATTTTATCGACGTGGAAATTGGGTGGAGTGGTAAGAACCACGACGCCTTTGTCTTCAAGAATTCAGCAATTTGCGCAGCCATGGATGCAGGCACGTTTATTCCAGGGAATCCAAGTCTGCAATTGGGAGGTGTCACGGTCCCACCAGTAATAATATCAGATGGTGCCTATCCACTTCGCCGCTGGTTGATGAAGCCTTATGGCACCCACGGAGAGACCAATGCCCACAAGCATTTTGATAGAGCACTGTGCCGGTCCAGGAACGTGGTGGAGAGATGTTTTGGACGTTTGAAATCGAAATGGAGGTGTTTGGCCACCCGTCTCAATTGCAGGGAGGAGAACGTGGTGGCTGTGGTGACAGCCTGTACCATCCTTCATAACATTTGTGAGGAGCATGGACACAACTCGCTATGTCACATGGGAGATCCCAATCCTGTTTTGGTGCCGCAGGAGGAGGAGGCAGGTCTAGAACCAGACAGAAGTCACCTAGAGGAGGGAAAGGTTGTTAGGGAGGCTCTGGCCACATTCATGTTTGCAAATGCAAGGCAATGATCATTTCCATGCAATGAATCCGAGCATGTTTTCCTCTTACCCCGCCATCCCTGTTTGCCAGTCTCACAAGCTTCCCTTGTAAATGTGCAACACTAATAAACTGTTTGTTGATGTCAATTGAGAAGGTGCTTTGCCCCTTTTAATCTATGGTTCTGGGATGTCAAATGGGTGTGTGGGATGCTTGGCATGTAGACCAGACAAGGGCATACAACAAAGGTGAGATGTGGTGTGATTGCTTAAGTGAATGGGCATCTGCAGGAAAAAAAAATCAAAGAAATGTTTATTTGCAAAAAAGTTTTAGACAGTGCCGTGACAGTGAACGCCGAACCCTGCCCTCAACTCCAGTCTCTGTGATGTTCCAGAAACAGGACCAGATAATGGTTTCTCTTTTTCCAAGATAGCGGTGGGAGGTGGGCGCAGTGTTATCTGGAGACATGGCTGTGCACATTATTGTAAAAAAAAATTCCAAGCCTTAATGTGACATGTCATTTGTGGTTGCCAACTCATTCCCAAATACACATGTTGTCAAAATGGACGACAGAACAAATGATTCAAAGTCTCTGCGCTGTTTGCGTGCACCGCATAGGAATTGCATTGTTTTCCCGCCATAAGCTGCAGAAATTCAACACCTCATGCCATGGAAGAAACGCAGCTCGCAGATGAAGCATTAATAAAGTTTAATTGAATTCCCCCCCCCCAAAAAAACAAGAATGATTTAGGTGGTGATTGTGCAACGTGGATTTCCACATGTCATCCATTATCAATAATTCAAAAGCAGCCCCAGTCTTGCAAAACACGTGCCCCTTTAAAAAAAAAAAAGGCGCGGTACCGTTTATTCAGTTCAATGGTATAGCGATTTTCACGGGGCAGAAATGGCGGCAAGAAGACCAGGAGCATTTTGGAAAGACGAGGAGGTGGAGACGCTCCTGTCGCTGCTGCTGCAGTCGGGTAAAGTGGAACGCCTCATGAACAGCACCCATCTGCCCACACGGGCCACTTTTTTGGGTGCCTCCCGAAAGATGACCCAGCAGGGATATCCACGGACGTTGGAGCAATGCCGCTCGAAGTTTAAAAGGGTCAAGGCCTCTTTTTTTGACTCTCTAGAGGCGTGGCAGGGGATTCCTCGTCTGAGTGGGAGGCCACCGCACTTCGCAACCATGATGCGGCTCTGGGAGAGTGCTGGACGTCCGCGTTGGGAGGACCGAAGACATGCTTGTAAGTGGCTAAATTTCCCATCCCCCCCATTCGCCACTGTCTGCAGTGGAGAGAATGCCTTACTATCTGGTCCATCAGGCGGCGTGAACTGGACTGAAAAGGTGCTTCGGTCCTTTTTTCTGTTCGTGCACAAACCCCCTACCCATGACATGTTTCTGTCTAAGGGACGGCAGAGTCTGATCCCAGGACAACACTGTTTTGTGACATAGTTGTGACAAATCCCTGTGACCGATAACTGCAATGCGTGTCAATGAAAGAAACTTTAATTTTTCAGCCACCCTGCGTGGAAGAGCAAGGCCAAGAGAAGAAAGGGAGGCTGAACGTCAACCTGAGGAGGAAGCAGGCCCGGTTCATGAGGAGGGCATTGATCCGAATCGGGAGGAGGTGGAAGAATCGGGGGTTCCAGTGGCAAGCAACGGTATGTATCTCAGCCCTCCCTTTTTTGTTGTTTCCCTTGTATGTATTGCTCGAGCACAGTTGGAGAGGGAATCTGAGGATAGGCTTGGCTTCCTCCAATTCATATTGTGATTTGGAACCCTCCTGTGTCATTTGAAAAAAAATACTCTGTGATTTGCTGCTACTGCTGAGTCAGGAAAGACCAAACTTTCACCCCAACACCACCATCCTTTCAAAAAATTAGAATATTTTTTGAAAATTTCATTATGATCAGTCATGACTGCTGTTGTCACTCTGTTTTGGGGCCCTCTTATAACAGGGGCTCAATGCTCTCAGGGATGCTGTAAGTGAAATGAGAGCCTAGAATTGTTGCCCCCCACAAATGACCCTCAAACCATCATGCCCAAGCAGTCTTGTGGTCTGTAGATTGACTTGACTCAATGCGCAGTTCCCTGGACTTCACCATAATATGGCGAGTGCAGCTACAGGTGCGTGCAGGAATGCAGCGCCGATGCAGGCCTGCAGCACTGTTCCTTGCCAACCCGCTGACTTTTTTTGGCTCAGGAAAAGGCACACTCTGGACAATTATTGATTTCTTGAAGACCTGTCATTGGGAACAGCAGTAGGAGTGTTATTTTGGGTTTAATGACTTGAAAAGTGCAAACAACCTGAAAAACAGCAACACTGATAGTTAGACTATTGAATTGAACATGATTGCAGGAACTGGGACAAACCTGAAAAGGGAAAAATTTTGCTATCAAAATCCTGTTTCTGTATCCACAGAGGATGACAACGGGTCTCCAGGAGCTTCAGGCACAGATATGGCTGAAGCCACAAGTAGCCAGAAAGTCCCTTCAAGTGGAACTTCAACTAAAACCCATGATGATGTCTGCGCCACCCTTACCTGCATGGAGCAACGAGTGATGCGTAGCTGTGAGTATCACTCTAAGCTTTCCATGGAGATATATATACTGTATGTATACTATGCTACATATACTACATACAGTACATATTCTAGCAAAGGAATGGTTTGGTTGCACCCTCCCCCTCCCCCCCCAATTGCCTCTTCTCTCTCCTCTTCTCCTCCCCCCCTCTTCTATATTTGACCAGTCTCTGTATCATGCATCTGACGAGGAGAACTTGATTCTCGAAAGCTTATGCTACAATGAACTTGGTTAGTCTTAAAGGTTCTACTGGACTCCTTTTGATTTTGCTAACACAGACTTACACGGCCAATTCCCATGCAGCTTTCCATTATTAACCTTTGCTTGACAATGCTCAGTGTGCCCCAAACTGAATGAGAAAAAATTCAATCAATTTACAATACTGCTGTGGTGACAACCACACACGACAGCAAATTAGATAGCCTGGTTTGGCAGCAGATATGGAACAGGATTTGTACAACTTCACTTGCCCCATTCCATGGCAGCATCTTACAGTGTTCCCCTTCTTTGTTCAAACCCAATTTCCCAATTTTAGAAAAAAACCCAAAATTTCAACTTTATCTCCACAGTTAACAGGTTTGAATCGCGACTCAGCATCATAGAAAAGAAGATGGCAAGGTATGGCCGGCGGTTGAGGCTACTCGAGAGGGCAGAACGGGGAAGGCAAACCGCCAGCACTCAAACACAATCCAGCACAAAGGACACCGGATCACAGGGATGTTGATTTTACATTCCACATTCACAATGGTTTTTCTAGTTTGGGCAAGTTGTGTAAATGGTTACTGTTAAAATAAAAGTTTTCTTGTTTGGTTTCTTCAAATGTGTTTTATTTCTTATTGGTTCCCTGAAAAGCCTCGTAGTCAACAGTGGAAAAGTACAATAAAGGACATGTTGGTTTGTCTAGCACACTACATAGTGAGCCTGTCCCTGGCCCGCCCAACACAGGACCTTTTTGGTTGGCCTGTCCTCTCTTGCTGAGAGGAGATTGCTGGAGGATTGTTGGGAACATTGCTGAGGTTATGGTCTCGCTGCCTCACAAGCAGCGCCTCACCAATGGTATGTAGTGCGCTGACAGCGTTGTGGAAAATGTCAAAATTTTTACTCAGTGCCTCCTGGAAAAGAAGCCGCTGCTGTCTACTCTCATCCATGAACTCCTGGTGCCAGTCTCTAGCTTCTTGCTGTTCCCTACGTCTCTCCTCAAGCTCCATGGTATGCTGCTTGGAGGAGTGAAACATCATTTTATCGGCGACGCAGTACAGTCCCGTGGTTCTCCGACTCCTGGTTCTCAGGTTCCCCAACCGTGTTCCTGGTGACTGCTCGGCAAGTGGCCTGGAAGGTGTCTCTGAAAATAAAGGTTAAAAAACAAGAGTCAAAACATGATTGGAAAAAGAAAGCGCATAATGGATCTAGAGGCACACCACACATGATGCGCAAGTTGTAACTCTAGTTTGAATGGAAAACAAGATGAACATCAATCCATTTTGGTGGGGTGGTATAGAGAACGGCACTGTAAAGAGGAGAGCCAGGTTTGAGTATTCAATCCTCCACAGCGAGACAGCTGTGAGACCCTGGACCGTTCACAGTTCTCTATAGCTCTTGTTTCCTCCACCACCACAGCGGGTGTTTTCTTGGTGTGGGAAATAATGTCAGAAATCGAGTGAAATTTGTATTGTCAAGACAAAAGTAGCATTGCCAAATTGTGCGAAACCTGAGATGAGTTGAGATGGACGGTAAAATCACAAGCCTTTAGGAACACACAGTTGGGCAGGATAAGAGGTGAAGCACCTGTATGCGTCTGCCCATAGAAGTGTGCATAGTACCTTGTTGCTCTTCTCTAGAAGGACTGCGCATCGGTGGTTCATTCTCCTTTTCAGCCTGAATAGTTTCCACGTCTTCTGCGTTGTCATTTTCTCCAGAACCTGAAACATGTCTCTTTCTGTCAATGGATTTCTCAAACACACTTCATGGAACATTGCCCATTAATTTAGAGGATCTCAAATAGGAGCCGTGTGTGGACTGCCACCACAAAGCGGTGGGTGCTCACACAATAACAGTGTCACCCAACCTGGAACTGTGTCCTGGTTTGTGTCTCCCTTGTATTTCTTTCCAAAAAGCATGTTTAGAGAATCCACTGAGTTTTGAACATTGGTGAATGCACATCGACCTGCTGTCCCCTTTAAAAACGCCATGATAGACAGCCTCACAAAATTGTAGAGTATGCTCACCATGCTCATCCAGGCCATCAATTGTGGCATCCAGATCCTGATCCTTGTCTGATGCTTCATGTTCTCTGTTTTCATTACCTTCTTTGGAAGACGAAGCATAAATTGATTATTAATTTTCCCCCCACACCTGTTGAGACTCGCTCAGCTAGTACTGACACACTCATCAAAGTTCAATTCAGAAAACATCATTACCTACCCATCAAGAGTGGAGTTGATGTGGCGAGACGTGCAGGCTGCATCCCCATGTACTCATGTGAGAACAACTCTTCCGAACCTTCCTGTGGCTCGAATGTCCTCATCCTTGGCTCCTCCATGACCTGCAAAATGATGCTGCGAGACACCCTCTTGGGCCTGACGCTTGCATCACCACGGAGTATTCTGTCCAACTCCCTGTAATATGGGCAGGTGGCAGGAGCATTCCCAGACCGATTATTATGGGCCACCACCCTTTTATATTCCAACCTCATGGTCTTGGTTTTACTGCGGCACTCTAGGGCAGAGCGATTATGACCCCTCCGGGCCATCTCTTCGGCCACTTTAGCAAAACAGTCAAAGTTTCGGTGTGAGCTTTTCAACGCTTCCTGGATTTTTTCCTCTCCCCAACAATCCAGTAGGTCCAGAATCTCCTTCTCTTTCCATGAGGCACCCCTGCCCCCAACTGCCTTCCCCAGAGCAGACATCTCTTTGTAACTCACCCTCCGCTGTCCTCACAAAAGCACTGTCTCCCCGGTTGTGTGACCAGCGAGACAGGATTTTCAAACTGCGCGCCAAAATTTTTATTTGAATGAAGCAACCATTCGCTATCATATTTGCACAGGCATGCGCACTAGGTGGCATCGAACGTTACTTTCCCGCTTAATGAAAGGAAAAAAATTCCCGTCGGCTTGAGTAATAATTAATTATTTAAGAAGGAAAATCATGTCCCTTGACAGTAAGTTCCCAATAAGAGTCCCCTTTTCATACAGTAAAAAAGACGTGCTGTCAAGAGGTGCCTTGTTGAGACTTCATTGCTGTCAGTACCAGCAATTTTTTAGTAACAAATCATCAATAGAGCGTGCTGCCGAAATACACTTATAATATGAAACAAAAAAAATTGCACAAGGGCTCCTCATATCGATCACTTCCTATGGATCACTCTCTCTCATAGAAAAGCTTACTCCTTCATATGAAAAAGAATCATTTCAGTGCGGGAGCGCAAAGAAATTATTTTTCCTTGTGTTCGGGACATTCGCTTTTTGTGTAACACAGAAAGCGAATGTTCCGCACACAAGGAAAAATAATTTCTTTGCGCTCCCGCACTGAAATGATTCTTTTTCATATGAAGGAAAAAGCTTTTGTATGAGAGGGAGTGATCAATAGGAAGTGATCGACAAGAAGAGCCCTTATGAAAAGAAAATGTCGGGGGAAAAAGGAAATTGTGACCAAATACCAGGATATTGCAATAGCGCTAAACTGTCCCAAATAATTTTTTTAAAAAATAAATTTTATGGCTGTTATAATGGGTAACTTAAGTGGCTGGGAGAGTTGACTCAAGAAAAGTGGGAGTGGCCAGAAAACACCTATTTTGCGCAATAACAAAAAAACCCGCGTCTCATGTGTTCAGATAACAGGGGGAAGAGGCGGGACAAACCCGTGGAAGGGGAGGAAAAAGCGGAACGAGTAAATGCGGAATTTGGGTAGGGATTTTGCGGCACAACCACGGAATGATCACAGAAATATGTGAACTGAAGTGCAAAACGCGGCACATTGGCGCTAGCATTCCGGCAAAATAAGACAGTGGGAAAACGGCCATTATCTAGATCTCCTTAAGCCATTTTTAAAAATTCCATTCTCAAATTCCAGTGTTTAATAAAAGTCAGCTGGGCAACCAGCAGCATATAAAACAAGAATCCCTGAATTCTTTCTGGTTCTACTTCTGTCATTTCATTAAGAAAACTGAATAAAGGATTTAGCATTTTCTGTATTTCAAATATTTTGTTAGTTGCAACAGTAACCATTGTTCATAACTTCTAGGTGCTACTGTACATCCACCTTAGTATTCACACATTGTGCAATACACCAGCTGGGTCTAGGGTTGCCAGGTCCAGTTTGGGAAATTCCTGGAGATTTTGGGGGTGGAGCCTGCAGAGGGCAGGATTTGGGGAGGGGAGGGGCCTCAGTGGGTATAATGCCATAGAGTTCACCCTTCAGAGCAGCCATTTTCTCCAGGAGAAGTGGTCTTCATTGCCTGGAGACCAGGTGTAATTCCAGGAGATCTCCGGCTACCACCTGCAGGCTGGAAACCCTAGCTGGGTCTGGGCTTCCTACCCTGTGTAAAAATCAGATATGAGTTTTGGGCTCTCTTCTGTTCCTGCATGCATAGTGCCCAATTCAGTTCGGGATCATGACATATGTGAAGGAGTTTCATCTTTCCCTCTCTGCCATTTTCCCAAACTGAAACAGTGGGGGAGGGCAGTATTTGGCCTGTTGGGGAAATCCCCATTTTCCCTAGAATACATATTGATTTCCCTAATCGTTTAACTGCTTCAGTTCAGAAAAACAGCACCGGGAGGAGGATAGGCTAAATCCCCTTCTCCATACATTCCATGGTCCCAATCCAAATTGGGTACATGTGTGTGGGAAACAAGGAGAGACTGCAAAACATGATTGACTGCTACATAGGGTGGGGACTCCAGATCCAACAGGAGTACTCCAAAACATATCAATCTGCTGTCTTCATGTATTCTAAGACTCTCCTAAAACATATATGTCACAATCATGAACTACTTGATAGTATCTTCCCATTAAAAACAAACAGGGATCTTGTAGCACTTTAAAGACATTTTATTCCAGTATTAACAGACTAGAGCCCACTTTCTTGACTCTTGTGCATGAAAAAGTGAGTTCTAGTCCATGCCAGATTAAAAATGTGTTTGCCTTTAAGATACCACAAGGCTCTTATTTGTTGTTACTGTGGCAGACCAACATGGCTTCTCTCCAGAATTTATCTTCCCATAGGTTTTTTTAGCTGGAAAATGTGAGGTGTCTGAGGACAAAAATACACCAAAGGGATGAGATAACACTGCCACACCTGTGCCAAGTGTAGCAAGATCTGTTATTCTGTTATGTTTCCCTTTTATAACAGCAACTTACATTTGTTTCTTACTCCATTCCTCACCTATCTTTAACTCTGAGTATACCTCCAGTCTTATTTCAGAAGATGGAGGAACTGAGATGGTTTCTAAGGCACTTCAAGTGGACTCAGCCCTTTCATGTTCAGATAATGACATGACATTTTGAATATCAGAATATTATGAATTAAATAATTTTTTCAATGATTTTTTTCCTTTTTTTGTAAATGTAGCTGCTGGGCTTGCTTTTTCGAGGATGAGAGGGGTATGGAAAGAGAGAGAATTCAACTATTTCCTCCATGTTTGTTTTGTTGCTGAAATAAGCATCCCCAGTCCCCAGATGTGCTTTTAACTCAGCTGGATAGAGTTGCAGTAGTATCATCACTGAAGAACCCCCAAGGAGCAGTAGGGAATGGTGTTGTCAGGTAATCCTATTCTGGCTTCAAGCATATCCGACTAGCTAACCATATCTTCAAGTAGTTGCAGGATTACTTCCTCCTCCCAATAAAGGGTTAAAGGAGTTGCCAGGGTATAAAAATGAATCAATGCACTGTTATTAGAGTGCCATGCGCAGACAGTAGCCCCAGGCAACCTCGGGTAGCCTGCTGCTACCTGAGCACCAGAGGGCATGCATGGCCACTGCTGTCTCTTCCTCATCATTCCCCCCTATTGTGGGAGGAGCAGGGCTGTGGACAGTTGGGGGCCCCACCAGCCTGGCACCAGGGCAACAGTTCCAGATGCCCTGTGGCTTAGACCACCCCTCGCCCTGCTAGATCAGACCAGCAGTCCATCTAGCCCATCATCCTGTTCAATACAGTGGTCAAGCAGCTGCCTGGGGTGGAGCAACAAATGGGGCAGAGAGGCCAAGGCCTACTCCTGATGCTCCCTTCCAACACTGATACTCAGAGGTTTACTGCCTATAAATATGGAGGTTCCCTTTCTTCACTATTGCGAATAGCCATTGATGGACTTATCACCCATGAATTTGACTGTCTACTTTTAAAGCTGTGTTTTGAAGTTCCCACCTGGTGGAACTCTCTGTCTGTGGAGACCCTGGCTCAGCAGGAATTGTCATCTTTCTGCCAGGCCTGTAAGACAGAGATATTCTGCCAGGCATATGGTGGTTGAGGCGGGTGGGCCGTGAAACTGGCCTCCTGCCATGGGGGGGGGGGGTGCCATGGGGGGGTTACCCCATGTTCTGTTAACATCTAATAGTTGGCCATCCGGCCCATTGGGTTGCCATTTGGGTTGTGCAATATATGTGCTGCTGTCTTTTAGAAATTGTATTATATATTTATTGATGCTTTTATCTGGTTTTAAATTAATATGTTTATGTATTTTATATATGTTGTATTCTGCTCTGAGCCCATTCGCGGATTAGAAATGATGATGATGATGATGATGATGATGATGATGATGATGATGATGATGATGATGATGATAGTGGCCATCACATCTACTTACAGTGAATCCCACAATTCAATACTTGTTGAGTAAAGAAGTTTTCCTTTTGTCTGTCCTGGATCTATTGCCCATTCTACTTCACAGGTTTGTGGTGCAGATAACATAAAGAACCATGTATGCTGCCTTGAATCCCTTTGAGGAAGAGTGGCATAAAAATGAGATAAATAATCAGTTTACTTTGTGGCAAGTCAGCATGAACGGACTAAAAACCAGACACCTATCTGCTGAAAGGGCCGTGTAATGACTCTTTCTGGGCCTTGCACTATGGTTTGAAGGAAAGGTCTGATGGTTTATCTAGAGTGAAACAGTGGAGCGGCTCTGGCCAGAATGAAGGACAAGGCTTTCAGTTCAGAAAGTCACCAAGGCTTCCTGTCCCAAAGACATGACGAGTTCAGGCTCTAACTGTTTTAACTTGCTCTTGGGATTCCTCACTCAGCACTCAGGTGGCCTGAGTTTCTTTTTACAGATATTGAACTCTTAAAATTGCCATTCCCACCTACTTCTTAACTCTAAGAATGATCTTTAATTGTATGTCAAGTTGGAGGGTAGCTGTTAACTCCAGCTTGGGACAGGTTGGTGGAGAGATTATTTTCTTCCTGTTCCAAGAAGCGACTAGATCTCCTTGGTTCCTTCACCTCCCCCATCCCCACAACATTGGCAGCAGGAAAGGTTGGCGGAATGGGGCTATTTTTGGGAGCGTCTCCTTAGCAACGGCTGCTGCCACCGTCTGTGGTGGTTTATCCCTAGGTGCTAAAATATTCTATGCTTCTTAATAAAGAAAGCAGCTGGTAAAGCAAGGTTGGAGGTGGGAAGAGTTGACCAGCCAGTTACCTTACCCTGTGTCTCCAAGCTCACTGTGACTGGGGAGATGGGGAGCAATTGGGAAAGTAGTGTCTTTTAAACAGAGTGTCTTTTGACAGTCAATCCATTAAGGTCTTAATCAAAAAGTGTGCACACTGACCCCTACTGGTGAAAAGATTCTGGCCTGCATCTACAACACAGACAGTACTAGATCACAGGATTCGTGATTGGTAAATGCAACCAGAAGATAGAAAATTAAGCTTTTGACAGGGGCCCCTTTTCTTTTGTGACTAGAGGTTGGATTTGCAGAAAGAGTCTTTTCCTGGGGAAATCTCTTTGGAATGGAAGAACTGTCTCTAGAATTCATTCGAACTGAACGTTTAAAGGTTGTTAGCATCAAGAAGATCTTCCTGTTCTGTAACTGCAATCCCTTTTCAAATGGTGTCTCTAAGTGGTGCCATTTGGTGGATGTATTTGCACAGTGAAGCTGCCTTATCTTCACTGACAGTCCTGCACTATGCAGGATGGCCACATCTAGGCTCTTCTGGAGTAAGGCCACCAGCTTGGCTTGATTCACAATCGTTCAGGAGTTCTGTGCTTGTGGCAGATACCTTGCCTAACTGACATTTTTGCATGCCACCACAATCTCATATGGAACGACATCAAAATTGAAGCTTCTTTACATAGTGAATACATTGGATGACTAGCTGCATGGGGAACTACTCAGAAGGGTTGCCAACCTCCAGGTAGAACCTGGAAATCTCCCAAAATTACAGCTGATCTCCTGTCTACAAATCAGTCCCCCTGGAGAAAATGGCTGCTTTGGGGAGTGGACTCCATGGCATTAAACCCTGCTGGGATCCATCCCCATAGCTGTAGCAAACCCAGAGGTGTTCTGCAAGATGCAACCTAAATGCTATCCAAATAACAGCACTTGCAATATAATATAAACAATGACTTACTGCAAATCTATAGAAAATATTTCATCTATTTAAAGTGCTCAGTGCAAAATTTGTGATACCAAAATTTTACAATTTCTTAACAATCACTATTGTACAAAATTTTTACAAGTCAATTACAAACAACAAGTAAAGGGACCATGTCCCTTTAAGGCAGTCCCACAGTAGGTAGCAAAGTCCTCAAGTGTGCGTTTATTCTTTTCATCAAAGACCAGGGACTCCCTTGTAAAGACTGTAGAATGAATGAGGACGAATTGTCCAATGTACAATCTATAATGAACCACTAGTTGAAAGGGAGAAACCGACTGGACCGGAAATGTCTCTTATCAACAAAATAGATACTGACTAATCTTGTATCTTTCTTGTTAACAGGTGGATCTCAAGGATGGAGGGAGAGCCCAAACAGGGGCCCCTTGGCCCCTTAGAGGAAAAAAAGAAATTTTGCTCTCTTATCTTTAAGCCGCCTTTCTAATAAAGAGCAGAAGATCCTGGGACAAACTGGGAAGCCTCCTTTCTCTGGAACAGAATGTAAGGGCAGAATAACAATTTCCTCCTGAGGTATGGGTTTTCTCCTCAAGCCTAGTCCGTTTTGAACTGCAGAAAGAATTTTAAAAGACCATCATAGCTCCAAAATATATGAGGGTGTAGATAGCCAGAAAGAGAAAACTGGTTAAACAACAAAATTGCAGAATAAATGTTCCAGCCAGAAGAATAGACATTAGGGTGGCCCTAAAAGATCTCATCTAATGCCAAAGAAAAGTTTCTTCAAGGAGAAATCAAATCACATTGAATATGAAAGGGTGGTTCAAAGGAGAAGTCAACATTTACAGGAAACTGGCAAGGTTCCAGCACCCCAGAAATGTGAACCTCTAATTTCTGCTCTCTCACCTGCTGACATAATTAGGCGAGCATCAGTGGCTGAAACATGCAACCACAATGGTCTGCTTATTCACCCACCTGCCAGTTTTCTGAGCAACCAAACAGACAACAGCAAAGAAGAAGAGGAATACCTGTCCCTATAGGTTCTCCCCAAGAGAGGAGAGTAGACAAGGGACTCACAGAGGGCATTTGTCTGGACAAGATTCCACCTAAACCAGGTGCTGACCTAGAGTGAGAATATCCTTTTGCATAGCAAGAATAGATATTTTCAAGTAAGGAAGGAAAATCTCAATCAGGATGCGGGGTGTGTGTGTGTGTGTGTGCCTTGCCACTGAAAGCAACACCTGCACAAGTCCATGTGTCAATTTTATAGTGCCCAGCAAAAATATGGACGGCTGATCAGATGTCAAGCAGATATTGTCGCACAAAGGGGACGCTTCTCAAACAAAATGGGCAGAAATAACTAAAGGAACATTTTCTATCTGGAGAATGCTGATGAAGTAGACAAATGTTAATACCACAAAATGCTTTGACACAATGCTTTGTGTCATGTTGTTAGGGTTGCCAACTCGAGGTTGGAAAATTCCTGGAGAATTGGGGGAGGGGGAGCCTATGGAGGGCAGGATTTACAGAAGGGGACCTTGACAGAATACAGTGTCATAGAGTTCACTCTCTGAATCTGACATTTTCTCCAGGGAAAATGATCTCTGTCATCTGGAGATCAGTTATCAGGATCTTCAGATCCCTGGAAGTTGGCAACCATAGTTATGAGAGAGAAGAGCCATACGAAGGCCCTGTGCCACCACCTGCCAGCTGGCTCAGTTTAAAAGTAGTGGGGCCATGGGCCGGGGGGAGGGGGAAGGTGTGGCAGCCTCCCCAGGCTGGAAACTGATAAAAAGGCAGGCCCGGCTGGGAGAAAAGAAGAAGGACTGCAAGGAAAGAAGGCTTCCACGGGCAGGGCAAGGGGAGATTTATTTACAGGTCACTCCCAAAGAAGAGAGAGGCCGGGAGGACCAGAAGCAAAGAGGACCAAGAAGCACTGCTGCTTAGATGAGGCAGGGCCAATAGGCAGTCTCCAGACCTAGGAAACAGACTGTAGACTCAAATGAAAGAGGCAGCACTCTTCAGCTGTGTGTAAAAGAATAAATAAAGGGTCCCTAAGCAACTGATCATGACGGGGCACACCATATGATGGGTGCTCCTGCATTATAAGATACTGTGAAGCCAAGGGTAACATATCTTCTCTTGGGGCTGTATAGGGTCTAAGTTTTTGAGAGAGAGCGAGAGCGAGAGAGAGAGAGAGAGCACTTTTGTGATATGTAAAAGGATGACTTATCCTGAAGTTGAGCTAATGGATGCTTTCATGAAACACAAAGTAATGGTAACATCAAAGCTAGACTACTGCAATGCACTCTACGTGGGTCTCCACTCAAAGTCAACTTGGAGACTTCAGCCAGTGCAGAATGCCACAGCTTGATTACCGTTGGGAGTTAAGCAGAGCATGCAGATTACCCCCATTCTGCAGTCACTCTATTGGCTTCCCATCCGTTACTGGATTCAGTTCAAGGTTTTGGCCATCACATAAAAAGCCCTTCACAGCTTTGGCCCTTCATATCTGCAGCACTACCTTTCCTTTTATGCTCTGCCACCACAACTTCTCTCATCTGAACAGGGCCTTCTACAGATACCATCGTGCAAATGGGCAAAATCAACAGCTGTCCCTCCCTATACACACGTTCTCTGTTGTGGCCCCCAATTTATGAAACATCCTGCCTGAAGAGGTCAGGAAAGCTTCCACTCTCTTGGTTTTCTGCAAACTGTGTAAAACCTGAATTATTCAGGGAGGCTTTTTAAATCAGGCAATAATGCAGTTCTGTAAGGAAATGGTTCAGAGATGCTTTAGATGCTTTGGTAAAGGGACAGGGACTGTAGACTATGTTATGGAGTACTGTCTGTTGATGTAGACATGCTCCTACTGGGTAGTTTCTGCATTGTTTAATTTGTCACAGCACATTATTTATGTTTTGTTTCAGCAACATTTCATGACTGTGTTCCTGTATTTTTAATTTTATGCTTCTTTTCAAATTTCTGAGATGCATACCCTATTGTCATAGATCCAGAGGAGTTAGCTGTGTTAGGCTGTAGTAGCAAAATAGTGAAGAGTCCAGTAGTACCTTTAAGCTTAAGCAATTTTATTGTCGGCTACGCTTTTGAGAGCCACAGCTCTCTTCATGCATCTGATGAAGAGAGCTGTGGCTCTCGTACTCTATTGCATGTTTTATTGAATGATCCACTGTATTTTTGTTGTTAGTTATTGATCTTATTGACTTAAGCTGTGGTATCTGCCTTGCATCTCAGTGCATCTCAGTGCATCTCCATAACCACAGCAAATATGTTCAGCTCTGAGGAATCCCAGGCACCAGTAGTCTTCCAAGAAATGAATTTTATGGGAATTTGTTCTAAAGACTCAAAAGCAACAATGAGGTAGGTGTTTAAGAGCCAATTTTCACAAAACAACTCTCTGTGAAAAACCCTGATTCCAGTTTCAGAAGAGCATGCAGTCACCTGGCCATCATGCAGCATGATGACCTAAAACTACCTGAGTGGAGGACAAAATCAGACAGCCAGTTCCTGACTGGGTGCTGCTTTTAAAAAATCCCAGCAAGATAGTTGGGAACCAATTTTGTGGAGGCCTCCAGCTACTAGGCCAGTTTACCACAGTTCCATAGCAGCGGGAAGCAGGTGGTGTAGTGAAGTCTGGAGTCCGCTGCTTATAGATGACTGGCCTACCCATGTTGTTAGGTACTCCCATATCATAACCTGCAATCACCAAATTTAAATGAGAGCATATGTTATTATTTATTTCATTTTTATCCGATCATATCTCTGATTACCTCAGGGCAGCAAACATGGTCATCCCCCCTTTTCTTTTATTCTTTTAATCTCTCTGTAAGGTAAATTAAACAGAGAGGGATTAGCCTCAGGTAACCCACTGTGCCATCCCAAGAACACTTTCCTGGCAGTAACCCCCATTGACTAGACTTGAGCAGGATTCTGAGTAGACCTGCTTATGAATGCTGCCTAAGTAAGTTTTGTGGCTTATCAAGGATCTGGGTCTGTTTCGCTGGTTTTAATCTGACAACTCTATCCAATATATTGGCCCTGACCTGGATAACCCAGGTGAGATACCAGAAACTAAGCAGGGTTGGCCTTGGTTAGTTAAATGGATGGGAGACCTCTAATGAAGACCAAGATTGCAGAGGCAGGCAATGGCAAACCACCTCTGTTAGTCTCTTGCCATGAAAATCCTGCCAGGGGTTGGCATAAATCAGCTATGATTTGAGGGCACTCTCTACCACCAACCAATATATTACATCAGCTCTGTGTGTATGTAAATTGGAGCGAAGGGCATGTTGATGTAATAAATATGGGGTATGCAGCAGCATGTGTAAGTACAAAGGGAGGGATGTGTGCATATATCTGTGTGTTTTGTAGGATATGTGGCCGTGAATCTGAATGGAATGAGCAGTATATAGTTGTGTGTGAATAAAATGTAGTGTTGTGGATATGTGACTGATTATGGTGCATGTGAATGAGGCGAAGCAGTATGTGATTGTATGTAATGGCATGTCTGCATGTGTCTGTGTTAATAAAGAGAGTGAAATATGGGAACAAATACTTAGTCTGGAATACAGCAGGATGGGAGTCAAGTCCTCCTGACCCTCTGCAGTTCTCAATATTGGCCATCATTTCTTCAGAAGTACTTAGTATGGGTTGGATACATCACATGCATCTGTAGCAGTATCACCATCATAAATAACTGGGGCTATGTTAGCATGAACAAATGGATTCGTTGATAGTGTGGGCAGATCCACACACTGGTGCACCCAGCTTGCAATCCAGCCCACACTTTCTGTTGACTCAGCCTACCTTCATCAGCTTTGCTGTGGAGCAATAAACAGAGTCATGACCTGATGGGCTCAGCTGCTTCAGCATGTGCCATATTCTTCATGGACCCATATTCTCAGCAGGCCAGTTTAGTTATCTGACTTTACCCTCAGAATCTCAGGAAACCACGGAATATCAGAGGCGGCCCTATTATGAGGCAAGATGAGATACTCACCGCAGGCAGCAGATCTGGGGTGCCGGTAAGGCCCTAGAACAGCTCCCCATCAAAGTCTGTCAATGGCTAATTAGCCATGGCTTCTAAAATGCAGAGGCAAGAAGCCTCCGAGTACCAGTGCTAGGAGGCAACATTGGGAAACCTCTATGCCCTGCATGTTAACCCTCCAGTTCAACTTGCTGACCTCTTGGTGAAACAGAATGCTGGACTGAATAGACCAGTGAACTAATCTAGCAGCTCTCTCTTATGGTCTATTCATATGTTGCCCTTGTTTTCAATTAGGCTTGCAATGGAGGACTTCCTGTGCCTCTTGCTTAATAGCAGGAGGAGGCATGCCATTGGAGATTTCCGCTTCAGGCACCAAACTATTGAGGGTTGGTCCTAGGGGGTGATAGCATTAAAAAGGCACCCATGGAGAAGGTTCTGGAAGCGGCAGAATAGGAGGACTTCTCACTTCCCTGGAACTAACTTGGGGTGCAACACTTGGAAAACAACTAAAACTCTGTAAGTGGGTGTGTCCATTTTCTCAAATGGATGGCAGACCTCTTCAGGCCTCAGCGCTCCACACAAAGATGCCTGGGGCACTGCAGTGCCAGCCACATGCATTCCTATTAATGTTTCCATTGCTTTGGGTTGCTCTCCTGTCTCTCCCCCATGCTGCATCTGCAGCGTGTATCCATGGTTCTGAGATCACATGCGAGGATGGTTTAAAGTAGTGGAAGGCTGTTGGATTCTAGCAGAGTTACTGACTTCTTAGCTACAGACTGCACAGTAATCAGAGACCGGGAGACGAGCAATTTGAGACGAAGAGGAGGAGGGGAGAGAGAAAGACAGACCGTGGAGGAGGCTAAAAGAGTAAAAGAAAAAGCAGGAATGTAAAATAGGAGGAGGGAAAAAGAAGAGTCAGAGGAGAAACAGAAATAGAAGCATCATTGTAAAAGCTTGTGGCAAAGCTGCACATCAAGGATTAGAACTCCACAAAGAACAAAATGTTAAAATCAGGAAAGTACCGAAACAAAGAGGAGTGGAGAAGCAGGTAGAAAAACCGGTGAAGGAAAGTTGGAGAAAGACCAAGAGCACAGAAAATTCTGGAGAGCTATGTGGAAAATAAGCAAAAGAGATGGACAAGGAGAGGGAACAATTTCAGAGGATTTAACTCAAACTGGACAGGATGCTGACCATTCCCTCTTTGCCTTTCCCTTATAACTGGATTTGAAGGACTCAAGTGGGAAATAGCTAATCACCGACCAGGTAAGAGATCCTTAGTAGTTGTTATGTGTTTTATATATGATTTAAGTTGAACCTAATGCATTTTTCTGTGCCTGAGTATATGTGCGTGCAAATCTAGATCTATGCATGATTGTCTGTAAAAAGGAAGACACAATCAATTTACTTTTGGCTGCAATCCTGTGCCTAGTTCAACTGCCCATATTCCATTGAAGCATTGATCTATACCACTCACTTTTTGTGCTCAGGGACATTTACTTGCATTACTTAGAGGGTACTCTTGGAAAATTTGGCTTTAGATTGTGTATTAAACCAACTCCATGAATGTCAGTTCTTCATATATTATACGCTCCGGGAGAGTTCTTTAATGAAGCTTTCAAACTCATTTTCATAGAGGAAGCCTACACTTTTCAGAGTGTTTCTTCAGAGGTCTTCATTATTTCAGTGGGATGAATCTGTAGTGAGGTCTTTGGGGTGGTCAAAGCCAGACCCTGGGATTGCTGGGGGAAAGAGAATGAAGTACCAGTTTTCTTTAAAAACTCAGGCATGTCAAAGTTTTCTCTGGGACTAGACCAACTGAGCATTTCTCTCCCTCTCACTCACTTTCTTCCTCCCCCACCACAATCAAGCCGCCACTATTTATATTGATACAACAGTTCTGCCCTGCTAAGGTCACACACTGCTTGCCTGTTGAGCTGATAGAACCGAGTCCTTAGCTATGACAGCTTATAGAAAGCAGTTTCAAATTCTAGCAGTTCTTTAAAGGAACTCCAACTAATGGGCACTTTCAGCGGAAAGGAGAGTAGAACACACATGTGGAATCAAACTGCCCACCATCACTGCTTCTTTCACCATTCGAATGTAGAAAGGGAGCCCTAAGCACTTCCTATCTTAGCAAGCATTGCCTGTGGATGCCAGTGCTGCTCCTCCTAACCCCACTCATCCTCCAGTGAAGGAATGGTGGGACTTTCTCGTGCTTCCTGTGCTTTAGGACTGATGTGGTTTACTCAGTCTTTGTACTGGGTGGACAGGATGGAAAAATCTAACACACTACTGTGCTGTATGGACTATTTAAATGAGAATAAAGAAGGCTTTTCGGACTGAAGGTCCTCAAAGTGCATCTTTTAGTCCTGCTAAAGATGTGGTGTGGGGAGCCTCTAAGCAAACATGGCTGATTCCCTTGTTCAGGCTGTAGGGCCGCCTCTGGCTTCCTTATCACTCCTATCTGGCACTGCTGACAGGTGAGAAACTCGCCTTGGGAAGAAATAGTATGGACTTCTGTATGCTTTGTGGGAAACGAGATGAAAAATCTATCTAATCTAATTGGATAGACAATATATATTTATAGTTCCAGATTATCTGAAGGGTCTGATGGACATGCCAAGTGTAAGATACTGTCATATTTTTGTACTATAGAAATCTATGGGCCAAATGTCAATGGAATATATTTGGAGCTCTCAACAGCTGGCAAGTCTAACAATTAAGAATTCTAATTAGAAATGTATGCAGATTGCTGAATGTAAACTGAGAGAGGTTCATAGACTGAAACCAGATAACACGGATTCATACATACATGCATACATACATGCATGCATACTCTGCCTTTCTCCCATATGAAGACCCAAAGCAGCTTACATCATTCTCCTCTTCCCCATTTTATCCTCATGACAACTCTATGAGGGAGGTTAGGCTGAAAGGGTGTGACTGGCCCAAGGTCACCCAGCGAGCTTCCATGGCATTGTGGGGATTTGAACCTGGGTTGCCCAGATCCTAGTTTAACACTCTCACCACTACACATACTGGCTTTCTTATGGATAAGTCAACCTACCTATATATTTATAGTTCCAGATTATCTGAAGGGTCTGAGGAACATGCCAAGTGTAAGATACTGTCATATTTAATTTTTGTACTATAGAAATCTATTTTGTACTATAGAGATCTATGGGCCAAATGTCAATAGCATATATTTGGAGCTCTCAACAGCTGGCAAGTCTAACAATTAAGAATTCTAATTAGAAATGTATGCAGTTTTTGACCCAGGAAGCCATGAGAAATGATTACTCTAACAGAAGATGGCTTAATTTATGGGCAGATGTGGTGCGTATTTGACAGCAGTGTTATGTTGGCATGATGATCGCTTGTATACATTTTGTGGCATTTGGCCCCCAAAGGTTAGCTGGGCAGGTAGAAAACTATAAGCAGATCCCCCTCCCTGCAGGTCAATTGACCTGCACGCAGGAACTGGAATAACATACCACACCAGGAACTGGAATAACATAAGAAAATAAGATGATATGTGACGCCTCTAGTTCAAATTTTACCTTTGCCATGAACTCATTGAATGGCCTGAGAAAAACTGCTATCTCTTTCTCTCTTGCTCACTCAGTTTCAACCTCCCCCTTTACAATATGGGGTAATAATAATAGCCTGCCCTACAGACTTGTTGTAAGACAGTAACTGAAAATATGTATAGCACCTTGAATGCTGGGATCTCTGTATTATAGCATAAAGAAGATTGTACAGTGGGATAAAGTTAACTGTTGAGCCCACCAGAAAAAGATCTGGTCGGAAAATGGGAAAGAGTTTCAGAATTATAACAAAGTGCAGGAGAATAAAGTGTATGCTGTTAAAACTTTTAAAAGGAGAGGTATAAAGTCAGTGGAAGCACAGAGACTAATTAACCTTTGAAACTGTCTTTTGAAATCCCGTTGATTACTTTTTGGCCATGTGACTTAAAATGGATTGCACTGTTGCCCTCCCAAAGTGGTCTACGGAAAGAGAGTGGCACAGTCTGGTGGATGACAAAGCTGAAGTCTGATGATGTGAAAAGCAGGGCCGAACTGGTGCCCAAAGCCGCATGAACTACAAGATACCGCAATTCTGCCCTCTTAATTACCCTGCTATATACATCCACAGCTCTTAGAACTAATACAGGTCCTACCAATTCCCTATGAAGTCTGTGTGCAGATTTAAAGTAAATCAAGGCCAAGCAAGAGTCTGGCCCCACCGAGAGGAATTGCTAAAGCAAGTAAGGGGGGAGGGGGGAGAGGACGGGGAGAGTTCAATCCCTTTCCTACCCAACCGTAATGCTCTTTAATTCATCCCCATCCTGCTGTCTTGGGGTGATTCAGCAGCAGAGCCAGTTCTGCGCAGGGGCCTGATGCCATCACAGCTAATTTGGTCCATGGAACCCAGAGTGGGAGAGTTCAGAGCACAGTATAGCACAAAAGGAGCAATAAAGAAGTCTTACAAGACAATTTTAATAACTGGACAATTCTGACATATAATGGTTTGCCTCCTGAAGATCTACAGGGTGGGAAGTGAGATGGATGGGCCTGCTTCCTTTATGATCAGGGAGTGTTACATAGCTGATAGAACTGCATCTTTCCCCATCTCATAAATATTATATTATATTATATTATATTATATTATATTATATTATATTATATTATATTATATTATATTATATTATATTATATTATATTATATTATATTATATTATATTATATTATGGTTTTAACTGTATAAATTAACTTTAATGTGTTTTAATATGCTGTAATCCGCCCTGAGCTCTTCGTGGGGAGGGCGGAATAGAAATCTAAATAAATAAATACATTTCAGAGCATTTCTCAGGTGCACTTACGTTTCTGGACAACATGCTAGTTCTATATATTGAGTAAGTATTAGTAATGCCAGTAAAGGTTGCTGCTGCTATTGACTGAGTAAGTATTATAAGCAGCAAGATGAGGGCCTTTGAGGAATTGCCACACAAGGGAAATATGTGACTGGGAAAATCCAACTCCCGTCTAAATCTTCCCTCCAACAGGGCCTGATGAATCCTCCTCATCAAAGGACAAGGACTCATCGGACATAGCCCTGACACCCTCCATGCTACAGAATATTTGGAACTTTAGGAGGCCAATATTCCACCCCACCCTCCTGTTTTTCTTTCTTTCTTCTTCTTTTTAACGCTCAATTGTCCTTGACATTCCATGCTCACTGGAGGTCAGCAAGCATGCTCAGTTCTCATAAGATTATGATGTTTATGTGTTTTTTCTTTGAAAGTTTAGAAGTCATATTTCGCTGCCTGTGTTTGTGGAGGCTCCTGTGCAGAACCCTCACCTGGTCTGTGAGTGGTCCCGTTCCACTCCCATCCTGGTGGTGACTTGAACATGGGCTTTACTGTTAGAGGGTGTGATTAAATAGGTCTCTGGCTGTGCATGCCAAAGTCACAAAACCTTTTATTTTAAAAAGATAGGTTGTTGACCTATGCTGATAAAGTTGCTATAGTTATGATTATGTATAAAGTAGTAACAACAAAAGCTCTTAAAACATTCTGCTTTTTTACAGTGTAGTCTTGAATAAAATCCAGGACAATGCCTTTGAACCTTATTGAGAACCTTTCCCCTTCTCCCATTGGTAAAATCCAAGATGATGCCTCTACTGATCCTCTGAGATTCATAAGAAATAGAAATTCCTTCTTCTTCAACTTGTTTCTATGGGATGTGAGAACAGAAAACGGATCTTTATGGGTTTATGTAAGAGTGGTTCAATCAAGTTAAAACTAGGTGTCAGATGAGGATTTGAAAGGTCCTCTCTCTGTTGGAAATGGTGCCTTCAGAAGGATGAGTCATCAGAGCATGAGACCTACTGTATATAGCTTCTGACAATGGTAATAATTACACAGGAGAGAACAAATATTTTAAAGAGTAATTCTGGTGGGGATAAAAAGAGGCAAGTGAAGGAAAGGAGATGAATACAAGAAAGGAAGATGATGGAAACAAGGGTTCTCTTTCTTTCCTCTTCTGTTCTCCTTCCTTCTCCTGCCATCTCTTTCCCATTGTCAAAACGGGTGGGTACAATCTGTTGCTTCTCTTCTGAGACTAGAGACTATACTCCTCGAGCATAGTCATAGGCAACAAAATCCAGCAGTTACTTCAGTGTGGGATTTAAATTGCAACATAAATGGGTATGTTTAAAAACAGAGATGCTCCTTGACATTTTGTGAGCTGCTGCTGAGCTGCTTCACCTCTTCTTATTGGCTTGTCTTCCTTTCCACCTTGATAGTGTTCCTTGTTCTCCTGTTGGCTTAGGCACTTAAACATCCTTAGTTGTTGCTCCCTATGTCCTTTATCAACACTGCAGAAAAAATAACACAGTGTAGATTGTTGCTGATGGGGTCTTTTGTGTTCTCCTGGCTGTGGGATTCCTTCAAGCTCTGGGGGAAATTCATGTCCTAGTGTCCTATGGCTAGGACTATAGGAGAGCAGATGCCAGATTTGACCAAGAACATCATAGAAAATGCCTTTGCACACAGAGTCTCTCTACACAAGATGCCTCAGCATGTTTGTCAAGTGTAGGGAGATGCAGTGTTAGCCAGGAAGCATAGTTTTAAAAAACAGAGCGGGCAGGGATTACTCCTCAGAGGGTTTGTTAATTTCATCTTCACTTCCCTACAGGCTCTGTCAATTTCACTTCTCCAGTCTAAAACTGTGTGGGATCGCAACCAGAGGGCAGCGAGGAATAGAAATGGGCTGGAGCTGCCTTCCATAGTCAGGCTTAGACCTGGAGAGGTTATAATGGGCTGAAGTTTCCCTTCTGGCATTTCTCAGCTTCTTCACACAGCTCCAGTGTATAGCAAAGCCTTTGCCTTGCCGCCAGCTTTTTAAACTACCCTTCCTGGATTACATTGCATTTCCCAACATGTGTTCTTCACATGTCAGCTGTCTCATATAGAGAGACTCACAGAAACAGGGCTAGCCTGTCCCCATAACTAGACTAGCCACAAAGGGAGGTCTAGAACAGAACAACCTTGGAAAGGAGCATGAAACAATGGAGTAACACAGTTGTATGGCCATGTGTAGTTTAGAAGAGCCATCTAACACATATCAATATATACAAAGTACTAAGGCCCAGGAGCAGGGAGCATCTAAGAATGGCAAGAATGTCTAATTTCACAGAAGTCAGATATAGAATTCAAAGATAGAGGGCCAAAAGATATTCGTATATATAAGACACTTGTTTTCACTAATTTTACATAGCCTTTGTAAAGATAAGAGGTAGCAAGAATGAACTCTCTCAGCCCCACCCACCTCACAGGGCGTTTTGTTGTGGGGATAATAATGGCATACTTTGTAAACCGCTCTGAGTGAGCATTAAGTTGTCCTGAAGGGTGGTATATAAATCAAATGTTGTTGTTGTTATTTACATATTTTAAGAAGATATTTCAGATATGGATAACCTTAAGTTTGAGGTTGTAAGATAGTAGGTTAGCCCTCCATTAAAGCAGGACAGACACAGCTATTGTTAAGAGAAGGTTTTGAAACATTCAGCTAAATTGATAGGCAGCTTCTTCCTAGAAGGGGGCTTCTTGCTTGTGACCTTCTTATTTTGAAGTAAGATACTTGTTTGGACTCATGTAAATGCTGTCCTTAAACAATCTATATAATGGATGGTATGATTTTCTGTTGATAGTGTGTGTCGCAACCTAGCCAGAGGCAGCAGTCCAACTGAGGAACAGGCAGGCGAGTAGTCACAGCAAGCCGAGGGTCAGAGCCAAGGTGTCAGTCCAGCAGAGGGGCAGACAGGCAGGAGTCCAACAAACAAGCCAGGGGTCAGAGCCAAGGTGTCACTCCAGCAGAGGGGCAGACAGGTGGGAGCCCAACAGACAAGCCAGGGGTCAGAGCCAAGGTGTCAGTCCAGCAGAGGGGCAGACAGGTGGGAGTCCAACAAACAAGCCAGGGGCCATAGTCAAGGAATCCATCAGATAGAGGAACAGGGAGAGTCTAGGAGGCAGGCCAAGGTCAGAGTCCAGTAAGTCATTCAGCAGGGCAAGTAACAAGGAGCTTCCAGGCACAGGGCTCTAGTTGCAGAAAGTGGTGAACAAACTTGCTTCCATGCTTGGCTTCTTCAGCTTCTCTCTCTTATACTGTCCTAACAAGGAGCAGGTGTTGTCTCTTTGCCTGATAGCTCCAGCCGGTGTTGAGCCTGCAAATGAGCACTCCTTCTCCGCTCCCACAGAGCTGACTTTGCTTTACTCTTCCTCTTCTCTGCTGGCCCAGGGAGCTCAGGTTTCTCTTTTGCTCTGAGGGAGTCTTTGTTTCCCCCAGCCTGCTCAGAGGTTTCTGGCTGCTCCTGCTGAGTTTCCTCTGGAGCAGCAGCTGGCTCTGGCTCCAGAGTAGACCCTGCTGGCTCTTCCATGGATGGCTCTGGCTCCAGAGTAGACCCTGCTGGTTCTTCCATGGATGGCTCTGGCTCTAGAGTAGCCTCTGCTGGCTCTTCCTGCTTGTCTTCTGAGGAGGACTCTGGGGCAAGAGGTAAGGTGGCCAGTCGAGACTGAGGCTGACGCACGACACAGTGGATATTAAGAATTCTAAATAATCATGTTATAATAAAAAAGCTTAGAATGGAAGTAGAGATTGTGTAATAGCATTACTTGTGTGCAATACCTGATAATGAACCTAAAACGTTAACTGTGGTATACCTCTTGCTAGGAGTTAAATGATTTGATATAGAAAGGCTAACTAGATGCTTAGGGCTTCTTAAGTGCATGCCTCTATCTAAATCAGGCCTGACCAGTCATCCAGAGCACTAGTTCTTATGTTCTGCATTCTGGGATGGTCTTTTCTGAGTAACTTTGGTTTGTGGCGCTCTGGGCATCTACAATGAGGCCCATACCCACAAAATAAAATATCATTGGCACTACATTGGCTTAATCCCATTACATCCATATAGAACCAGGCTTCTATACAGCAGACAAGCCTCCCTGAATACAGAACTAATCAAGCAAAATGGAACTCCACAATTCAGGAAAAGGAAATTATTATGCACAATGGTACAAAACAAATAACTTGTATTGAAATAAAGTGAACAAATGCTCAATAGATATGCTGTAGCAATAACATTAAATATCTTATATAGACTATATACAATATCCATCCCAATTCAAAAATATTTTTCATGTACATTCATTCAAATATGGGCAGTGGCGATCAAATTCATATATAAGTCCAACTACACCTTCTGATGTGTCTGATATGGGCCACAGCTTGATTCTGGGTGTGCCAGGGCAGACACACAGGTGCTCTACAAGTGTGTCTGCTGATTGTTGGTGGAAATGGTGACAGAACCCCTGATGAAATGGTTCCATATGAAACAAGTGTATTGTAACCAGTTACTTGTTGGGTTCTAAACAGGACCAGTTCCTGTCTTTTCTGGATCCAACTATAAGAAGAAAGAAAAAAGTTTCACATTGGAGAATCTGATACTCAAGACAGTAGATTTTGACCTGTCTTTCACTTACCTGTGAAAGCTATACATACCTTCTGAGGAACACCCTGGATCCACGCACCTAGAAGAAAAAGAAAGACACATCAGAAGGTGTAGTTGGACTTGTATATGAATTTGATCGCCGTTGCCCATATTTGAATGAATGTACATGAAAAATATTTTTGAATTGGGATTTGTATATTGTATATAGTCTATATAAGATATTTAATGTTATTCTTACAGCATATTTATTGAGCACTTGTTCACTTTATTTCAATACAAGTTATTTGTTTTGTACCATTCTATACATCATTGGCAGGCCACTCATAGCAATTTTACTCTAATTTGATTCCAGGCGGCTGAACAAAGTACAGTGAAGATCCACTAGAGTTAATTATTCCTGTCAACGTTCATAACAACATGGGTGTTGTGGGTAGGACATGAAGCGCACTTACATATGACCCCACCCTTTGATTTCCATGTGAAGTGATTGCCTCCCATTTCTTTGCTGCTCCCAGCCACAAATAGGATGGCATGGCTTGTCTACCTTACTATAATTCTGTGAGGTTCATTCTTACTTTTCCCATTTTACAGGTAAAGACTGAGGCCTTCCTTTTTTTTAAAGAAGCCATTCCCTGCAGCTGCCTTGTGGCTGCAGGGAACGTGAGTCAGGTTCAGGGAACACAAACTTGCAGTTCGGTCTTGAGAAGCAGAGATTTGCCTAGTGAGAGCGTAGCCGGGCAGGGTGTTGAATCCATGTTCTATCTGTGAACACTGTCCATTAAACTGCCAAGTGATTCCCATAAGCTTTCAGCAAGTTAATATTTAATTCTCTGAGCATGTTCTAAATATTGAGTGTTTTATCGTTATTTAACTGTACTAGTCCAATTAAACAGACTAGTCTGTGACTACTTGTACCTTAGTAATCAGTTCCTTATTCATAAATGTTCAGCTTCCCAGACAACAGCTAACATTGATTTGTTTTTGTGGGTTTTTAAAAAAATGAAGATAAAAATATTCCTGGCAGCACAAGCACTGCAATAACAGTCTGCCAACAGGTTATGTTAATATCACGTGAACATACTGTTGCCACTGCATGCCTTACAGGCACAGATAAAAAGATAGAAATTGATTTAAATTGCAGGTGGATAGACATAATGTGAAAGCCAAATGCTATTTTGATTAATTGAGTACATTCATTCTGCTTTCAAACAGATTATCAGAGCCTCTGCTGGAATCTTTGGAAATTGTTATAAGGTCAAGAGTGCCTCGGGATAATTTCACTAGTAGACCACTAATTACAATTTTAACCTTGCAAGTTCATCTGGTGAATCCTATGGGAATTTGGTGCTGTAGAGATTAATTTTGCTAGACTACATTCTCACTACATGTTTTCTGAATATACAGGACACTAAATTGGCCTCGAGGGTGGGGTGAACATACTGGGTCAACCCAGAGTCAGTTTCAATGAAATTTTAGTGCTCTTCTCGCTTTCAGGGTCCCCACCCCCACCAGTTAAAGTTGGATGTATTTTTTGAAGACTAGTTTATTTATTAATTAAATTATTAAAGCATTTATACCCTGCCTTTCCACTAGGGTTGCCAGGTCACCTTACCCTCCTGGTGGGATCTCCTGCCCCCGCTGGGATTCCTGGGATCCCTACTTTCCACATCATTCAAGATAGCTTACAAAATGATTTTTAAAATTCTAAGTGAAAACCAAGATAAAGTATCTCCCCCCACTCTTAAAAGATGCCTGCCCTTTACCCCCCCCCCCAAGCTCTGGCAAATAAGCATGTCTTGCAGTGCCTCCTGAATATCTCCAAGGAGGAGGCTCCCCTAAATTCTCAGGAAGCCCATTCCGAAGAGCAGAAGCTACAACCGAAAAGGGCCAGGCTCTGGTCAATGCCACCCTAAGTGGTTGGACAGCCAACAATTTGCTACCTGAGGATTAGGGCTGCCAGGTCCTGGCCTCTGGCCCTCACTGCCATTCCCCTGGCCAGTGGGGGGGAAAGGCCCAAGGAATGGGTCCAAGAGGCAAAAGCCTGGGCCAGCACACAGCGGCCGTGCCCCAGCTGGGAGCCATGACATCATTTCCTTAAGTGATATCATAGTACCTGGCGGTGGGCAGGGGGCCCCTGTGAAGGGTGGGAGCATGCCCACTGCCAGCATGATAATGTCACTTCCGAAAGTGATGGCATCATGCCTGCTGGGAGTGCGTGCACACAAAGTACACATGCAAAGAGTTTGCCCCTAGGTAAGTGACAGCCCCTTCCCCTGCCAGGAGGTGAAGGGGACCTCACAACCCTACTGAGGATGGTAGTGGGTGCACTGGTACATATGGAAGGAGACGGTCCTTTAAATATGTGGGTCTCAGGTCATGAAGGGCTTTAAGGTCATAACCAGCACCTTAAATTGAATTCTGAAACAAACTAGCAGCCAGAGTAACTGTTTCAAAATGGGTAACACATTCGTGGTGGCTAGCCCCTGACAACAGCTGGGCTGCTGCATTCTGGATCAGTTGTAGTTTCCAGGTTGTCATTGGCAGCAGTCCCACATACTGTGTATTGCAACTATGAGGTTACAGAACAAGGGTTCAGCAAGGCCAGATCAGCTGTGTCTAGGTAGCAAGAGAGCTGGCTCACCAAATGCAGCTGATAAAAGACCTCCAGGCCACCACACCCACCCACTTTTCAAAGAGCAAGGCAGGGTTCATGAGCACCCCCAAGCTCTTGACCTGCTCTGAAAAAGCCAACTTCACTCCAGAGAGCCAGTTTGGTGTAGTGGTTAAGAGCAGCAGGACTCTAATCTGGAGAACCAGGTTTGATTCCCCATTCCTCCACTTGAGTGACCTTGGGTCAGTCACAGCTCTCTGGAGCTCTCTCAGCCCCACCCACCTCACAGGGTGATTGTCATGAGGATAATAATGACATTCTTTGTAAACCACTTTGAGTGGACATTAAGTTGTCCTGAAGGGCGGTATATAAATCAAATGTTGTTGTTGTTGTTATCTAGGACACGTTGATTCAGTCCCTCTAGAATATCAGCCTTCCCAGCCAGCATTACCTCTATCTTGTCTAGATTCAGCTTCAATTCGTTCTGCCTTAGCCATCTGGCCACAGCCTCAAAGTACTGATTCAGAAGCAAGATGGGCACATTCTGTTCAATACTTTGAGATGTTCACGGCTTTTCAAAAGTTCAGATGCAATGCAAGGTTTACCTATCACTGTATCTCCATGTTAGAAAAATATGCGCCTCTTATTTTGGCATGCTGCTGTAAGATATATAGCCCTACCAGGGGAAAAAAACATCAAAGAAACATTGTACCCTCCTCCACAAGTTAGGAATTGTGTAGGATGAGACAATACTGCACTGACTCTGGCCCTATATTAGTGCAACTGGTGGAACTAATCAATTTAATCTTTCTCTGCTGGACAAGTGCACAACAAACTGAATAATGCCTAGTTCAGCTGTACCTTGGTACACATCTGATGTGCAACCCATCTGCACATTTTGCTGGTGCATGCACAATCTTAAGTTACATTTGTTTGTGAATATCTTCTTCTTTGCTCCAATTTCTTTCCCTTGCATTCTCATCTGCTGGATTTTGTGGCCTACACTTTAGGGTGTGCTTCTTAAATTACTACCATTCTTTCACAATATTTGCAATTATGCTACATATCTTTGATGCAGAAAATGATAGAGGTGGGGGTGGGGGACCAGCTAAGCAATGGAAAAGTGTAAGGAAATCTTGCAAGGTGAGAATTTTGATGTTCAATGAGCAGGGCATCTTCTCCATGTGCTTTTTAAACAATACGGTTTTTAAGATGGAGAATTTACCACCACTACTACTTTTAACCTATTTATGTATGATGTACTAGGTGATGTGTTGTATGTTTTTTTTCAAACCGACATGGTTTCATTTGCAGTAACCCTGTGCTGAAATCTGCCCACTCCCAGTACCTACGTTTTCAGTACCGATAACACAGATCAGATTTGTACTTAACAATGCTCAAATCAGTGTTTGTGCATGGTAAACAGCTAGTGTAGATAAGACCTCTAAGACAGACAGATTTTAGTCTGGTATCCTGTAGCGGCTAATAGTCTATGCTATAGAAGGCAGAGCATAGGTTGTTCACAGTGGTCTTTACTTTCTGTCAAGTCAAAGCATATTTGTAAGCATGGGCCTGCTAATGTAAGCATGAGCGTACCCCAGTGGAAAATCTGGCCTGATGTGTCTATGCTGCATTTCTATTTTCTGTTCCTTTGGTGTGTAGCAAAGATAAAAACCAGTGGTGTTGTAAAAATGAAAACAGACTGCTTCTAGTCATCTCTTCCCAAGCAGCCTCAGAATGCACAGTCTGCTTAATGGATGCTGGGATGCTGCCAGCCCTAGCCCCCTCCCCGAAGTAATTGTGGGGACCGAGATGAATGTAGGCCCAGCAGATGCCTGTTCTCACTTTCCTTTTTTTGTTCATAGGTTTCAACCCACTCCAACCCCTCAGCTCATTTTCTCTGTCTTTTTCACTGCCTAATTTTTTTTTCTGTTTGTGTACAGGACAGCTATTTTGCCACCCTTGAAATGTACATGCGCATATACACCCACATCCACAGATAAATACCAGCAGCTTTCTTTCTTTTTTTTCCCCCATCAACCAAAGTGAGGACAAAAGCTCTCCTTGACTATCACTGCCCCATCAATGTTCTTTTAGCTACATAACGCAATTTAAATTGGAGTGGTTATTGTGTTTCGGAAGACTGCCAAGGTCTGTCTACATGTCCTAAAAGCACTTGAATGTGTAATTTCGTCAACCCAGCCTCATCTACGTTTGCCAGCCTCCAGCTGGGGCCTGGAGTTCTCCTGGAACTGGTCTCCATATTACAGAGATCAGATCCCCTGGAGAAAATGGCAGCTCCAGAGGGCTGACTCCATGATATCGCATCCCCACTGAACACTTTCCCTTCCCCAAAGTCCATCCTCCCCAGATTCTAACAATAAATCTCCAGAAATTTTCCACGCAAGTTTTTATTCTAGCCTCAACAGGTGGCCCAGAAGTCAAGAAATAATTATCATACCTTTTCATTTTTTTTCTTTAAAGAAGCTAATGCACATTGGCAGAGAATAAAGGGGCATCGCAATGTCAGAGCAGTCAAATTAGTATAATACCTTCCTTCAAATAATGCATTTATAGGCTGAGCAAGTACTGTGTGGATTGTAGATGCATAAGTTTCATTGGTACTTGTGATCATTGTGATTTAATTTTTGACAGGTAATGACATAATCTTTCCTGTGCTCCATGGCACTGTTTTCTCAAATACATGCTCAGACATGTTCTGCCATTTTATATATTTTTAAGAAGTCATTCACACATTGTGAGCTCTGTTGTGTTTTTTAAACAACCTCACATTTTATGCAAACTTTTATGTTAACTTGCTCAACTACTCCACCATGCAAACATTGTTTGAGTGTACACACACCTGTCTTTAGGAAGTATTATCAACCACCCTCCTTTTAACACGAGTATGCCTTTCTTTATAAACTCTGTGCTATATACATAGTAGATGTGTTAGAAACTTGAAAGCGCCAACATGAAGCATTCCTTTTGCAGGATTTTGAAAAGAAAAAAAGAGCCTAGCAAATGGCTGGAGATTATTCTGCTCTAAAAGGAATCAGCCTCCACGCACATCACTCTTTATGTTGCCATATAGAACTTATAACTGAAAGATCACCTTGTTTTGAATTGTGATGCAAAGACACGCATTGCAGAATGGGAAACATGCAACCAGAGAACTTTGTAGGGATGATTACGCAGATAAGCCACATAGCAAGACATGAAGTAAGGTGCAAATATTTAAGGAATACATTTCCATTCAAATATCCTTTATTATTGTTGTGACAGGGCAAGGGATTGTTGCCAAAATTTATTAGAGTGGCTGAACCCTACACAATATTCAGGGAAATGTGGGAAAGCACCAACTGTCCTCCCACACAACGTGTGCCCAAGCCCCATTGTTCGTCATTACCTGCTCCAAATTCGGTAACAGGTAGCTATATATTCTGATGTCAGCTCTAGCCTTTCTTAGAATCAAGCACTGAGTCTGCCTCAACAGCACACACACCTTTGCCTTTCCCAGCACTGCTGGATGGATGTTAATATTTCTGCATTTGTGTACAGTGTTTGCTGGATTGTGTCCTGGAAGGAACTATGCAATGAAAGGAAAACTCCAGGAGTATGGTTGCATGTACTCATTCAGCTATAAGGTTGCCAACTGGCCAGGAAAAAAAATGTCCTGTCCCTTTAATACAGGTATAATACGCAGAAATGACAGTTGAAGCATTTCATGTCAAGGAGGTAAATAACATCTGATTAAGCCTGTATTAAAGGGGTTGAATATTTGTATGCAGGCAGATGGCAACACTAATCGACACTAAATAATACAGAACATTTAGTTGATAGTAAAGTATTCCCAAAGCTTTGCAAACTGCAGCTGCATTGTGGGTGACCATAATCAGAGTATCCCTAGCATCTAAGATATCAACAAATACTCTTCAGTCATCACGTATCTTTATTTATAAATGAGCAATTCTGCAGCCTCCTAGTACTCTGCTAGTGGCTTTTTTGATGTGTGGTGTAAACAAGCAGCAGAAGGTGTTTGTGAGACCTGCAGACATATAGTGTTAATTTCACACAAACAAGAGTGTTGTTGTGCCTGTTCCCAAGGGGGAGTGTTACACTGGTAGAAGAGTGTGTGGAATCATTCCTCCCAAGTCATTATCTTGCACTAGTGTTGATGGTGCTTGTGGGTTTGTAGTGGTTGCTGTGAATGGACCGATCACGATAGAACGTAGCCTAAAATGACATACATGCCCCCAGAACCAGGGTCTATGACAAAAGGAGGGTAATTTTTCAGTGAGTGCCAATTTTCAGCAGACACAGTCCCCAGATAACTATGTTAAGTACTCAGGAGAGTTCTGGGAAAACACCCCCCACCCAAAAAAAGGGTAGAGAGTGGGAGAGATGTGTTTGTGTATGTAAGTTTTAGTTTTGGAGAGAGAAAGATGGCTGTGAGTGGGCTTAGCTGAAGCATTCTAAGCGCGCAGGATCTCTTTATCAGGGTTTCAGGGTCCTTTCTGTGTTGGTCTTCAGCTGAGCAGCAGGAAGAAGGGAGCTTTGACTCTTGTAAGTTTATTCCCTGAAAATCTTGTTGGTCTTTAAGGTGCCACTGGACTTAGCAACTGTTCAGATGTGGACTCAGCAGATGTTCAGATCCTGCCCTACAGGAGCGCCTGTTTGCCTCCACTTGTATTTTTTCTAAATCAAGCAAATACTATAATAATACCATCAGTCCTCAGTGCTTTTACTGTCTCTTCCCAAAGGGAACCAACCCAAGTACTGCTTCCCAATGTAAGGAAGTGAAGATTGCAAGCCAACTTCTTCTTTTATCCCAGAGCTGTTGGAATGGCTGCTGCCCACCAGGATATTTCCCTGTAAATTAAATGGTCAGTCCACACCTGCCTGTCCAAACTTGATGGACATGCCCCTCTGGGACAGCTCTCACACTCTGATTGCTGCTACTTACCCCTTTAGTTGTCAACCTAGAGACAAAAGCGGTATCATAGAAATTAGTTTCTGCATAACAGTACCTACAGGCTGGGCAGTTTAAGGGAAAGGAATCAAGCTGCTTACCTATAATTTCCCATCTTTCAAACTGGCCTCCCAAAAAACTAGCTGCTGATAAGAGGTGTGGGACATTAGATATATCCTTCATCCTGCTGGGGGTGTGGGAATTGATCAGAGGCAGGGGGTGGTAAGGGTTTTGTAACCTTTTTCTGTGTCTCATGCTGGCTGTGTCATCTAGTAGGTCTTGATGCACATCCCTTGCTTTTCTGCATCTTGTCCCCTCCTTCCACAATGTGGGCTGATCACGGCTCAAACTTTTAATTCAGATGGTAATTGAAATAATAATACGGGCAGAACCCCTTCTGTCTCTGATGCTGCAGCTGGCTTTATGGAGCTATGAATAGCTCTGAGTCACACTCCGAAGATGGTTTCACTTCCAACCGTTTGTTTTGTGGGGATTTGGTTTTTTCCCCCTCCTTCTTCATTGCTCCTAGGACTACTAAGGAAAAAAAACCTGCCACGCCCCTCTTCTGTCCCCAAATGTAACCAATTAAACACGTGTTTATAAAAATTCTATTTCAGCATCAGGGAATGAGGTGACCTAAAGAAATCAGTCAATTAACAATCATTGGGAGGACAGATGGGGACGCCTGGCATATACTTGGTCTATTTATAATTATTTTTTAAAAGGCACATTTGATTGCATTCCCTCTTCATACCCTTCATATGCCGCTTGTTGGCTAAGCAAAGTGAGACCTGGTTTAGCTCATACGTTTGTCTTTTTATGCTGGTTAGTTGAGCTGTAATTTGTTTTCACCCTTGAACAGATATGCATATTTCAATGTTTCTCTCTCTTTATCCATGTTGTGCAATTTGTGCTTTTTTTTTTGTGGCCAACTTATGGCAACCCCACAGGGATTTCAAAGTAAGAGACATTCAGGGGTGGTTTGCCATTGTCTGCCTTTGCATAGTAATCCTAGATACCCTTGTGGTCTCCCATCCAAGTACTAACCCAGCTTAACTTCCTAGATCTGATGAGATTGGGCTAGCCTGGGCTGTGCATCATGTCAGTGTTTTTTTACATATGCATGTGGTGAAACTTGGAATTTATAGCATTTTAAACTTGAAAACTACTCCAGCCTATTTTCCCATTTTAGGTCTAGCCAAGTATATTATAGTGCCTGAAACCCCAAATGGCAGCTCCTCTAACCATCAAGTAACATGTGGTACAACCCTCTGGGATCATCTTATTTGCAAGCCCTTTTGAAACAAAAGGGGCCCTGCTGTGTTAAGAACCTAAGAGCTCAGCTAGAGCAGTCCAGCAGTCCTTCTAGTCCAGCACTCTGTTTCACACAGAGGCCAAACAGTTGTCCTGAAGGGCCAACAAACAGGGCACAGAGGCTAAAGCATTTCCCTGACATTGGCTTCTAGCATTGGCTTACAGAGGTTTACTGCCTCTGAATATGGAGGTTCCCTTTTCTAACCATGGATAGTAGCCATTGATGGGCCTGTCCTCCATGAATCTGTCTATCCCCTTTTGAACGTCATCTGGGTTTGTGGCCATCTCCATCTGTGTTGACTGTGAATTCCACAATGTAATTGCTTGTTGAGTAAAGAAGTATTTTCTTTTGTCTGTCCTGATTTGTGTTTCTTAGATTATCTCTCTCTGTCTCTCTTTCTATTGCCCTCACTGGTGCCCAAAATAGCTCTCTTGGGACAACCATCTTGTACCAAATGATAGGGGCCCTTTTGATCCCACTCTTATTCCAGGGAGGCTGCAGGCAAGCTGTAAACTGAGTGTTGCAATCCTATGCAATTTAAGCCTACAGTAAGCATTACAGGGATACATCCAGGCGCTGCTGACCTGACTCTCTTCCAGTATTGCCCAAGTAACCCGAAGCTAGAAAATATGCATGATATTTTTATTTTATTTTACAAAATTTATACCTCACCTGTCCACCCTCAGAAGGGCCACCGAGGTGGCTAACAAATTAATAGTAAATAATACAATAAACTAATATAATACCAGAGCCCCATGGCGCAGAGTGGTAAGCTGCAGTACTGCAGTCCAAGCTCTGCTCACGACCTGAGTTCGATCCTGGCAGAAGACGGGTTCAGGTAGCCGGCTCAAGGTTGACTCAGCCTTCCATTCTTCCAAGGTTGGTAAAATGAGTATCCAGCTTCCTGGAGGTAAAGTGTAGATGACTGGGAAAGGCAATGGCAAACCACCCTGTAAAAAGTCTGCCAAGAGAACGTCGTGATGCAACGTCCCCCCATGGGTCAGTAATGACTCGGTGCTTGCACAGTGGACTACCTTTACCTTTTTAAACTAATATAATATATATATAAATGTAATGAATAATAATAAAACCAGATCTTAAAAACTATTAAAACCAACAAAAAACACCTCATTTATTTTTTATTTTACAAAATGTATACCATAAATTGATACGAGGCCATCACATTCAGTTATGTACTTCGCCTCCCCCTTAAGTGGCAGCCAATGAAGTGGAGCTGAACAAAGGGAAATACAAACACAATTACATCATGTCATTTTCAAGGAGACTCTCAGTAAGAAATGGGTCAGCGGCAATTGCACATCTTCACATAATGTGTAGCATTAATAGCTCTTACTTCCAAGCAGGGCTTTTTTCAGTGGGAACGCGGTGGAACGGAATTCCAGCACCTCTTAAAAATGGTCACATGGCCGGTGGCCCCACCTCCTGATCTCAAGAAAGAGGGGAGTTTCGATTGCCCTCCGTGCCGCTCGGTGGCGTGGAGGGCAATTTAAACTCCCTTCTGTCTGGAGATCAGGGGGTGGGGCCACCAGCCATGTGACCATTTTTGCCAAGGGCAATTTAAACTTTAAAAAACTCCCCCTTGTTCCAGCTGACCCAAAGTGATGTCATTGTGCGGTCTTGAGTTCCACCACCTCTTTTCCCAGAAAAAAAGCCCTGCTTCCAAGTAAGCCTTGCATATTATTTGACTGCACGTTACTGAACAGCCCTAAAGTAGGAGAATAAATGGACGTGCAATGTAAATTAAAATGGTAATATAACAAAGAGCAAAGTTGTGAACACCATTTTCTTACCTTAGGGTAACCATACGTGAACAAAGCAAAAAGTTGGTAGCTATAGTGGGGTCATAGTAAAATCAAAAAATCCATGTAATATCTTTCATTAGGACTGACCAAAATTAATGGAATTGAGCCACTGAAGAAAGGGAAATTTCAGCTGGAGGAAAGGAATTTGGGAAACTGCATGATTAGGTAATACTACCATGATTTTGCTTATGTTGACTCTTGATTTAGTGAACCAACTAAAAATATTCTCCAGTATTGTCTTTTTTCCTTTTAAGTTACTTGTATGTTCTCCTGGGTGTATGAGAAACGTTTTATAATGAATTGTCATCATATTTTCAGCTGGATGGCTTCTATTTCTGCTTCGTCTTTCCTGCATGCTGGGAGTGTAATCTGACATCAGCTAGCCACACCCTGTGTCCACTGAAGTCAGCCACTCCTCTTAGGCAACCAGTGAGGCATCAACATCATGGCTTGAAAAATGTGTTTTCCCTCTCCTCCTACCCTCTTTTTTAAAATATCCAGCCTGATGAAGAGTTCTGGAGAACTAGAAAGCTTGCACAATGAGTTGTTTTGGTTGGTCCTACTAAAAAGGGTGTTGGTTTCATGCTTCTATAGAACAATATCATGACCAATCTAGATGTGATGGTGATAGACCTGTGTGTCAGGATCAAATCATCACCAATAAAGGAGAGATTTAAAAGCATGGCATGGATAGCTGTAAGTGGGGGAGCTGCGCCCTTTATTGCCTGCACTCAGTTCTCCCTAGATTTCTTCCTGATGGGGCTTTGTGACTTCAAACAAGCTCCACTAGGAGAAAAAATGGCTAGTATAAGCAGTTTTGGGAAGTGAAGAATGGGCAAACAAAGGGTTCTGCTCATTCACTTATGCCACTTTTTACCTCTCCACTCCAACCCCATTTATAGAGATTTGGCTTGATACACGTTGGGTCACACCACTGTTAGTATTGGTTTTGCTCTGAAAGGACACATATAACAAGAGCCTTCAAACTAGAATTCATTAACAAGTCTGATCATATTTCTTATGGCTCACACAAGAACTTTGTGTAATAAATTGTAAAATGTTTTCTACTTGGTAGTATACCATAGTTATGATTCCGGTGTTGAATTCTTCTCTGTTATTATTTTCTCATCTTATTATCACCAGTGGATTTCAGTGCAAATGAGTATACATACTTAGCAATTTCTTCATTCACTGTGTGTGTCTGATGAACTTGGCTTGCTTATCAAATCTCAAAGCATATTAACCAATTTCCCTCTATGGGCTTGTTTCAGCCTTCTAAACTATTGTTAAGTTAGCAATGTGAAAACAAATGTCAGAAAAGTTTTGCAAAGATTGCTAAAGAAGGATAGGGAGATTGCATTGCAGGGATACATATGTGTATCAGTTTTTACTGTGAAAGAAGTTGGACAGATACTGTTGAATGAAGCACATTCACAGGGTGGGAGAAAGCTGGCATTGAACAACTGAGCAAAATACAAGAGGCAAGAGGAGATACTCTGTAGCTGATCAATAAATAATTTTGATTTGTTAATGAACTCTAGGAGATCATCTCTTGTCACAGGATCTGGATGACATGTTCACAAGAATTCTTAAAGAACTGAAGTAATTGTCAGCCTTCTAATAATGATATGTAGGAAAATCAATGTAATATACTTCTTTAAAAAGGGGAGTCAGGGGGAGCAAGGAGATTTCACTAAATTAGACTAACATATATTCTGAATAGATTATTAAAGTTAGAATTATTAAACACTTAGAGGAACAAATGTTGTTGAATTGTCAAAGCTTCAGCAAATAGAAGTCCTGCCTCACCAATCTTCCTGAATTCTTTGAGGGTGTCAAAGACATACATTTGGTCTTTGAAAAAGCTTTGGATAAAGTCCTTCACCAAAGGTTCCACAGTGAACTTAGCTGTCATGAGAGTTACTGATTCTCTTATGGAGGATCAGTTATGGATCAGTAATGGGAGAAACCAGTTTTTGCAATTGAGGGAACTAACCAGCAGATTATCCCCAAAGATCGATTGATGCTATGATTTGCCATTAGAGATGAAATGTGAAGTAACAAAATTTGTGAATGACACCACATAATTAAAAATGATGAAAACCCAATCTCCCCAATCTGGGTGAATGGGCAACAAAATGGAAAAGGAGTTTGAGTGCAAGCAAAGGTAAACTGATTCACAGAAGGGCAAAAAATCCTACTTTTAAATATACACTGATGGAATCTGAACTGGCAGAGACTAGCCAGAAAAAAACTTGGGGTTGTGGTATTTCCTTTTTCCAGAGGTACAGCTGGCCCTGTCTCTTTTGGCTTCCCAGAAAAACCTGAAGACATTTCTATCCCATAAAGCTTTCAAAGTTAACAGATTAATGACATGATACTTTTAGTGAGTGAGGACCCAAAGCTGAAGATTACATGGAAATAATCACAAAAACTAGTATTGCTAAGTATTAAGATTCTGTTTGGCGAGATAGGCTAGCACCTATGGCAAATGAAACCACCTGTGAATGAATGAATGAATTTTATTGTAACGGTCATTAGACCAGTGATACAGATAAAATCAGGACATAAAACAAGATAAAATACATTGTTTAAAATTTATATACTTCAAGTAAGATATACAAGCACCTGTCCCATTATACTAATATAAAAGGTAAACTTAAGACAGTCCTGAATTAATTGTATTGACATTATATCCCTCTAATATAAAAGTGATGTTAGGCAGAGGTCATTAAAATTTAATCAGGGTGAGAGAGGTCCCTCATAACCCTTCCAGTGTTTGATGGTCTATTTTTTTTGCGCAATCACTTGGGCACAAAACTTAGCTGTCATTATGGTGACATCTGGATTTTTGTCAACCAGTAACTTTGCTAAGGATGTGTTATCCTCCGATCCCAATAACAGGGGAAGAATTGTAGAATCTCTAGTCCTTTTATGGAGGGGACAGCGAAAAAACATGTGTTTCAGTGTGTCCACCTCTCCAACAGGACACCCGCAGATCCTTTGATCATAAGGTATCTTCTTATATCTCTCTTCCATTACCTGGGATTGCATGGCATCACATCTCACTAGAGTAAAAGCCCTCCTATAGGGTGGGAATTCTAAGTTTTTTAGATATTGGACCATATTCATATGGTATCTGGATTCTTCAGATACCCTAACTTTAGGATTTTAAATTGTCTTGCTGATGCTCAGTATCACACACCCTTTGTTTTATTTGCGATTTTGCCACATCAAAAGTTTGGGACAGCAGAGCTTCAAGAGAGAAACTCATCTTTTAAAACTTATTCTCAATTAGATGTAGCCACTTTGGCTGATAGCCATCCTGAGTTATTAAACGGAAAAGGCCTTTTGGATTCTTATGTATCCTAAGCCATAGACGTTGTCCGTTTCTAATCGGAGTAGGGAATTGGGCATACCAGGTGGAACTCATAAGATTGGAGAAATTTGGATTGAATTTTCTCCAGCGAATGTAAACCACATTCTGAGATGCCCAAAAAGGTGCCATAAAGGAGTTGATTAATAACTTTAGCATGGAAAAGTTTCAGCGCTGCCGGTACATAAGAACCACCTTTAACTTGAGAGAATCTCAAAATCACAAGTGAAGCTTTCTCGGCACACTCTGCCCTTAGATTGCAATGGGCTGTCTTGGATCCATTCTTCTGAAAGACTACCCTTAAGTATACAAAGCTATTAACCTGTTCAATTTTGTTCTCTCTCACTGATCAAACCTTCTTTTTTGGGCACCTGCCATATGCCATCACTTTGGCTTCTTTGAAATTAATTGTCAGGTGTTCTTTATGGCAGTAAATGATAAAACTATCAAATGCTCTCTGGAATCCCAAAGGGGTCCCTGACAAGAGTACCATGTCATCTGCATACAACAATATTGGTAACTGACGTGAGGGGAGTTTTGGTGGGTGTAATTTAAGATCTGACATATGTTTAACTACGTCACTAATGTAATAATTAAATAAAGTAGGAGCCAAGAGACAGCCCTGTCTGACTCCCTTATAGGTTCTTATCGGGTCACTGAGATGTCTGCGTCTATTATATCTCACCCTAAGAAAAGATTCATTGTGAAGGGCACAAATAAGAGCCAATAATCTTTTATCTATAGTAGAACTCTCCAATTTTTGCCATAGTCTCCATCGTGATATTAAATCAAAAGCTGCCTTCAAATCAGTGAAGGCGGCATATAAAGAAATTGGTCCTTTGGCCGAATATTTTTCTATTAAGTGTTGTAGTACTCCTGTTCTATTGGAATAATCTCCTCTTCTTCTATCCAGATTTCTAATTTATCCAATAGATGCCTCGTGTATAATTTGCTGATGATGTTTAAAAGGCTAATGGGCCTATAGTTTGCTGGATTGTTTTTGTCACCTTTTTTAAAGATTGGAACTACAATGGCTGTCCCCCATTGCTTGGGAATATAGCCAGATTGGTCAATATATGTAATCACGACTGCAAGAAATTGTGCTCACCATTCTGCGTTTTCTTTTATGGCTTCCGGGGGAATACCGTATAATCCCAGAGCCTTCCCGTTTTTTAATCGAGCTGTGTCAGCTTTTATCTCCTGGGGACTAACTGATGGCCATAGTGTTATTTTAGGGTAAGTGATCTGTACATGATCGTCATATAAACTCTGAAAAAAAGAAGTCCATCTGTTGGGGGCAATATGCATATCTAGAGGGAAAGAAGTTTTACCCTTCCTTACATTAATGCGTTTCCAGAACTGTGTAGAGTTGTTTTGTTTCACAGCCTGGATGAGGTCCTCCCACTGCCTTTTGACATAATCTTTCTTTTTCCATTGAATAATACTCTTATAGAGTTTTTCTGAGTAAAAGGAGCCTGCTGAGCCTTTGCCCTCCTTTCTTGCATGTTACTTAACGTGAGAGTATATAGGAAGTTGATCTTTTTCTTTGCTTCTACACATTCATTATCAAACCACAGTTTATTAAACCCATGTGGTTTGTGCAATTCCTTACTTACAGATTTGGTCAGGATGACAGTTATCTCTTGAATCAGATCCTGGTAGACTATTAGAGGGTCCTGTGTGTTATTTGTATTTGCAAATGGCATAATATGGTTCTGTAATTTCCCAGTATTTAGAAATTCTTTAACCTGGCAGCTTTGTTTATCAGCCCATCTAACTCTTTCGCCAACAAGTTCAACCTCTGTTGTGTAAAGTGCTGATGGTTGGTCTTGCTTAAATGAGAGTGAAGCCTGTAGACAAAATGGTAAATGGTCCCCTTCCAAGTAGGGGAGAACCTGAAAGCTGTTAACCTTAGGGAGGAACGAATTATAAACTAGCATATAATTGATAGAGCTAACCCTGTCACCTGCCATAAAGGTAAATTCCCCCGGGAAGTCACCATAAAATGCACCATTCAAAACATGCAATACCTGTTTGCATGCTAGTTTGCCCGAACACAACCCTGCAAAGTTTACCCCTGGATCTTTAGATATCTGGCCCACAGATTCCTGCTCCTGCTCATCAAATAAGCAGTTATATTTATTTCCTAGCGAAGCATTGTTATGCCCCAGTCGAGCATTTAAATCTCCAGCCACTAATATTTGTGATTCAGGATGTTCAAGTGAGAGGTCTGATATATATTTGTCCAAGACTTGCCAATTTTCCTTTATAAATGACCTTTGCCCTCTAGGTGGTAAATAAGCATTTATAACAAGCAGGCTTTCTCTCTCCCCTTTCACCAACAGAGCCATAGCCAAATGGGCTAGCGGCAGTTTCAATACACAATGTACCTTGAGGGAGGTTGAAATTAAAATACCCAGCCCTCCCTTTAATCTTCCCGGGCCTTTCCCTGGTACCACCTCTAGGTTATAGGAATAAAAACCATCTAATTCAAGGGACTCAGCTGACCAAGTATCCTGTAAAACAATAATGCCCAAATCACGTTGATGGAAGAGCACATCTGAGTAAGAGGTAAGGCAGCGGGACCACCTGGCTACATTCCAGGATAAAATTTTGAGTGTTTTATTCGAAATTTCCATTATTGGTAATGATGCTAGTCACACTCCCGGTTTTCCTTTGAGTGAAGTAGGAAGTTCAGTTATCATACAATGTTCAGGAGTGTTGGCAGGCACAACTAAGTTAGAATTAAAAATCCCTTTGGTGATTTTTATGGTTGGTTCCAGTGGCAGTTGATTCTCCCTTAATTGGTGAGGGGCACCCTCGCCTGGAATCTCCACAAAATTATTGGGATTGAAAATAGCACCTGATATCTCCACAGGGATGCTGATTGGCATCTGTCTCCATCGCTTTGCTGTTCGGAGACCCTTTCAAGCTCTTCAGAGTGAAAATCAGGTGTTCTAGCCGCTCTAACAGTGAGTCTTGGTCTCTAGCTGGTAATGTTGCAAAAGAGGATAATAGACCGATTTCCATCTCCTGTTCTGGCCAATTAAACTGGGTCTTCCTACTATCGAAACATAACAACGGAAAATTATCAGGGATAGAGGAAGATGTGGCCGTAGCAGGCTTTATGTCATCAACTCTTTTACCGCTTGATATTCCACCACCACAGGCCCTCCCAAAAACTGTAGGTGGTCATTGGCCCTTGGAGACTCATGCTTATCGTAAAGTGAGGCAATAGTGGGCTGGCTACTCTGATCCTCCTTACTCGCAGTAGGCAACTGGGAGCTTCCGTTGCAAACAGGATGCTCAGACAACCTGTGTGTACCTTTATTATTAGAGAGTGTCCAGGAGATGCAGAGCATGATACACAGGGAGAGCACAACACAGGAGTGCTATCATAGCTTGAAAATCCCACAAGAACTCTTTAAAATCACATGGGCTGACCTGCTCTAAGTTGTTCTAGCTTGTTTTGTCTTTTAGTTGATTACTTACACTGGCTCTAAGTCACGGCATGGTGACCTATCCAAGAGTATATAAGGAGTCATAATAGGATTCTGATGCCAGGTATGAACTCTACTCATGGCACTTGTCACCAGCTGAAAATACTATAAAACCTGTTCTAGCTGCGTGACTCTCCCAAGCCAATGAAGTCACAAAATGAAGTGCAGTCACCTGATGACATCATAGATCCAGGTAACTTCTGCTTCCTCCACTATTAAAGATATATACACACATGACCAGGTATAGATTCAGATGCTTCAGTTTACCATTAAATTCTGCCAAGGCCAACAGCACGACAGTCCATAGGGCTGGCTAAACCACTGGAGAAAAACTGGAACCCAGCCTAGAGGAAGAATGCAATGTCTGTAGAATCCAACTGTGCTCCAAAAAATGCCACGTCCACCTCTTGCAGGTGGCTCACATTCCCGAGGCCTGAATGAGGAGGAAGAGGAAATCCAACCCTGTTACTGTCACCACCATATACCACCACCTCCGGATCACGTCAAGAATCTCATCAGCTCTGGAGACAATCAACTGAAAGATTCAGATGATCCAGCCACATTTTCCTTGAAAGGAATGGCTAAAAATAAGAGCCGCTGTGCAGGAAGGCAACACGATACAAAAAACAGAAGTTACAAGAAAAAAATGGCCAGGCAGACATTCGGACTTGAAGAAGAATCTTTGTCTCCAGAACAACTGGGCTTGAACTTGGAGTTCCAAGAGCCATTGTACAAGGAGGCAGCAGTTGCTGAAAATCTATGGGATGATGACGACGACTGGAGAGAAAGATACCCACCATCTGCCTTTGAAAAAGTACATCTGTCCAGGATGTCCAACATGACCCCATGCAACCCTTACAGTTACAACTCACCTGGTCTTTCAGGAGTTGAGGCTTTTTCTTCATGGCCCTTCAATGATAACGACACATGTGACAGCTGTCCCACTCATGCCAAGACAGTTGAAAATTATGGTCCCCACGAACAGCCTGTAGAAAATGTGGAGTATACCTCCTCACACCTGAGTTATCATGAGCTTAAGGAAGAAAACTGTATGCTGAGGAGAAAAATCAAGCGAATCCAGAACTTCTCAGAAAGTCAGACACAGATGGTGAGAAACCTTGAGAGGAAACTGCAAGCCACAGTCAATAAAGAGGAAAAAGAAGCTCAGGATTTGGAAGCTTTGGTGCAGCAGGCAGAACACAGTCTCCAGTCCATGACTCAAAGAGCTCTGAAGGCAGAGAGTGATCTTGAAAAGATAAAACAGGAGATGTACTTCCTCCAGGCTGAGCTATCGTGCTATAAGATGGAAAACGAAAGTTTACGATCTGGCCAATCCACCAACATGGGAGCAGTAAAACACCACATAGACGTTGCTTTGCAAAACCTCCTCAGGGTCACCAGCCACGCACACGCTACTATCCATCAGCTGGCCTTCGGAGCTGAAACACTGACATTTGTGGCTGACCTCCTTAAATCTGTAGGCAGAATGTCTGAAATTGAAACAGAAAATGGAGTGGAGAAACAAACGTAGAGGACTTCTCGCCTACAAGTGCTATATGCTCCTGTAGTCTGGTTGAGACTTAAACCTTTTGCTCTCATGTGTTGAGACATTGTATGGCTTCCAATTACCTCTCTCTTTCCTCCAGAAGTACTTTTATTACATCATGGAATATTAATTTCATATACTAATGCCTTGATTGCTCTATTTCAAAACTGCACGGTAGGAGACATGCACCATGTATGGGTCTCCGGAATTCCTTTGTAGAGCTGAGTTTAGTTCTTACAGGCTGTGATGTAGAGTTAACAGTCCAGTGATGAGATAATTAAGGATGCTTTCATTCATGAGGCATTCATCCCCCTTGTTCTATTCTCATCCTATTTATGTTAATGTCCAAGCACTGTTCATGGGCAAACTGGAAGGAAGGCCTTTGTAATGCAAATGAGCATTCTGGAAATGTAGGTTTTACATTCACATTACAGCATTTGAAGCAACAGCCTAAAGTCATTGATGTTCAGAGTCACTTGACAGTGACCCCTGAGGCTTTCATTTCTGTAAGTGTCCAGCCTTTCATTGAATGTTTTGATCCCTGTTAATGCAGAAAAGAAATAAAAAGGGCAGGCAGTTGTAATCTGAACGAGCATTCTGGAGTATTTACTCCTATGTAAACATGCTGCACAGTGGAAGACTTGCCTCTTGAGTGCTGTGTTGCCTGCCCGTTTGTGGCCTTTTGTTTTTGCTAGTCCTGCATCCTTTGTGAAGCTTCCGCAGGCACATGCTTGTATGTGTTAAATCCTTGTTCCCAGTCTTGTGCGTGTTTTTTAAAAATCCCTGAATGCAGACCTTTTATGACTTTGCCCTGGACTGGAATTCTCCTCAGCCTTGGTCTGGCCAAGATTTACATCTCCACTATACGATTTCCATTCTCCAGCTTGTCCTTGATACAGTCTGTAGTGGATACGCATGTTACTTCTTTGTCACTCCTATTAATATCCATATGTCACCTCAGAGACAAGGTTGATTCTCTGATTTTTAGGCTTGTTACTGAAGCATTCATAGTAACAGAACTTCTGCACAGCAACTTGTGGTCTGCTGCTCAGGTGCAGAGGGATACAGTTGCCCACCTTTTTTACCTGGTACCACTCATTTGCCTTCAACTATTGCAGGGTCTAAAGGCAGTTAATAGATGCATTTCCTGTTGAATTTCTACCTTTCAAAAACATATTAGCTTTGCAAAAGTGACACCAGCAATTCCTCTTACATACTGAGTCAAATCTTGCACTCTGGCCTTCCCTTTGGAAAAAGGAAGCTGGCAAAAAAGAAGAATAATGTACCATCATGCTTTAGTGCAATTCAGAAAATACACTACTGCTCAATTTATGATAAGCCGCATAGGTCACCTTGTCCTTTCAGTTACAGCACTGGTCTTCATCCCACTGGTTGTGAGTGACCCTTAGATGGGTCTTGTAGTGAGCCCTGACAGAGCCCATGGTTTTGCTGTTTTTGTGGAGGGACGATGCTAGCATGCATCCATACAGGACAATGGCACCACCTCTTTTGTCTCTGTTCACACACACACTGAAAGCAGCAGCAGGACAGAGAGGTGGAGAGGATTCAGCGGTGGAGAGGATTCTTCTATTGCTCTGATCTTTGGCTTGTTCTTCATTATGGTATCCTAGTGTTCAGCTTACATTTCCTGTGAGTGGTTCTCTTGGTCCACAGCTCACAGACCCAGCATGGACTTTGGTGAGGTCATAATTCTAGCTTCCTCCCTTCCTTTCATGTGACTGTGATGTTACATGTTTGCTGTTAAAATGGGTTCTATGCTGCTGCCTGGAAGTCACAGGAGGAGTCTGGTTCTGGAAAAGTTGAAGACCACTGATCTACAACAGTGGCGAGGCAATCTGCTATTAACATATTAAAGTTGTACTCAAGTTAAACTCACCTGAATATTTTCTGAATGGTCATTGGAAGAACTGGCATACTTACGAGAAAATAGTCTGGGAAGAGGATAATTCCCTCTGCCTGTGGGAGATTTTGGAACAGCCTTTGGCTGCTTCCATATGGTGGTGACACTTCTCAGTGTAGCTTACAATGTCATAGTGTATTCACACAGCGGTTTCCCCTGCACTTTCCTTGCCTCTGCCCCACCCCCTTTTGGCCACAAGTGGGCTTTTCCAGGCTTTTAAAAAATCAGCAAAGAGCATATCACTATAGCATTATAGCAATCTGTCTATTACCTCTTCTGAATTCTTTTTTTACACAAGTCTTTAGCCCTTTTGTTGTTGACATACAAGGGGAAAGGCATCTCTCTGCAACAAAAAGGACTAGATGTATTTTTTAATGAAGCTGAGAATCCAGATGAACTAATAGACAGCTTCTTAATAATGTGATAATGCTATGTCAATTGCTGATTTTAAAAAATTCTCCCCAAAGCCCTCCAGTGGTGGGGGAACATGGTGGTCTCAGGAAGATAAGGCAAGGAAAATGGTGCCGATGTGGGTGGAATGTGCCATCCATATGGCATCCACAGATATTTTGGTTGTGATCTTTCAAAAAATATTAACCAAACCAGGTTCGAGGAAGATCACAGCAAATTGAGGGGAAACACAGAAAGTGGATGATGGTGCCATGTGAATCCCCCCCAACCTGCTCTGGTCTGGCTGCCAAACCAGATCAAAGCCTCCATGTGGAAGCAATCTGGGATCCTGCGATCCCTGAGACAAGCACTGGGATCTTGCTTGGATGATGCAAGTTAGGCAACCTTAATATTTCAGCAAGAACAGCTTTTCTTATCCTTCTGTGACAAGTTATACTGGTCTAATTTTCTCCTGTATGCCAGCTCTGATCTTTGCTTCTGACTAGAGGTGGGCACGATCCAAAAAAAATTAACAATCCAGCTGATCGTGGATTGGCGCCAGCGACAATCCCGAATTAACGATCCACACCGATCATCTCCCGTTCCCAATCCGTGGATTGTGGAGGCCAAAGCATAGCACGCTGCTATTCCCAGCTATGTGGGAAGGTGAGTGGTGGTGGCGGCCGCCGGGCCTGGCGGGCACGGGGAGACGGTGATGAGCCGCCTCCCCTCAGGGGGCAAGGGGGTCTGGCCGCTCAATGGCAGCACCCCCCATGTGCCTGCCCGCCAGGCCAAAGAGGAGCACGCTGGTATTCCAGGCGAGAAAAGAACGGTGGGTGATGATGGCGGGCACGGGGAGACGGCGACAAGCCGCCTCTCCTCAGAGCTGCCTATCAGGGTTTGCAGGGATGAGATTGGAGTGTCCATGGCTACAGAACACCCCCTTCCCCCTCCCTCCCCTGGGTGTCTTCTCCCAACTGGTGACTGCTTTGCTGCTCCGTGGTTGGAAGCCCTGATGATCAAGGAAACCTGGGCTTCATTCGGGTTTCCAGGGTGACAGAAGGAGGGCAAACACAGCTCAGGCATTCCCCTGGCTCCGTTGCCAGGGGAATAGATTGCTGGCACCTGAGTGTCTGGCTTCCCGATCCGAGCCCGATCACCCCGATCCGGGCCCTTCCCGACTGCTGAATCGTTGGCTGTGGACAATCACGATCCGCTGGTTCACGATCGCGCGATCGCCATTATCGTGGGTTTTTTTCGATCGTAATGCGGATCGTGCCCATCTCTACTTCTGACCACCTGAGTTCTCACAGTAGTAAGAATTTTGATAAACCCTCCATCCTGGTTTTGTTTTGTTGTATCTCAAGAGATAAACTCTGATGAACAAAAATCACAGCAGTTCACTGAAGATAGCCTCACCCTACTATGTCTGATGAACAAAGCATTAAGCCTCATGAGCTGGAAGATGGAAAATGGAATTCTGAAGAGTCAAAAAAGTCCTTTTTCCTGATCATTTAAAGCTCTTCCCATATTGCCTTTACTCTCAAAGTACTTAGCAGGCACTGACCTGACCTTTTAGAGCCAATTTCTATAATCATAAGGGCCAGAAACCACAGTTATATGGAAAGTGTGGCCCTTTGCATATCATTAAATAAATGTGTGTTCAGTGTAGGAGTAGAGTAACCACCTTTGTAAGTATTCACTGGAAACTGGGATGGGATAGGATAGAGTGGAATATGTTTTTAGTCTACATCTGCATAGAAATGTCTCCTGCCCTTGATTTTGTACTTCAGCATCAATTTAGATACTCAGGAGAAGTTCCTTCAGAAAAAAGAAAGTGACAATCTGAAAGGGGAACTGTGAATCTTCTCTTGCCCGCTGGGCTGGTCTCACAACCTGTCCTTTCTAATGGTAAGGAACATCTGGTAGGAAAAATATCATATGTAGAAAATATCTCACCTTAATAATGGGCTACCTTATGACACTGAAGAGCCTCATGCAGATCATGCAGAAAATGCAGCCAGCATGGTCCTCTTCCACCATACAGATCATAAGAAAACTAGTGTGAGCTCACCAGAAAGCATGGCTGGCTTGCAGGTAACATATGCGTGCATGTGCCATGGGAAGCATGTTGTACAGGAAGCTGTCTCAGCATAGTTTGGTTACTTCTGCTTGCTTAACTTGGTTTCCATGTGTGTAGTATTTATTTACCTATTAGGTGGATATCATGTCCTTTCACTACGGATGCCAGAGTGGGATCCAGCCTTTACAGCTAGGAGAAGCATGTTAGGCTGAGAAACAGTGACTTGCCCAAGGTCCCCAGGGACTTCCGGCTGGGGATCATGGAGATCTGAAGTGTCTCAGGGAGCTGAGCCATCCAGGTTGCTGTTTTTGGGCTAGTGGGGTGCTTTGATCACCCATAGCCCCCCGATTTCAGGTAGAAATTGGGCAAGGACGCTCGATAGCCCTAAGAGGGTGTGATCTCGGCAGAGGGGGGGGGTTCTGAATCAAGGCTTAGCTGAAGCAGGATTTGAACCTGGTTCCCTCTCTCCAAATGGATTGTTCTGGTTCTGCATCTGTGTGAAAGTGCAGTACTAAGCAGAGTGGCATCTTTTCTAAGCCTGTTGACTTCCATAGACTTAGAAGGGCTGGCTGGTCTTAGAGATCCTGAGGCCCTGGGGCAAAGTCAAGGATGGGGCCTTCATGCCCCCTCTAGTCCCACCATTGCATACCTTAGGGTCTCACCACACAAGACAAAATACACTCGAATTACACAGGTAACTCAAATGTATTTTGTAATTCGAGTGTAGTTCAAGTGTATTTTGTCTCGTGTGGTTTGACCCTGTGTCACCAGTGAGTTTTTTGCTGTGGTGGCAGGCCATAAGCATTGGGCGGCATGCAGCATGACTAGGCCCTCTCTGGCCAGCAATGAGGCAGACACAGAAGGAGAGAGGTGCTGTGTGGTACCTGCTTGCCTACCAGCTCCTACCTGGCTGGCAGTGGCTAGCTTTGTGGGCAAGTGAGCAGGCAGGTGCCATACTATTTAGCCCCCCCAACACACACACACTCAGTAGTTGCCAGGGACAGGGCAGCTGTATGGCAGTTGGGAGAGGCAGCTTCTGCCCCTCACTATTGACTCTCCAGGGGGCAAAGGCAGCCAGGTCAGCTGCACGGTGACGGGGGCAGGGTGGGTCCTCAGTGCAGCTACCCTAGTGTGAGGACTGGGGCTGTTGCACCAGTTGTCCCATAACAAAGACCTCCAGTGTAGCAGGGTGTGCTTAGGGTGGCACTATACATCTCTTAGGACAAGATAGTTCCTTTATTTTGGGTGCAAAGGGTTAAATCAAGTCTGAATAAAATTTTCTGACGCCGTTCATGATGTCAGTGCCCTCTCAACCATATGCAGAGAGATCTTTCATGTGGGAAATTAGTCAACTGCAAAGGCAAAATAAAAGGAATTGTTAGGAAACCTTTCAAAGGATTACACCTGATAACCACTCTGCTAAATGTTTCTTACATTTCCAGCATTTATTAGAAGTATTCGAATTCCCTAGCGCAATCTTCTTTGGTGTCATGTACCAACGATAGATCATTTTGAAAATGTTCTCTTTAATATTGATACATGTCGTTGTCTTCATTGTAGTTTTCCACAAGTATTCCCATGCCTCCATTGTTATTTCTTTATTGAAATTTATAGCCCATTTCACCATCTGTGTTTTAACTATCTCATCCTCAGTATACCATTTCAGCAATACTTGGTATACCTTGGATATTCTTTTCTTGTCTTCTTTAAGAAGGGTCTGCTCTAGTTCCGAGTTCTCTGTTCGTATGCCCCCTTTTGCAAAGTCTGAGTTGTATAAGTCTCTAATCTGTCTATACTGAAACCAATCATAGTTAGGTGATAGTTCCTCTTGCGTCTTTATTCTAAGTTTAGATACTTCAATCTTAGTTATTTCTTTGTACGTTAAACATTGTTGTTCATTATCCACAGCTCTCGGATCTATCACCTCATATGGAACCACCCACAAGGGGGTTCCTTCTTGTAGGTAAGTTCTATACTTCTTCCAGATTGTAAATAAACTTCTCCTTACAAAATGATGCAGGAACATCGAGTTGACCTTTACTTTGTCATGCCATAGGTATGCGTGCCATCCAAAAATTTTTTTATATCCCTCTAGGGCTAATAGTTTCTTATTCTTTAATGTCATCCACTCTTTTAGCCAAACTAGGCAGATTGCATCATGGTAAAGTCTCAGATTGGGCAGTTGCATTCCGCCTCTCTCCTTTGCATCTTGTAAAACTTTTACTTTCACTCGAGGCTTCTTGCCTGCCCAAACAAAATCTGATATTTTCCTCTGCCATTTTTCAAATTGTTTAGAGTCTCTGATGATTGGTATTGTCTGTAACAAAAACATTACTCTTGGTAACACATTCATCTTAACTGCTGCAATCCTGCCCAACCATGACAGGTTCAATCTATTCCATTTGATCAAGTCTCTCTCTATCTGAGTCCATAATTTTTCATAATTATTCTTGAACAAATCTATATTTTTTGCAGTCAGCTCAACTCCCAAGTATTTCACCTTACTAGTTACTTCACAATCCATTGTTTCCATTAACAATTGTTGTTTCTGCTTAGTCATGTTTTTGCATAATATCTTTGACTTCTTTTTGTTAATGAAGAAACCTGCCAAATCTCCAAACTCCTTAATCTTGTCTATCACTTTTGGCATGTTCTCCAGTGGGTCTTCTACAATTAACATTACGTCGTCTGCAAATGCTCTGACCTTATATGAATAGTCCTTTATTTTTATTCCTCGTATTTCCTCATCTTGTCGAATTTGTATCATCAGAATCTCCAATACTAAAATGAACAACAATGGAGATAACGGGCAACCTTGTCTTGTTCCTTTACTAATCGTCAATTTTTTGGTCAATTCATCATTCACTACAATTGCTGCAGTCTGGTCTCTATAGATTTCCTTAATTGCTCTGACAAATCTTTCTCCCAGTTGTAGCTTTTCCATAGTTGCAAACATAAAGTCCCAGTTTAAATTGTCAAACGCTTTTTCAGCGTCTACAAAGAAGAAACCAACCTCTTTGTCACAACGCTTGTCGTAGTATTCAATAGCATTGATCACTGTCCTTAAGTTGTCTCTTATTTGTCTGTCTGGCAAAAAGCCTGCTTGTTCCTCCTCTATGACTTCCGAGAGCCACCCCTTCAATCTCTCCGCCAATATCTTCGCAAAAATTTTATAGTCATTATTGAGTAGTGATATAGGCCTATAATTTTTCACGCTAGTCAGATCTTGGCCCTCTTTTGGGATCAATGATATATTCGCTTCGCTCCAAGTGTCTGGAATTCTTTGATCCCTAAAAACTCCGTTCATCACCTCTTTTAGGAATGGTGCCAGTTCATTGGCCATTGTCTTATAAAATTTAGCCGTAAGTCCATCTGGCCCTGGCGCCTTTCCTAGATTTACGGATTGTATTGCCATATTTATTTCCTCATCAGTTACTTCACTGTTCAGCTTATTTCTCCAAGCTTCCGAGATCTCTGGAAGTTTGGTTTTCTCCAAATATGATGCTATTGATTCTTTGTTTACTTCTTTTTTATTATACAGCTTAGCGTAAAATTTATAAAAGGCTCTGCTAATGGTAGTCTGCTCCAAATACGTTTTGTTTTCTTCACAAATTTTGTTTATTATTTTCTTTTCCCTTTTCTTCTTTAATTGCCATGCCAAATATTTCCCAGGTTTATTAGCACCCTCAAAAGCTTTTTGATTCAGTCTTTTAAGGTTCCACTCCAATTCTTTGTTACTCATTGCTGTTAACTGTTCTTGAAGAATTTTGATTTCCTGATGTATTTTCTTTTTCCCTGGTCTCTTTTTTAACTGTACTTCTTTGGCCTTTATTTTCTCCTCAATCTCTTGTCTTTTCTCCTCTTTCTTTTTCCTTGCTCTACCATTTAAGTCCATTAGTATGCCCCTTACAACCGCCTTGTACGCGTCCCAAACTTTACTGGTTGGTACTTCTTTATTCACGTTGTATTGTATAAAAAACTTAGTCTCTCTTCTCAGTGTTTCCATATTCTCACTTTCCTGTAACAGGTCCTCATTTATTCTCCAGGCTTTCCTTTTTCTCCTTTTTCCAAATTTCCACATAATTGGGTTGTGATCTGAGCCTACCATCGGCATTATTTCTGCCTCCTTAGTCCATAGCGCTAAGTCCTTTGAGGCCCAGATCATATCAATTCTTGATAATGTAAGATGCCTTGCAGAATAAAAAGTAAACTGTTTGGTTTTAGAATATTCTCTCCTCCATACGTCTTCGAGAGTCTCTTGTTGAATCAACTCAAAAAAAAGCTTTGGCAATAGTCCTCTTTTCTTTTGTGCTTTTGTAGTCTTTTTGTCTAATTCCAAATCTGTCACTCCATTGAAATCTCCAGCAAGAATTATCTGGTCATATACAAGATCGTCTAGGTGCTTCCTTAAGTCCTCAAAGAAGCTTTCCTTTGCACCGTTAGGTGCATAAAGTCCGACTACCAACACTCTCTTTAAGTTCCAATTACATTCCACTGCTACAAATCTAGCTTCCACATCTCTCATAACAAATTTTGGCTGCAGCTCTTCTTTTATATACAACACCACTCCTCTTTTTTTCTTGTTGGAAGCCGCTACAAATTCTTTGCCCAATTTTCCAGATTTTAAATATTTTACATCCTGTTTTCTAATGTGGGTCTCCTGCAAACAAACAATATCACATTTTTGTTTTAGTAGCCAATGAAAAATATTTTTTCTCTTATTCGGTGAGTTTAGTCCATTTACATTCCAAGATAATACTTTACACTCCATATTCATGGTTTTGTTGGTAAGTCTTTTTCATTGTCCTTGATAAATCTCTCCATCTCCCGCTCAGATCTGATGCGTTTTTTTGCCCCTCCAAACTCAAAGGACACTCCTTCCGGTAACTCCCATCTGTATCTGATATTCATGTCCTTCAAAGTCTGAATTAGCACTCTATATTTTTTCCTGTCCAATAACACTGATCTGGGCAGTTCCTTCATTATAATAATCGTCTTGCCATCAATCTCCAATGGATCTTGAAATTGTTTGGTCACAATCCTCTCTTTCATATTTCTAGTTGTAAACTGCACAATCACATCCCTTGGTAGTTTCCTCTGGGTTGCAATTCTCGAGTTCACACGATACGCCACATCTAGGATAGCCACAATTTCCTCCTCCTCCTTCCCCAGGTAATCAGCCAACACCTCAGTCATCTGTTCTTGCGCTGACTTCCCTTCCACTTCTGGCAGACCACGAAAACGAAGCTGCTTCTCCATGTGTTTAGTTTCTGCAACTGACATCCTCCCCTTCACCAGCCTCATCTCTGTTTGTTGCGTGTCTATTAAATTCTCCATCGCGTCTTCTACTGTTTTAACTCTCTGCTGCGTTCCTTGTAATTCACTGCTAATCGTTTCCACACCTTTTTTCACTTCTGACAGCTCCGACTTTACTGTCTGTGTAACTTCCTTGACCTCTTTAATAAGCTCCAATTTCGTATCCTTTAGTTCTTTCATCATGTCTATAAGTTTTTTGTCCAAGTTTTCTATTGCCGATTGCCACTCTTTTTTCGACATCGTGGGGCTTGCTTTAGCTCGCTCCCACGAATCTGCTCTCTTCCTCAGCTCCGTGGCGTATAATTAAACGTTTTCCTTTTTTTTAAGTGTCCCAATCTTTGCCAAAATTAATTTTTTATATCCAAAATGTCGGGCGTCTTTTCTCTATGGTTTCTCTATGTTATTATAATCCAAGATGGCCTACTTCCTCTTCCGCTGAAGCCACGACCCTTCCACTTTCAAAAATGGCGATTCCCCACTTCCTGTCCTTTGGCAAGGGCCGCTTCCCTCCAGCCACTCTATTGTTGTTACGCACTTCCTGTCTCCCGTCTTCCCACAGCAGGTCTCGCGATGGTGTCTTTTTCCCACAGCTCCAAAACCACAGGTATTCAAAACAATAGTCCGATTTTTGTAATAACTTCTTTAAACTTAGTCTCTTTTAAAATACAACTCCTGCCGAGTCTTCACCTCCTTTTCGCTAGTCTGTTGCAGTTTAAAAGTCTACTTTCTTTCCTCTCTGTTTTTGTCAATCTGTCCCGTTTCAAGAGATAGCGATCTTTACCTTCTCTCCAGCTTTCTCGGGTTGTAATCGCTGTTTCGATCTTAAATTCTCCTCTCGACTTCCCTCCCCGATCGAAGCTTGGGTATGTAGGTCTTATGCCAGCCGAATTGGCCCCAAAATTGCCGCAGAGATTATAGCCGACCCGTCGCAAGGTGGGACCTCAAGGATCGGGGGGGAGACTCCTTGTGTAGAGCCCCCCCTCGTCCGAGATCTAACTCACCCTAGGGTCTTGAGCGTTCTTTGCCTGCTCCCCGCCTGAGAGCAGTCGGCCGCGGGTTATTTTCACCCCTCCGGCCGGTTAAAACGGCAATCCGGTCAGCTCCACAAATGGAGCTGCGTTAGACCTCCATGAATCCCAAACCGGAAGTCATCGTGCAGTGTAAATCCTTGTAAAAAAAAAAACCCTTCCAACTCTGAAATTGTATAATTCTGTTTTGTGGCCAAGAAAGCCAATAGGTTACATGAATCTTCTCCAGATCACATTTTGTTGCACTTCAGAAGTGAAAGTACCAAAACCCAGACAAATAATTTGATGTATGTACACCTGTCCGGCAGATTGGATTGGATTATGGAACTTGCTGTGATAATGTGCTTTGGTGTGCTTTCATGCCTTCCTTGAGGGTTTGTGGAAAGTGTTACTGTAAGACAATACTATTTTATTGTGGACTCTTCTTTGTGGCCTCCTTTCCTCCCCTTCCCTACTGGCTAGTTTGCCAGCCTGCAAAAGAAAATGTTCCTGTTGCTTGTCTTTAGGATGCTTGCGTTTGTCTAAGATTCTAGAACACACGTCATCAATGTATGAGGTAAAGGGATTTCAGAGGCTTGGCCACAAGCCCTCATGCCAATAACTGCTAATTCTTATTATCTGCAAAGAATAAAATTGGCTCTAAAAAAACAACAGAAGGACATTGCAGTTACTTCTACTTCTGTGACAGTCCTCTGTGCCCCAGCATATGTTATAGTTCCAAGAATTATTCCTTAGTATATGGCTGGGGTGAGTTAGGTTGTTAAAATGGCAGAGGATCATGCTGAGATAAGCATCTTCCAAAGGAAGCACTCAGCTCAACTGTGGTTAGCATCCATGATGATACCCACCACCTCTTCCCTTCCTGCTGCTGGCTGGGTCTCAGCTGAGTTGGCCCCATAGGGTGCTAGCATGAGACAAGGCAACAAGTGAGCCTGTCCATCTTTATCACTGTAGGCTGGGTTCTAGCTAAGTTGCCCTTGAAGCGTTGCCAGTGCCATTAGGGCTTAACATGGCTTGCTGCTGGCTGCCAGTGGTAAGTTAAAGGGCTAACCCACCCCTGATATATATGGGGTTGGCTCCAAATTTCTGAGAAGAGATTGAATTCTTGAAGCAGAACTTCCCTGCCCTTCCCTTTCCCCCAGCAGTCCCTGCGCCTCCTGAAGTGCTTTTTTAAAAAAATAACATTTTTATTATAAATTCAATCAAAGGTATAAACAATTATACCACTTTTTAAAGGGATATTTCTCAGATCCCCTCCGGCACAAGTCATACCCTATTGGCTGAGAAGTCATCATTCTGAATGTGGCCTGCAGTTTTAGAAATCATCAAGGAGTTTAAATCACCTTTGAGCTCCTCTCTTGCTGAGATGAATCGTTTTATTTGCTGTGATTTTCTTCTGCATTTTTTTCTTACACAGGTGTCTACACCACAAAGATTGCTAGCATGACAGTGGCCACTATGAAGCAAGCCTGAAACACGGTTGCCTGTTCCCTGCTGCAGTCCTGTGTGAGGCACACACTTTCACACAGAGCACCTATAATCCCTGACCTCTGCTGTGAGAGATACCTCATGATAAAGCGAGTCATGGGCAGCATCAGGGTAAACAGGTGAGTGACACCCCCCCCCCACCACTCCATCCAACTTTCATTTTATATAGTACTTGCCTTAACCTTCCATTGGTCATATTCTTCACCTCCAAATTAGAATATGGCTCCTTAAATCACCCCGATATGTATTATGCTGCATACTTTCCACTCAGATTGTACCATGTGCTCCACTGAATCTTTGAATCAGGTTCCTCTAAGGCACTTTTGGCAGAGAAGCACCTAAGTACTATGGATAACTGGGTGACTGATTTGATTTACGAACAGGGATGTAATGGCTCTCTGGCAGGGCATGGAAGGTACGAAAGCCAAACACTCCTTGTGTTATTGCCTGCCCAGCAACTAGTATTCAGAAGTAGATTGCTTCTGAACCTGGACATTCTATTGAGACATCCTTTGGGGAGGTGCTGTGGCTCAGTGGTAGAGAACTGGCTTTACATGCAGAAGGTCCCAGGTTTGATCCCCAAGTTCTCTGGTGAAAGGGAGCATGTAGTAAGTATTGTGAAAGACCTCTGCCTGACACCTTGGACAGTCACTTCTGGTCAGAGTAGACAATGATGTCCTTGATAGATTAATAGTCTGACTCAGTATAAGGTAACTTTATGTGTGCCACTTATTACGGCAAATCGCCATTGATGAACCTATACCCTCTGAACTTGTCTAATTCCCTTTTAAAGTCAACTTGTGTCCTGTGAACATAAATTAATTAGGCATCATTGAAAAGGTAGAGAAGAGATAGATCGAGGTCTTGTCTATGTTGGAAAAATATTGAAAAAAAAGGCGAGTGATTGCAGAAGTTAAAATATTATCTGCTCTCCATTCAAAGTATGGATCATTAGCCACCAACTCCAGATCATAATTGTTTGGAACCTTACAGAGTTAGCCTTCATGGTATTATTACTCCAAAGTGAAACTAAAAAAACTCTACAGCAATATCACCAGCATCTTTGCCTGGGAAACCAGTTCAAAATATATAACGTTCCTATCCTAAAAACAGGGCAGCCCACGTGAGGGATCATTTGGTCATAAAGATTTATCAACTGATAGAAAGACATTTGGGGTAACCAAAGTTAAGAATTCCCTTTGAAGACTTAGTACTGTGGATAAGTACTTTGTCTTGTCCACAGTTTTAGATTTTAAGTATAATGGCAGCTTCTGAAAAAAATGATGATGTCAAACTGGGCTTTCTATGATGTGACGTTAGCTTCAGCTCTCCACGTATTAAGGGCAAAATGGAAAGAGAGGATGACATATTTTGTGGGGGAAAGAAACAAAGGCAGGTCAAACTGCTCTTGGAGAGAGGGAGTTTCTTTCGGGGTATCTGCCAACCCTTTGTCTGTTGATTTCTAAATTACAACTTTGGCTTTGGATAGAGGACTCTGGGAGACACGCTTGTTGCTGTAGCAACAGAATTGTCTAGAACTTGGGAAGTGTATAAACATTGCCGCAGATGCACAATTAGATCAACAAAGAGAATGGAACAGAAAATAGAAACTTCCAGCCTTATGCAGTTCAGAGTCAAAATGTTACGAAACCACATTCACTTAGCCCGAAGTCTGCCCTGCTGGTTGCACTTGCTTTTCTCTGTAAGTCAAACCATGGAGGCCACTGTATATTTATTTTATTTTACTTCGTTTATATCCTGCCTTTCTACTCATTCTCCTCTCCTCCATTTTTTCTTCACAACAATCTTGTAAGGTAGGTTAGGCTGAGAGAGAGAGACTGGCCCAAGATCACCCAGCAAGCTTCCATGGCACAAAGAGGAATCAAACCTGGGTCACCCAGACCTAGTCCATCCATCACTCTAGCCACTACACTGCACTGACTCCATTGTGAGTTTCCTTGGGGGTGGATAGTATGTGTGTACTCATTAAAGGTATCATTGGTGCCTTCACAATTCTAGCTGAGCACTGCAGCATTACAACATCATCCACAACACTTCTTCAGCATCTACATGAAACCCTGGGTGAGGTCACCAGGAGATTTGGGCTGGGTTGTCACCAATATGCAGGTGCTATTCAGCTCTGTCTCACATTTCCAGACCCCAGGGAAGAACACATGCCTGGAGGCAATTTTGGAGTGAATGTGGGCTAACAAACTGAAGCTTGATTCCAACAAGACTTGTGAACTGAAGGCCTGATCCAGGATTTAAAGAGTCATTCATTCTGAAAGGGGTTTGCAATACCCTTGAAAGAACAGGTCCATATGCTGAGGGTGTTTTTGTGCCCAGGCCTACTGCTGGACAAGCAGGTGGCAGCTGTGCCTTTTACCAACTTTGATAGGTTAGCCAGCTGCAGCCTTTCCCGGGCAGGAAAGATCTGGCCACTGTGGTGTATGTCCTTGCTACATCTGGATTAGATTGCAAAAGAGGCGGCCCTTGAAAAGTGTTCAGAAACTTCCATTCATTCAGAATGGTGCAACCAGGATGTTGACTGGAATGGGTCACAGGGACCATATTATTCCAGTCCTGGCTCATCTACACTGACTTCCAATTTGTTTCCTGGCATAATTCAAGGTGCTGAGGTTGACCTTTAAAACCCTGTATAGCTTGGGACTAGCCTACCATATGGACCTATCCAACCACTATGGTAATCTTCCAAGGCCCTGCTTTGGGTGCCCCCACCTTTTGAGATTAGGTGGGTCACAGTGGCAACCTGAGAGAGGGCCTGCTCTATTGTGGCACCAAAACTCTGGAACTCATTTCCCAGTCTGCTTCTGTTGCCAAATTTGTGCGTGCAGGATTATGTTCACTCCCATCATATGCATTTTCATTGGAATATACGTACATTTTTTTTTACCTTGCAATCAGGATTCTTGCTTCATCAGAGTTCCTGAACACTCTACGTTCACACACTTGTACATGTATAGGCTTTCTGCATAGTCTCCAATGAATACATATAAGATGGGAAGAAGCATGTAGATAGTTTCAGGTGGGTAGCCATGTTGATCTGTAATAGAAGAGCAAGATTCAGATCTAGTAGCACCTAGATTTCCAGGATATGAACTTTCAAGAGTCAAAACTTCCTTTGTCAGATATGAGAAGTGGGAAAAGGTAGGAGTCTTGGTAATCCAGGCAGAGGGTGGGTGGGATACTGCAAATTAGAGCCAAGCTACAAGAGACGAATTACACGAAGAGGAGCATGTGAAGGGAGTAGCAATGTTAGCCTGGAAGCTGAGTTTTAAGAGATTGGAAGGCTTTGTCAATTTCCCCTCTACAGAGCCAGGGAGATAGCTGCTCAGAGGGATTATTAATTTCCTCTTTGCCTCCCAAAGGTTAAGTCAGTTTCATCTCCCCTTCTAGGAGGTGAAGAAGAAATTAACAAAGCCTCTGAGCAGCTATCTCCCTGGCTCTGTAGAGAGGGGAAATTGACAAAGCCTTCCGATCTCTTTTAAAACTCAGCTTCCCAGCCAACATTGCAACTTCCTTCACATGCGCCTCCTCATGTAATTTGTCTCTTGTAGCTTAGCTCTTAGTGTCAAGAAGCTAGTTATAATACATGTTGTAATTAGCTTGATAGAGTATGGGTGTGAAGTGCAGAAAGTTGGTCTCTGGAGCACGAGAGAAGTCCAGAGTCCCAATTCAACCCTGGGAAGTCCAGGGCCATTTTCACACATCTTACCAGCTCCGGTACGTCACACAAAGCTCCCACAAAGACAGTGTCTTCCTGGTGCAATTTCACGCGAGAACCAGGAAATCGCGCCAGGAAGACTCTGTCCTTGAGGGAGCTTTGCAAAATGTACCGGAGCTGGTAAAACATGTGAAAATGGCCCATGTAGTGCACAAAGACCTGTTTCCCACTTTCCTCTTCTGCCTCTCTTCTCACTGAGACGGATGTTCTTGTTGATAGCAAAACTTTGTCCCTGCCCCTTCAGTAGCAAGGGGAAAGATTCTACTCTGTGCCTTAACTTAGAAACTGATTAAAGTACCATTACTTTTTCAGCAAAGTTAAATACAGACTGTGATACTGTCAAGCACATTGCTTATTTAAAATAATATTTAAACAAATCTCTTAAAAGAAGGCTCAGGTAGGCGGATTGCCTTGTGCCAACAAAGATCTTTCATGGGCCTATCAGTCCTTTCTCCTGCATTTTTAACTGCAATTCTTTTTTCTTCCTCAAAAGGTACAGTATTGTCTCCACTGAAGAGGATGGGCATAAAGTCTCTTCACTTGGTACCATTGATGGGCACAGTCAGAATGGGAAAGGCTATGTCCCACGACGGAAACGCCGCAACCGTTTTGTTAAGAAAAATGGCCAGTGCAATGTCTACTTTGCCAACCTAAGCAACAAGTCCCAGCGCTACATGGCTGACATCTTCACGACATGCGTGGACACTCGTTGGCGGTACATGCTCATGATATTTTCAGCAGCCTTTTTGGTTTCCTGGCTGTTTTTTGGTCTTCTCTTCTGGATCATTGCTTTCTTTCATGGTGACTTAGAAGCCCCCAGTACAGGAAGTGGCTCCGTCACTACAAAACTCTGTATCAAACATGTCAATGGATTCTTGGGAGCTTTCCTTTTTTCAGTAGAAACACAGACAACCATTGGGTATGGTTTCCGATATGTGACTGAGGAATGCCCATTAGCCATTATGGTGGTGGTGGTACAATCCATTGTGGGCTGTGTTATTGACTCCTTCATGATTGGCACCATAATGGCTAAGATGGCACGTCCCAAAAAAAGGGCTCAGACTCTCCTTTTCAGTCATCATGCTGTCATCTCTTTGAGGGATGGTAAACTATGCCTCATGTGGCGGGTAGGAAATCTGAGGAGAAGCCATATTGTAGAAGCTCACGTTCGGGCCCAACTTATCAAGCCCTACATGACAGCTGAAGGTGAGTATCTGCCAGTAGACCAACGGGATCTGAATGTGGGCTATGACATAGGCCTGGACCGCATCTTCTTAGTATCTCCTATTATTATCGTCCATGAAATTGATGAGGAAAGTCCACTCTATGGGATGGGCAAAGAAGAATTGGAGAGGGAGGACTTTGAGATCGTTGTCATCCTTGAAGGCATGGTGGAAGCTACAGCCATGACCACCCAGGCTCGCAGCTCCTACTTGGCTAGTGAGATCCTCTGGGGCCACCGCTTTGAGCCTGTAGTCTTTGAGGAGAAGAAACATTATAAGGTGGACTATTCACGCTTTCACAAGACCTATGAGGTGGCTGGAACCCCTTTCTGTTCTGCACGGGAGCTGCAGGAGAGCAAGATCACCGTCCTGCCTTCACCCCCACCACCCCCCAGTGCCTTCTGCTATGAGAATGAATTGGCTCTTGTCAGCCAGGATGAAGATGAAGATGAGGATGATTTGGATGTAGGAGCAGATTTGGGAGGAAGCCCTAAGGAAGATGCAGGAGTCATACCAATGATGGAGTTTGGGAGCCACATGGATTTAGACCGATTGCAAGTATCCATCCCCCTGGATACACTCTCATACCGTAGGGAATCAGCCATCTAATCTCCATTCTGACTTTCCATCCTACATATATTCTCCACAGTTTCCTTATCCCTTTAGAGCCAGTGCTCAATTGGAAAAGCCCCATGGTATTTCTCTTAAAACACTGAATGTGTGGATGCTTCTCCAGCAAAGGAAGGTTCAGGTTCAATGCTAAATGATGAAGGTTAAAGAAATGAGTTTTCAAACCTTTGAACTCAGAACAATATTCAGGCCATTCTTCCTTATCCCAGTAGTTCTTCTGTGGCTTGGAACTGTGAGAAGATAGCAGAAGCTGCTACACTCTGGGATAACATGGGAAATATTCTGTTTAAGCTGCCAGCAGCTATGAGACGGTTACAAAGGTGACACTTGCTGCAGGACTCAGAAGCTACAAGTATCAACCAGATGAGGATGAACTGGAACATCAGGTGGCTCACGGGGGCAGTAGAATATATGATCTGGGGTATCATTTGCATGTATATTATTTGTTGCATAATTAAGATGCTACATCAGGAGAGAATAACCTTAGCTTCCAATGCTCTCACACATTTACAGTTGATTTCTGTCTCATTCTTGTTCTTGATATCCATGACTCCCTCAGTAAATTAACACCAACTCTTTTCTGATCCTTTTGAAAGTATGGTCTCTTTCAAACGTTTGCAAGAAGAAAGGTTCCCAACTGAACCAGTATCTGAATGACCTGCTGGTGGTCTTAGCTAAGCAATGGTATTTCTACATGCTCGCCCTCACCTTCCTCTTCTGACTCATCCTATATGTTCACCTGGAAAACTGGCTTTGTAATTATTTATTTTTAATAAAGTATGGAGTTCCAGGGTAAGCCTGGAAACACACAGGGGGATATCCCAAATTAAGTGCATTGAACTATGATTAGCATTTGCTTGAAGTTCGGCTGAGGACATAACTACATCACTTAAACTGGCTTAACAGTCATTCTTTTTCCCAAGGGAATCCAGGAAATTATAGTTCCATGAAGAGACTGGGGATCTATAAGAATTCTTATGTCTTTATGAAACTACACTTGTTAGGATTCTTTGGTACAAGTTGTAATGGTGAAGTTGATAGAAAAACAATATAAGATTGTAGCGTACCTATAACCATGCAGCCTTTAAAGATGAATTAGTTTGAAAAAACTTACAATCTTGACAAGTGACATATAGTTTTAAATCAAGGGTTCAGCGGAGACAAGATAATTTTAATTTTTGCACACAGACATCATGTAGTCCAGAAATCGTTTAAACGCAAAAAATAATATGAAAATAAAGGATTAGACAAGTCTAAGAAATGAAAGCAAGAAACATTAACATGGTGGTGTGGGTATTTCCAATGAAGGCATTCAGTGGTGATCTTAAAGTGGTTAGATCTGTAAAAAAAAGCGGAACAGAGTTTGATAAACAGAGTTTATTAACAAGGACAGGACTAGTCTACTTACGATCAATACATCCCTAAATGGATTGGTCTCTCCTTAGCTAAAAGACTGCCTTCCACTACCCCCTGATGTCCCATTGCAGTCTATAAGAAGGGACAGTGATTTGAACATGATTAAGAAACAAGAAAGGAAGTCTAAACAGGAAGTGTGCAAACAGGCCAGAAATTGAAGAAGCAAATAGCCTAGCCTGCTTCTTCTGTTTTAACAGAAGTTTTATATGTAAAAAATCTGCAGGTGAAGTTTCTCATGCTATGAAGCATGATCACCTACTAATTGTTGCAAATTGAACTACAATTAAAGGGATAGCTACAGGGAGTTGTGCAACAGTTGGCAACATTGTGAAGTGTTAAGAGCAGCAGATTTCCCCCCAAAGCACAAATGCATCTGTAAGAAATTTCTCCAGATTGTACATATTAGTAAATGGCTATAAAAGCCACATAGAAAATTCTACTACTGTGAATATTCCCATTGATAGTGTGACGCATAACCTCATAGGCTGATTGCTGATCCATCTGCATGCCAGATTTGGACTTTTGCAACCTTTCTTCCTCTGTGATAATTAATGAAGTCTTTTCTCTAAGGGCATGAACAAAGGTCAGTATTGACCTGGCTTTTAATATAGCTTTCAGAGTCTAGTGCTTGTGTCTGAGGCATTGTACTGGAAAGATAACTAATGGACTGAGAAGGAAAGGCTCTGCATGTGTTGACATGGAAATCCAGGACATATGCCTCCTGAATGCTGTCGGTGGGCATCAAGGAGAAGGGATCAGATGGATATGCGTGTGTATGCCATATAACAATGCACACCAGAGGTAAGGATGCACAGATATGAAATTTGCTGAGGCTGACCATGTGCCAAATGGCTAACAAAATGCTCCATGTGTAGATATGCCCATTCCTGATGCATACACAGAGCAATGGCTATTTTGAATCCTGTAAGAAATACCAGATTCTAGGACCCAGAAGACTCTTGTGCTAAAAACTGGGGACATACCCCACTTCCTTCAAGTCTCTGAGAGATAGGGTTGCCAGGTCCCCTTACCCTTTCGGTGGGAGGGGGGACCCTGCACTCACCTTACTCTTCCTCCTCACACGTGCTCATGGGCCGATTTGGGCCCCAATTTGGCCCGATTCAACCTGTTTGGAGCCCATATTGGCCTGCTGTGAAGTATAGGAGTGATCTTGGGGTGGTGCGATGGAATCACTTCTGGGAGTGATGTCATTGTGCCACCCTAGGAGTGCACCCGAGAGGCCTGTTCCCCTGCTTTCCCCTCCCCCATGAACCAGGTGAGTGGTGGCAGGGGGAGGAGGTTGGGAGAGGAGGATACTCCACCCTCACCTGGGAAACAGCAACCCTACACATGGCCTGGTGCATCCATACAGGGCTATAGCCAGGGTGAAGGCTGTGGGTGCACTGCGCCAGCTAGAGTCCTGAAGGCAAAACAGACAAGACAAAGTTCATACGTCTCTAAAAACGTAAAGCAAACTGCAAATGTGTGCAGCCCTGATTTAGATCGGGGTCGGACAGGGGAGGGGTGGTTGACCCTTGAACCCTGCTTGATTTTTGTTATTGAAATCAGCCACTCCAGCCCACCCTGTGCTGTTAGCACTTTAACAGTGCAATCTTGTGGTGAGTTATTCCAGTCTAAGCCCATTCAAGTCAATGGACATAGACTAGAATAATTCATCATAAGATTGTACTGAAAGGGGGGAGTGGAGACACAGTAAGTATTTTTTTTAAAGCCTTACTGCCTTTAAAATATTTAACAGCACAAAAAGACCAATTTTGATTAGGAAAACCATGTGCATTAGAACATTTAAATTCTCCCTCCTTGCAGTTTTACTCTGAATCGGGACCATGTAGTTATCTGTTGCAGACAACGAGGCCAACCTCATTTCTAGCATTTCCGTAAAAAGGATGGGAACATATTTTTAACAACAACAACAACATTCAATTCGTATACTGCCCTTCAGGACAATGCCCACTGAGGCCGTTTCCACACAGTTTACCTTGTTGTGGAAAATAGTGAAATCTCGCGAGAAGACAGTTATCACGCGAGAAGACGCTGTTATCACACAAGAAGACACAATAACAGTGTCTTCTTGCATGATTTTGCGCGAGATTTTGCTATTTTCCACAACAAGGTAAACTGTGTGGAAACAGCCTGAGAGCGGTTTACAAAGTATGTTATTATTATCCCCACAACAGTACACATCCTGTGAGGTGGGTGGGGCTGAGAGAGCTCCTAGAAACTGTGACTAACCCAAGGTCACCCAGCTGACTTCAAGTGGAGGAATGGGGAATCAAACCCGGTTCTCCAGATTAGAGTCCGGCACTCTTAACCACTACACCAAACTGGCTTTCAAGAAATATTTCTTGATTTAAAAAACACTGATAACTCTCAGAGCAGAACTACAAGTGACAAAAGGCACAGATTGGACACTTGTCTGCTTCCCTCAAGTTTTGATGGGAAATGTAGGCATCCTGGTCTCACAGCTTTGCTCTCTGACTGCTGTCCAATGGACTTTTCAACTGTCACTTGTCCAACATTCCACCAAGCTGCCTACATTTCCCATCAAAACTTGAGGGAAGCAGACAAGTGTCCAATCTGTGCCTTTTGTCACTTGTGGTTCTGCTCTCAGAAGTGGTAATCCTCCAACCTGATCTGCCCATTTCTAGCTGTGCAAGATTCTTCGTGGTATTTCCCCCCAATATCACTATCCCTCTTGAGAGATCTTCAAAATCCCTGTTTAACTACTAAGATTGAGCATGGTAGAGTGCTTAGAAGGAGGATAAAGGAATAACTTAACAAAGCTATTATTTATTTTTAAAAGGTGAGGGCAAAATTGGCAACTGGAAGTGTTACCACACACAACTTTGTAGAAGGACATAACACCAACCACAGTGCCCTAAAATGAGCCAATGAAGTTCAAGTGGTGACACCTGCTTGAATGCCTAGCTGCTGGTATTAGGGATGCCAACTCTGGGTTGGGAAATTCCTGGAGATTTGGGTGTGGATTCTGGGGATGGTGGGGTTAGGGGAGGGGAAGGACCTCACAGGGATAAAATGCCATAGAATCCATGCTCCAAAGCAGCCATTTTATCCAGGGGAAGTGATCTCTGTAGACTGCAGATTCATTGTAATTCTGGGAGATTGCCAGCCCCCACCTGGAAGTTGGCAACCCTACCTGAGATATACCTCTGTATTCCTTACCTCCAGTGTTCATACTTCCAGTGTTCTGGAACTGAAAGAGTGGGTTTTGTCACTTCAGAAGCAGAAGTCTATTTTTCAGCAAAATCTTACTGAATTTAATAGAAAATGTACATTAATTCAAAAGTACATTTGCAGTCAGGAAAAGATCACTGCTTTTGACTTCTAGATTTATGAAGCCCTCCTCTCTAGTTCAATCAACGTTCCACAAAGAATTACAATCAATTTTTAAATGAAGGGAAATTCTAAAGGGCTGTCATATACATGTCTAGATAAGTCCACATTTATTATGCAAATTACTTATCATTGCAGGTAAATTACGCAAAAGGGTAGAGCTTTTTGAACCCTGACAACATGCTTTGAAATGGTGGAGTGATCATTCTAGTCTGTCTGACAAGTTCACGACCCTAGAATATGCGACTGTTAAATCTGGATTGTGAAAAACTTTATAACTTACACTAACTGAAGAGTCTAGGTGGGAAACTCCTACTCTTCTACTGTTGTTCAAACACCCTGATTACTCAAGCAAATAAATGTTAAATTTAACTATGTCAAGTGTAGGATGAGAACAAGAGGGGACATTAATTCTCATTTAATTTAGAGCTTGGCTTAGTATTACCCTTTAGGTAAGCTTGTTGCGATACTCAGGGGGCTTTGATTCCTTAGCAATCTTCTCATGAGCTTGAGTACGTTTCCTCCTTGTCAGAGGCTGCTTCTAAAATGACCAATAAAAGATGTAAAAGTCAAAAGGAGAGATTACATTTAATGCCAACACATTCACAATAGGTAAGCCATATCTAGGGTTGCCAGCCTCCAGGTGGTAGCTGGAGATCTTCCGGAATTACACCTGGTCTCCAGGCAACAAAGACCAGTTCCCCTGGAGAAAATGGCTGCTCTGAAGGGTGAACTCTATGGCATTATACCCACTGAGGCCCCTCCCCTCCCCAAACTCTGCCCTCTGCAGGCTCCACCCCCCAAATCTCCAGGAATTTCCCAAACTGGACCTGGCAACTCTTGCCATATCCCACAATGCAAAATCAATTCAAATGAGGGCCATTTTTACATGTACACTGAAGATTTTTTAAAGAGTATATCTAAAAAGATAATCCCCCTATAAAGCTGTTTCATTTAACTCTTTTTGTCCCGTTAAATAACATGTGGGCGAGGACGACTGGATGATAAGTCTGCAGTATGATTAGTCCAACTGGAAATAAGTATGACCAGGCCAATAGCGATGTGACACCACCACAGGCAAGATAGCTATCAGAGTTGATGATCTATAAAAGACATCAGAACAGCTAAGGAACAGTGCTTCAGGAGGAGCTGGGGGGCTGAGAGAAACGCAGGCCGCAACTCTCCCTGAAGGAAACCTTGATGTGGAAGGCAACCCAGAGAGTCTTCCAGGGACACATCAATATAGGATCTCTCTAGATGTGCAGGTTTTTAAAGAGCTGGGTCTGGATGAGGGGGTAACCACTGTAAGAAGTGAAGGACTTTCACGCTGTCCCTGTTATAAAATAGAGGTTAAACGGCCTCAAAATGCCTCTGTGGGGGGAGGAGGGGCTCCTCTCTCAATCTGGATTGGGTATCCAGACCCAACTAGGGTTGCCAGTTCCCCTTACCTTTCCATCGGGAAGTGGGAGACGTGGCACTCACCTTTCTTAGAATCATAGGGTTGGAAGGGACCTCTAGAGTCATCTAGTCCAACCCCCTGCACAATGCAGGAAATTCGCAACTACTTTTCCTCCCCATACCCCCAGTGACCCCTGCTTCATGCCCAGAAGATGGCAAAACACCATCAGGATGCCTAGCCATACTGGCCGGGGGGAAATGGCTACCTGACCCCAAGGTGGTGATCGGCCTTACCCTGAGCTTGTAAGAAGGGGCCACGAGCACTAAGCACTGATGCTACCCTTCCTGCCCTCCCTCTCATGATCGGCCTAGTTTCACTGAATCAGCATTGTTGTCAGATAGCCATCTAGCCTCTACTTACCTGCAAAGAAGGATGTTGTGCTCATGTGCATGCTCTTGGGATGCATGATGACGCCGCTTCCAGAAAGTGATGCAGAGGGCATTATGCTGCTCCTGGGAGCATTCCTGTGCTCCGCAGCATGCCAATTTGGGCACGTTTGGGGCATAATTGAGCACATTTGGGGCATAAATTGGCCCACTGTGAAACGCAGGAGCTTTCCAGGGCCCTCCCAGCAGCACTCCCGCAGTCTGCAGTGGACAAAATAGTATCTATTTGGGGCTGAAATTGGCCTGCTGCAGACTGTGGAAATGCTGCTGGGTCAGTATATCATCATTATGCAGGGCCCTGGAAATTCTCTGCACTTTGCAGCGGGCTGATTTTGGCCCCAAACAGGACCGATTTGGCTCACTGCAGAGCATGGGAGTGTTGCCGGTAGGGCTCTGCAGAGCTCCTGCACTTCACAGCATGCCAATTAAGCTCCCAATTAAGCTCCCACTTCAGCTTGTTTGGGGCCCAAATCAGTCCACTGGGGCACACAGGAGTGCACCACACCACCCCCGAGCATGACCTGAGAGGCATGATTCCCCGCCTTTTCCCCCTTCCAACCAGGTAAGTGGGAGTGGGGGATCCTCCGCCCCAAGCAGGGGACTAGTAACCCTAGACCCAACTCTTTAAAAACCTGCACATCTAGCTTGATCCACAGAAGCCTAACAGAATCAGCTAGCTGGTGGTTATAAGCAGAGCAGGTTAAAAGCACAGCAGCTTAGTCTATGAATGCATGCTGATGAGGCAATAAACTTATACGGAGCCTGCTTACTTTAGTAAAGAAAATAAGAGTCCTTTTATTCTAGGAACGTGACAGGAGAGGAAAGAGGAGAGAAAGACTCTAGTCTAATGCATCTAAGTTAGGGTGCTGGTACATGCAGGAGGCAAATCCTGGTCCTCCATGGTAGCAAAAGGAAGAGAGTACGAGTGCAAGTGAGGAAGAATGCAGAAGAAAGGAAGTGCCCTGAGAGTAGCAATCTACAGATCAAAGAGATAGCATCAGTAGAGCAGAAAGGTGGGATGCACATGTCCTGACCTCTCTATCTCTATATCATGTCTGCCTCGGTAACCTGAGACAAGGGACAGCGTAAAAGTCCTTCACTTCTTACAGTGGTTACCCCCTTATCCAGTTGTAGCCTCATATGACACTTGTGAAAAAAATGGTACATTAGTAATACATCCCTTTTAGAACAGCATTCTGTTTTCAGGAACATAACCACAGTTTTAAAGGAAGTTTTACACAATCTATGACCGAAATACAGGTGTATGTGGAAGGATATGTATTACATAGAAAAGGTGCAGCATGTTGTTACCAGAATTAGTCTCCTTGCGAGTAAAAGAATTTGAGGGGGGAATAAGCCAGGGCTGGATCGAGTGGGGGCAGGGGGGGGTAGCCTGCTCCCGGCGCTGCCAAAGAAGGGGCGTTGGCCGTGGCTGCCAGCCGCCCAGGAGCGTGCCACGGCTTGCCACGCGGGAGGCTGAGCGTAGGGTTGAGAGGCCCTCGCCAGCCCTGCTGATGGGGCGGCTGGCTTGCTGTGCGTGCAGGACCTCCCAGCCCTGCACTCAGCCACCCATGCGGCAAGCCAGCTGCCCCAGCGCACACCCTAGCCGCCACCACCATCAGCTACATGGCGCACCAGACGCTGGGGCGGCTGGCTTGCCGCGTGGCCGGCACAGGGCAGCGGGGCACGTGAACCGCACTGAGGGCCTCCTAGCCCTGTGCTCAGCAGGCTGCACGGCAAGCCGGCTGCCCCAGCGCACGGTGCGCCATGTAGCTGATGGTGGTGGCAGCGAGGGCATGCGCTGGGGCAGCTGGCTTGCCACGCAGGTGGCTGAGCACAAGTCTGGGAGGCCCTCCATGCACGGCAAGCCAGCCAGCCGCCCCAGCACATGCCTGCGCTGCCACCACTGCCAGCTCCACAGCTCACCAGGCGCTGAGGCGGCCACCTTGCCATGTGGGCGGGCACGCCTCCTGCCCTGCGTGATGACATCACAAAAGTGACGTCATCATGCAGTGCTGGGAGTGCGCACGCGCACAGCACGTGCACAGAGACCCAGGCAAGGGTTGTACCGGGCACCTGTGCCCCTAGATCTGGCTCTGGAATTAGCAAGCAAGGAAGATAACTATGCGAGAGGCTGGTAATTGCAGGGATCTATCACCAATTTTTACGGGGTCCCTTCCATTTTAACAAACGAAGCTGGTGCTTAAGGTCAAACAACAACTTTTATTAAAGAACAAGACTTCAGACACATACACACACAGAATTACAAGGTAAAATGGTTACACACACACACACACACACACACACACACACAGAGTCCCAGGTAGCTTAGCCAGAAGTTGGGAATAGAAAGAGGGAATAAGTATATCTACCTATCCGAAGAATAGTCCAGTCTGCGGGAGAAGAGAGTAGCTTCAAACGTCCAGCGTTCTCGGCCAGGAGAGCAAGAGACTTAGGGCAAACCTCAAGGGAACAGCGTTTTGGATCTGGTAAGCATGTATTTTTTTAAAATATATTTTTTTATTTTAAACTATAAGAATATACAAGAACAGCCAACAGTATACAAAGTTGAACATTAAAATTAATAATAATAATAATAACATTTGATTTATATACCGCCCTTCAGGACAACTTAATGCCCACTCAGAGCGGTTTACAAAGTGTTATTATTACCCCACAACAATCACCCTGTGAGGTGGGTGGGGCTAAGAGAGCTCAAGAGAACTGTGACTCGCCCAAGGTCACCCAGCTGGCTTTGTGGAGGAGTGGGGAATCAAACCCGGCTCTCCAGATTAGAGTCCCGTGCTCTTAACCACTACACCAAACTAACCACACACAAACTAAGTAAAACATCAAAACAATCTCTAGATTTAACAAGTTGTTTAGTATAAACATCCTTTGACAGAAAGTCTAAAACCGGGAACCAAAATTCAATAAAGTGAGATTTGTAGTCTGGGTTTTCTCGTTGCTTGGTATAATCAGTTAATTTGGCTAAAATAAATAAATCCCATATTTTCAATAACCAGTTAGAGATGATTGGGCCCTTCTCATTTTTCCAGACTGTCACAATAACAGATTTACCTGCTGCCAATAGTAGAGCTATTAGAGCCTTTCTTTCGGGATCGGAACATCAGACCAATCATTTAGCAAGATCACTTCAGGTTGAAGAGGTATCTGATAGGTGGTCATCTCTTGAATGTGTTTACACACATCACACCAAAACTGTTTGATGTAGACACAATCCCACCAGCAGTGCATAAATGTCCCTCTATTCCCACATCTCTTCCAGCATAGGGGGGAGATTGAATGAGTCATATGTTGCAGCCTAGATGGTGTCAAATACCATCTCATCATCAACTTTATAGTTTGCCGTTTGATACTCACTATATTAGTGGTGAATATAAAATTACCCCACAACTTTTGCCATTTTTCCTCTGTTACCTCGATGTTGCAATCTTTATTCCAAGCCTTTTGATATGGCAATATTTTATACCCAGGTATCTTTGATATCATTCTATAAAGAGATGAGATAAGACCCTTTACATCAGAAGTCCCTTTTTTAATTAATAGTTCACTGGTAAGCATGTATGAAGAGAGAGAGGCTTAGAGAAGTGACCCTAAGGGAGCAGCCAGGAAGCATGCACAATTTGAATGAGGCCAGGGCCCTACCTTTATAGGTAAAACGTACCCTGAGGTGGTAGAACCCACCTAGCAGTTAGAACAGAGTCCAACGGTCAGTTCCTGGGTTTGACAAAGGTTTGATTACCTTGATTAGTAGCTGCCGAGGTGTGTGAAAGTAAATGCAAAATTTGTTCTAGCGCTGCACAAAGGGATGGTTTGTTAATGAAGTCCACCGGAGCTAAGTTGATGAATTTAGTTGGGGAATGTACTTTCCCAGGAACAGTGTAAATACTTATGAATGTTATTTGATTAGCTTCTCAATCAAGGACAGGAGATCTCATCACAGTAGGAGGGAAAGGAATGTGTTAAGTGGGGATGACTCTGCGAGACCTTTGTTGCACTGGATTCCTTAGGGGTTGCGGAGACTGCAAATCCAATCACCTCTAATCACTCCACATTCCTCTGCGGTATTCCATACATGCTGGGGTCTCCCGGGCGGGACTCAGCAACTGTTACTGTAGCTGGAGGCCCTCTGGTTGCAATACAAGCTGCCATATTAAATCCAGAGGCCTGGTGGTTTTTAATATCACAAGCAGCCATGTTAAAATGGCTATTAAAATGGTGGAGGCTGGGCTGACTGCTTACAATTTGACAGAAATTTTCTCTTCATGAACTTGGGAGCAGTTATTTAATTGTATCTTGGGAGGCTGCTTCTAAAAAATATGGCATAGCCGTCCCCTATAACCATACCAGGCAGCAGCTATCTTTACACGTGTTGCTGATGTGCACTGAAAGAGCATCTAAAAATAAAGAATGCCCTCCAAACGTATGAGGATATTAAAAACTCAGTTTTACTGCTGCAATGCTGAACCGAACAACTGGAAAAAAATCTGTGACAGTATGATCCTAAGCAAGTCTGCTCTGAACCCTACTGAAATCTGCTCCATGGGGGCTTCTAGGGTTGCCAGTCTCCCAGTGGGGCCTGGAGATCTCCCAGAATAACAACAGATATTCAGACTACAAAGATCAGTTCCCCTGGAGAAAATGGCTGCTTTGAAAAGTGGCATCTATGGCATTATAATGTGCTGAGGTCCCTCCCCTCCCCAAATCCCTCCCTCCCCTGGCTCCTCCTCCAAATCTCTAGGAATTTCTCAATTCAGAGCTGGCAAGCTACCCAGGACAGAGTTCTTAGGATTGTACTGTACATGACATTTAATAATACTTGAAGTTTCATTTTGTCAATATTTTCAAAATTCATGGTCTGAGTAGACCTAATAGAAGCAGTTCTTACTGTTCTAGTCTGAGGTAATGTTATTTTGCTTAGTATCAAACAAATATCGGATATACAATATCTGCAATCTTTGCTGAACTGCCCTGGGTTCAGACTGTAAGCAAGGACACTTAGCTCAGAGGTGCAGCCTGTGCTCAGAATCTAAAAGCTTTCATGTTAAATCTGTTTATTCTAACAATTTCTATCCACCTGCTCTCACCTTGAGTAGGTTCCTGAGGCATCTTCTGATAACACGTTAAAATAATGCCATAAAACGTTGTCAAACCAAAACAAGAATAAAAAGCACAGCACTAAAACTACTTTGCAAAAAGACCCCACAATTTAAAACAGCAATTCAAATCTAGATTAGTTACCTGCATAGTATAAACAAGCAGTAAAACAACAGAAATCAACACTAAACCAGAAGTGAGAAAAAATAAACTAAAAGCCCAAGAAAACAAAGACCTGATGCCTAAAATTATCAAGCAGGCCAGGAATTAGATGAATGTCTGCAAAAAAGGCATTCCAAGTACGAGACACTACCACAGAGAAATCTCTGTTGCTAAGACAGGACTAAAGGGCTCTCCAGCAGATCGATTGCCAGAAGCATTACCACTTAAAACCTTGGAGAGCCTCCACCAATCAGAAGAGACAATACTGATGGAGACGGGCCAATCTTATAGTTTGAACTGATGGCAGAAGTCCCATTTGCTTTCTGCCCACTCTTCACTGCAACTCGTCATACATCTGCAATAATGGGATAATAAGATGTAAATCAGCCTGATAGTTAAATGTTGCTTGCTTCCCACCCTTAAATTCACTTAACAAAAACTAACAGTGATGTTTTCTGCTTAACATTTTGTTAACAGAGAGGACTTGGCCTCATTGATTGTTATAATAGCACCACCTAGAGACCAAAGGGTAACAGGGCACATTAATGTAGAATACAATAGATAATGCTAACAACTGCTTTTCTAAAGCAGCGGGAGCCCTGCCTTCTAAATCATGGGCCCTGGCAGAGCAGCTTTGGGGCAGGGGAGCTGCTTTTTGGAGGGACTTGATGCTTGTGTGCACATTTTTGAGTCAAAGGGTGCTGTGTCTCTTGTCTCCGTTTGCATGCACATTGAGAGGAGTAGTAAGACAAATTGAGGTCACTGTGGAGGGGATTCTTCGATGACTATATAGGGCCAGGCTACAAGTGACAAATGGCACAGGTTGGACACTTGTCAGCTTCCCTCAAGTATTGATGGGAAATGTAGGTGTCCTGGTTTTACAGCTTGGCTCTCCGACTGCTGTCCAATAAACTTTTCAACTGTCACTTGTCCAACATTCCACCAAGCTGCCTACATTTCCCATCAAACCTTGAGGGAAGCTGACAAGTGTCCAACCTGTGTCATTCGTCACTTGTTGCCTGGCCGTGAGACCCTTGCCTTGTTCCTCACTATGGTACACCACTCCGTGCTTGGTTTGTGTTTCTTGTCCATGGGTGTCTTGGTTTGCAACCCATGGTCTGCAAACCATTGACACTGATGAGGTTATTATAACTTTGCCTTCCCTTTGTCCTGTCATGTGACTGTGATATCACATACTTGCATCTTAGGCAGCCCCAGGCTGTCACTTGGGTGTTAAAGCTGAGTACCAGCTCTGGAAAGATTAAAAGTCCACCATTCTAAAGGAATTTCTGTACACATGAAAAGTCTTACATTTAAAAAGTCTTTCCCAGCACCTGTTATCTGACATCCTCTAACAGGGAAGGCCAGAGACTGTGCTGTATTTATGGGCCACAGTCCCTTTTCTAAGATATTTGAAAGGCTTCTGGGTGGGGGAAAAGTTCTGGCACTGAAATGACTGTTCTTCTGGAATAGTTTGTGTGACCATGCCTATTAAAACTGTCACTGAGCAAACAGAAACAAGGTTGGCCATGACTAGAAGGTGTCCAGCTACAGTTACACCTTTATTTGTTGCAAAGAACTGGGCTGGTGGACCTCATCGGGTATAATGGCCAACAGGGCCTACAAAGGCTTCTAGCAACACCATTTGTGGAGTGTATTTGTCCCATTCTATACCTGGACAAGCAGGGGGGAAGGGCACAAGGTCCATGGGCAACTGAAAGCAGACCAGGGTGCAGCATCTCCTTAGTGTAAGCACTGGAATCCAGGTCTAACACTAGCTGGACTAGAGAGCCATTTAACCAGTCTCACACAGGCTTATATAGATCCAGAGGAGTTAGCCGTGTTAGTCTGTAGTAGCAAAATAGTAAAGAGTCCAGTAGCACCTTTAAGACTAACCAACTTTACTGTAACATAAGCTTTCGAGAACCACAGTTCTCTTCGTCAGGTTGCATCTGACAAAGAGAGGTGTGGTTCTCGAAAGCTTATGCTACAGTAAAGTTGGTTAGACTTAAAGGCTTATATAAAAAGCTGAAAACCCTACTCCTTCCTCTAATCATAATTGGGACCTGGTTCCTGCAAATATCTAGAGCTTGTGCTTTTTTCTTCCCTGAGAAGTATAGCAACAAAAATGATCCAGGTGGGTTAAGGCTATGCTTCCTACAAGTGAAAGCTAAAGCATTTGGGGCTTCTTAGTTTAGAAAGAAAAGAGAGGACCAAGCTTCAAACTAGATGTGACATGGGATATATTATTATTATTATTTATTAATTATTCATTTACTAACAAAGTTCATACTCTGCCTTTCTGCATTTATCAGGGCCATCAAGGTGGCCAATAGATTAAAAACATATATAATTAAAACATGTCTTTAAAAACATTAAAAACAAAACAAAACCATTTCATTAAAACAATTAAAACCTAGCTAAAGTACACATACAGAAACCTAAAAACAATTAAAACATAAGCGAGGAAGGAGTGATTATGGGAGAATGGCCGTTTTCACACTGCTTACTGGCCATGGAACATTGCGCTGAGCTTCTGGAACGACAGCGTCTTCTTGGCGCGATTTCACACGAGAAGTTCTCACGTGAAATCGCACCAGGAAGACGCTGTCATTCTGGGAGCTCAGTGCGATGTTCCGTGGCCGGTAAGCAGTGTGAAAACGGCCCATGTCAGATAAAACACAAAAGTTCTCACCTCCTGGTGGAAGATGGCAACAGAAGGGGGCAGGTGAATCTTTCACTGGAGAGAGCCAGAGATTTGGTGCCATGAGAGAGAAGGCTCTCTCCTGGCTTGCTGCTCGCCTAATCTATAAGACAGAGCACCCAAAGTTACAGTTACCAGCCCCCCACTGGGGGCAGGGGAATTGCTCATCCCCAGGCTGTCCCCCCGGCCACTACTCAACTGGCCGGCAGTGGACAAAATAGTAGGAAATGAAGGGACTTTACTAGCTGCAGGGTGTGCTTGCTGGTGATGTAATGATGTCACCAGTGATGTGCTGACATAATTTCCAGTACACCCAGAAATGACATCACATCACTGGGTGAAGCCCTGATATTTGGACACAGAGTTTTTGCTCAAATGACAGAACAGTTCCAGCAGGTGCTGGCAACTGCATTGCCAATGACAGCATCCAATGAGCATACCCTGCTTCCAGTAAGTCCCACCCCCAGTCATTTGGACTGGAACAGGATGACAGTACAGAGCGGGGAGGTTTAAACACTCCTGCCTTGTACACTGCTCTATTGACCCAATTTGGGCCACTTTCCCCATGTCCTTTAGATGAAAAACATCTATAGCTGAATCAAGGCACTGCCACACTGCTATAAAGCTACCATATAAAGTATGCTGCTGGTAAATGCACTTAAGATAAAACATAAGGCATCCCTTGTTTGCATCATGATTGACAGCAGGTTCAGCTTTCCATGGTTTCAGTAGGGTGCGTGGCCATCCCTCCTAGCCATCAGTGGCTAATTGTCAGAAACATACAAAACAAATGTGCATAAACTAGAAAGACCTGCCTCACATGGATCCAGATAAGCAGGTTCCCTGTCACACACTGCCTTTCAAACAGGAAGTCCTTAGATGGAAGAGTTCCTAATATGGAATACTGCCACACAAACACACTGAGCACTAGATGAAGCTAGTTCCCTTTAGAGGGCCCTGTCCTGGCCCATGAAGACAGTGGGAGAAGCATAGGCCTCATGCTGGTTTGAATGCAATTCTCATTTCCTTTTTGAGATGTGGAAAAACCCTTCTGCAGAAAATAATTTCCTGCCCTCTCCCACTTCTGATGCATAACAGGGCTATGCTGTGTGAGGGCCTTTGTTCATCAGTCCCCCCCTCCCAGCATTTGTTTGGCTGTCTCAGACAAGCTGTCCCTTGCATAAGAATTAAAGCTAAGCAGGGTTGAGATGATGAACTAATCCACTAAAGCATGCTGGGAAGCTGCATTTTAAAGCCATTCCTCACCCTCTCCTCTCACTCCATGTGTTATTATTACTGCTGCTCTTCCCCCTGAAGTATGTGAATTATCCTCACCATGGAAGCTGATTTCATAACATCATGTGCTGCTCCTTCCAGTCCACATGGGGGCAGGCAGCGCATTGGAGATTTTCAGGCATAGTGGCCTCCTCTCTGCCTAGGAAAACAAGCCACCCTGAAGCACTGCACATCTTTGCACACCCACGCATGATGTACATATGTGCTGCTGCTCATTACTCAGAGAGTCCACATGTTCATATGGCGCAAGGCAGTCATTGTAAAAATGCACATCCTCTGCTTGTTGCACAGACAGCACTGTTCATGATGTATGCATGGCACATTTGCATCAAAGGGAAGGCATACTCACTGAAAATCTGCAACAATTGCCTGGTACTAAATTTGGCATTTGGTAGCATGACGTGTGCGGTCCTTGCAAGTTAACTGTGTGTGTTCATCACAAAGATGCCATTTTCATACAGTGTGCCTAACTGGGGCACAATCCAAGAGCCCATATGCATGGCTCATTAGAGTAACTGTAGAGTGTTTTCTCTATCAGCAGATCTCCCAAACTGCTGCTTACATTCTTTGAGTTTGAAAAACAGATTGGGCATTTGGCATGAGAACTGCCCATAAGGATATACTTGGGGTGGGTGGGGAGGGCTGTATGCAAATACTGGAGGCATTTTCTCCATTGGCAGTATTTATAAAGTTATGTCAGGCTCTTTTAAACTCATGTGAGTTTAAGCAGCAGTTTAGAAGCTTGACGTAGGAAGACACTAATAAAAATTGTTTAAAGTCCCATTACTCTGCTGCATATGCACATATCTTATTAGTCATCATAGACCAGAAATGTGGGAAATTGTTGCCTGAAGAAGTATATCCTTTTAATCTTGTACCAGTACAGTGAGTCAATGTGAAGAATGCATGGCAGCTATCTATGGTATGAATGGGCTAGAGGGAGGTATGGCTTTACATGAAGTGTACCAACAGAGAGACTGCAACGAGGAAATCAGAAGGAGATTGAGACTTGGAAGAGCAGCCGTGAGGGAGCTAGATAAGATCCTTAAAGATAAAGATGTCTCTCTGGGGACCAAGATCAAGATCATCAAAACAATGATATTCTCCATTATGATGTATGGATGTGAAAGTTGAAAAGTAAAGAAAGCTGACAGGAAGAAAATTTATTCGTTTGAAATGTGGTGCTGGAGGAGAGTTCTGCGGATACTATGGACAACCGAAAAGACAAATAAGTAGGTACTAGATCAAATCAGGCCTGAAATCTGCTTCCCACCCCTCTGTCTTTTAAAATGTTGTAATATCCAGCATGATGAAGAATTCTGGTGAGCCCAAAAGCTTGCATGCACAATGTTTAGTGTTAATTACACTGATTTTGTTCTTTTTATTTTTTTTGTTTGAACAAGAAAAAAGAAAAAAGGAGAACAAATGCAGAAGAAAGCTATAAAAGGAACACTCATTAGATAGTTTTTAAAAACATGAGAAAGACCTGTCCAAGATTTATATTTTTCAAAAAATTCTCTGGCATGCAGTTTTGCTCAGATCAAGGTTAACTTATTGACTGGGTGGACTATAGAGCCAGTATAGTGTAGTGTTGGTCTAGGATCTGGGAAACCCAGCATATCCCCACTCTGCCATGGAAGCTTGCTGGGTAACCTTGGGTCAGACAGTCAATCACTCTTAGCCTACCTCACAGGGCTATTGTGAGAATAAAATGGGATAGAGAGAGCCATGTATACAGCTCTGAGATTCTTGAAGGAAGGGCAGGAAAAAAATGGACAAAATGAATGGGCCTCTCTAAAAAGTAGTTGGGGTCCCAGTGCATTATAAAAGCAAAAAGTTGAAATTACTTCAATGAACTCTGAAGCAAAAATACTGTGTTAGTGAATTTTAATGCCCTTCAATGTTATCAGAATCAAGTGCTTCGGTGGAGGATACTCCAAGGTTATTTTTGTGGGGGAGCCGATGTAGTGCAGCTCTGCATGTTTGAGAAACTGGCATCCTGTTACATATTTGGTCTTCTCATTCTAGTATAATAAAAGGATTTGCCATGTATGTTTACAGTGAAACACTTGAAATCCCCCTGCTCACTGGTACAGCTGGGCTGGCTGCTATTTCTAGTCTCTGATAGCACGCAGCCTGGTGGATCAAGGCTTAAACTGATGGAGTTAGTGCCTTAATCATCTTGGCCCCCACTAAGGGCAAAGGGAAAGGAGAGGTGGGGAAGAGGAAGACCAGAGTGAAAACTGCAGGCAGGCATGAATGATCCTGAGGATGTTTGTCTGCATGTGCTGGCTTGGGTGATATGAACCGACACTTCGCTTACCTGTATGTAAAAGACACTTTCCAACCTCTTTTGTGATTTCAGTCATGACAGTGTGTTTTTACCACACACAAGCACCCTCAAATAATTTGTTACTGTTATTATTCCTAGTCTGTCTTTCCCACTGAGATAAAGCAGATTACATACTGCAAGTGAATACACCAGGAGCCCAGCAACTATGTGTACATCCTTTTCATACACATGGTCATCATATTGCCTGAGGTAAGGCAAATATTTTGCTTTCATGTACATCTTTGGTACTCACGAACTGGCCACTGGATTTTCCAGGATTTTGGCTTGTGCATACATCAAAACTATATGTACATGCATAGTATCTGTGGTGTCCCAGTGCTGACAGCATGGTAACCGCACATATTGGGAACCAGGGCTTTTTTTCTGGGAAAAGAGGTAGTGGAACTCAGTGGGTTGCCCTCAGAGAAAATGGTCACATGGCTGGTGGCCCCGCCCCCTGATCTCCAGACAGAGGGGAGTTGAGATTGACCTCCATGCCGCTGACCATTTTCAAGAGGTTCCGGAACTCCGTTCCCCCACGTTCCCCCTGAAAAAAAGCCCTGTTGGGAACAATGATATTAGGATGCACTCCTAATATGCAGAGTCGCTGGGCTCTGGGTACATGTGTAGATGTAATGTTTCAAAAAGGTTTGTGAGAAAATAACAAGGTTGCGGTGATAACTCATGTGACGTCTCTTCCTCACCCCTCTCTGTTTCTCTTATTTCCCATCCTTCCTCACAACAACTGACCTTTTCTAGAAAACTTTTGCTGCAGCCACTTCAGCCTACTTCCCTAATGAACCTCTGCCTGAGCAAGGGTAACTCATTATTCCCCCTCTTTATCCTCACCTCTACTTACCTTGTCTCCTTTTGTTTTCTCCCTTATGATAAATTTTAGGTTGCCTTTCCCCCCATTGTTTCCTGTTCCTTCCTGAAAGCCACTATAGCCTCTCTCCTTTTCCTCCCTCATTCTCTCCTTCCCACCTATCAGTCAACCTACCTTTATATGCCCCCCCTGGATTCAGCTCCCCCCTGCCGCCACCTCTCCTTTGGAAAACACTCTGGTGCCAGGGCCTGAGCCAGGCCCACTTGTGCAGTGCCAGCCACTAGGCCAGGCTCAGTTGCGAGGGGACAGCACTTGAGGCGCTAAGCAAGGTCAAACTTTTTGGCAGAGTCCTTTGCTACAGCCCTCTTCATTATGGAACAAACTGAAACTCAGTCTTCTGTCTTCAGCTTGTGAATTAGAGCCCTGCAATAATAGTATGATTCCAGTAATAATACCAAACTAAATATAACACACGTACACCTCCACTTTTAGTCACTACTCTTCACATACAATATATTTCCAATTACCTTATTCAAGGTGATAAGAGCACATACAATTTCATCAAGCTCCCCAGCGATCAGCCTCTTCTTCAGCTGCCTGCTTCCAGATACTGACTTCACCCTACTTGGCTAAACCAACTAGCTCATGGGGATTGCACCCACTCCCCCCTGCCTTTTACTGACAGAAACCAAGGGTTGAAAGCTGGCAATACTGTTGTGGTTGCTTAATAACCCCCACAATGACTGCTGAGTTTCTTAAAGCTACAGTCACTGCTTCTGTTATTTGGGGCTGGTTTACACCCCCAATGCATTTTTTAAAAAGATTTCAGATTTTTCTGCAAACCTGAGTCTTTTCTCAGGTTTGTAGAAAGAGTTGTCCTGTCTGTTTATGGCTCCACTCTCTCAATTCAAGTATTCACAGATTTGGCCACATTGAAAATTGGATATATTGATGATTCTAAGCACTCTGTACTAAACAAAATGGTTCCTTGAGCAGGAGAACAAATATATTTGTGATCTGCATGCTCCATTACGATTGACTACTATTATTACCAGGCTCAAATAGACCATAAATATGCTTTGAGACAGCAAAATTTCAGAGACCTTGGCTAATGGGCTGCCCTCTTAGATCTTGTTGTCCTTGGAGGACCATAGGAGCTTAGGCCTCTTTAGGAGGTATGGAAGGCTGTGGGTGTAAACTAGGATTCACCCACATCAGGATTAAAACCCAATGTTACACAATGTTCAGAATCAGGCAACAGTTCAGAAACTGAATTCAACTTGTTAAATGTTAACCATCATCAGATTTCACTTTTGAAATTTGATTGGGGGGGGGAATTCTTTTTCTAAAGTTTTTTTAGTCAATGTTGCTGATATGTTTCCAGGCAATACAGTATTGGCTTGCCAAATGTAACACTTGTTTACCTTCTTTTGGTTGTTTTAAACTCCTTCATTCCAATGGTATTCCTGATTGGATTGTTAAAAATATCAAACTGGGAGAACAGACAATTTTCAGTGTTTGTAAGAATATTAAACTTGGAGAATCTTCTTGAGAATCCAGCCAATGGATCTGGGCACTACATTTTAACAGCTGCTGTTTTTATTATGTAAGGCAATGTCTACAAGGCAACAAACAGTTTTTTTGTTTGTCATCGTTGTTAAATGTAAAAAGTATCCTTGGAAAAAACAAGTACTTTATAGCTCTACCCTGTCAGCCTGTCTACACCATCAGCAAAGATTTGTGAATTGTACTGCTTCAGAATGCAGATAGTAACTCACATTTTTAATGGCTCTTCATCTAAAAATTTTCCTGCATCCGGGCTTTAATCCGTGGAGGGGTGTGTAGGAGCCAGGACCCCTTTGGAATATTTCAGGATCCTTCTCTAAATTTTTCAGTCTTTAAAAGATTGAAGGTCAAACGAACTTGCATTAGGCATCCATGAAAGGGTCTCCCAAAGAGCAGATTAATGGTAAAGACCAGTATCAGGCAGATTTGGGGTGGAACTGTAACATTTCTGGTATAACAATTCTTTAATGGAAATTGCCTTCCCTCCTGACCAATCATTAGCAGTGAGAGAGCAAAACCACACCCACCTGTATTGTACCTGTGTTTTTGCCAGCTGGGTCTAACAGCCGATGAAGGGGATGATTTCTATTGGTTAAATGGTTTGGGGGAATAGGTTAATCCCTGTATCCCAATACTTTATCTCTGATGCAAATTGTACAACTCCTCATAGCAGCTTTTTAAAGCTACAGTACATGAGTTTTAATCATGGTTTTCCAGCCTAACATATGACATAACACTAATTTTCCATTCTGTTTATTTATTGTGATATAATGGAAAACATGTAGGCAATAACACTTCTCAGTTTCTCACTAAGCCTTCTTGTGACATCTCATGTTCTGGACAATGAATGCAAAGACAGACACCTGAATGCATGAGAGTTATTGTTTTAACTGTATTAAAATGTAGCTTAATTTTGCACACATTATTTAATACATCATTTTAATTATATTAAGGCTTCGCTGTTTTGTAATAGTCAAAATGGCTCCCAGTGAATCTTTAACACGCATACACCCCCGTTTCTCACTACAGGCCTGCCCTCCACAGAAAACTAGAACTTTTGTGATAACAATTTTCTAGAAACTTTCTCCCAAATTTGCTATGAGGAAGAATTTTTCTATGGAGAAGCAGTTAAACTTGGAGGTGCTGGGATTCCACTTAAAATTTCATTTTCTCCCAATTAAAAAAAACTTCAACATTGATAGAGTTGTACTCTCAACCAGGGTTGCCAAAAGGCTGGAGAAAAAAATGTCCTGTATTTTAATAGAGGCTTCATAGGATGTTATTTCCCAAATGATATTACCTCCATGCAGGGCTCATTTCGAGGGGGAATGCACAGGAACGCAGTTCCAGCAGTTCCCCAAAGAGGTCACATGTCAGGTGGTCCCGCCCACCTGACTCTTGGCCATTTTGGGCCCGTTTCAGCCTGGATTGGGGCCGAAATGGCCCGGATTGGGCCTCTGACTGGTGGTGGATCACTCTCCCACTCAGCAGTGGCCCAATCCTGACCATGCTGGGGCCCTTTTCAGCCATTTTCAGCCCCCTTTTGCCATTTTGGGCCCAATTTCAGCCCTGAATGGCCAGGATTGGGTCCAAAACAGCCAGGATAGGTGATGTCAGGGGGTGTGCCATATGCAAATCAGTTATACTAATGACACACTTCCGGTGATGGCAAGGGGTATGGCATATGCTAATGAGTTATGCTAAAGATTTATGCTAATGAGTTCCTGCAGCTCTTTTTCTATGAAATGACCCCTGCCTCCATGTCAAGAAAAGCTTCAACTGCTTATTACCACACATTAAACCTCTATTGAAGGAAGAGGACCCTTTTCTCCAGGTATGTTGGCAACCCTGCTCCTACATTATACTTCTAGAGCAATTTTTTTCTATAGGCCAAAGATAATCTGATATAACTTATTCCAGCAGTTGAAAACAGTAAGGAATGAATGAAGGCAAGATGTAGAATGAGGCTACAGTTAACATATTGTGTATTTCTTATTTCAGCTAATGGTTACAAAAATGCATGCTTGTGGAACTCCCCACTGCCAGACATTGTTTGTGAGTGGTGCAGATGTCTAGAGATTGTTTCTCTCCTTTCTCCTCCTTATCCTTGTCTACACTTCATTTCAAAAGGCAAATTCATGAGATTCACTTTCTCCTCCCCCTAGGCAGATTGGGCAAACTCATCAGATGAGTCCTGATAGGTTGTTGTGGGTTTTCCGGGCTGTATTGCCGTGGTCTTGGCATTGTAGTTCCTGATGTTTCGCCAGCAGCTGTGGCTGGCATCTTCAGAGGTGTAGCACCAAAAGACAGAGATCTCTCAGTGAGATCTCTGAGAGATCTCTGTCTTTTGGTGCTACACCTCTGAAGATGCCAGCCACAGCTGCTGGCGAAACGTCAGGAACTACAATGCCAAGACCACGGCAATACAGCCCGGAAAACCCACAACAACCATCATTCTCCGGCCGTGAAAGCCTTCGACAATACATAGAGTCCTGATACTTTTATGATGGGACATGTGTGATGGAATGGGCTTTTAAATTAAAGGTTTTCTAAGTGCAGTACCCAGAGAGTGGTAGGGAAAAGGTTAAAAAAACTGCCTGAAAGGAGAACGATTGACAAGCTGCTCTCTTCTCTCTGTGATTGGCCAGTGAGAAGGTAATAATAAGTTCTGGCAGAATAGTTGAAGGAGTTGAAATTTTGGAGTCTGAAAAGGAGGATCAGACCAGTAAACCTCTGTGTGAGGAAAAAAAGGAAAAGTTTGCCCTAACTGGGACAGCTTTAGGTTTAAAGAGAACCTTTAGTTAAGAAACTAAATGGTGGAAGCTGGCACTAATTTACACAGACAAGATAGAACTGGGAGTATGTTGTTGGCAGAGGAAGTGGGTAGTGAAAGGAGACTCCCCTTCAGCCATGTGATCAGGGTTATGTATTTTGGAGAAGAATAATTCCTGCCCAGTGTCTAAAAAAGGGGTTTTGGCTCTGAGGAGGACCCTGGGTCTAGTGGAAAGGGGAAAGAGTGCTGTACTGAAGTCACAACTCACAACACCTAAGCTGTGAAGTGAAATCTATGAAGAAACCTTGTTGCTGTAACCTAAGTCTGAAACTACCATGCTCTCACTTTTAAAATCTGTAACTACTGAAACTAAGCTTTAAGAAGGTTATTGTGCCAATTGCTTGTGAAGTATTCTGTTCTACAATTAAAATTTACCCCAGCTTTTCTTTCCTTGCCTACTTATACACCAACCCTGCCTGTTTAATAAACCTGCTGTTTCCTTTTGAATTTTACTCAGCCTCTAGTGTCATTTCAGTTAAAGAAGACATGGGCTCATGCTTCTCATCCACCATATATTTGGGCTGGGATATAAACCAAAATATATAAGCTTAAAGTGTGGGACAAAAAGACCTTTAAATTATACCCAGTCACACACTACCAGAAGCGGTCCAGCCCCAGCAAGCAATCTTGATTGTTTTGGGGGGGAAATCTGCCTCACAGTGGGAGAGTGAGTGGGGCTTACATCATAACACAATTTAGAAATTGAAAAGATAATTATAAGTAGACATGATGGTGATGGGCCAATTTAACCATTTTTTTATGCACTGCTTTTTAGTTATGGTTGTCTGGTCCCTTGAGTCCCCTGGCAGGGGATTGGGAGCCTGGCATTTACCCTCTGCAGTCTTCTGTGGTTCTCCTCGTGTGTGTACATTAGGGTTGCCAGGTCCCTCAAGTCTTCTGGTGGAAGACTGGGACGCTGGCTCTTACCCTATGGCTGCTCCAGAGGGTCTGTCCACATGCACGTGCAGTGTGCGCGCGTTCCTGGTGTGCGTGACAACATCACTTCCAGGAGTGACGTCATCACACAGGGTCAAAGGGCGCCTTGCGTGACAATGTTATGCACTCTGGTAAGGGACAGAGAGAGCAGGCAGCTCGCTCTCTCGCAGCTGCCGCGCCCTTTGTCCTTGCTGGTGCAGGCTGCACAGGGGCAGTGGCAGCCACAGTGAGAGAGTGGGCCCTGACCACCACAGCTTGTTGCCGCCGTGCCCCTTGTCCCTGCCGGTGCAGGCTGCACAGGGGCAGCGGCGGCTGCAGCAAGACAGCAGGCCATGGCCGCAGCAGCTCGCCACTGCTGCGCCCCTTGTCCTACTGGTGTGAGCTGCACAGGGGTGGTGGAGGCAGCGGCAGCAGTCACAGTGAGGGAGCGGGTTGCAGCAGCCGCAGTGGTGAGAGCGGCCTGCTCTTGCCACTGCCGCCTTCTCTCTCTCTGCCACTGCCACCACCCACTCTCATGGCGCGGGAGTGCGCCCCCCAGCCGCCCAAGTGAGTGGTCACAGGGGAAAAGGGAGGGATCAGGGGATCCCCTGCCCCAGGTGGGGGATGGCAACCCTAGCATGCATAGTGTGCATGTGCGCTCCTGGCATGCGTGATGACATCACTTCTAGGAAGTGACATCACGTGGGTCAAAGGGCAGCCTGGCGTGTGCTCCTGCACTCACCAAAGGGCTGAATTGCCCCCCCCGGGTCCGATTTGGCCCAAAACAGGCCTGTTGCGGGGTGCAGGGGCACGCTGCACCACTGGGGGTCATTCCCCCACTGACCACGTAAGTGGGGTCGGGGGGGAGGAGGTGGGAGCAGGGGATCCCCTGCCCCAGGCAGGGGGATGGTAAGCCAATTTTTAGTAGATTGTTTAGGATGACAGAAATGCCCAATTAGCTCCCTTTGAGTAATCCGGAAGTGGAAACATGGGCCGTTGTCACACGGGCGTTTATTCCGTCAAATTTCCATTATGTGGCGCTATTGTTCCTATCGGCGCCATGATGCAATCTTTTGTCAAATACCGTCTCCTCCCGCTTTGAGTTGTTCACACCGTAGCGCTCTGTGCCGTCATTTTGAACGGGCACAGAAAAAACTCCTCCCCCCTTTTTAAATTTTTTTTTCCGCTTTATTGCGTTATAACGACATTACATCGTTATAACCAAACGTTAGCCCAACCCCAAAAGAGCAGGATAGGTTGGCCAAGTTTTCCCGCCCTGGAAGCAGCTTGAACATTGGCTAAGATTGTTTTTCTTCCTAATTTGAACATCCATAAATATACTCTTGTTCTGAGAAAAACCCCTGTCTGACGTGATCCCCATCGCCGAAGACTCAACCATGGCTCCACCGAGTGAACTTGTAGTTCTGGTGGCCCAACTGGTTGTTTTGATGGTTCAGAGCACGTTCACTCTGTGCCATGCACACCTGCGATCCCTCCATCGGAGGCGAAGGGCAGCGGAAAGACTTTTTCGGTCTATGCTGCTCGAGCAGCATAGAAAGAACACTCTTTCATTGCTTTGTATTTTTATAATACTATGACGTTATAGCGATATAAGGACGTTTAAAAAAAAAAAAAAGGAGCTCGCTGCAGGAGAGCGCGAAAGGGCGTCTGGGATAACGGGTCAAGATAAGAAAGGGAAAATTCCGTCATTATGGGATAGAAATCGATGCCGGATGGTCACACGGAAGCAGATTATAGCGCGAAAATTGAGACCAGAGGAGAAATCTCAGACTCGCAACAGTGCCAGAATAAGGTGGGAATTTTGCGGTAGATTGTGCAATTTTCGCGCTAATTTTAAGCCCGTGTGACGACGGCCATGATCATCCCCAAACTTAACAGCACTAGAAGAAAGAGACATCTGGTACAATGCAGCCTCAGTTAAGAGGGAAATAGACTAGATCCCCAAGAAGAAGGGGATGGAAAACAAGCATTAGCTTTATCACTGATCTGGCTTCTGCAGTTTTCAGTTTGCTCCAAACCGTAAGTTGCTAGCAGCTTAATGAAGTGAAGGAGTTTCTGTACAGGAAATACCTCATTGTATCAAGTTAGGGAGTTTACATAGAAGAAAATACACATCTTACTCCATCTCTTTAAAACCAGGGCAGGTTCCTTCCCATGTCTGGTGAGCCCTGCCTGCTGCTTTCCACCTCCAGTCTGGATCCTTCCTATTGCTACCTCATTCTTCCCTTTATATGAGACCAGAAGTTCTTGATGTGTGCTAAGGGTACCAGATAATTCACAGCTGAGCTTGCCTCACAATATCTTCAAGACACCTAGAAAGGAAGTTTCTTTGGATGCTAATGATGTGGAAGCAGACATTTTGCAATTAAGAACAGCTAGGGTTGCCAGCCTCCAGATGGTAGCTGTAGATCTCCTGGAATTACAACTGAGCTCTAGGTGACAAAGATCTGTTCCCCTGGAGAAAATGGCTGCTTTGGAGGGTGCACTCTATGGCAGTATACCTCACTGGGGCCCCTCACCTCCTCAAATTCCACCCTCTCCAGGCTCCACTCCCCAAATCTCCAGGAATTTCCCAGCCTGGACCTGGCAACTCTAACAACAGCAGGTCAAATGATAGATGACCCACCAGGGATGGTCACCTTCTAATTCTGTAGCCCTGAGATGGATTGTTAGGCTGCTGACACTTGGGTTTTTGAGACATGATCTAAAGGAGACTGAATTCTCTGTGAGGATAATGGAAATTTTATTTATGGCTCTGCTTTGAGAAATGTTTGGGGCCCAGGTTATAAGGAAAACAGTTCATCGCTAACCGTATCTAAAGTGGCACGATTCATCAATGACATTTTGGAGAACAGAAACATAAAAGATGTATCTTCTTAAACAAAAATCTGGAAGAATTAGAATCCAAACAGGAAGATATGGCAGAGGAAGTGTGAGGTATAAGGCAAACAGGTCATGGGTGGGGGGACTTTGGGCAAGTCTATTGAGTGTTGTTTAACTGATGTGTGTACAAATTCACCAAGTAACACAGTTGCCATAGAGATTGTGTGATTGTGACTTTGAGCCTGAGTGGGAAGGAACAGGGAGGGGAGGGGGCGGTCTAGGAGCTCTGTCTGAAAGAGACAGTTCTTGTTATGAGAAGCCTAGAAACCTTTGCTCTCACAAAGAAACCTTGAAGCAAGAGTGTCGCAGTCCTGGTTTGGCCTTTTGTATGATGGAAAAGCACAGATCTTTAGAAATGAGATCACCTCACCAATTCCTCACAAAGGAAAAGCAATGTTGTCAACTGCCAGAGGCCTAAGAGCCTGATGAAGCAGCACAATGAGTTTTTATGACACCACTTTTTTGACGTGGACCATATTCACTGTTGGCTTGTTTTGGTCTGCATGGATTTCCCCTGGCCTTTGAGGACTACGTGAAATACTGCTGAATACCATCACCCTCTTTACAGAAGACAAAAAGGCTGGAGTAAAGGTATAACAACCCATGGTTAAAATGGAAAGATTCTGAGGGCAAGAGGTCACTGATCTTGGATAGTTGAGATAGTCCACTACCTCCTGTCCATCTGATCCTTGCCCTCCTTGAGTGATTACATCTAGCCAAAGGGTACTACTGACCGACTGGTTCTGGAAAGTTATATATGCTTCCTTGCAAAAGGAAGCCATCCAAAATGCCAAGTAAGAGGCAATGGTTAGGCTGCTACTATGGAAATCATACCTGCAACAGCTACAATTGTTGAAATTTATTTTTAACTGTTAGTCTCAAACAAAAAAACCCCTCAGGTTGAACAAAATATATTAGCAAATAATTTTGATAAATAAAACAAATCTTTCATGAACTAATTGCACTTAGTATAGAGATGGAATGTTTAGTTGCATTTAGGGTTGCCAGTTCCCTCTGGCAGTGGGGGATCCCCTACCTGCTGCCCCTGCTTACCTGGCTGGCGAGGGGGAATGCGCCTCCTGGGGAGTGCTCCCAGGTGGTGTGGCATGCTCCCATGCTCCACAGCAGCTGGATTCGGGTCCAAATCCCACGCAATTCAACCCCCTGCGGAGCACGGGAGCGCTCCCAGGGTGGCACGTGGCTTGCACCAAGACATCACTTCCTGAAAGTGACATCATTGCACAGGCTGGGAGCACTTGTGCGCTGTGTGCATGCGCGAAGAGGAACTCACAAGGTAAGTGCCAGGCCTCCAACTTCCCACCAGGAGGTTGAGGGGACCTGGCAACCCTAGTTGCATTGTGTGGAACTTGTCTGGTGACTAGGAACTTTGCATCTGATAGTTAGATAAGGTCATCTTTTGGTAGCTGGACAACGTAACCTCTTTCTGCCTGGCCTAGCACCTGTTCATAGGCACTGTCTAGAGAGGGCAGGTGGCATCCTTGGCCAGGTTTCCAGCATCATGTAATTATTTATCAGGAGTATTTGTATCTCTGGCCTGATTGCTATAAACAATTATAATGCATGCCTAAGCAAATTATTTATTTATTTGCCTTATTTATAGTTTGCCTTTTTCACTGAGTCTCAAGATGGATTACAAAATTTAAAAACAATGCAATAAAACTAGTTTACAAAATTAGAAAACAATGCAATGAAAAACAGGGCCTAAACAGTGCAATAATCTGCAATCCTCTTCCTTTTATAAAAGCACCCTGCTGAACAATGTCGTTTTACGTGAGTATAACAGTTGGGCTTGCATTGATGACATTGCTATTGCTGTTATGAAATAAGCAACGTAACAAGAACAAATGTTCTTAAAATCTGCTGTTTTGCAATTTCATCTTCAATATATCTCAAAGGCACTTTTAAACATCACTGAGGATCTTTGCCCTTTTATGGAAGTCTCCCTGCCACCCCCATGTCCCCATGCATGCTGCTCTCCACTGATGCTTTTTAGGTGTCTGCTAAAATCAGTCCAACTTTCCCCTGATGCTGTAATCAAGTTTTTCCACTTCTCAGATCTTTATATGAGTTCGCATGTTTATTGGATCCGAGTGCTTCCAAACAGAAGGGCTGCCAAGTGTCAAATGCCCCAAATGACCACTGCAATCCACAAAAAGGCTCTAGGCAGGTTGCCTCTCCTTCAGACTGACGGATGGCATAATGCAGATGGAACAGCAACTGTAGAACTAAAACAGCTATGTTAGTACTATGGTTGCCAGGTCCCCCAGTGGGGGCAGGGGATACCCTGTTCCCACCCTCTACCCCCCCTGCCACTGCTCACTTGGCCGGTGGGGGCGGGGGGGCAGGCAGGGGAACAGTCCTTTATTGAGCCAATCCATCTCATGTTGGATCTTCTTTTCCTACTGCCTTCAACTTTTTATAGCATTTTTGTCTTTTCCAGTGAGCCTTTTCTTCTCATGATGTGGCTAAAGTATGATAGCTTCAGTTTAGTCATTTTACCTTCTAGGGAATATTCAGTCTTCATTTGATCTAGAGCCCGCTTATTTGTCTTTTTGGTGGTCCAAGGTGCACTGTAAAACTCCTCCAACAACGCATTTTGAATGAATCGATCTTCCTGTAAGCTTTTTTCATTGTCCAGCTTTCACATCCATACATAATAATTGGGAATACCATAGTATGGAGAGAAGGGAATTATTTCCTCAGTTGGGGAAAGGCCTGTCTTTGTGGTCAGATGTTTCCCCTAAGGCCCTTTCATGGCTGGGCTACAATTAAGGCACAAAATAAGAGGATTTACAGTGCAAGTCTAAGAAGAGTTTCTCCAGTCTATTGAAATCAATAGGCTTAGACTGGAGTAACTCTCCTTAGGATTGCACTGTTAGTAGCCCAACTAGAGTTTAGAAGGAAGATACAACCAGCAACCCCTGAAGTAAGAAGAGCTCTGAAGGATCAAACCAGTGGCCTGAATTTTCCAACATCTTTTTTTTTCAACAGTGGCCACCCAGACACTTGCGGCAAGCCCAGAACTGGGACATAAAGGCTTGCCCTGTCCCCAGCACCTGACACCCTGCCTTCACAGTGATTCCATTGAGCTACCAGCTAATAGTCACTGATAGGCATGAATACGATAATCAGGGCTTTTTTTCTGGGGAAAAAGGTGGTGGAACTCAGTGGGTTGCCCTCGGAGAAAATGGTCACATGGCCGGTGGCCCCGCCCCCTGATCTCCAGACAGAGGGGAGTTGAGATTGCCTTCCGTGCCACGGGCACGGAGGGCAATCTAAACTCCCGTCTGTCTGGAGATCAGAGGGCGGGGCCACTGGCCATGTGACCATTTTCAAGAGGTTCCGGAACTCAGTTCCACTGCGTTCCAGCTGAAAAAAAGCCCTGACGACAATGTTTATAATTCATGGGCTCGTCCCAAAGCGTCCTGCTATGTCTTACGGAAGCGAATCTTGCTGACATCACTGTAACTAACTACCATCGCATCAGCTTAGGATCACGATGCTAGACCTTTTCTTCTGTAACCAAAATAATAAGCTCCTTGTGGGAATGTATAGCAGATATAACAAAACGTTTAACTCTTCTCTTGGCATTATGATGGATGGGCCTGTAAGCAAGACCTATTTTCTCTGACATTCTTTGTCTTATTTGTTATTTCTAGCAATTTTTCTTTTTAAAAGAATATTTATGGTTACACAACTCACCTGAGTAATTTTGGGGAAAGGATGAAGAAAGGGATTGTAGGGGGATGGTTTTGGTGCAGTTAAACTTCAAGGAGGGAGGAGACAAATCTTCAAGGAGGAAGGAGCTTTGCAGTTTAGGACCAGTAAGATCCAAATGACATATTATATTGGGGTCTTGATCCCTATCCCCTGTGCTTCTTTTTAAGGATGCATTACATATTGGGAGACCTGATCACGGATCCCCAACATCACATTTAGTTGGGCCCTGAGTCTTCCTGACAGATAAACCATTAGGTTTTACATACATAAATTCCTTTGTCCAAATAGTTTGTGTATTTAGTCTTTAGTATCAAACGAATTCATGTGTTGAGACTTAAGTCAAATCATCTCTCCATTTATGTATGAATGATGAAACCTGTCTTTCTAATGCTGTAGTAGTATAAGATTCTTGGGCATTCTAACAGTGCAATCCTAAATAGAGTAACTTTGCTTCATATTGCACTGTAAATAACTTCCAGTAGAAATACAGGATTGCTTCAAACACCACATTTTCTTCCCAAGGAAGTGTGTACATTGACACTTCTGGTGTAGATTGCAAGGGTTGCTGTACTACAAGTTTTAACAGCAGGGCTCATTTCGAGGGGGAATGCGCAGGAATGCATTTCCGGCAGTTCCCCAAAGAGGTCACATGTCAGGTGGCCCCGCCCACCTTACTCTCTGCCATTTTGGGGCCCGTTTCAGCCTGGATTGGGGCTGAAATGGCCTGGGTTGGGCCTCTGACGGGCAGTGGATCACTCTCCCACTCAGCAGCGGCCCGATCCTGATCATTTGGGGCCCCTCTCCAGCCATTTCAGCCCCCTTTTGCCATTTTGTGCCCAGTTTCGGCCCTGAATGGCCAGGATTGGGTCCAAAACAGCCAGGATAGGTGATGTCATGGGGTGTGGCATATGCAAACCAGTTATGCAAATAACACACTTCTGGTGATGGCAAGGGGTGTGGCATATGCTAATGAGTTATGCTAATGAGTTCCTCCAGCTCTTTTTCTACAAAATGAACCCTGTTTAACAGTATTTCCATATTAGCTCTTCCATCCTATTTCATTGCATTTCAGTTTTGGTCCTCGTTATCTCAGAATAATTCTTTGATCACTTCTCTTATACATGGATTTCCTCCCCCCAGAAATGCAGGCACAGGATCCTCCCTCCCCCCCACCCCAGTTTTCTGAATAAAGACTGGATTTGCACAATGGCTCCCATGCACTCGTCAATAAATTTGCAAAAAGAAAAAGCAGAGAGGGAAGAAGATACTGTAAGACAAGACAATAAAGTAGCCAGGTTTGGCATCTGCTAAAAGGAGTTTGCAGACAAAGTTAGATTTCTAATTGCAGAGGAGAAAAACTAATTTACACTAAGAAAAATGCTCAGATGATTATAGAGGAAGAGCAGGGATCATGACAATAAAAAGGACTTCTGCCTATTGCTCATCTAGATCCTGGGATGAAGTGTGAACTCTCCCCTGAGAGTCTGCATCCTGAAAATTGTGGCTTTAAAGTATGATGAAAACATTTCCAAGATATACAGCTGGAAGCCCGTCAGCCTCGTTCCTAAGAACATAAGAAGAGCCGTGGTGAATCCATAAAAGTCCATCATCAGCTTTGTATAAATTGTATCATTTATTTATAAATAAATTGTATCAGTTATTTATTTGCTTACTCACTTTATGCCCTGCCTTTCTTCCCAGTGGGGACCCAAAGCAGCTTAGGTATATCATTTTCCTATCCTCTTGTTTTATCCTCACAACAACCCTGTGAGGTAGGTTAGACTGAGAGAGTGTGACTGGCTCAAGATCACCTAGCGAGCTTGCCTGGCAGAGTGGAGATTTGAACCTGGGTCTCCCTGAACCTTGTCCAACACTAACCACTACGCGAAGCTGGTAGTAATAAATTATAAATAAATATACATTATGTATTGTGTGAAGTAGTGGTGGGGAGGGGCCCTGGCCTGAATCTACTGCTAATCAGTTTCACTAGGTGTCCCCAAATTTTAAAAGGAGAAATATAGGGGGAAATCTCTCCATTTATTTTCTCTATAAGCCGCCCGTTCTTCTCTCTGTCCCAGTCAAATTCTTCTAGAGTGCAGCTTTGCCATTCTAGCCATGTCAATGGGCACTCTTAATCTGAAGCCTAATCAGCACACTTTAAACCTCATGCAAGTGTAATCCTGGCTCATCCACACTGTTCTATGAACACAACATGTTAGATAAGTGTGTTGTATAAATTAATAACAAATGAGCGGGGACTTTATGTGTACTGCTGTCCTCCCTTGGGCAAGAGGTGCTTTGGGGACACTAGGTGGTGGCAAGGTACATTGTATCAACACGTCTTGTCTGTAAGTGTGGTTGTTATAATTAATTTTGTCTGCAGCTGGTTGAGCCTTCCTGTGAGCCGAACTGTGAGTGGTTCTGTGTGCCGATAACAGAGCTTTCTAGTTAATACCTTAGAATTCCTCAAGAGTCTTTCTTTCCATACTTAAATAACAGCTAAGCCATGAAAAGGAAATCCAAGAGGATTCTTAGAGTTTTGTCAATACACAACACACAGTCGTCTCAGTTTCAAGGGCGTGGCACAGAATGCTGCTACAAAGCGCTGCCTGTAAGTTTATTGCAGATCAGTTAGGGCAACCCAAATATTCCTGTCTTGGCCATCTCATTCTTTGTGGATTTTGCCACATGGTTTGTGCCTGCAGAATTCCAGGAACAACACTGCCCTCAGCATATGCACTCAGATGAGAGACCCTGCGTGGCTTTTTTCACCAAGTTGGCCCTTGGCCACAGGGCTTATTGTATAGAGGCCTAGCTTTGTGTTTTTAGTGGATCTGTAGGAATCTTCTTCTGGCCTTCAAAGGTTGCAGCTGCTCCCAATACCCTCAGAAAAGGTCTGGGCATCTCAACAGAAACAGATAACCCATGTGTACGCACGCACACACATGCACACCTTTCTGTTGATTTCAAAGGATGTCCATACCAGAGATGGCGGCCAGACTCAGTGGCATAAGCAAAGTTACATCCTTCGTTCTTATCCATTGACTTTAATGGACTTAGAAGGATGTAACTCTGCTTAGGTTAGTGTTTAGAGTGTCAGACTATGTTCTGGGAGACCCTGGAACTATTTTAGACAGGGCTTTTTTTCTGGGAAAAGAGGTGGTGGAATTCAGTGTGTTGCCAGCACAGGGGGCAACTCTTGGCAGGAGGTAGTGCCCCTGGTACCACATGCACGTGCGCGAAGTGTGCGCATGCTCCCAGGACCACACAATGAAGTCATTTTGGGTCAGCTGGAACAAGGGGAGAGTTTTTAAAAGTTTAAATGGCCCTTGGCGAAAATGGTCATATGGCTGGCAGCCCCGCCCCCTGATCTCCAGCAGAGGGGAGTTTAGAGCGCCCTCCACGCTGCTCCAGCAGCGCGGAGGGCAATCTAAATTCCCCTCTGCCTGGGGATCAGGGGGTGGGGCCACTAGCCATGTGACCATTTTCAAGAGGTGCCGGACTCCTTTCCACTGCGTTCCAGCTGAAAAAAAGCCCTGATTTTAGAACACAAACATTGAAATAAATGGGTTTAGACTAGAGTAACTCTGCTTAGAATTGCACTGTAAAGCTACAAGTATCCATGTGAATGATCCAAATGGTTATAGTTTAGATTTTGGGTTTGACATTGGGTAGACCTTCTTGACAATCATAAGACCCAGTCCTAAGCATGCTTCTTTATAAATCCCAGTGATATCAGTGGGGTTTGCTTTCAGCTAAATATGCTGCAATATGATATGCAGGAGGTTTAAAATACAAAATCATATAATGAAATAATACATGAATGGTTTGTGAAATCCCATGTGAAGAAATAGTGTGTATGTCAAAGTGGAGAAATGGAGGACATCTCCAATGATACATTTATAATGTAATATAATGGGCAAAATGGTGCATGGGCTCCAAAACTGGTCTAATAAACAGGATCTTATTGATTTTAATAGGCTTATTCATAAGTAAGCATGCTTAGGATTGCGGCCTTCATTACATGTATTTGACTTGTAACATCAAAGTGATCAACGTAACTCTCATTTTGCTCTGGATATGTGCCCAGCCCCAAAGACTGCAGAGAAAAAAAATTGAGAATAAGATGTGAGAAGAAAATAAAAACAAAGAATTGTTGCCTTAAGTATATAATTTGTATAATGTTTTCAATTGTAAAGACTGAGAAACACGTGCAATTTTAAGCCAGACTTGAGATTTGATATTGTTAGCAGGAGACTTGCCTCTTGAGACAACTTCATACAATTTGATACAACTGCCCATCAGTTACTGGGCTCAGTTAAAGAAATTGGTTGTCACATACAAAGCCCTTCATGGCCTTGGTCCCTCACATCTGCCGTGCTGTCTTTCCCCATGTTCTGCCATGATGGCTCATGTGAACAGCGCCTTCTGCAAGTGGCAACCTGTAAATGGGCAAAATCAACAACTGCCCATACATGCACAGTCTCTGTTGTGGCCCCCTCCTTATGGAATGGCCTGCCTGATGAGGTGAGGAGGGTTCCCACTCTGCAGGCATTCTGCAAAATATACAAAACTGAATTATTCAAGAGGGCTTTTCTACACAGGTAATAGGATTGCACTGTGTGAATGGTTTAAGGACTGTGGTGTCTACTACTGTGTATAGTCTGTGCTGCCTGTTGCTGTAAATTAGATCCTACGTTGTTTTACATTGTTTAAACCATCATGTTGATACTTCTGCTTTGCTTCAATTCTGTTTTCATATTTCTGGTTGGTTCCAAATTTCTATAACGCAAATCCTATAGCACTGTTTATTGGATGTTTGCCCCATCCTGTTGATTGTATTGATTTTGTGTATTCCACCTTGAGTCCCAGTGAGAAAAGCAATAACGTAAATAAAATAAAATGAAATAAAAATAATAGTTCCTTGGCAGTAAGTCTTCGTTGTGTTCAGTGGAATTTGCTCATGAGAAAATGTGTATAGAATCTGTTAATAAATTGATGCACACACTTAGGATGGCACCACATATAGGGCCAGTGTGAGGAATGTAAACCTCCACTATTCTACCCTGTTTGTCCAAAGGGGTAAAATGTTACTTTTCTGATGTGGAAGTACTTAATATCCACATTTCATTTCATCTGCAAAAATAGAGTACAAATAATATTTTTAACAACAAAAAACATCAATGTGTACGGGATTTATTTAACCGCCCTGAGCTTTGCAGTTCCAACCTAGACATGCTTCCACGATATAAGTAGTACTGAGTTCAGCAGTGCTTATTCCTGGGGAAGCATGCACAGGATCGCAGCTTTTACTGCCTTTCTCTGAACAATGGGAACATTACCGATATGCGTGACCCATCTTTCACAAAGCCATTTCCTGACCGTTCTGGACTCTGTGTGTGTCCGTTGCGCACTGCTGCAGTGCATATGTGGCGCTAGAAAGCACTTGTGTTTACAGTACTGTGTTGGCAGACTTTTGGAGGGGGTGGAGGGTCTCCAGTGCATGTTTACCCGCTTGTTTTGGCGAGTGTGGATATGGAGAAATAGCAGGAGGAGAGGAGAAAATAACAAAGTGCTGTCCCTTTAAAGCTCAGAGGGAGGGCCCAGGGCTTTGTGGATGACATCAGTGGGTTTGGCCCTGACACTCAATGGAAACTCAATGAGCGAGAGCCTGGGCTGTACACACACACACACACGCACACTGCGAGCCTGACGAGGAAGGAGGGAGGCAGTTGAGCAGAGAAGGAGGAAGCGGAGCGCTCGGCGCTGGGGACGGCCGCCGCAACCCCGTCCCAATCCTCCTTCATCCTTCCCCAGCCGGCCTCTTTCCCCCCTGACAGCCCCAGGAGCAGACGCGGGAGAGAGGCGCCTTCCAGGCGGGGTGAGTATTAGCGGGGTCTGGGCAGGTCTTGGGGGGCAAATCCGGGGGGAAAGGCGGCCCCTCCGCCTCTTTGTGTTTTCCTTTGCTGGCGAAGGAGGAGGAGGCGGCGGCGGGGCGAGGGGAGGGGGCGCCCTGGCTTGCAGAGCAAGGGAAATGGGGTGACAGGCGACTCGGGGGCACCCCGGGAAGGGAGGACAAAAGAATTTGTGCGTAAAAGCAAAAAAGGTGCGGAAGACAAAGGCTCCCGCCGCAGCCTAAATTTCAGGAGGACACTTGAGGGGAGCCCCCCCTTCCCTCCCTCGCCTGTGGCAGCTTTGCTATCTTATGTGTTGAAAGGGCTTCAGTGGGCTTTCTTATGGGGGAGCATTTCTATAACGTCCCTGTTTTGGGGGGGGTCCACTGGGCTTTTCCCCTCCCCCTCCTTCTTCCGCTTTCCTTACTTAACATCTCTGTGTAATTTTCAAACAATCAGCAGGGAGTAACCGATGCGCCCCCCCTTCTTATTTTCACCCCCAAACTGTTTATTGGGGGGAGTGCGTAATAGTCCTCCTTGGATGTGTATTTCTGAAAGTGTCGCTTCTGACAAACAGGGTGTGCGTTAGTGGAGGGAGGGGATGTTATTGTAAATCTCTTGTCTCCTTTTGTGCTCGGGGAAGGTTGGGGTATTGTTGTGGGGGATGAGGGAGGGGGGCTATTTTATTTTATCATTTGTTCTAAGACGTTGTTTCCTAGTCAGAGCCCGGAGCTTTGTAAGGAGAATAGGAAATAGAAGTTTCGTGCCATTTCTAATGGATCCATGGTTAATTCCTCCTGCAATATAGAACAATATATTTTTTTTCCAGAGACATTTCCAGCTTTTGGCTGAGGGTTGTTTAATTTTAAGTGATATTTGTGGCTGAGTGATTAAAATGACCTCAGTTTTGATCTCTGTCTCCTAATGTCTGCGTTTGTTGTGTGCCTTTAACTCCTATGTTTTGGAGTGTAAATGGTCAAAGAGGAAAACGGAGAGAGAGGAAACAAATCTGATCTTGCATGCTGCTTTTAAAATTATTTTAAAAGCCCTTATCTCTCTCCCCTTCCCAGCAGATAGGGAAGCTAGAATTAAATATCCTCTCTCCCCCCACCCCCATTCCTGCTACCCAGCAGCATCTATTATATAGCTGGTCAGCTCTCATGCAGTCTGGCCTACAGCAGCCCTATGTACATTCTTGGTTCCTAGCAGATCAAGTAAGACGAGCAAAGTCCTCTTACACTAATTGTTTGGGGGGAGGGATGGGTTAGTTAGTTGCCTGTCCTGTCCAGTCTGTGCTGAAATTCTGCTGTGTGGTTACTGTTTGTATACATGTATATATAATGGTATTGTACATATTTATATAATGTATAGTAGGTCTTGGGTGTGTGTGCATGCATATGGAGTTGACTGAGTTACAGCTTTCTAGTGTGTGTAAAGGGGATATTAATTTATTATAAGCATCCACTCATGCAAAGGGTATGCACTAGGTTGATGTGTGGGAATCCTTTCTGGAAAAAAGGGAGATGTTGGTTGCTGTCTTCACACCCTTGGGCTGGTGCTCTGGCTTGGGGAATATAACAAGTTATTTTGTCTTCTTTCTGTCTTCTGGTGGGAGAGGCCTTTAAGGCCTGAGGCTGGAGTGTGTGTGTGGATGTGGGGAGTAAGCTAGTTTCCCCTCTGACTTGGAAGCAGTTCCTGAGGGGACTGGCTTGTTGGCTATTTTCTTCTCTTTGCGGTGAGCTGGTCATGCCGCTGCCTTCTGTGTATCCATCTGTATACCCAAGGCTTTGCTTGCATTATTAATGTTCCATCCTATCCGTGCTTACTAGGAAGTATGCCCCATTGGACTTGTTGTTCTTAGGATTGTGCTTCATTTGTACACTATGTTTAAAGCAGGGGTGTGTGTCTCTAGTTTCTACTCCTTCCTGTTTTACTCCAATCTTCCATTGTTCTCTCACTTACTTTGTAGTCTGAGCAACACCTGCACTTTTAAAAAGAGTTGGGGGGCAGTTGACTGGAGGGGTTGTTGCAAAGCTGTACAAGATACCTCAGAACCCATCCTTGGTTCTTGTGCAGGAACTGAAAGGTCACTTACTAGTTGGAGGAAAAAATCCCTCTATGGACAGCTGCGTCCCTGGAGGCTGAGCCGGGATCTCTCGCATTGATTGGGTTAGTAGATGTTCAGGGCCTTCTCTTGCTGTTGGTCAATCTGTTGAGCAGCGCTGGCAGAGAAACTGAGGAAACTCCTGACCTTTAGGAAGTTCGTATCTGTAGAGTAACTTCTGAAAAATGCTGGCTATAGCCAGCTTTTGTATCACTGATGATATAGTCTGAAGGAATATACAGCATTGGTTTGTGTGTTGGATTAGGCTACAATACATATGAGTCCTTCTTCCCTCTGACTGATGGCCTTGTTTTCTCAGTACTGTTTTGTTCTGGTTTGGTTTCTAGGCTGGTTCTTCCTTTGTGAGATTCACTTGAGTTTTGAAAATGGGGGGGGGGGATCATTTTGTGGTGTCTTACAATTTAACTTGCAAGTCGTAAATATGACCTCTTTCAGTGTATTTTGGATGTCTGTAGCTGTGTGTTGTCAGGCTTGTGATAATTCTTTCGAACCATTCAGGGAACATCTCAGTGTGTGACTGCACCTGCTCCTCTTTTTGCAGTTTGGAGATTAGTAGCAAATATGGATTTGGGGTGTGACCAGAACTTAGCCTTGCTTCCCCTGTAATGTACCCTCATAAACAAAAGCACCTTCTTGTCTACTTAATCCTTATCCATTCTTCCAGAAAGCCCACCTTCTTGGGACCAGAGCCTGCATACAGCGCTTTAATAAATATGCATTATGTATATTGAACCATACAGCAGCATCCTCTCAGAGGAGCCACAGTCTCTCCTCCCCTCCTTTGAATAGGGAAGTGAAAGCCTAAGGTGATGACCACCCAGGGGATATTGTTGGGAAACCTCCAGAACTCCAATTGATGAAGGCATATGCAAAAAGATTGCTCTGGCTGTGCACAGCAAAGGTGATAAGGCTCTGGTTTGGATGGATCTTTCATGAGAATAAGTGCATATTGTGTGTATCGGGGGAGATGGTAAGCCTAGTGTCAAAATTATAGAAGCCCACAAGTAAGTGACTTACAGTACAGCCTTAAGTAGAATCACACCCTTCTGGGTCCATTGAAGTCAATAGACTTAGAACTTAAAGTCTGCGCTGTTACAGCCTGAGCAATTACAATGAACAATGTGGAAAATGTGATTGGAGATACTCGATACTGTATGAAGTAGCACAGCAAGTAATAGATTAGCAATGTAATGGATTGTATGTTCTTGTTCAGATCTGTTTTTGTGATTCTTAGTTCTCTTCATGTTTCTCTTTTGGCCTGTGGAAACGGTTGTGGTAAAGTCTTTCTACAGTTGGTTGACAAAATCACACCAGGTGTAGATTTCTTGAGCAGCTTCTGGAATAGATTGGTTTCTTCCACTGTAAGGTTCTCTGATTTTGTATTTCCAGCATCCTGTTCTTAAGCTTGCTTAGTTATAAAAGTCCCACTGGTTTTAGTGAGAGTCACTTCTGGGTAAGCATGCCTATTATCTTGTGCTAGAAGATTTTGGAGTTATGGCTCCTTATGGTAGGACTAATTTGATTTGCTTTTTTGGGTCATTTCTCCCATTTTTTTTCTAACCACATGATTGAAAAACATATCAGAGTACAGTATGCTAAACCCAAAGATTTGGTTATCTTGTAGGCTCTAAGACTAAGGATGGAGCCCCGATTTTGTACCGTGGTAGCTGGAAATCAAAGAACAAGCACTATGTCTGGATCTGAAAAACTTCTCAGTGTAAGGGGAGTCTAGGGGATAGATCTTGACATCTCTATTTGGTAGCTGATTGCATTGGTTTAGTTTACAATTTCTAACTGCTTGTCCTCTGTTTCATCCCTCAGAGCAACAGAACCATGGAGCTTCGAGTAGGGAACAAATATCGGCTGGGACGAAAAATTGGTAGCGGTTCCTTTGGAGACATTTATTTGGGTGAGTTTCTCTTAGCTGTAAGCGCATGTCTTCTAACTTCTGCATCATTGCAAGTTAGTAGTTTGGGAATGGTGAATTCATTATTCCATCAACTGTGCATTCTCCTCTGAGCCATAGGGGTCCGAAGAGTCTTGACTAGACTTGGTGGGGGCAAAGCAACTTTTCCCATTAGTTCTGAATTGAAGAGTCTTCATAGAATGGTACTGACTGATCCCTGCTGGGACCAGCAGTTTTTTCTTAAAATGGTAGTAGGATGGTGGGGTTTGCTGACACCTTTAATTTTAATGAAAAACGGTTTCAAATGGTGAGAATATTTACTGCAATGTTGAATCTTTTGAATGATGTAGTTAAAGTACTCTGGTAGGCAGCTGTGTTGGTCTGCAATACTACAGCAGGATTTGAGTTCAGTGGCACCTTAGAGGCCAACAAGATTTTTAGGATGTAAGTTTTTCAGAGTTAAAGTTATCTGAAGAATGGACCTTTGACTTAAAAGCTTATACCCTGAAAATCTTGTTGGTCTCTAAGGTGCCACTGGACTCAAATCCTGCTGTAGTTAAAGTACATATTTGTATGCAAGCACTGAAGTACATAAATCCTGTTACTGAGAAGCTTGTGTAAATTGCTGGCTGTGAAAGGCTGTCTCTTGCTCATCCTTGCCATGTTGCCAGGACAGGAAAGACTTTATGTGAAAATCTGTCTGTCTGTTGAAAAGGAAATTTGATATTGGACCTCTGGTTGGACATGTTTACGGTTAGGTGCATTGGAAATGTTCATAGCTGTAAAGCATGCCTTCTGTATTGCACTGATTGGGAAGAGGGAATCTGGTTATTGCGAGCCTTCAGGGCCAATCAGAATGCAAATTGGGGAAGAATCAGAGGAGCACTGCCTCTTGGGAAGCGCCCTTATACTCTGTAGAGGCTTGACTCCCATTTTTTTTTTAAAAAATCTGGCACTATGTGCATCTTCCTTGCGTAACCTATAACTTTGTTCCTCCTAATTCATCTCCATTTTTTTGTCTCACTTCTATGTTGTCCACTTAAAGATGTGCCCAGAAGCAAATAAAGTCTTCTAGGTGTGGCCTGTCTATCCGGTGCTGCATTGAAAAGGGCTACCCTCTGAGTGTTCTGTAACCTGATGCCTCTGCATACACTGCCTCCCTCCCATGTAGCTGGCTTTCCCCAGCATCCAGCCCTGGATCACATTGCAGATGTCTCCAGTTCTCAGCCTGGCATTGCTACAAGATTTGGCAATTTCACTGTTTCCCAGATTCTTCTTCTGGAGCACAGAGATGTTATTTCCTTGCTGTCCTACCTTAGCAGTTCAATACAAAATCTTTACTTTCTGATGAGGGTTTATCAAGTTCATATTTTCCTTACCCAAGGCAGCTAAATCTAGATTTTCTCTCTCTAGCACCATGGATACAGCATTTAATATGGATGTATCTTTTGTAGCAATCATAACTCATACATGCCTCCATTTTCTTCTTCTTAAGCCACTATTTTCCTTTTGTTCTCCCATCTCCAAGCTTCTAGTATGTGATTCTCTACAAATCAGGTCCTTATAGTGTCTCACAAGCTTGCATGATATTTCACCTTTTTTTATCCTCCTCCTTCCCCATCTGCACTTAGATTTGTATCTCTCCTGCATTTCAGATATTCATGGCAGTTTTAGGTGAGATTATCCTATTTTGTCCTCAAGCAACTATGTGGGGTAGGCTGAGAGTGATTGCCCCCACCCATGTGATCTTAGTGGCTGAACAGAAATGAGTCCTTCTCAGCGGCTGCCCACTTACGTTGGAACAGGCTTTCCAAAGAAACCCAGCAAGTATACATGGAGGACCCCATTCAAAGACACAGTCCTAAGAGACCACTGTACATAAAGTATAAATTTAATGTCAGTGAAAGTGCAAAGTGCAAAAAATCCCAATAAATATTATAGCTCTTAATAATATTCCAAGCTCTCTAACAATTATTTAACCAATGCCTAATATCAGTATTCACAATCGGACAATGTCCCAATTATTATCTATAATCCTTTTGTTGTTTGATTTCCATAAACACCCACCTAACCGACTCTTTAATGAGCTTCCAAGAAATTACTGAGAGATGGATTTTTAGTTTTTTCTGGAGTAACTTTACCTGTACAGTTTTAGGTAGTGGTATTGCTTTTGCTTTACACGTTTTATTGTAATTTTGTATTGATTGGTGTAAATTTCTTAAAGGTCATCTTGGGGCTCTAAAAGTGGATATAAATGTTGAAGTAAATGCACATTTGAATGCAGGTGTCATCTTGGTCTCATCTTCTGTCCACTGTACCAAACAGGATTTGTTTCTGTCAGTTCTCAAGAATTAGTTCAGTGCACTTGGTTCTGTTCCATCTTTCCTCCACACTGTGTCTGTCTTTTCTTTCTAGCCTTTTTCAGCTACCTTATGCCATTTCTCCATAAATTCCTGTTCTCTTTGTCCATGTATTTTACTTTGATAACCCTTAGGATATGCTGTCTGTTGCCTGCTGCACTTAGGGTACTGTTGCTAAAGTGTTTGGTTGTATATATTGGCTTAGATCCATAGAGCCATGCTTGAAGAAGGCAACTACCCCCCCCCCCACACACACACACCTTCTTTGCCCACTGAAATTGTGTTTCTGTAGTCAGTGGGCCCTCAGGAACAGTGTGTGGGCCATGGTGTAGCAGAAAAAAGGAGGCAGCAAAACTCCCCTTTCTCTGTAAATGCTGTTCTATTGGAAGAGCTGCCATTGGCCCAATGAAATGCCATCTAGGATTCAAGCCATGGCCAGCAGTGATTTAAAGGAGTGGGATGATTTGCTGATGCTTTTTAACTACAGCAGTGCTGCAAGCTACATATTTAATATTTTCCTGCTCATCTAGAGCTGGGGTGCATCTATGGAGCTAGAATAAAAGCAGTAAGTGGGCCCCTTCATGAAGGAGGATCATCCTTGGAGGTTTTAAGCTCAGGTGGTCATTGCTCATATGCAGTACAACTACTGCATGTGCAATGTCTCTTGCAGAATGAAGCTGATAGTCCTACAGGCACTGTTAAAAATTAACAATACAATAAGGGTGCAATATTCCCTCCAGAAACCCATGTGGCAGCGCTGCCTATCCCATTCCATTGCATCTGGGTGGAGGGGAGTAAGTCTAGGCAAAGGTTGGCAGGTTCAAGAGAAGTGGCTCAAACAACTAGAGAAATCTTTCATCCTAGCATATCTTACTATATAATTGAGTAAGCGTTTCAGACAACTCACTTTATACCCTGGTGCACCACCAGAGGGCGCTGCCATGGAGGGAAGCCTAGGCAAGGCACCATGTCCTTTCAGAAAATGTGTTATGGTGGGAAGCCCAGGCAGGAGCAGGGTAGGAGCAGGTGGCAATGGCTGCCTCCCGCCTTCACCCATCTGGTATTAGGAGTGAGGCAGGTGGCAATGCCCACTACCCAATTTAACCCAGCTGATGTTTGGAGTGGAGCAGGTGGCAATGCCCACCCCCTGTCTTCACCCAGGTGGTATTAGGAGTGTAGCAGGTGGCAATGCGCACACCCACCTTCACCCAGGTGGTATTAGGAGTGGAGCAGGTGGCAATGCCCACCCTCACCTTAACACAGCTGGTATTAGGAGTGGAGCAAGTGGCAATGCCCACCCTCTGCCTTAACCCATGTGGTATTAGGAGTGGAGCAGGTGGCAATGCCCTCGCCCTACCTTAACCAAGTGGGTATTAGGAGCGGAGCAGGTGGAATTTCCCCTCACACCTTAACACAGCTGTTATTAGGAGCAGAGCACTTGGCAATGCCCACCCCCCTTCACCCAACTGGGATCACAATCAGAGCAGGTGTTTTTTTACCTCCCACTGCCCAACAGGTATTAGGAGCAGTGCATTTGGCAATGCCCACCCTTCTTCACCTGACTGGGATCAGGAGTGGAGCAGGTGACAATGCCCCCCCCCGCCTTAACTCAGCTGGTATTAGGAGTGGAGCAGGTGGCAATGCCCTCCCCTGCCTTAACCCAGCTGGTATTAGTGGTGGAGAAGGTGACAATGCCCACCTCATGCCTTCACCTGGCTGGGATCAGGCACAAAGCAGGAGGCAATGCCCTTCCTCCCTTCATGCACCTGGGATAAGGAGCAGAGCAGGTGGCAATGCCCAGCCTCTTCAACCTACCAGAATAAGCCACTGTGCAGGCAGCAATGCCCACCCTGTCTTCGTCCTCCTGGAGTCAGGAGCCACACATGCAGCAATGCCTGCTCCCCCTTCAACCTGCCGGAGTGAGGAGCCACACATGCAGCAATGCCTGCCCCCCCCTTCAACCTGCCGGAATCAGGAGCAGAGCAAGTGGCAATGCCTGTCCCCCCTCAACCTGCCGGAATCGGGAGCAGAGCAAGTGGCAATGCCTGCACCCCCTTCAGCCTACCAGAATAAGCCACTGAGCAGGCAGCAATGCCCACCCTGTCTTCACCCTCCCGGAGTCAGGAGCCAAGCATGCAGCAATGCCTGCCCCCCCTTCAACCTGCCGGAGTCAGGAGCCACACATGCAGCAATGCCTGCCCCCCCCAACCTGCCGGAATCAGGAGCAGAGCAAGTGGCAATGCCTGCCCCCCCTCAACCTGCCGGAATCAGGAGCAGAGCAAGTGGCAATGCCTGCACCCCCCCTTCAACCTGCCGGAATCAGGAGCAGAGCAGGTGGCAATGCCTGCACCCCCTTCAGCCTACCAGAATAAGCCACTGAGCAGGCAGCAATGCCCACCCTGTCTTCACCCTCCCAGAGTCAGGAGCCAAGCATGCAGCAATGCCTGCCCCCCCTTCAACCTGCCAGAGTCAGGAGCCACACATGCAGCAATGCCTGCCCCCCCCCAGCCTGCCGGAATCAGGATGGCAATGCCTGCACCCCCTTCATCCACCTGGGATCAGGAGTAGAGCAGATAGTAAAGCCTGCCACCCACCTTCACCTGTCAGGATCAGGCACAGAGCAGGAGGCAATGCCTGTTCCTCCCTTCACCCAGCGGGGAGCAGGTGGCAATGCCAACCCCCCTTTCACCCAGCTGGGATCAGGCTCGGAGCAGGCGGCAGTGCTTTGCCCCCCTTCACGCAGACATAGACACAGAACAGGAGGCAATGCCCTCTCTTTACATGGCATGTATCAGGCATGGAGCAGGTAGCAAAGCCCACCACTCCTTCACATGGCTGAGATCAGGCAGATCAGGCATGGAGCAGATGACAATGCCCACCCCCCTCCTTCACCAGCTGGAATCAGTGATGGAGGAGGAGTGAATGCCTGCCTGCCCGCCCTCCCCTTTCTAGAGCCCATTGTATTTCCCCCCCACAACGGGCTTTGTTGCTAGTATATCATAAGAAGGGATGTAAATTTATTTTTTCAAAGCAACCTTTTACTTTTACTTTTTTATTTACTTCATTTATACCCCTAATTTCTCCCCAATGGTGATCCAAAGTGGCTTGTAACATTTCCCTCTCCATTTTATCCTCACAACAATCCCTTTAGGTAGGTAAGTCTGAGAATACGTGACTGGGACTGGCCCACAGTTACCCAGCCAGCTTCCATGGCAGAGTGGAGATTTGAACCTGGGTCTCCTTGATCCTAGTCTAACCCTTTAACAACTGCACTATGCGTAAGATTTTTATCTAGGTCTGCTTTCTCCCAATCCTCACCCCTTCAGAGCTGGAGTGCTCTGGTCTCTCCTTTCTCCTCCTTTCTAGCCAGCTGCTTTTCTTTAGCTTCCTTACTCCACACCAACGTCCTCCTCTGCCAGTGCCTCCGAGCTCTACTCCAAGCTCTTTTCCACTCTCTTGTGTACCTCTTGCTTTCTCCACCTTTCCTTCCTGCACCTCTCGTGCTGAATTCTCCCAGCCGCTTAAAACCTTCCTCTGCTCCCAGAGCTATGTCTTCTAGGCTTGGTCTCACTCTGGCCTACTCTAGTCAGGTTTACCCTAGGCATGGTGGATGGTCTCACTCTGGCCTCTTTTAGTTAGGCTCACCCTAGGCATGGCGGATGGTACATCTCCCAGCTTGAGAGCTTGGCTCTAGGAGCCGCATGCTTGGCCCAGCCAGCCCCTAGGTGTGAAGCTGGGAATGTTGACAGTTCTCCACTAGCTCTCCTTGGCTGGTGAAGGATAGTCTATTCTGTGATTTTCTCCCTTGAGTAAGGGCACAGGAGCTGCCACTGGGACGTTGGCTTGGTCAGGCAGCTACACTCTCATTGCTGGAGGATGATGTTGGTTCTGTAATGTCCTGTTTGCTGGTATTGCAGCAGCAATTTTAATTGGCTTGCTGCAATACCAGCAGAGAAGACTGTATGGAGCTGACATTGCACTCTGGTAGCACAAGTTATCGCGATGTTGGGTGACTGCATTTCCAGAGCAGGAAGCGCACACAGCCTTGAACATTGCTCGCTTTTGCACACAGTACTTGGTTGTGAAATAATTTTGCCAGGTTTGTTTTAAACTTTTACTGCAGATATGTAAGCGGTAAATGAATCCTTATTGTCTAAATGCTTCATGCTTTGCATGATAAAATTTGGTCTTGGTTTAAATTTTTCCTATTCTGAGTTCTGTGGATTAATTGTGCTGTAAGAGAGAGGCTACCCTGACCGGGATAGCCCAGGTGAGCCTGATCTCGTTAGATCTCAGAAGCTAAGCAGGGGCAGCCTTGGTTAGTAATTGAATGGGAGACCTCCAACAAAGACCAGGGGTGCAGAGGCAGGCGAAGACAAACCATCTCTATTAGTCTCTTGCTGTGAAAGCCCCAACAGGGGTCGCCATGTGTCAGCTATGACTTGAGGGCATTACACACACACACGTACGAGAGAGAGAGAGAGAGAGAGAGGCTATAGATGCTCAACTTGCTGCTTAGCCAAATTTACCAAGCTTTTTAAAAAAAACCATTGTCGGATGAACTGAAGTATACTAGACCCTTCCAAAGATCCGAGCTCTGAACTCACCTGGTTGTTGTCTCAGATGTGTCCTGGTCTCACCACGGGATGTTTGGAAATGACTCTTGTGATTTAGTCTGCTTGGATCCTTCCATTGTCCCTTGCTAGGTATTCCTGATTTCATTTCCTCCAACTAGTAAATGCATTTTTACTGTGTTTCTTTTAAATATATGGGAAAATGCTTACATTTACTGCTTCACTGCAGAATTACTGCAAGAAGGTGCTGGGTGAAGCAGTTGGTTGGCTGGCTTAGTACGTGCTATTTGCTGCATGTGGTTATTGAACCAGTTTTCTCAGAATGCCAATTGGATTGTGTGTATCGGGCTGGAGAGGCTTAATCTACGAGTGGTCACTGTTGCTTGGCAAGAGCTGAGGCTGGAAATTAGCACTTGAGATCAGGCCTGCATTGGGCGAAGAGAGACTGAAACGACGCTGGACCAGACACCCTATACCTCGTCTCCCCCCCCCTTTTTTTTTTTGCTGTCTATGGTCCTGTGATTCAATGACTCTTACAAACACATGTCTGGAATGTGGCAGCTTTGCTTTTCTGTGTGAAAATTGTTTTGTTTAGAAGGCTCAGCTGAGCAACGCTAACTGAACTGAAATGGGGGATGGGGGAGACGCTGGAGCTGCTGCAGATTAGGAGAGCTGTGGTAGCAGACCCAAGAGTTTAGCGGCGGGAGCTACCATAAACTGGAATTTATACGTCTTGGATTGTTGTGGGGGCCAGTGGATACAGATAGAAACAATTGCAAGCTAAAGGCTGTGTGTCTTGGAGCCAAGATAGAAGTGGCTATGTGATCGAGTGGAGCGCAAGTGAACAGGGAGGCATATATGTGAGTCTATTCACTTGCCATTCAAGTGTAATTCGTCACTTCTAGCTTGGCTCTTGCAGAGCATGTTGGGAAACGGGTGCCTGCTTGGGCAGTTCCTGGTTGCCTGCCCCGCTGTTAGAGGGAGGAAGATGCCTTCTCTTTGTCTCCCAGCCTGTAAACTCTCTCTTCCTGCTTGACTTCACCCATCTGTTCAATTCAGTCTCTCCCCCCCTCCCCTTTGCCACTTGGTAACAAAAATGATGGTGGGAGAAAGAAGAAGGGATGCTGTTGCTCTGCTACTGAATGTGAATAGGTATTGTTTGTGTGTACAAAGTATGCAGCTTTAAGTTTCAAAAAGAGCCCCTTGTGAAACGTGCCATTTTCACTTAGTTGGTGAACATTAATAGGTATGTCAAACTCCCCCCCCTCCCCATTTGAGCAATTTGAAACAAATTGATTCTGAAACTTGCAGCCCACACCATTGAGTTGGGGGAGGAATGCTGCGTAGGACTGTTGATTTCCAGATCTCTCAGATCACTGAAGCATAAGGTCTCTTGTAGCTTCTACATCATTATAAAATGTCAAAAAGAAAGACTGTTTCTAGGAGTCAAGATTATGGTATAATCTTATTTGCAGAGAAGGCTATTTCTTTTAATTCTGCATGAGGTGATGAAATGTGGATTCTTAAGGATTTAAGTCTGGGGTGGGGAGGGTACAGGATGTGTCCCTTGTGTCTCTTGTACAGGAACATTCTGTGCTTTGTCCCTTAAATGTAATTCAGAGATCCATAAAGTATTGGGCGGATTGCAACTAGTGGGCGGATTGCAACTAGTTAAGTGATTTGGTAGTGATTTGGGGAAGGGTTAGTTGAGAAACTGTGTTGAGGAAGATTGAAGGATGCTTTACAGATTTACATATCCTGCATGAGAAGACAAGATTCTCTGGAAAAGTCAATAATGCTAGTAAAAGTGGAAGACAGTAGGAAAAGAGGAAGACGTAAATCGAGATGCCTTGACTCAATAAAAGAAGCCACATCCTCCAGTTTGCAGGATCTGAACAAGTCTGTTAATGATAATGTGTTTTGAACGTCTTTCATTCATAGGGTTGCCATAGCTCGGAGGTGACTTGACTGCACATAACAAACACAAACACACATATCCTGCATAAATTCTTAGTGCAAAAACTTCTAAGGTGGGTTATATACAATCAGTAGTTAAATCATAATTAAAATGGCCAGTAAAAATCAATGAAAAGCGCAGGATGTTATAGCAAAATAATTGACTATAACATTCTCAGTTGACAAAAGCCATTTACCAGCAGAGAAATTAGACAGTATAAATAGTGGAGGGATGTGTGTGGAACAAGACTTTCTCCTCGGCATAATCCACCAAAAAGCCTTAGTGAATAACTAGGCTTCCGATGCCTAAAACTATCCATGCTGCATACTAGGTGAGTATTTGTGGCGAGGAAGTTCCAAAGCCGAGGTGTCTCTGCAAATAGGGCTCCATCTCTTGTTTCTCCTTGTCTTTCCTCTGAAGCTGAGAGGCACACAGAGAAGGAACTCTGCACAATCTTGTTCCTAAGGGGACGGCTTTTATGAGAGCAAAAGGTCCTTTAAGTATCCTGGTCCAAAACTGGGATTTTGAATTGTGCCCAGAAGCAAATAGTCTCAAGATTGGTGAGAGATGTTCCCAAGAGTATGAACCAGCTTACAATTTTGCCACTTCATTTTTTCACTAGCTGAAGCATCGGAACAGTCTTTAAAGGCACTATGTGTTACTGAGGAGATCTGAACCTCCATTGCACTTGGAAAACTAATAATATCCCTCATCTCTGAATAGTGAGGAAGTCTTGGCAGTTGGAGAAAGCAATGCAGAAGCTGCCTGGACATATAAATGGGGTGGGGGCAGGGCAAAGGTATGAACATTTTTATTTAAGTCTATTTGTTTGAGAAGATGCTCTTGGCATTGTTGATTGAAATTGGTACGGTCCTTGTTCCAACATTGCTGGCTGCAGACTTTTTTCAATATTCCACGCATAATCAGCCCACAGCACAATTGCCACAAATACCTCATGTAACAGGGGCATATGGTATGATTTGAAATGCACGTGAAGGGTTCTGGTCTGGTTATGGGAAGGCAGGTCTGCCTGCCTGCCTGCCTGTCTCTCTCTACTGCTCCGTGCGGGGCTGCTGCCTGTTCCCTGGCCCAGGAGACCAAAGGGAACATTCCCTCCAAGGTATGTAGGTTTTGTAGGCATTGCATTGTTAGAATGAAACCATCTCCCACTGCAGATTTGATGGCCACCGTCTTCCTACCCCATATATCCTTAGTACCTGGCTCCTATCCTCATCTGTCCTGTTAACCTCACTGACCCTTTCTCAAAAATTCCATAGATGACAAAAGCCTTGAATAAAGGTGTTCAGAAAAGTGCACTGATTTAAGTATGCAAGATAAGCAGATCTGCATAATCAGAGGCCAATGTCTCCTTGGAACCAAACTAGGAATTTTATATGCCATTTTATGAGCAGTAACCTCTTTGTCAGCAGCGCTTTTTTTCAGGGGGAATGCGGGGGAACGGAGTTCCGGAACCTCTTGAAAATGGTCACATGGCTGGTGGCCCCGCCCCCTGATCTCCAGACAGAGGGGAGTTTAGATTGACCTCCGCGCTGCGCGGAGGGCAATCTAAACTCCCCTCTGTCTGGAGATCAGGGGGCGGGGCCACCAGCCATGTGACCATTTTCTCCGAGGGCAACCCACTGAGTGCCACTACCTCTTTTCCCAGAAAAAAAGCCCTGTTTGTCAGTATTAGGCCTTCATCTCAAAGGGCAGATAGTTTTCAGTCCTTGCATCACTTGTAGGATTGTAAACCCTCTGATCACAAAAATATCTTGTACATGGCCACTGATGTTATAAATGGATTCTGTTTTTCCTGAGTCTGCAGACGACAAACCTGAACGAGTGACTCAGATGTCAGCTCTTGTGTACTCTCAGCCTCCCTGCCTCCCAACCAAGCTCACTGGGGTTGTAGCTCTAAAGCGGAGTGACAGCACTCCTTAAATGTCAGCATTAACTTTGGTTTGCTGATCATTTTAGCAGATGGAATGAGAATCAGCCCCATGGGAGAGGTGGGGAAGAGGACAAGGGGTTCCTAACAGAGAAAGAAATGCACTGGAGAGAAAGAAGAGACTGAGAAGATAGAGAGAAACCAGAAAGAGCCTGAGAGATGGGTGGATTGTATAACGCCAGTCCTATGAGTATTGCAGGATGTGATGATAAGATAATGGCTGGATATTTAATAACCGAAACATGCATTATGTAAGGGCCATGCTCTGTCTGTCTTGCTCAAGAAGAGGAGTTCTTTTTGTGTACTGAGTTGAAGTGTCATTGTCTTGAATATACACCTGGCCCTGAGGGCTACAACTAGAATGGAATACCACAGCTTTGCCCTAACAAAGTTCACGGGCAGTGCGGTGATGCCTGAGTGTGTGTATTTCCTGTCCTTTGAAAACCTGTTCAAATGATTGTTTCATCTACATCTGTTCCCTTCAAGCACTTTTTAAAAACTTCCTTTTTCTTTTTCTGGTATGCCCGATCATTTTATATTTCCAATTTGTTTTGGTGGTCTTGTTCATTCTTTCCTCCTGAGACAAAATACTGCTAATGGTGCTAAAGCATGAGTTTGGGATTTTTCTTCTTCTTTGTTCATCTTGCAGTTCCTCTTTACAGCCCTTTGTTGTTGCTTGACGCGTATAAGAGGCAATGGATGTTCATTTTCATCAGCCAGTCCAGCTGTGTAGATAAGTACCAGAGTCTTGCTTGCTTGCCCATGATTAATTTCTAAGAGAGATGTGCTGGGATTCAATCCTGTCTGAAAGCCTTTCTTCCTAATCCTAGGTGGGTGGGGTGGGGTAGGCTATAGTTTCCTGCTGGATTCGTATGAATATGTGGCAGATACACAGAGGTGTTTCTTTTTATTTGACAATTTCCATACTAGACTTTCAGAAATGAACATGGGGTGAAGGAATGGACCCGGTCTCAACCCGAGCTATGCTGCCTCGCTTGTCTCCACATGTCTGTTTCACAGGATAGCTTAGAGCTGTAGATCCAGGGTGAGTGGCTAGCTCCCGACTGGATTGAGCTTCCGAAGATCCTGATCGGCTTTTTCCCCTGTAGGGAAATACACATCCTCTTGTGATCACAGTCCTGCCCATAAATTCATAATCTGATTGGAAAGTTCAAGATGCACCTTAACTGCACAATAGTCTCTATATTCCACTCCGCTTCATCTTTAGATTTGGGAAAGAAATAAAATATTGCCACATTTGTTTTCTTGTTTCCCATCCTGTGGCTTTCCTTTTTGTGTGTGAATTGTTGAGTAGAATTGATTGGTTAGGCTGTTTGTTTGGTGGGATGTTCTTTGCTTGCTATTCTTTTTCTCCTCCCAATATCTGAAACCAAGCTGTTCTTCAAACATTGAGTGTATTCAATGTTCTTCCTTTTGGTCTCTAAAGCAGTGTATAATACAACCATTTAAAATGTAATTGGCATAAAACAATAACCTCCACATTCTGCTTTATATTCAAGGTTGGGGATGGTGATACTGGCTGGCAAAGGTTGTCTAAAGATTGGCTTATTTAAGATCCCTGGGGCTGTTTATTTTCCATAGTGGTTTTGCACATATATGGAATATAATACTAGACACTATGCATCACCACTAGAATCTGTTCCCCCCCAGCTTACTTGTAGTTCTGTAGGCTATTGGTAGATAATGTATACAAAACATCCTGAAGATGTTCATTGGCCAGGGGTAGAGCTTTAACATTTGTTATAGCTTCTTACCTTCTCCCATGCCTAGTAGAAGCAGAATAAATTATTCCAAATATGCACAATTTACATAATTCCACTTTTGACTTTTTTTAAAAAAATCATAGAGCATATGTAGCTCTGACACATTTTTGGCAAGACTAAAACAAAGTCTCTAATCAGGAAAGCCGAAAGCTGCAAGTCCACCCCAAGCAAAATAAAGTATGCATATGTTTTCTGATCAGACACATCTGATCAGCTCTGCTTGGCATTTACAGAAGAAATAATAGCCTATCTGGCCTCCTGACACCTTGTACTGACTTGCAACAGAACAGCAGAAAGGAGATGAATGAATCTTCTGGTGTACTTGTGAGCAATAGGTAGGGAAGCTGGGAAAGGCTGCGAAGAAGGAAAATGGCCTTCCTGGTCCGTCCTGGTCATTGAAAGCCCTTGTCATATTTCTTTTTCCTAGCTTTTATGCAGCAGTAAGGGCTAGATCCCAAGGATTGCCATATGTTTGCTCAGCTACAGCAGTATAGCAAACAAAACCTGCAAAATAACTTAATAGCAAATATTACATGTTGTCCAGGGGAGTAAAAAACACTGTTAGCAGAATCTTTAGGGGAAGTTTAAACTGGAAGAAGTGCTTGTAAACCATGCGGATATATGCATGTACTGAACTTTTTTTTTTTAAATTGGGCTACCAGAATGCTTTCAGTAGACGTCGGGGGTCTGCATTTTTCAGGCTACTTTAGGTAATGTTGATGGGGGAATTGCTCTTGGAGGAAAGTGAGAGGCATATGTTTATCCTGCCAACACATAAGGTGGTGCTTCCTATCTTGCCACACAGTAATGAGACCACCAGAGGAGTGGGGTAAGATGTTGTCAAAGCAACTGGGCCAATGCTCTGTGAGCATGGTTGCCTTGGCAACAAGGACCTTTTCCTCCTTGCACCAGTGTAGATTGGAGGCAAAGCATTGTGGCTTTTTTCCCTTAACCTTCAGTGTTGTCATTACATAGCCAAATCCAGCTATGTTGCTGGTGACCCCATCATGTCTTCTACATTATCCTTGGATGGCCAGGATCACCGGGAAGAAGAAAGCTTGGATTAAAAATCAAAACAAACAAGACTCCAAAGTAGCAGCAGCGGAGTAGGAAATGAAAGCTGCTAACTGCTGCACATGGGAAGCAAAGAAAGTTGATGTGAGAATTTCGACAAGTGTTTAATTTCTTCTGGGAGCTCTTACTTACTTTCAAAGTAATCCAGTGCTGCCCTAATTTTTGACTTTGTTAAATATTTGAAAATATGCACTATATTGGCTACAAATAAGACCGTCACCAAGAAAGCTGAGTTTTGCCACAAAACAAATGAAAAGCATGACTCCGGAGTTGTAAGGACCCACTGAGGCTTTCCACTGTGGTCGCAACAAGTGCTACTTCTGAGAGCTTTACTGTGCGTTGCTCACACATTTTCAGCAAGTTGCTAGCCCTCATGACTGAGGGAGAATATGAAACCTGAGGTTCTTGACATGCACTCTGTGTCTCATACTGAAATCTTCACATTAGTCTAAATCACTAACAAGGTAGAAACAACTTTTGCTGCACGGAATCCATAGTGTTCTGATCATAGCAATTTTTGTGGCAGAGTTCAAGCGCTAATTCCCAAGTAAGGCTTCAGGCAAACCCAAATTCTTTATCCAGATATTGAGTTAAATTTCTCTCCATATCAGGAAACCATTTTAAACAGCCGATCAACTAAAATTCATCTTGTAAAGTATTTTAAATATTTTCTTTTAAAAACCATCACTCTCTCAAATACCATCCAAAAACGAATCATGGGTTCCACTGGGAAGGTGCCACCACTGCAAAGTCTCCATTCTTTGCAAATGACAACTTAGCTGCTGATTTTATTTATTTATTTACACTTTGCATTTCTCACTGAAACTCAGCAGATTACAAGGTGTGGGTCAATAGGATCAAACATTCAAAAACAATGCAGTAGAGTATGGATTGGAGAAATTTGAATACAAGCAGAATCAGATATAGAACAGGAAAAACCATGTTGAAAAAAGCATAGCAATTTAACATGACATATTAAACAACATAGGAGGTCACAAAACGTAAGCAATTTAATATATTAAACAATGCAGAACTGCTTTGTAAACAGTACTATCGTTCACAGTCCCTGTCCCTTTCCCAGGTGTCTGTACTATTTTCTTATAATATTTTTTATTTTCTAACTGCGTAAGAAAACCCTCTCGAATAATTCAGTTTTGCACGGTGTGCGGAAAGCTACAAGACTGAGGGTAGTTGTTGATTTTGCCTGTTTAGGGTGACACCTGTTCAGATGAGCAAAGCTGCTGTGACAGAGTATAAGGGGAGAGGCAGTCCTGCAAATTCGAGGGACCAAGACCGTGAGGGGCTTTATATGAGAGAGTCAATACCTTGAATTGAGCCCAGTAACCGATGGGCAGCCAGTGGAGTGACTGCAGAAGGGAGTAACATACGTATTCTGCCTAGTTCTTGATATAACCAAGCTGGACCAACTGGAGTCTACAAATTGATTTTGAGGGGAGAATTTTGTAGTGGGTGTTACAGTAGGCTAGTCTTGATGTTACAGGATGTGGGTCCAGGTGGCCAAATCAGCTGCATCTAGGTAGGGCCCAATCTTTCGGGCTAGACTGAATTGATAAAAAAAAATTGGCAAATGCGTTAATTTCCCTAGTAACACTGTTGGATCCAGTATAATGTCTAGACTCTTTACTAAGTTAGCAAGGGTCACTTGGACCCCATCAGAAGTGGGGAGCACAATGTCGTTCAGTATCTCCACCTTCTAAACCAGCATCACTTCCATCTTGTCCAGATTCACTTTCCATTTGTTCACTTTCAGCCATTTGACAACAGCAGTCAGGCAGCGATTCAGGACCTCTACTGCATCACCAGGAGATTTGGCTACTGAGATATAGAGCTGGGTATCATCTGTGTATTGAAGACTTCTAATTCCATAGCTACAAAAGATTTCTCCTAAAGACTTTACGTAGAGGTTAAATAACATGGGGAATAAGATTGCACCATTTGGGGGACAGTGTGATAATTGCCACATTGAAGATTAGGGTTGCTAGCTCCAGGTTGGGAAATTCCTGGAGATTTGCGGGGTGGAGTCTAGAGAAGGTGGGGTTTGGGGAGGGGAGGGACCTCAGTAAAGTGTAATGTCACAGAGTCCACCCTCCAAAGGCGCCATTTTCTCTTGGGGAATTGATCTCTGTGGCCTGGAGATCAATTGTAATTCTGGGTGATTTCCAGCCATCACCTGGAGATTGGCCGCCCTACTGAAGATAACAGCAGCCATTTGAGTCCGTTCAATGAGGAACAAATCTAGAGCAAGGCTTCTCGAAGACACTATCACTAAAGAGATGGGGCAGATGAGATGGTATGACTTTCAAAAAGGAAAAAAAAGCAGTTGTTTGTCTGTGAATGATTTCACTGCATAACAATATCCACATTGTTTGGAAGTAACATTGCGGTCTTGATCTTGATATGTAAGGTGCATGAATAGGAGCTGCTCAATCAGCAGGATGCTGCTGCTGGTAGAATTCTGATTCATAGCATTTGTAGAGCAGGTACGCTTTTGCCACATGGTCATGGAAGGGGAGTGAGAGGGGGCATGCATGTTCCTTACTGTTCCGGGATGGTGTTCAGAATCCGGAACCAATCTCTGGCTGTGGTAGTTCCCAGTGATTTACTACCCTGCTTAATGTCTCTGCTGTTCTTTCTGCAATGTTTATTGCTGGATTTAAATTGGAATACTGCTGCTTTTATTTCTTTTTTATTGAGCTTTATTCAATTGCTATTTTATGGATTAAAAAAATTCTTCTGGTTCTTAGATTTAGCCTGTATTTCATGGTGGATATATGTTTCCTCAATATATTTATTGAGAGCATGGATTACAAATATTTAAAATTTTCTTTCTCAAAAGAAGATTTTTGTCCCATTGCAAATCTGAACCCCCTTATATGGAAGTTACTTGTGTGTTTACGTTGGTTTCTTGTTCCAAAGTGCTGTTTTGCCTATTGCGTAGCTACAATCCCAAGGTCACCATCCATTGCACACAACTAGGGTTGCTACTGATTGTCTTCTCAGTAGACATTTTGTCCATTGAACATATGTTTTGTTTTCATACTTAAGAAGGCTTAGGTATACATCTGAAAAGTGGAAGATGTGAAATATAGGTAGCAGTCTGCTTCCTTAACCTGTAAGAGAACTTTTCATTTTCACAGATGACAAATTGAGGTTGACTTGTCCAGTTGTAGCTGATAAATTCATGATTATGTTGGGATTTTAACCCAGTTGTTCCTGGTTCAAGTGCATATATCACATAGTTACTTATATTCCATTTTCCTTGTGAGTATCGTTGGCAGATTGATCTGCACCCATGTGGTTGAATTCCACTTGTGGCTTCTAACGCATCCTTAGGAATGGCTTCTTTACATGGACTAGCACTTAAATGTCTCCTATTGTTATCTCGTAATTACTTACAAATGATCCTTGACTGATAATCAACATGCTAAAACATTTGCTGCACCAAGTAACTTTTGTGGTTTGAGTGCAATTTGCAGTTTGGGACTGTGTGAGAGCAAAGTAGTAGTAGTTTTATTGGGCAAATGTGTATTGGTAAGTGTATTTTTATGCTGCTCTGTGGCTTTGAACATAATATCCTGGAACACTTCCATTAGCTAAAGGTTCTTGTTTCCATGCTTGAATCCACAAAGTGATTTTATTTCCATGAAATTATAAAAGACAGCACTTTCAGATTTCTACAAAATCAAAATTTTTAATTCGGGACTTGTGCTCTTGCAAGATTTGTTTCCTAGAAGGTAACTTACTTGACTCAAGAATGTCATTTTTTTTTGTTCTCTGTTCTTACACAGGTGCCAATATTGCCACAGGAGAAGAGGTAGCCATAAAATTGGAATGTGTCAAAACCAAGCACCCGCAACTCCATATCGAAAGCAAATTTTACAAGATGATGCAGGGAGGAGGTAGGTTCATAGAAAAGCAATGTTGTGTTGAGGAGTGATACAGCAGAAACGGTTTCTAAATGCTGTTGGGTGTAGGGGGTTGTAATTGTGGTTTGTCTTACATTTAACACCGTGGTCCCTTTTGTCAGAGCTAGTTGGGAATAGGGGGAGCAGGGTGGTCGGGCCCCGGTGTCTAATGCCTGTCTCTCTCTGATTCCTAAGGGGTGTGTGTGTTTCTCTCCCATCCTTGCCATCTGTCCTTTTTTTAGTGGGCATCCCTTCCATTAAGTGGTGTGGCGCAGAAGGAGATTACAATGTGATGGTGATGGAGCTTTTGGGACCCAGCTTGGAGGACCTCTTCAACTTCTGCTCCCGCAAATTCAGTCTCAAGACTGTTCTGCTTCTGGCGGATCAGATGGTGAGTCCTCCTGAACAGCTTTGGTTCTTATCCCCACTTCCTTGTGTTCCTTCTTCACAGCAGTAGTTAGAGCATTATAGTGCACAGCTGCTCTGTTTGAGTGAGGCCAAAGGGAATCTTCCCAGAGGGTGTGTGAAAAATCTAGAGAAGCACATGATTGTGCAGAAGAAAAAGCAAGTGGGGGGGAAGTGATGGGGAAGAGAGAGCTGTGGCCCTCCTGCATTGTTTGGGGGGTGAACTAGATGACCCTTGGTGTCCTTTCCAGCTCTGTGTTTCTAAGTAACGTGCTGTGGGAAGGAAAGGAGTTCATCTTATTCCAAGTTTCTTAAGATGACTGGAGAGTGGGCTCTCCTTTCTGAGGGCCGATGGTTTGTAAACTTTTGGATCTAGCACAGTGTTTGCCAACCAGGATTCTGCAAGAAATCGTGGAATAAAAAAATAAAAATTTTGAAATATCTTAAAATTCCAAATATCCCTCAAATTACCATGATTATTGTTCTATTTAGTTGCTTTGTGTCTGTGCTTGTTTCATATTGTTATAGAGCACTGGCAGTAATTTAGTGGTAATTGAATCGCACTCCCCACCCATCAACTTTTTCTGGCCTGTAAAATGTTTTCATAGGTAAGGGCTTATCGGGATTTGAAAAATTAATTTAGGGGTTCCTCCATGGAAGAAAAGTTGGGAAATAGTGACCTGGTGGCCTCAAAGGACTTGGAATACTGCTTATCATACTCATGTTGGAAAGCGGCAACCGTGGAGAATCCTGCTTTTGCCGTTTCCCACCCTGTGGTTCTTGAGAATCTCTTCCTTCCGCTGCTGGGATCTCATTGGCTTTGTGAAATGAGCCTTGCCTTTTAGCTTTGGGAGTGCAGGAAGCTGGACTGGAATAATTGCTTTAGCTCCCTGATTTCTCACTATTATTGAGCGCTTCTATCTGCGTGTCCTCTTGCTGTGCAGTTTGTTGCATAGGCAGTGAATAGGATTTAACATTTGTATTAATTTCTCTGCTCTTCCCTATCTTCTTTCAGATCAGCCGTATCGAGTACATTCATTCCAAGAATTTCATCCACCGAGATGTGAAGCCGGACAACTTCCTTATGGGGCTCGGCAAGAAAGGCAACCTAGTGTATATCATTGACTTCGGCCTGGCCAAGAAATACAGAGATGCCCGCACCCACCAACACATCCCCTACCGGGAAAACAAAAACCTGACCGGCACAGCACGCTATGCCTCTATAAACACCCATCTTGGAATTGGTGAGTTTGTAGGGAGGACATGATTATAGATTCACAAAGACACACTTTGCATTCAGGCCCTAATGCCTGAACCCGAGTTCAGAAATGTTACACCCAGGCCTTTTTTTTCTGGGAAAAGAGGTGGTGGAACTCAGTAGGTTGCCCTCGGAGAAAATGGTCACATGGCTGGTGGCCCCGCCCCCTGATCTCCAGACAGAGGGGAGTTTGGATTGCCCTCCACGCTGCCAGTGGCGCGGAGGGCAATCTAAACTCCCCTCTGTCTGGAGATCAGAGGGCGGGGCCACCAGCCATGTGACCATTTTCAAGAGGTTCCAGAACTCCGTTCCACCGCGTTCCTGCTGAAAAAAAAGCCCTGGTTGCACCAAAGTCATGACACTTTTTAACAGTGTGTGCTTAAACAACGTGGCAGAACGAATACCTTTGAGGGTTTTACATGACTTCGTAATTACCTGCAAGTGTGTTTAAGTTCTGATGCTTAGTTTGGTGCCCAAAGACATGAGACACGGAAGAGACAAGCTCATCTTTGGCTCAGGGCTGTCCAAACAATAGGCGCATCTCCTTTGCCTTCGGGTAGAAAGAATCCTTTGTGATGCTGTGGGTTGTTTTTATACTAGTTATCTAACAACCAGGACTCTAGCAAGCAAATGGCATGGGGTAGGGACACATGGTATATAAAGCCATTTTTGCTCTTCTGAGCTGCTAGATGGGAACTCCTACTTTTACCAGAATTGAAAATCTTGTGGAAATAACTTTTTAAAAAACCTCCTGTGAAATATTTTCTCATTTGGAATGAGTGAAATGCTTTTGAAGAGAGAGTTTTGCTTGCTCATAATGTGTAATTTGAGCGTTCTTATACAAGATGATCTATAGCATTCGAGCATAATTCCTTAGTATGCTGTACATATTACAACAATCAAATCCAGGATGCATTTTTGGACCTAGAGAGTGCTGCCAGACTACACAGGGTCCTCTTTTCTTGTGGATTTCTGCTTGTTTTCCTCTGGCAACCTTTAAAACTAAGATATATTTTCATCACTAGCACTGGGTACAGCAACTTGTAGTTGTCTCTCTAATGCTGGGTATATGTGCAGATTTGTTTGTAGAAAAATAAGACATTTATCCTTTGGTATACTTTTTGAAATTAAAAGTAGAGGTTTATATGCCAAATTATAAATGTTCTGTGTTAAAGCAGTATAATGTTTTGATATGAATGTATTGCCTATATTTCGGTGTTTCCCTAAACTTCCTTTTTTCCCAAGTGCAGGAAACATCCCCCCCTTCAAAATTTCTTGTAATTAGAGATGCAAGATTTCAGAGTTGTAGTTCGAATTCTTGCATCTCTAATTACAAAATTTCAAAGATGTGTGTAGAGCATTTCATGGAGAAAAGTGTTCACAGAAGAGGTGCTTATTACTTACTTGAATGCATAGCCTGCTCCATCCTTGGCTAATAAAAATTACAAAACAAATTCAAAAACACAGACCAGATTAATTGTACACAACAAATTTGAGTTGTGACTGTCCCAACAGTTAAATAACTTCAAGTAGATTAACTGTCAGGCTTTCTAGAGATTGATTAAATGTGACATTAAAAAACCTCAAATGTGCCTTTTTTGAGGAGCTTGGACAGCAGTTTGACCTGTAAAATGGCAATGTTGAATTGTCTCCTCCAGACAAGAAAGGAACACCATCTTTAAGCCTTCACATTTGACCTGGGATGAACTGACAATCATGTGGTCATGTTGACTGGCCCTTCCAGAGTCCCCGGGAGACTTGTCATGCCAATTAGGGACAAATTTTAACCTGTTTAAAATTATTTTTCTGTTTATCATGTTGATGAATCAAAGCTTTCAGCCTTAATCCCGGCCATTTGAAGCCAGGTAGACTCGTGTGATGTTCACCCCCAACTTTAAAGGAAATGTAGGGCAAGTATAGAAGTGGAAACTAACCAGGGTGGGTCTTGGATAGTATTTGAATGGGAGACCTCCAAAGAAGACCAGAGCTGTTATGCAGAGGCAGGCAATGGCAAACCACCTCAGTTAATCTCTTTGCCTTGAAAACCCCAGAAGGGGTTGCCATAAGTCGGGTATGACTTGATGGCACTTTCTGCCACCACATAGGAGTGGAGAATCAAAATAATGACCTGGCCTACAAAGAGAAGCTCAAAACCATGATACGTTAGTTTAGAAGCGAAAATAGTAAGGAAGACATTGAAGATTTATAGAATCTTAAATTGTGTGGAAAAGATCAGTATTTTCAGATACTAAACTCTAGGTCCTCCAATTGCATCGACTGACCAGAGGGTCAGGACAAACAAGGACGCAGATCAATGCCTAATTAACCTTGTTCAGATTCATTGCCTTCATGGCTTTTATAAGGATTGGACACACAGTGGAATCAGGTGCTGGGAACAAATAACGGATGGCTTCTTAACATTATGTCCCATTCTCAAGGGTACAGGGGTGATGGCTGTTGAAGACACAGAGCAGAATGGCTCTTGGGTTTGGGTTTTGACCCAGTAAGACAATTTCTACATTCTCAAGGGAGTTGGCAATCTTCCAGCACCATCGTTTGCCTGCCCTTACTGTCCAAACATGGCATGGGATAAGCTGACTCTTACTGGAAAATATTTTAAGACTTTGGTTTTGAGAGCAGGATGCACCATGTGCTGGAGCTGCTCTCAAGGTTGGACCCAGACTGTTTTGAACTGAAGGTCATGAGGATCCCGTGCCAGAATCTGAAGGAATGCTTTTAGGGTCCTTCACCAGCTTAAGCTTTTGAATGGATGATTGGTATCTTGAGCAGCAAATTATTTTGATGTTCTTGCTCCACAAACCTTTTATACTTAGTGGGCTGTCAGGAGGGACTGTCATGACTCCATAAAATGGCCACTCCATCTTCTCAGCTGTGCCTTTGTAAAAGCATGAGCTGGCTCAAGGTATCTGTTATAGCCTCCTGTGACTTTGCTACATGCAAATCATTTGTGCAGCTCCAGGCTACAAGGAAGATCTTGGCTGACATTTTTGCTGTTGTAACTGTTAAAGCAATTGTATTGCTGCATGGAAGACTGAAAGATCTCTTTTAGCCTAATGCTGTAGACATGGTCTGTATTGCACCTAAGTCAACAGAAAGGAGGTGTTCTCACATGTTCTGCATTTTGAAGCTTGCTAAATACTTCTTCCTCTTTCTCTTCCTTAGTGAGCCTCTTTTTTTTTAAGGGTTAGGAGGAGGATAAACTTCACATTCTTGCCCTTGAATAATTATATTCTTGTTGTTTTTGTTGACAAAACTACCAACAGAGCCAAGCTGACCTAATCCTGAACAGGTTAGCAGCTGCCTGACTGGTTTTCTGTAGCAACAGCATAAGTAGAATCTTGTTTGTTCCTTGACAAATTGGAAAAATGTGGAAGCGTTGGAAAAAACACTTTGGGATTACTTGCTTGAATTGTGCAAGCTGACTACTACTACAGTCTGCAGAAATTTTAGTTGTGGTTTTTATCATACGCTCCTCAGTTGAACAGAGGTAGCTAGGCCACCACAGCTTGTCTTATGGTTCTCTCCTACCAGCAGGGCATAGGCAACTTTTCCTGTTCCTTCTGTCCCCCATCACTACAAGTCCCAACACTGTTTCCAAGTGATGTTCAGAGAACCAAAGGACAGTTGGGAGCAGTGCTGAGCTTATAGCCAGACAGAAGACAGGAAAGTCCTTTCCATGAGCTGTTTTGCTCATAGTTCTTGTTTGAGACAAACAACCACCTCTAAGGCTAGCTATGCATGTAGTCTCTTTTTCATAGCTTATTACCTAGTTTCACAAACTCGCCTAGTATCTTTCTTAAATGTCTTTTAAAACCCATCTTTCTTTCTCATCCATTTTCCCCATGTGGGTTAAGTTGGTGATTCTTAAACCTCTTGTCTTTCTGCCATCTGTTTCTCAAGGAACCTCTAAATAAAATTTATAGGTGCCAAACCAGTTTGCATATGGTGCCAATCAGGTCTGTTGGAAGAGTACATCCCTGACTGATTTCAGTGCTCCCTGTAGGAAAGATTATAAATGATAACAAGCCATTAAGTCATTGAGTTAGTGGATGCTTAATGAAAGTGTCAACCTGGTGTGCCACAGCAGTGAAAATGCAAACTCTATACTGGGGATTATTATGAAAATAATTGAAAGATAAAATCGTGTTATAGTTCCTCTATATAGCTCTATGTTGCAGCCTCATTTGGAGTACTGTGTGCAGTTCTGGTTACTGTATCTCAAGATGGACATTGCAGAGCTGGAGAAAGTACAGAAGAGGGCAATCAAGATGATTAGGGAATTGGAGCACGTTTCCTGCAAGGAGAGACTGAAGCATCTGGGACAAAGAGGGGATAAGATACAGCTTTATAAAATTACGTGCAGGGGAGAGAAAATAAAGAACTTTTTCTCTCCGTCCCAAAATACTAGAACTCAAGGTCATTCAATGAAGTTGATGGGCAATAGATTCTGGATGGACAAAAGGAAATACTACTTTACACAATGAAGTACAGGCATAGCTTTAAAAGGAGATTAGACAAATTCATGAAGGATAGGCCTGTCAGTGGCTACTAGCCATGGTGCTTAAATGGAACATCCACATTCAAAGGCAGTGAACTTCTGAATATCAGTGCCAGGAGGCAACAGTGGGGTCACAGCTTTTCTGGTCACACTGTAACTTCTTGTGTGGGGAGGGGCAAGATGACTATACAGCCTCCCCCCAACAAGAGACTGGTAGGGAGGCTTATGAGAAGGATGTGAGACTGGCCTCAACCATATGCCTGGTGGAACATCTGTCTTGCCAGCCCGCCAGGAAGATATTGGCGAGCCCAGGTATCTACAGACAGAGTTCCATCAGGTTGGGGCCAGGACTGAGAAGGCTCTGGCCCTGGCCGAAGCCAGTCAAGCCTCCCTGGGGCAAGGGACCACGAGTAGACGTTTATCTGCTGATTTAAGCACTCTCCAGGGTATGTATGGCGAGAGGCAGTCCCACAGGTATGCTGGTCCCAGTTCGTTAAGGGCTTTATAGGTCAAAACCAACACCTTGAACCTGATCCAGAACTCCACAGGGAGCCAGTGTAGCTGCTGCAAGATGGGAGTAATTTGTGCCCAGTATAGTATACCCGTAAGCACATGCGCAGCAGCGTTCTGGACCTACTGTAATTTCTGGGTCAGATCCAAGGGAAGCCCTGAGTAGAGCGAGTTACAGTAGTCCAAGCTGGAGGTGACCATTGATTGGATCACTGTCGTTAGGTCATGGGGCAAGCTGCCTGACCTGCTGAAGATGGAAAAAAGCAGACCTGGCAACTGCCACGACCTGGGCCTCCATTGATCAGGAGGCATCCAACATCACCCCTAGACTCCTGACCAATGAAACAGGCACAAATGATGCCCCATCGAAGGTCGGGAGCCAGATCCCTGAACCCAGTGGCCCATGGCCTAAGTACAGAATCTCTGTCTTCATGGGATTCAACTTCAGTTGATTCCGCTTCACCCATCCAGACACGGCCTCCAAAGCTCTAACTAGGACATCTGATGCAGAGTCAGGCTGTCGGCCCATCAACAGATACAACTGGGTATCATCCGCATAATGGTGACAACCCAGTCCAAGACTTTGTACCAGCTGGGCGAGGGGGTACATACACAACACAGGGGAGAGTATTGCCTTTTACAGGATGCTGCACACCAACGGGTGGTGTGCTGATTAACTTCTCTGCAAGTGCCACCCTTTGTCCCCAACTGTGGAGAAAGGAGACAAGCCACTTTAGCGCCTGTCTGATCAAGCACAGCTATTTTTACGTTCAGTGACCATAGTTACAGTAACTACTAGAGATGGGCACGAAACGGGGGAAAAAACCCTGAGTTTTGTGGTTCGTTGTGTTCCACAAACCACATATTTTCACAAAATTGTTCCGTTTCGCGAAACGATTCATTAGATGTATTGTCGAAGGCTTTCACGGCCGGAGAACGATGGTTGTTGTGGGTTTTCCGGGCTGTATTGCCGTGGTCTTGGCATTGTAGTTCCTGACGTTTTGCCAGCAGCTGTGGCTGGCATCTTCAGAGGTGTAGCACCAAAAGACAGAGATCTCTCAGTGTCACAATGTGGAAAAGATGTAGGTCATTTGTATCTACTCAGGAGGGGTGGGGTTGAGCTGAGTCATCCTGTAAGGGTTTCCCAGGGTGTGGAATGCTAATGGCGGGAGGCTTCACTGTATCCTGAGGAGGTTCTTTTGCATATGGATTGGTACTTGATGTGCTAATCTTCTCTGCAGGGCTATTGTCGGGGATAGAATGTTTTGTTAGCTTTCCCATCTGATCAGCTTTCCCATCTGATCAAAGGAATTACTGATCAGATGGGAAAGCTTATGAAAAAGCATAACCTTCAAGCAGTGTTCAGACCCACCCGAAAAATACAACAGATGCTACGATCAGCAAAAGACAGTAGAGACCCCCTCACCTCTGCAGGAGTATACCGTATACCCTGCAGCTGTGGACAAGTTTACATCGGGACCACAAAGCGTAGCATCCAAACAAGAATAAAAGAACATGAAAGACACTGCAGACTTGGACAACCTGAAAAATCAGCAGTGGCTGAACATAGCCTAACTCAAACAGGGCACAGTATCTTATTCCAGGACACCAAAATACTGGACAATACTTCCAACTACTTTGTCAGACTGCACAGGGAAGCCATTGAAATTCACAAGCATAAGCAAAACTTCAAAAGGAAAGAAGAAACCTTAAGAATGAACAGAGCATGGTTTCCAGTTCTGAAAAACACCAGGCTAACAAAACATTCTATCCCCGACAATAGCCCTGCAGAGAAGATTAGCACATCAAGTACCAATCCATATGCAAAAGAACTCACAACAACCAACGATTCATTAGGTTTGTGATTCGTCAGATCCCGGGGGAGATCTGACGAATCACGACCAGGAGACCTCCTCCCTTCTGTCCCCCTGGGTGCCACGGGGGTGGGGGGTGGCCTCTGTCAAGCCAGGCCCCAGAGCCAGGCAATGCCCTGAGACTGGAGTGGGGTGGAGGAAAAAAGGCACCTTCACCCAACAACCTTCCCAGCAAGGACAAGAGCAGAAAATAAGAAAGAGACTTTTCAGTCTCTTTTGAAGCAGCAGCCAGAAGCTCCCAAATCCACTCTCTCTCACTCCAAATCCCAGCAACAGTTCCTCCCTTTCCCTGTCTACTGGAACTGAAAGCAGGAGGCACAGAGCTGTGCCTTATATAAGAAACACTCACATAGAGCAGAATAGGAACTCTCTGATTGACAGACAGACCTGCCTAACAGGGTTTGGAGGGATGAGATTGGTGTTCCCATGGCTACAGAAGGTCTATCTCCCCTCTGCTCATTGCTCTCATAGTACAGAATAGGAGCTCTCAGGTTGTCAGGGAGAGCTGCCTATCAAAGTTATGTGGGCTAAGATTGAGGTTTCCATGGTAACAAAAGGTCTGCAGACATTCTGGGCCTATGTTGCCTAGGGAATCAATGGATTGGCATCAGCCTGTCTGGCATCACAAAGCATTCAGGAATCAAACAAATGGCCCCCAATATCGTGGATTTTGTGAAAAACGCACCCCCACTAAACGTTTTTGCTATACATGAATCGGCACAATTCATCATAAAATTTGATTCGTGTTTTGATTAATGCCCATGTCTAGTCACTGCTTCATCTGCACCAAAAAAAGGAGTGCTGAGCATACAGAAAATGTTAGCAGTTGTAAACCATGGCTTGCCTGCATGCTTGGAAGTTCCAAACCATGGTTTGGATTGTGAACTGTGGTTAGTGTAAACTGTCCTCTAGTTGATCTCTGGATTTAGCAAATGCATGTGAATCTTCACATGACAGTTGGAATGCAATGGATTCACAGATATCTCAGAAGCTGTGTGTTGCTTCCTTCAGTGCATTTCCTTACAGATGAAATGACCCTTAGTCAAGGTTCCTTCAGCCATACCAATTGGGCATGTACAATCTGTGCATAAATCCCAATGCTGCTTGTGACTAAGTGGACCTTATGGGCTTGCCAAATAAGCAGCTCAGGTGTTCGTTTGCATGTTGATTGACAGATGCTGAGTTTCAGCAGTGAGGCTTGTCTGTTGTAATTGATGTTTAGACATCAATCGCTCTTCCCAGAGCAATCTCAAATGCTATAAACCTGATGAGGTTGTCTAGATGCTTAAAGATTAACCGGATAGAAGCCCTGATTCTTTTTATTGTTTACACATACACACTTCCGTGATGAGGAAAGTCAGATTACGCCAGCTCATTCTCTAAACTGAATAAATTATGCAAACTATACCACATTTGGAAATGTACTTTGACTTGATTTTATGGTGATGTGGACTACTTGATGGGCTCCTTGTGGTTAAAGGTGAGATACAATGAAACAATAGCATTCACTGTTGGCCACTTTTCCCCACTCAGATATTTAAAAACTACTAACACACAATTAAAGTGTTCCTTCTTCTTTTTAAGGGAATTATCTTAACTTCATGATCAGAATTTCACATCTGATGTAGGAAGACACATGGTTACTGTATTGTGCGTTCACTTGTGTACTCATCTTTTCTGTGATATTTCCCAAGCCTGCTTTGCTGCAGTGTTTTAGGAAGGATGGCAGGATTGAGAGAGCAAAACTTAAAAGAATTTCAAGAAGACTGGCAGAAATTGAAAGATTATTTAGAAAATAAATTGGATGTAAAAGGAAAATTGCTGATTTTTGATAATTTGTTTAAAAAGATAGATATGTAGAGACTTTACCTTTGATGATAGGGATGAGAAGTACAATTAGAGTTAATGATAAGAAATAGAATGGTTCTAGCGCTGTTGGAAGTCGATATAAGAAAGGGGAGGGGGGTGGGGACATATAACAAATATTTAAAGGAACGAAAAAATTGGAATGTATTAATGTATATATATGTTGACCTACCCAATAAAAAATTGTTATACAAAAAAAAAAAGGAAGGATGGCAGGAAAGCTCTGGTGACACCCATGTGCATGGAAAAGTCCTGCCCACATTGGCAGCATTTTCCCAATCCTGGTCCACTGCAGCAGCCATTTCCCCCTGCCACCAGAGGACTTTTGCATTTAAAAAATCAGCAATGCAGTGGCATTATAAGGTTATAGAAATCTGTGTGTCAGGGTCACTAAACTCCCACTTTTACTGTTTTTTTTTAAATGAGAACTGAGAATTCAGAGAGCCTGATAACACAGATTGCTTTACAGTATTCAGTTGCTGATTTAAAAAACAAACCAACTGAAAAAGTATCAGTGGCGGGGGCGGGGTGGTCACTGCAGGGAGACTGAGGCAGGGGAAATGTGGGGAAACCTGCCATGCGGAAGCCCTATTGCCATTGCTCTGTGTTGGCAGCAGCAACAGGGAAACCTCACAAGCCTGTCTTTGAGTGGAAAACACCTGGGACAGACTTACCATGCTTTTAACCCTGGCCAGTCATCTATTGTTGGCTGGTAGTTAGCACTGTAGGCTCTCGACATCAACCCTGTACTGCTGGAACCTTTTAAAGAAAAATAGTTTGAGCAGCTTGGTGTAGGCAAGGCCTAAGTGGATCGTCCACTGTCTGGTGAGGAGTCAAGGCAAGAGCTGTAATTAGAAGCTGGAGAGCTATGAGAGCCTGTAATTGGCTGGCTGACAAAAGTTTGCAATTATTCAGAGTCTGGAGTTCTGTGCTTAAAATATCACATTCTGCAATCAGGAAACCCCCAGGTCTCCTGGCTGGCTGGCTGGCTTCACTTGAGTTGTCCAGTTTTAACTCTCACATTAATTAATCCCTTGTTAGTCAGTTTTCTGTCTGGGCTTACATTGTTTAGTTCTTGCCTTTAATTTTAGAGACGAGGAGGAGAAGAGCAACATGGTTTTGAATGCATTTGACTGCGGTATCCTGAATCAGAAGAGCCTTCAATTTGAATATGTATTGCAAGGGTTCGTGTCTAGAGGAAATACAGGATGTGTATTCAGTCAAACCTGAAATGAAAGAAGCCAGGGAGGAGATGAAAGGAAGTCTGGGAGGGGCCCTTCAGCTGGACCCTGTGGAAGGGGTCCCTGGGAGGAGAAGCAGCCCCTTGATTCATGCATTCCATACAGTTTTCACATGCTCGAAAGATGACTTCCAGCATATCCTGCACCCTGGAGAGATCTGAAATAGATACCCCAGGGGTTCAAGAGTGGGCCTGTAACAGATTCTGTCTGAATGCTGGAGGAGGGCATAAATATATACTAGCAATTCCTCCTCCCATGCTTGCAAGTGATTCCTTGACCCCAAACTGTCTGGAAGCACACAGCGGGGTCCCTAATCCTTTTACTCTGTAGTACCAGTAGTAGATTTCATGCCACAATAAAGGCATTGGTCACTCTCGGAATGAAGTTGAATGCCTCGTAATAACTAAATGCAAGGGGGTGGGGGGAAAGAAATGTAAAATTCAGCATGGCTCGGTTTAACTAGCTGTAGGTGTAGTGTTAATTTCCGGTATAGGTAAAAGTTTTCTGCTTCCAAGCAGGAGTCAAAATTGACTCTCTGAACGCTGAAATAAGAAACACACATAGTGATCCCCCACACACACACACACACACACCACCAATCTCTCCCTTCTTTTTAAAAGCTACCAAAACAATTTAAAGTGGTAGTGCCGGCACAATCCCAGAATTCGGCTGTTACCTTTGATTAGTATGGTGTGGTTAGAGTGTCAGACTAGGTCTGGGAGACCCAGATTAAAATCTCCACTCTGCTAGGGAAGGTTGCTGGGTGACTTTGCACCAGTCACACATTTGCAGCCCAGTCTACTTCACATGGTTGTTGTGAGTGGAGAATGTTGTAAGCTGTTTTGGATCCCTCTTGGGAGAGAAAGGGTGGGGTGTATAAATGAAATAAGTAAATAAAAATGTTGGTGACGAGTTATCTCTTTGTCCTTTGTTTCTTGCCTTGCCTCATCCCACGAAATGTTAGGGGGAAATGGGGCATGCACGGGAACATGGGTGTGTTGACATTTGATGACAACAGCCTGCCTTTGGAAATGAAATCACTGTCAAACAGTGGTGAAGTGCTGAGACCATTTCCAGCACAGAAACAGGGTCGGGGAGAGAGAAGCGTTCTGAATTCTAATCCTTCTGCTTCTCTCAGCTGCAACCCCTCCTGCTGGTCCATGGCTGTTTCAGCACTGGAAAAGGCATGGGGGGTGGGTGGAGGGCAAGAGGTCAATAAAGTCTGGTCCCTCTCAGCATTTCTAAATCACTTTGAAATGGCTGCAGCCTGCTTGTGGCAGACATGATGATGATGTTTGGCCCACAGTGGTAGTTTGGCCCACAGTGGTAGAACATCTGCTTGGCTTGCAGAATGTCCCAGGTTCAATTCCTGGCATCTTCCATCAGGGTGTGAATGTGTGCATGTGTTCCTTTTTAAACTGGCAGGGATGAGTATTGCTTAAGCAGGATGAACCAGGCATCCCTTACCCCCAGGCTGGAGGCCCTTCCTCCGTGTAAAGAAGCCCAAGTCTTGGTCTAAAGTTTTGAGAGGTTTCTAACATTTCCTGATAATGTGATCCCACTAAGAAAATGGTAGACATAAAGCTCGGGATTTGCCAGCACACACACACACTGTGTGTGTGTGTGATTTGCACTGATTCCTTCTTCCTGTGACAGAACTCCAATTTCCTCTTTTCTTAGGGGCCCCCTGTCTCTCAGGAGCAGCATTCCTGGGGTAATTTGGGGCTGCAGTTGGAGAGGGGAAGGCAAAGAAATTCCACAGACAGCTATCCTTCCTTTCATCCATGGGAATTATAGGCAGGATCCAAGCCAATGGATAGAAAGTCAGCCACTGCAAAGATGGGGTGGTAGAAGCCAAATACTAGGGCCACACACGAGTAGGGTTAAGCATGCTGAAGCCCGATGGAATTGGGTTTAAGTGTGCTTAGCCATGCTGCATTTACTTTTCTTTTTTCAGGCTCATGCTTAAATATTAAGGACTTCTTGTTCCAAATTAGGACATCCTCTACAACAGAATTCTGCTATTCTGTCATCAAGTGGGAAAAAAAGACTGGAGTAGTTGCAAAGGAGAACCAGTGGAGGAGACAGAGAGGGCTGGGGAAGAGCTACAATGCTAAATCAACGCATTCCATCCCTTTCTTTGACAACAGGAAGTCCTGTTCTCCTCTGGCTACAGTGGTTTCAGCAGATGCTGCCTTCATGAATGTGTGGGCGGCAACATCTGCTGAAACCACTGTAGCCAGAGGAGAACTAAACAGGGTCTTCCTGTTGTCCTCCCATAAGAGCTAAAAGCATCTGTGTGTGTGTGTGTGTGTGTGTGTGTGTGTGTGTTAAGACACATGTGGATACATGGATTCTTGGCATTTGACAGGTTCTGCCAAGTATTTTGTGTTGGGTTCAGCCTCATTGTAAGCCCTGAAGATCCCCTAGTTTCACCATCTTGTTTTCCTGACATTGTATAAGCTGTTGCTGGAACAACTCTGCTCATACTCATGTGTGCAACTCTTTCCAGAGCAAAGTCGCCGTGATGACTTGGAGAGCTTGGGCTACGTGCTGATGTACTTCAATCTCGGCTCGTTGCCATGGCAAGGCCTGAAGGCTGCCACAAAGCGCCAGAAATATGAGCGCATCAGTGAGAAGAAGATGTCAACGCCTATTGAGGTGCTCTGCAAAGGGTACCCTTGTAAGTTCTTTATATTGGGGGGGGGGGTTGTGTGTGTGTGTATAAGCATGCTTAGCTTGCACAGACATAATCTCCAATATCATTGTGATACTCAGCTACTGGCTAGAAGTCAGAAGAATGTTGTCCTTTCTGTGAATGCAAATAAAATGGTGAACAATCAGGAATTCAACAAGGGGCAGTTGGCAGAATTATCCGACTTGGCGAAGCAGTTTATAGAAATAAGTGAGGCAAAGCCACTTGATTTTAGGGTCCCCCATGTGCATACGGTAGACACTCTTAAGTCTGTATGCTCTATAATGGAAAACCTGACTTTGTATCCAGTGAACTGCAAGCAGTGAAAAGCTCAACGGGGACTTCTCCCACTTCCCCCAGCAACCTGCTATGCCCCGCTGAAATTCTGCTTCTGGGGACCAGGGGGCCTGTGCAAACAGGATGTGAGGGGCTGAATGAAGGGGTCTGTAGTGGAGGGGGAAGCTTCAGATTGTGTCTTTTGATAAAGGCATTTTTATCAGCCGAAAACAACCTAAAGTATGCATATACCTAAGAATATTATCAAGCCATGGTGCTTATCTAGATGCTTATCTTCACTAGTAATGGGCAGATGCTTTACAGAAAAAATATGTTTTGCCCTTCAGCATCAATGCTAGAGCCCCACACAGGCCAGTATAAGAAGTCTATTGAACTATATGTGCCACAAGGTATAGATGGAACTCTCTGTCTAGGGCAGTGATGCTCTGTATTCTTGGTGTTTGGGGGGGGGGCAATCAGTGGGAGGGCTTCTAGTGTCCCCACTGGCAGACCTCCTGAGGACACCTGGTTTTTGGCCACTGTGTGACACAGAGTGTTGGACTGGATGGGCCATTGGCCTGATCCAACATGGCTTCTGTTATGTTCTTAAGAGAAAGGGAGAGCTAAGCTAGAGTTGAGGCTGGAGTTTTCAGTAAAAATGGGAGTTGGGGAATTGCTGTTGGAGGGGCAGCACGTATGCATGCCTGCAAGACTTTTGCTGTAACTTGAGCAGGATGGTGGGATGGGGAGGGTTGTGAGACCTACGTTCCAGGTTTCGTTGTGTTGGACTAGAAGAAGGAGAATTGGGAAGAGTCATGTATCAGCTATCGTTGCATGGGAGGCTTCTGAGCAGATGGGTGGAATTTCCATTTGCATCCTGAAGTGGTGGCATTTCCATTTGCATTGCCTTGCTTTTCAGAGAGTGGTGGCGGCTGGGGGGATTTTCTGGGCTTGTGAGATTCTCTGGTTGGGGTGGGATGCTGATATCGGGGTTGGCTTAATTTATCCTTCTGTTCCAAAACTCTTCTGTATGGGTTTTTGGTGTGAAATGCTGCCTCTCTTCACTCAGCCCTGTATGTACATTCAAGGTAATAGGCCGTTATTCTTTCTGCTCTGTCTTTTGTGACGTGCTGCTTCCTGTTTGGAAAAGTAGCCAAAATGTGAGATGAAGAGTGACTTACGGAAAATAGAAGCGCCTCACCAGGGTGGACTTGTGCTCAAGAAGTAATGACTGCCTTTCCTTCCCTCTCCAGCTGAGTTTTCTACATACCTCAACTTCTGCCGTTCGTTGCGGTTTGACGACAAACCAGACTACTCTTACCTGAGACAGCTGTTCCGCAACCTCTTCCACCGTCAGGGCTTCTCCTATGACTATGTGTTTGACTGGAACATGCTCAAATTTGTGAGTAATTCTAGCTTTGAGGGTCTGCATGCTAGTGAGCCGCAAGCACAGTAGGGGGTAGTCATGGGGTAGGGACAGTCACAGTTGCTACAGTCAGCATAGTCCCAGATGATGTTTGTTCACACTTCTGCAGTCACACTGTGCATATGTGAAAATATTAATACGTCATTGGGTGCTAGGTCTTGAGAATTTTGACTTTTAGATTTTAAAAGCTAGTGTCTAGTCATACTGGCTGTGGAAGTAAACTCGAGAACCATGAGAGAGCCTGGGGATGTCTTGGAAGGCAATGTGGAGACGAATAAGGCCTCCGTGTTGTGCGTAGCTTCTTACCAGTCCATAGCCAGTAACATTGTGGTGAAAGGGACCAAAAGGTGCACTGAAAGGGTGTATTGAAAAGCTGGATTTTAACCATAGTGCCAGCAAGGCAAAAGTACCCTTTGGGCCTTTGCACTCACATAGCCTCTCATTTAACCTGAGCTGATGCTACCTGTGCAAAGGATGAACCCACTACATAGTGACTTTGCGCAGGAAGCAGCCCATTTTGTACTTGCACAGCTGTTGTACAGACTCCCACAGTCTGAGTGTGGAGGGTGTGTGTGTTGCCTCTCCAACAGCATGCTTAAATCAAGCCTCATTCAATGCAGAAGTGCAGAAACTCTAAAACCTTTCATGCTTGAAACTTACTTATGCTTTAATGCAACGTACTTCTGTTCTGTTAAAATGTCAAATGCATATCAGTTATCTTAGTGCTTTGGCACTCATCAGCCAAAATTGTAGAAGACCAGGAGAGAGAGAGAAACTCTGTACTAGGCAGTTGTGTAGAATACTACCTGCTTGCTTTCCCTCTTAGCACAGTTAAAGTGTAAAAGACTAGTTTCACTTTTTAAAAACGAAAGCTGTTCATTAAGGAAGTGTCCTGGGCTGTCCCTACATCCACATTAATCCTGTGGTTTCTAGCAAGAAACATAGTTCGCTCTGCGCAACATATTGATGTATGGAAATTGTTTAATCTGCTTGCTGAATGAATCAGAACTTTGCTCTTTCAGATCAGCGTTACACCAGCTCATTGCAGTTAGTGCCATGGGGAGGTGCGAGGAAAGTGGCTGTGCCTTTTGCCTGCTCTTGAAGTCTTCCTTATTTTAGTTTTAAAAAATGCTCAAGGCAGCCAGTAATAAAAATATAGACGGTACTGTTAAGCTATGAGATCCAGTTCTCCAAAATATTGAAACTACACAAGAGAACAGCTTCATTCAAAGGCCTTCGGGGCTAAGCGCTTCTTCAGCTTGAGCCAAAAGTCCTTTTAAAGATGGTGTTGAGTTACCGTCTTCTGAGGAGGCAGGGAGTTGACTAACACAGAGGCAGCAGCTGAAAAGGCTCTCCCACAGGTCTCAGCCAACTGAATCTCAGCTAGCAGGAAGGGCTTGCCTGTTGACCTCCAAAACCCAAGCAGGTCAGTATGGGTAGCAACTGTCCTTCCGGTACTATAGTCTGAGTGTGTTGTGGGATGCTTGGTGTTTCAGGGGGCAGCCCGGAATCCTGAGGACATGGATCGGGAGAGGCGAGAACATGAGCGAGAAGAGAGGATGGGGCAGCTCAGAGGTTCTGCTACGCGGGCACTGCCCCCTGGCCCTCCTGCTGGAGCCGCTGCAAACCGCCTCCGTAATGTTGCTGAGCCTATGGCCTCCACGCCCACCTCCCGCATCCAGCAGTCTGGTGAGTAGAGGGTGATCATACCCATTTCTCTAAACAGCAGTGAGGGCAAGGTCTGCCACAGGAATTTCACACCTCCTAGCCTCGTTCTCAACCAAAATATTAATATTGCTATGTAAATCTTCAGTTATCATTAATTCCTTCTCTCACCCCACAATGAATCAGGAAATACATCCCCCAGAGCAATCTCACGGGTGGACAGGGAGCGGAAAGTCAGCATGAGGTTACACCGAGGAGCCCCTGCCAACATCTCCTCATCTGACCTCACAGGGCGGCAAGAGGTGTCGCGGATTTCAGCATCACAGGTGAGTTCCTTCTGGTGACTCTGGCACTTTAAAAACAGTTATATCTTAGTTATTGTCTTAAGAAGAAATCCTTATGTTTGTTGTAATTTAATTTAAAAAAACCTGTATGAAGCCCATAAAAGGGGGTGGGGAAGCATCTTTAGTCCTAGAATTTGTTTTGTTAGAACTGTTTCTATCTTCTAAAATTCTTGATATCATTTTTTGTTTTTTGTTTTTTGTTTTTGATCAGATCCCCTGATGAAGCTGTGTGCAAAATGCATAGGGATCTACAGTCACAAATGAAATAAGTTCACCCACTGCACCTTTGTTTTCTTTCTCTTCCTGGATGTTGTTTTTTCATGCAGTAGGGGAAACAGTTACCAAACTCCAGCTGTGGAGAACTTTAAAATTCTGTCAGCCCAGCATGACAAGTAGAATAGTGATGCTTGTGCTGCAATACTGTTTAGGTGCCAGAATAAGAAGAATGCATTTGTCTGAATTCTCATGTGTGAGCTTCCTGCTGTGTGAGGAGCTGACAGCTATCATTTTCTGAGCGGCAGGAAACCTGGCCAGGAGAGTAGGTGACTTCAGAACAGTACAAGGCCTACACATAAAACTGCCCTGGCAGTTAACATGATGCTTGTGTGGGAATTGTGTGTGTTCAGAAACACAACTCTGTTGGTCCTTTTTGGGAGGGAGGGCGGGCAGAAAATTGGCTTGTGGCAGTTCCAAAATACTTAACAAATCCAATTACAAAGACCACTATCCTATCTATTAATTCCCAAGTAAGTCACAAAGAGGCCTTTCTGAACAGCACAGTATTTCCTAAAAGCCTGTATGGATGGGAGATCTTCCGGAGGAGGGAGGTCATGGAATTGGGGCTAGAGTAGAAAAGGATCCATTTCATATTTTGGTTATGTCTACTGCAACATTTGTTGATGGTGCATGGAAAGTTCCTCCAGTAGTCTTGGGTGAACAGGCGGATTCTGGGTGGAGATCGCAGTGCTCACGCCCTTGAGAACTTTGTAGGTTGATACTGGCGCCTTGTTTTTCACATGGGAGCTGATAGGTAGCCAGTGCCTTTGTTGCAGTGTGTTTTCTGTATTCCTGTTAGCATACTACTATAGAAGGCAGGCTGTTGAATGTTGTATTAATGGGAATTTCCAGGTAACTTTCAAAGTAGCTCCATGAAGTGCTGTAAATTGTTCTTGATGTTACAAAAAACATGACTGATTGTTAACAGAAAAGAACAATGTTGATACAACAGTAGGAAAGTGCTCTTGGCCATGGCTTGTGGCTGTTACGAGCTTCCAAGGGTTGGGAGAAACACACTGGAAGTATATGACCTCCCCACACAAGTGAAAAAGCTGATCTCCATCCCTGCCATTTCTTCTGTTTCTGGTTCACAACAGAAATAACTGTTCTCAAATCTGCTGAAAAAGTAAAATTTAGGTTTAATTTAAAAAGTATTTTACTTTCTGTTTGCTGGAATGAATTCACTTATTCCAATTGTGTCATAGTAGAGGTTCTGCTGTAAACGTGAGATACTTACTTCCTTTGAAAATCCTCAGTTACCAGTTCTGGGTAAAAATCTGTTTGAAGAGGGGTTTTATGCAGAGGTGGACAATGGAGGACTGAAGGGAAAGCCAATCAGTTGAGAGAATGGTGGGAAGAAGTACTTGGCTGGTGCCAGTTCTGCACCTGCTCACCGTCTCTTCTCTTCCCTCCTGCCCTCTTCTGGCACCTCCTAACTTCCTTGGATGTTTTTCTTCCTAGACAAGTGTGCCATTTGATCACCTGGGGAAGTGAAGAGAGGATGCCACCGGACCAGTGTTTGCTTAGGTGAGTGTCTTCTGACCTCTCCAGGATTGCTGTTGATTGAAAAAGTGGATCTTCATGGGTCCGCACCCTTTCTTGCTCCTTTTCATCCCAGCACTATGCTTTGAGGCTGCGGTTAGTGGCAGTAAGCTTGCCCAATACCACATGGCCACTTCCCCTATATTCATATGTGCTTTTTCTGTCTAGGGATTTGATTGTCCCTGCTTTGGTTAATGCATCAAACAACAAAGGATACAACTTAGAGCCATCCAAAACATGCAACTTTGGACATGTTAAGATGATCTTGCCAAGGGATGTATTCCCATAGGAGCTACCACTGGATTTGCCCAAGTCATTGTTGGTCTTGCTTTTGACCAGCAGTAATTCACCGCTGTTTTAACATAGATTCTTGAATGAGGCAATGTGGATGATTCTCCGGTAGACGGGACTGCTTTTGTCCTTTCGAGTGTGGGCAGTTTGACTAGTCCTTTCTCTGAAAGCAGCATCCTCCATTGTCCCTTAGTTAATACATGAAGGTTGTGATGACTTGTCTGTGGGGGTAGCATAACAAAGGGAAAGAGCAGTAGCTTAGTTCCCTCTCTTAACAGCGTGCAAGTAAAACATTCTGCTCCAAATGTCAATTCAGGAGTGAATGGCTGCTGTATTTAAAAATGTATTGATTCTGTAGTTGTTGCATTATTGGCTTTGGTTCATAGCTCAGATAACATGGATGACCTGTTTGAATTTATGCAGTAAAGTATTTTTCTCAGCCATAAATCTACTGCTGTTACATTTTTTGCATTTAAAAGAAAATCCTGTGGGCAGACACACTATAAAATGCATAAAAGGGCAAGTCTTTGGTATCAAAAGATTTGGGTATGATATTGAGACACGCATCTCTCTATGTTCCTAACTAATTCTAAACAAAGTTCTGCCCTTCTAAGCCCATTCACTTCTGTGGGCTTAGAACACTATAAACTGTTTTGTATTGCACTGTATGACAGCTACAGTTTGTATACTTATTATCGGTAGAGCTCTGCAGATCACTACACCACTTCAGTGGCTGAATGCAGAATTCAGCATCCTGGGACTCTCTCATGTATTTGCTTGTTTTTAAAAACTTAAGTCTGCTTAAGATCCTAACAAGTACAGGATAACTTCTAGGAAATTGGTGAAATCACTCACCTTTGTGGAGGTGAGGGAGGAGGGACTGTCAAAGACATTTGTAGCTTCCCCTTTGATTTCCAGAAGAAATTTTACAAAGAGAAAAAAATCTGATTAATTCTGTGTATGAAGAAAAGATGAACTATTGGCGGGGAGGTGGGAAGGGGAGTAGCATATAACTCTGGGCTACCTTTCCATTGTAATGCAGACTTTTGGATATTTTCTGACACATTAAATTGGAACAGTATTTGTGTATTTTGCAGAATCAAAGGAATATCGGGAAGTACATACTGTGCGCCATTCTAAATTTTAATAATGGCACAGTCCACTAATAATTTCCTCCATTCTTCCCTGCTTAAAACAAATGGAAAGGGCATATGAGTGTTGGAGACAGACTACTGCTGACATTGAAAGCTGTTGGTAGGGGAAATATAACCTTTCTTTCTTTCTTTTCTTTACAGTGTCTTCACTGTATTTTTCTTTTAAAAAACAAAATAACAAAAATTTAAAAAGGAAAAAAAAAGCCGAAAAAACCCTACCTTTCTTTGCCAGCAAGGAGGAGAGGAACTGCCCTGTGCTGGCATTCATGTCCTTTCTTTCTGAGATCACCACCTGCGTTCCCAAGCCCAATTTGCCTTTGACAAGTCGCCGACGCAGGAGCCTTGCAGAAGCGTCTCTGCTGCTACCGCCCAGCTTGATCTCCCCAGGCCTCACCCCCATCTCGTGCCAGCAGGCCATGCCCAGCCATCGCAGGCTATCCACTCTTTTCTTCTCAATCTGTTGGTATCTTTAAAACAAAAAAAACTTCCTGGACTACTTTTTTAAAAAAAACAGTTTGGTTTGTGTAAATCGAGATGGTTTCCAACATGAATTCTAAAATTCCTTTGGGATTTTCTTGTAGGAAGAGGTGGGCAGGACATTTGCAGGAGATTTAAAATTCTAGCCCTGGGTGGTGCCAGTAGGTGGCTTTTAATGTTCATTTCAAAATGAACTGCTGTGGCAAGCTGGCACTGCATTTTTAGGGGACAGAAATCAAGAGAAACCTGCTGTTTTGCATTCAGGCGTCCTTTCCCTGGGGGGGACACCACTGTCCCTCTTTGCGTTGATGGGCAACAGGAGATGCAACAGGTATACCAGTAAGGCAGACAATACCGGCACGGCAGCAACTGTGTGTTGAAGGATGTGCACATGGCTGGAGATTGTGAGGCATGAGCAAATGTGAAGGATGTAGAAATGTGACCCACTTCTCACGCAGGCAGTGGGGGTCTTTTTTTTTAAAATCTGTTTGCGTGTGTTTAGTTATTTCTTTTTAATTGTTTTTACTTGCCCAGAAGATAGGGAGGGTATTGAAGAAAAGGGGAGGGGGTTGTGAAAGTGAAGTGGAGAGGGGAGTAAAGCTGGCTTTGTTGTAGAGGTTGCTCCCTCCACCGCATAGGAAAAGGACTACCCAGCTTAGACAGACGGCCTCCTCCCAGTCAAAGGCCTCTCCCACCTTCCTTTTTTGCCCTGTTCTTCATGAATTTTTAGGCTTGACTCAAGAGAACCGACCCCTCTTGGGCTTGAATTGCAGCTGTCATCGCAGTGCCCTCCAGCCTCCATACCTTGGCCCACTTTTGACCTTGGACAGTGTGGAACCATTGGAGGGGAAGGTGGGAAACGTGGCATTTCGGTTCTTAATCTTTTTATTTAACATGCGGCTCTTCTTTATTTTCCCCCTAATTTATTTACCCCACTTACTGTGTCTCTCACTCTCCTTTTTTTTAATTAAAGTAAAAAAAACTTTTTATTACTTTGTAATTTTAAAAAAACAGAAAAAAAAACCTTGAACTTTGGGAGGGGGGGATTTTGTACTTTTTTCCTGTGTAAATATTGGACTTTTTTGAGCTTTATCGTGGTTGTTAATTTGAAGTAATAAAGTAGAAAATGATAAAGTGTTGGAAGCATCTGTTGTCTTTTTTTCCCCCACATCCCCCCCTTGCTGCTGACCTGGCTTCAGTGATGTCATATTAGACAGGAAGTATCATCTGGCACACAGACATGCAGCCTTACTCCGTTCCAGGTTCCAGGAAAAAGATGGACTGGGAAGAGAATGTACGCCACTTGAACGCCTAAAAATAAAGCTGATCTGGCCTTCGGATTCATGATTGATGTTAGTATGATAACTGAGGGGGCATGGGAAGAAAGGCAACATCCTTCAAAACGTGCAGCCTGTAGTTTGCATTCCAGAAAAGAATGGGGGTGGGCATATATGAATTTCCAGTTTTTGTAGAGGTCTCAACTTTATGTTGCTTCCTAGGTTTGGAGTTGATATTTAGGCCAGTAGACAGCAGGAACAGATTTTATTAGACTCTCATTGACTTTATGGTGTTTAATAATGTAACATTTTTTCTAAAAAATTTATTATTCCATTAAAACCTAAAGACAGTAATTTGCCCTTCCATACAGATTAAAAAATACCCATACCAGAAGGAATCGGCAAGCATTTTTTACTGCAAACCTGGGATAAAACCTGGGTAGTCAGTCTCCAGGTTTGCAGAAACGTATGAAAACTTGCCGAGAAGCTGAGCATGCACAGGCATTGAGGGCAAAAAACAGCATAAAAGAGAATGAATAGAGGAACAGGAGAAGGAAGGAATTGGATGTGTTGGGAGTAAGGGGAACTATCTGTAAGACTCCCTCTGATGTGTTTCCTACTGTCTTCAATTTTGGGCACCTTTGTATGGATTAGACTCTTAAAGCTGACATAAGTCTGAAATAAACTTTTAAAAAATCACTGGCAGCAGGTATGTTGCACTGTTCCTTTACGGGGGCATGAGTCCCTTCTGCGATGATCCATTCTCTTTTTCTCCCACCAAAGAGAATTTTCTGTGATGAGAAAGTGTGACTCTTTGGATAATTGATTGGAATTCTAATTCTCAAAGCTTGAATCTTTTTGGGTAGCCTTGAGAGAGTTCCTATACATAGCTGTGAAAAGTATAGAGAGAGGAGAATTCTACAGGCCTTTGTGTACTGAGACGTGCTGTAGAAATGATGGACCCAGCAGGGATCTTCTTCAGCCTCAGAAGCCGTGTTGAAAATACATTGTGAATGCTGCTCAGCTGGGGGCCCGCAGTCTTGCAGTGCCTGGATGGAAAATGCACTTAATGGGAGCAGCTGACAGCTGAGTGCAGTGTCTTAGATGGAGTGCTCTCTCTGGCTAGCAAACGAATTTAGATTTTTGGATTGTGCGTCTGAAGATGTCACCTTGTTAATAAAAGAAAGCACCGTGTGCTACTTAAAAGAGTATTGGTGAGAATGCTGTTAAGTTGTTGCTAGCTTGTAATTGCTCCTGTCAATCTACTTGGAGAAAGACGCTAGCTGAGTTGCCAGGTTCAGTATGGGAGAGAACTCCAGTAACTAGGCAATGTACAGGAGAGGGATTTTCAGCAGGTATTATTTTTCCATCACTACGGTACTATGATTGAAGCAACACTAGCTGAAAGTTATCTCTTCTGTATGGCTGCCTTCTCCCTTACCTGAATCTGGTAGCCTTGGACAGGTTGTCTCCAGACGAGGCAGAGTTAAAGGTAGTTCTACTTGGCTAGCACAGTACAAACCAATGTGTTCTCTCCCTGCCCTGTCCTGTTTCTTGTGCCTTCTGTTACTAGGTCATACGGTTTTGGTAGGATAAGTCCCCTGAATTCATTTTACAGCACCCAGGACTACACTGAGTACTTAATAAACTTCCATTCATGTTATTTCTGGCAAACTAGAAAATGAGAGAGGAATGATCACACCCTGATTTTATTGCCCACAACCTTATCGAAGCTGAATATTAAAGCTTTTCAGTAAGTACTAGCAAAATATTCAGAGGGCTTTAACAACAACAAAAATATAGGTTGTGTGTGTTCCCTTCATAGCATGTTCAAAATAGCTTAAAGAGCTCTGTCACAACAGGACTCTGAGCTGAGGGAGAACTGCTAAATCTGCATACCGATTTATGTCCACATATAAAAGTTTCATTTTCCTTGACACACATACTTTGGGGGTTGCTTTCTTATTTCCAGGTAGGCCAAATAGATGTCAACAGCTTGTATTTTGGGTCCGAGGTAACAGTGAGTGGCAGGTTTGTGGATCTGATTGTGGCAGGGTTGTTTGGTGGCCCCCAGTTTGGAAGGCTGCACAAAACAGATGCGGTGGTAGTAAGATCCTCTTCTGTTTGTTTTTTTCTGGCTTTGTTTTTTAGGGCCTTTATCTACAAATGCCATCTGCTGATAGAATAAAACCATATATTTTGCTTATAAGTTTTGTAATCATTCAGGATCTGTGTACACAAATACCTCAGGAGGTATTGCTTCTAGGTGGCTATATAAACAGACTCTGCTGCAGTAATACCATCCATAGGTAGTAGAAAGTTTACGTAACCATTTGTGCTCCTTTAACTTTTCTGGTACCAAAGCAAGGGAATCTTCCTGAGTTCATTAAAATGTTGACAGTTGTCTTAGGATAACTAGCTATGAGGTGATACAGTTTCAGGTAGATAGCTCTGTTGATCTGCAACAGAACAGCAGGATTTGAGTCCAGTGGCATGTTAGAGACCAACAAGATTTTCAGGGTATACGCTTTTATGAGTCAAAAGTTTATCTTGTCCTGAGGATAAATTTGGCCCTTTAAAAATTGACACATTAAGCAGGAATTGAGTAATGACCATTGGGTACAAGGGTCTCATTGGTTGTATGCCTGAGAATTGTTTGCTTGTATAAATATACCAAAATGAAGTTGTCTTGTCTGGAGTGCTGTTTTCATATCCTAATTTTTCTACTAGTAGCTTGATGGGCATTCAGTGATGTTGCATACCTGGTGGGCTGTAATAGATTAAAGATTAAAAGCCCTTGGAGTGGAAGGTTTCCAGGTATACTGCTGGCACTGTGCGTTAAAAATGTTTTGAGGTGATCTTTGAAGTGGGGACTTCACTTTCCTCTTTTACTAGGCAGAAGGCCAGTGAAGTAGGTCTGTCTTCGTTAACGGTGGGCGATAATTTCTCTAGATGCAGCTCAGCAATCAACCTGGCTGCCTAAAGAGGCTGTAGGATATTTTGTTGGCTGTTACCAATTATTTATTTTATCAAATTTTCACTCCGCCCTCCCCACGAATGGGCTCAGGGCGGCTAACGACATATATTATACAATTAAAACCGTATAGATCTTTAAAAAAACCCAATACAAACAACTGGCACCATGGTCAACTCGGGGTATGATAAATATCTAAAAAAGCATGTACATAGCTGTGGAACAGCCCAGGGCAGCTGCCAGTGGAGCATGTGTTTGCCAGTGGCAAACAGGACGGGGAAAATTCGCTGGCTCTCAATCAAAGGCCCAGTGGAGCATCTCCATTTTGCAAGCCCTGTGGAACTGTAACAGGTCCTGCAGGGCCTGTGTCTCAATCAGGCATGTGTTCCACCAGGCCACAGACAGGGCCGGAACCAGGCCCTGTTCCTGGTTGAAGCTGGATGAGTGTCCTGTGGGTGAGGGACCACCAGGAGCTCCTTATCTGCAGAGCGCAAGGCCGTGCACGGGACATAGTATCTACACAGGCTGTTTTAAGCAGAGGGTAGCCTGCACTAGGGCAGAGTAGTATATTAGGGACAATTCCCTACCAACAGTGATCATGAAACTGATGTGAATTAAAAACACACACAGCTGATTGCTGTGATGATACCCTACACTTCCCATTAGGTCTGTGGTGTAGAATTTCCTATTACAAGGTGATGCTGAAACCGTTGAGTCAGCAAGGTTTCCCATTCCAGCAAACATTAGCTGTCTGTGTGATTAAGCGCAGCATCGGGTTGTGAGATCTGCCAAAACTGAATTTACCAAGGCAACTGATTCATCTGCTTCCTTGGTGCAGTCTGTTGATCAAGCTATCTCAGGAAGTTCTTTCCCAATCTTCATCCTACTGGTTCAGCACTGCTCCAACCAGCCCATGGCCCTTGGCAACCAGAAAGACACTTCCTGTAAAGCATTTTCAGCGGAAGTGTTTCTTTTCTAACCTGTCTTCGCTAGAGGATGTTTAATACTACTTTAAAACATACTCTGCAATAAAAACAGATGGTCTTTAAAAAAAACACCTAGAATTCCTTATATGTTGTTTTCTTGAATGTTAGTCCAGTCAAGAAACCAAACAATGCTTCCAAGAAGTATTTCGCTTCTGACTTCGGCGCTGTGAGAGCTGTTTATTTAGAGTATTTTTGTGTTGCCTCTCAACAGAAAAGTCCTTGAGGCTGTTCATCTGTGAACAAATGCCACAGGGCTATGTGCTGCCTCTGAATGTCCCAACTACTCGGGTGGGGCCAATCATTTGGGTTTTCCCTGTGGAATCATTCCCAAGGGAATAAGTTCCCCTCCCAGTGGTGTAAGAGCAACATGCCGGGTTCTGCCCATATAGCTGAGTCATTTAGATCTTGTTCATGTGTAAGTGAATGAGGTGGTGGTAAAGAGGCAGAGCCCACTGGCGTTGAATGAGAGCGTCATCAGCTTGCAGGTGGTAGGTTCCAACTCCAAATGATCATTTGGGTTAAAAACAAAGATGAAAAAAACCTCCATGTAAACGGAAAATTACATTTTAAAAATTACATTTTTATTCCCACCTTTTATCTTTTTGATGTACATGGTTCCCCTCTCTATTTTATCCTTGCAACTGGTGAACCAAGACAGGCTGAGAGAGACTGGCTGGTCCAACACAGCTACCCACCTGAAACTATCTGGCAGGTTCAAGATTACTTAGTAACTATCATAGCTGAAGAGGGGTTGAATCTGGGTCTTCCTAGGCCTACACCCTAACACAATGCATCACATTGGTTGTATTTGCAGGGAGTTTCTAGTATTGTGAGTGTTTCTAAATACTTACTTGGTTTGTTTTATTTATACCTTGCCTTTCTCCCCAAAGGAAACCTAAAGTAGATTACATCATTTTTCACTCCTCCCTTTTTATCTTCACAATAACCCTGTGAAGTAGGGCAGGCTGAGAGTGTGTGACTGGCCCTAGGTCTCCCATCAGAGTTTCATGGCAAAGTAGCGATTCAAATGTGGGTCTTCCAGCTCCTAGTCTGATACTCTTAACTACTACACCATACTGATCTCCATAATCAGCCACCTTCAGTCAGAAGTAGTACAGTTCATTCTTTTACCTCATTCTCCTCCATTAAAATTAAAACAGAGGTAGATCGAACAATTGGCTGCATTTGGGGGGGACGGACGGACAATGTACTGTATTTACTCAAAGGGAAAACAATACCGAATGCAAGATGCTCCCCCTTAAACACGGACTTTTAATGACTGTACATTTATTTAAGTATTTCTATACTGTCTCTTCAGACTCCTGCTTGACGAGGCAGCTTATGATTAAAACCATGTCACAATATTAAAAAGCCATTAAAAACAAGTTACTTACCTTAAACTTGTATTCAAATTTAAGATGGACCCTTCTTTTCATTGATGGCACATGTGTGTGTGTGTGTGTGTGTGGGGCGGAGGGGGAGGGACCTGCCTGCCTTCGGTAAATAGGATATTACAAGAGCCTAAAAAGCTTCTGACCTTATCATAGGGGGGTTGATGCCGTGCTGTTTCTGCAGAGTTCAATGCAGAAACCAGGTGAGTCAATATTTCTTACCAGCCATCTTCTGTTGATGTAAGAGCATTAAATCTTTTGTGTCTTGATCTGTCAATGTGGCCTTTGCCCTTCACGAACATTTGCTGCTCTATTCATACTGCCTAAAGAAATCCTCAAATCAATGCACATTTTGATTTTGATTTTTCTGTCAAGCAAAGGAAGAGGTTTCAAACTATGAATGATTTAAGCATGAAATATTGCTGTTATCAATGTATTCTGTAGCAAACAGGTATGGTTTTTTTTATTACAACTGTGAGTTTGGGCACCCTAGCCCAAGCAAGGGTTTCAAGTGCAAATACACCCAATGTGTAAAATGGAATAAATCTAATAAGAGTCTAGCCCATATGTGTGTGTAATTTAAGGCAGTATTCATTGTGTTTATTATGCTGTGTTCATTGTGGTTTTGTAACCCAGTTTTTATTACATTGTAGATAGTAGGTAATACCATGTTTCACTGTGTTACTCCATATTCTGGTAATTCCTGTTTTACTGTCAGTATTATACTGTATTTTAATGCAATTTTCCTTAATTTTGTGGGGTTGTATGTATTGTTTTTAGAGTATTGCTTTTAGTTGTAATTCATCTTGTGACTCAGTGAGGAAGGAGGATTATAAGTGAATACATTTAAAAATATTATTTATACACCTGTTTATTACATTCACACTACAGATATTTGCTGTGGGAAATATCCGTGTTGCTGCCATTTCCCACCCAAATCAACTTGTGTAGGTCTGTATTAACAGCCTTTTCCTGTTTTAGCTAATCTGAAAGGCAGCCAACCACTCTTTACCAACACACCTTATCTATGGGACCTGCTCTAATTCGATTATCTTATTCTAAAAGGGATGAATGCATCAGCTTGTCCAAATAGTTTCCTTTGTGTAAGAGACATGCCCAGACAAGTCTGTATTAATCTCTACAGGAATCAGTATACAGCCTTTGTCATATATAAAAACTCTATCAAAGAGATACCCAGTACTTTGTTGTAAGAAGCTTGCAGTGCAGTGGTTAGGAAACTATGCTGGTCATCTTTCCCCTCTTGCTTATTCATACATATGCCTCCAGAGGAACAAATCAGAAGTGACATAATGATAAATTATTTTGACTCTAAATACAATAAATATTCCTAATTGCTTCCATGTTCGTTTGGCTTTTACTATTTGATTTGCAAAGTATTTTAGCATCTTTATTCTGTTGGTGATATCCCATTTTACTGAGGAAAGTAAGTCACAATCTCAGACTCAAAGACTGATTTATCCAAGTCCATTTAATGAGTATGCAACAGCTGTGCTTTGAGCCTAGATCAAAGTCTCAGTCTCTCTCTTGTCTGTTAATAGTGTATAGGTTTTCGTGTTCAATATTATTGTGTTATGTGCTGTCAAGTTGTTTATGATTACCGTATGAATTAATGGCCTCTTTCATCAGTAGTCAACATTTTTACCATTTTCTGCCAGTAAAGTGGTGTCATCTGCATATCTCAAATTGTTAATGTTCCTGCCATCAATTTTCACTCCACCTTCATCTAAACCTAATCCAGCTTCCTTTATATGTTCTGCATGTCGATTGAACAGATAGGAAGATATCAAAAATGAGAATAAAGCTGAAGAGAAACACTGGAAGAATCATAGTGCCAAAATACAATCTAAATAATATTCTGAAGAATTTAAAGACCATGAAAAGAACAGATTTGTAAATTTGCAATACTAAGTTTAATTGATTGTGAACCAGAAGAACTATGGGCTGAAACCAGAGGTATTATCAAGGAAGAATGTGCAAAGACTATTCCTGTAGCAAAAAGAAAGGAGAAGCCTAAATGGATGGCTGAAGAAACTCTTAAAATTGCTAAAGACAGACAAGAAGCAAAATCAAAAGGCAACAAAAATAAGAGTCAGAATTCTAAATGCAGCTTTTCAGTAACTTGCACACAAACACAAAGAACTCTATTATAATAACCAATGCAAAGAAATAAGAGGAGAACAACAAAAAAGGAAAAACAGGAGATTTGTTACACAAGATCCAGGAAATCAAAGGGAAATTCAAGCCACAGCTCAGGATGCTGAAAGATCAACATGGAAATCAGTATCTGATCAGAACAAAATAAAAAGTGGAGACAATACACTAAATAACTATACAGAAAAGATGGAAGGATGACAGATACTTTTGAAGAAAAATTTTTTGATGAAGAACCAGAATCTTAGAAAGTGAAGTAAAAGCTGCACTCAAAGCAATTGAGAGAAGCAAAGTACCTGGAGTAGATGGAATACCAATAGAGCTATTTCAAGCTACAGAACAGTGAGTCCATCAAAATCTTAACAAGAATCAGTCAACAAATGTGGAAAACAGAACAATTCCCCACAGTGCTCAGTCTACATTCCAATTCCAAAAAAAGAGGATGCCAAAGAGTGCAGCAACTATTGAATTATCACGTTAATTTTCCATGCAAGCAAAGTGATGCTCAAAATTCTACACTATATATGGAATGAGAAATGCCAGATGGGTTCAGAAAAGGAAGAGGCACTAGAGATCACATTGCAAATTTATGATAGCTAATGTAACATACAAGGGAATTTCTGAAGAAAACCAACCTATGTTTTATAGATTACAGCAAAGCTTTTGACTGTGCGGATCATGAAAAGCTATAGATAGTGTTAAAAGAAATTGAGGTGCCACAGCATATGATTGTTTTGATGCACAACCAGTACTCTGATCAAGAGCCTACTGTTAGGGCAGAATATGGGGAAACAGAATGGTTTCCAATTGGCAAAGGTGTCCGACAAGGATGCATATTATCTCCCTACCTGTTCGACCTCTATGTATATCATGAAGAAAGCTGGATTAGATTCAGAAGAAGGTGGAAGAAAATTGGTGGAAGAAACATAAACAATTTGAGATACACAGATGACTCCATGTTGCTAGCAGAAAATAGTGAAGACTTGAAGGTTAAAGCACCAAAGCAGGATTACAGCTGAACATCAAGAAGACAAAAGGAATGACTGCGGAATTACATAATTTTAAAGTTGACAGTGAGGAAATTGAAATGGTTCAAGATTTTCTATTCCCTGGCTCAATCATCAACCAAAAGGGAGACTGCAACCAAGAAATCAGAAGTTTGAGACTTGGAAGAGCTGCTGTGAAGGAAGAAAAGATCCTTAAAGATAAAGATGTCTTTCTGGGGACCACGCTCAAAATAATCCAAACTATGGTATTCTCCATTACTGTGCACGGATGTGAAAATTGGACAGTGAAGAAAGCTGACAGGAAGAAAATTGATTCATTTGAAATGTGGTGTTGGAGGAGAGTTTTGCAGTTACTATGGATGGCCAAAAAGAAAAATAAGTGTGTTCTAGATCAAATCAAGCTTGAATTCTCCCTAGAAACTAAAATGACAAAACTGAGGCAATTGTCCTTTGGTCACATCATGAGAGGACAAGATTCTCTGAAAAAGTCAATAATGCTAGGGAAAGTGGAAGGAAAAGACCTAAAACGAGACGAGTTGACTCAACAAAATAAGCCAGTTTGCAAGATCTGAGCAAGTCTGTTTATGAAAGAACGTTTTGAAAGTCTTTCATTCATAGGGTCACCATAGGTCAGAAGTGACTTGATGGCACATAACACACACATAAAAAATGTTAATCACTGATGGGAAAAGAACAGTACTGGATTGGCTGTTCTATCTGAATGTTAACAGCCGTTGCCAAAGTCTATACATATTTTGCAATTCCATACAATGGCATATGAGAGGAAATAGGTATGGGTGCAGATTCAGTAACTGGAGGATCTCAGCTTTATCTTGTTTTCAGAAAGTAATTTCCTAGCGTGACTGTGAAAATAGGCTTGTGGAATGTAATGAAACTGATGAAATAGGGTTTTATTGGCCAGGGGCTCCAGTCCACCAACTCTTTATCTTTCCTCTTGACAAGTAGTGGCAAAAATAAATAAATGCAGGTGTGCTCTCAGGTGAGAGCAACCACTTTTTTTTTGGTCCAGCTTGTTTAGTTTTTGCAGCTGGTGATCACTATGCCCACCAAGTATTTAAAATACAGCAGGAGTCCAGTGACACCTTAAAGACTCACAAAACATTCCAGCATAATCTTTCATAGGTCAGAGCTCACTTCATCAGATGCAACTATTGTTAACATTTTGTTACCATTCAAAGTGGCTAAAGACTAACATGCCTCTAGCCACCAAGTATTTTAGAAGTTGGTATATAAAACCTTGTGTCCCACACACAGCAGAAAGTGTGAAGAGGTGTCATTAACCAAAGCAATCTCACATAAAAGGATTAGTGTGAACATACACTGGATGTGCCTGAAAAGCTTTTATAATGCAGATGAAGAATGAATATTGGCTCTAACTAAAGAACAAAGCACTGATTTAAGAGAAAGAACACTTCAAAAGAACAGAAGGTTTATCAAGATCAGCTGGATCTGATCAAACATCTAGACTTGGAAGAGAATCAAAGGGGCTGAGCTTTGGCAAAAGCCAAGAGAGTTATACTTAACCCTTTCCTTGGGTAGCAGCTGGCAGCAAGGGGCAATTGGTGCGGCTGGAGCTTGCCAAAGGTTATGGGTGCAATAAGAAATGTTGGTTGCACTTCTGTGTGTGTATAAATGTATATATAATATGTTTTATATGTTATATTGTGTTTTATGTATGTATGTGTATATATGTATATGTACATTTTTAAATGATGTTTTAATGTTTTTGTGTTCACTGCCTTGAGGATCCCATTTGGGTGTAAAGATGACATAAACATGTTCTAAATAAGTAAAATAAATTAAGTACTACTGTTAGGCATTAGATAATAAAAGATCAAGTGTTTTTTGTACCTAGTTGTTTGTAGACTTCATATTTTCCTAAACTCTGGAAGACAATAAACCTCGTGGCACTTAAAATGCAAACAAAGGCAAGCCAATGCTAGGAACACAATAGATTCGTGAAGCATGTACATAGCTGAGTTTTTCTGCCGTGCTGTCTGAACAGATTCATTTTTTTTTAAAAAAAAGACAGTATCTGAGGTGTTGAGAAAGCTTTGTCTGTCCCGTTAGATCTTTGATGGCCCATTGATACGATGTATGTGTGTGCTCTCATGTTGCTGCCTGCAGCCGCATGAACCAACTCTCAGTACAGCTCCAGTTCCCATAGCGCGATCTGGTTTGACATTAAACAGGATCACATTCCCAGAACAATTTGCTTTGTCCTCTGCATTGGCCCACAATCGAATTCATAAAATGGTTGAAGAAGCTTGTTTGTCCACTAACTGATTTGGATTGACATACTGTAACTGGGTCTATGAATTGGTTGGCCCTGATGTGCCCCAGCCACCAGCATGCCTGTTGAGTTTGTTTGTATGAAAAGTTGTACAGTTGCTGATAGGCACCCTGATCGTTTTGGACAAACATTCAGAGGGTTTGAAAGGTGTATAGTGTAGTCCCCATATAGGCCTACATGTTTGGCCTGGAATGTATATGGGAGATTGTCTCTAAAGTTGCCATCTTTATGGTGTTCCTATCTGTCAGCTTTTAAAGTTTTTATGGGTTTGATTAGTATTAATGTTGGGGATGTTTTCCCTTGTTCCACTATTATGCCAAGTAAATATTACAGTCTCTTGCTACCCTTGGTTATGTTTTGCTTTGCTAACTTTGGGTTGTTACTTTGCTTTATGCTGTATTGGCTGTAATTTTATCAGTGTTCATCTGGGTTGTTTATAACTTTATATTGCTATTAGTGCTTTGAATTCTGATTTCTTATTTTATGGTTCATTGGTGTGGTCTGCCTGAGTCAGCTTTGTTCTGGAAAGACAGCAAAGAAAAAAAAACTAAACAAATCAAGTATTGGACTCTGGGGGCTTTGTTTTTTGGTCTTTTTTTAACTGTACAGGCAATTTCATGTATGTCAGTGTTGACTGAGACACCCCCATAATGAGTCTTGTCATCAAGAGATCTCTGAGAAGTGTTAATGGTTTCATTATTTTTTCCTAAAATGAAGTGAGTGGGCAGAGAAGTGCTTAATACTTTTTAATGCTTTTAACTCTGTTCCCCAAAGGACATTTTCCTAATCAAAATATCTCCTTCTTTTCTCCTTTTTCCCCCAGTGGAGAAAAAATACAGGGATCCAGAATCTTTCACCCTTCTGGTGGGAAAACAAAACTGGGGGAGGTGCTTTTGATTGCTCCACATTTAGCACCATGATACTAATTTACTAGACAAGCCTCCATAACCTGTGTGATAGGATCACCCTGAAAAGGCACAAGAATGTCATCTTTTTGTAGAAAGAGTTGCAAGTATGTTGTCAAATAAAATGCTGTCTAGTTCTCTAGAGAGAAGCTTCCAGTGAACCTTAAGGAGTCTTTGCATGCAGATGTCACCTCCTGCAGAGTTTCAGACAGTCTAGTGGGAGGGAAGATGTTTACCTTTAAAGTGGCTGCTGTGGAAACCTGGGCTCAAAAGGTGTGTGTGGGTGGACGCCTCCTCTGCTGGAAAAGAGAGCATGCTAATTTACAAATGCATGTTAATAGAAATGATGTGTAATCGAGAATGGAAAAAAAAATTATGGGTAGTCTGCACAATGCATACACAGCAGAATGTAAGCATATTTACTCACAAGTAGGCTCAGTTGATTCAAGCTACCTTGAGGAAAAGTAGGGTATCGATATTTTAATAAATAAACATGTGCTTGTGCTTAGGATTTAAGTGGTGTAGCTGGAACTCAGACATAAATCCCATTAACTGTTTCCTGTTTTAAAATGCAAGTTTGGTTGGCACATCCCAAACAATTATCTGTTCTCAAAGTTCATTGTGACACGTCTGAGAACACTAGCATAACAAAGTGTGCTATATACTGTACAATGTAAACAGGTGGAGAATGTATTTGAAAAGCATACATGCTTTGAATTCAAGCTGCACATTCCATAGGAATATAGTTCAGGTTTTTTATATGATTCCTGATAAGACAAAAAGGCTACCCTAGAAGTTTCTCAGCTATTGCAGAGTGCCCTCTCTGGGCACAACTGGATAGTTACCTATTGTTAACTATCCAGCTTTTCATTGGCATGACCAGCTTTCCGAGTTCTGGTCAGTTGGCAGATAAGGCTTTTTCCTATGTAATGAAGAAAATAGAAATGAGGTTTTTTTTACCTGTTTGGCCTTTTTAAGTCATAGGAATTCGTTGTAATGTGCCTATAAGACCTTTGCAGTACTAAGCTTGCAACCAATTTTACCTTTCACTTTCGGCCCAGGCTTTTCAGTGCCTTTTCTCTTTCCTTTCCTTAGCTGTGATACAAAGTTGTGTACTTCAACAAGGACTTTCAATTAGGCATGTGCTGTGAGTTCCTGTGCACGTGGAGGCCTGATTCTGAGCAGAACTGCAGGATGTGTGGAGAGGATGCTTATGCCCTCCTCTCCTGCATCTTTTCCCTTATGCTACCCAAAATGGCCCAGCAGGTGGCACTTGCCACCATGTTGGGTGTTCCATAACTTGGGTGCCCCTGCGTTACTTTGTAATATGTAGTTAGGTTGTAAGGAAAGAGATGCAGAAAAGGCAGCTCCCACCAACTAAGAAACAGGATGTTTAGGTACAGATTCTTTCACGGCCATAGGCAGACCTTGAGTGATTCTGTACATGTTGGATAATGCACTTTCAATGCACTTTATCAATCGTTTGAGGTGGATTTTTTGTTCCGCACACAAAAAAATCCATTCCAAATGATCTATAAAGAGGATTGGAAGTGCATTATCCAACGTGTGCGGAATCACTCTTCATCAATAGGAGCGGCTGCTTCATTTTCAGGTGGTGGATGCAAATAAATGAATGGAAAATCCTAACCAACAGACACTTCAACAATTTACTCTCAAAGCTCAAATGTGGCCTTGGTATTTTAGTATCTATGAATGATACTGTAAAATCCGGGTCCAATAGACCAACTAGATTTCTAAGGTATGAGCTTTTGAGAGTTGAAGCTCCTTTCATCAGATACCTGACATCCTGTATCTGTTGAAGGGACCTTTACTCTAGAAAGCTCATACCTTGTAAATCTAGTTGGTCTTTAGAGTAGAGGTGGGCATGATCCAAAAAAAATTACCGATCAAGCTCATTGGGGATTGGTGCCGGCGACAACCCGAAATCACCGATCCACACCGATCATCTCCCGTTTCCGATCTGGAGATCGGGGAGGCTAAAGCGGTGGGGCGCCCCGCTGTTCCCAGCTATGTGGGAAGGTGGGTGGTGGAGGCGACCGCCAGGCCCGGTGGGCACGGGGAGGCGGTGACAAGCCGCCTCCCCTCAGGGAGGGGACGTTCACACACACACAGGAGAAGGGGGAGAAGTTTTTAACCTGGTGAATGAGGTTTTCCCATAAAATAGTGTTTTAAAAGCAGGTTAAAAACAGAGTGACAGAAAAACAGCCATTCCTCCTACAAAGCCCCGTTTTTTTAAAAAGCAAAAAACCCTTTGGAGTGCCCATGGCTACAGAACACCCCCTTCCCCCTCCCTCCCCTGGCTGTCTTCTCCCAACTGGTGAGTGTGTTGCTGCTCCGTGGTTGGAAGGAAGCCCTGCTGGTCAAGGAAAGCTGGGCTTCCATTCGGGTTTCCAGGGCGACAGAAGGAGGGCAAACAGCTCAGGCATTCCCCTGGCTCTGTTGCCATGGGAATAGATTGCTGGCGCTGGAGTGACTGGATCCCCGATCAGATACCGATCAAGCCCCCCCCCCCGACCGCTGGATCGGTTGCCATGGATGGCACCGATCCGCCGGGTCCCGATCGAGCAAACGCCATTATCGTGGGTATTTTTCTGTCGTAATGCCGATCGTGCCTATCTCTACTTTAGAGTGCTATTGGTCTCAGATCTTACTCTTTGACCGTAGACCAACAGAGCTACCCACGTGAAACTATGAATGATACTGGTGTCAGAAAACCTTAAACTGAAGATGTGCAGGTCAGAAAGGTTTTTCCCTCTTATTTCCTTGTGTTACCCTTCATCTGGCTGCACTGGATGAATACAAATCCCCTGGGCCAGATGGGGTGCACCCAAGAGTGCTGAAAGAACTTTCTAGAGAACTTGCAGAGCCTCAGTCCATCATCTTCAAGGCCTCCTGGAGGACTGGGGATGTGCCACAGGATTGGAGAAGAGCGAATGTTATCCCAATCTTCAAGAAAGGGAAGAAGGATGACCTGGGAAACTACAGGCCAGTCAGACTGACTTCGGTTGCTGGGAAGATATTAGGATAGATTTTAAAGGGATCAATCTGTAAGCATCTGAAGGACCGCTCAGTGATCCGTGGAAGTCAGCATGGTTTTGTCCCTAACAGATCTTGCCAGACCAACCTGGTTTCCTTCTTCGATCGAGTGACCAGCTTGCTGGGTCGGGGGAACTCTGTTGACGTGATTTATCTGGATTTCAGTAAAGCTTTTGATAAGGTCCCCCGCAGCCCCCCGCGCTGCCTTTTGCCTGCCCTGCAGGACGGGGGGTGCGCGGCAAGCCAGCTGCCCCATCCTGCGGGGCAGGCGAAAGGCAGCGCAGGGGGCTGCGAGGCTGCCCGCGCTGCGGCCTGTGCCCTCTGGCAGCTGGCAGCTGCTCCCGGCGCTGCCTCCCTGGTGGCACCGGGGGCAGACTACTACTCCTGCCCCCCCTCGATCCGGCCCTGCCCCCCCCTGGACTATAGGACAGTTTGGTGGATAGGGAACCGGTTAGAGGACTGCACCCAAAGAGTGGTGATCAATGGCATTTCATCAGATTGGAGGGAGGTGTCCAGTGGGGTGCCGCAGGACTCGGTTTCGGGCCTGGTACTTTTCAATATTTTTATCAATGATCTGGATGAAGAAGGGCTGATCATTAAATTTGCTGATGATACCAAATTGGGAGGAGTAGCAAATACCCAAGAAGATAGAATTAAAATTCAACAAGACCTGAATACTCTGGAAAAGTGGGCAGCTGTTGATTCATTTTCGTTTTCCCGGCCATGTCGGACACTCCTCTCTGCAGGTCCAGGAGGAGGTGCCCGAGCAGCCTGACCGGGTGGTTGACCTGCGAGGGTTAACCCCCAGGGCTCCCAGTGAGGGGGCCAGGGTCCGGAGCGCTGCGGGAAGAACCCCCTGAAGTTGATGCAGGGGGTAAATTGCCCGTTTGCTCCAACGGAGGCCGGCAGACTTGCGCAGCACATCGTGTGCTGCCGGGCCATGGAGAACGGTAACAAGCAGATTTAAGGCGAAAACCTGTAAGTAAGCGAATCTCTTCTGTTATTTCAAGCGTATGCGAAGGATTGGTGGGAGTTGAAGCTAAGAAGGCTCGGATATCTTCCCCTTCATTGAGTTTTGAAACTTAGTTGGTGGACTCCCCCCCCTCCCCTAAGATGGCGACGAAAAAGCAGAGCCTGGCTGTGGGCAAATCTGTCTCGGCTGCATTGCAAGGGAAAGGAGAGTCTCTTGAAGAGGTGGTTAAACGGTCGATCGTTGAAGCTATGAAGCCCTTTGTTGATAAGCTAAATGAAATCGGTCAAAGGGTTGACACAATTGAGAATGAAGTGAAAACCATTAAAGACATAGCGTCTGGGACAGAGCAGTCTGCTTGGGAAAATGCAGCACTCATGAAAACTACAAACAAAGAAGTAAAGCTTTTGGAGAATCAACTGATAGGGCTACAAGTGGAGCGTGCTCAGACGGTATTGCGTCTTCAAAATGTAAAGGAGGAGGAAAATGACAATTTAAAGGATTTGGTGTCGGAACTTTTGGCGTCATCCGCAAAGGCAACTAAAGAAGAGTTAAAAAGCGATATTTTGGAAGTCCGCCGGACATCTTCAAAATATGCAACAAAGCGTCAGCTGCCTCACGAGATTATTATTGACTTTTCATCTAAGAAGACTCGGGACACCATCTTATATAATTCGTATAATGTGGACTTGGACTTTCTGGGCAACACAGTTAAGGTATTGAAGGACGTTCCATTTCTAGCTCAGAAAAGATTCAAATACAAAAGGTTTGCAGCTCTTCTGAGGAAGCGTGAAATAAAATACAAATGGTTATTTCCGGAAGGCATCTGGTTCAGTTATAAAGATCAAGCCTACAAGATAACATCAGACGCACAACTGAGGGACTTTGTATTTAATCATCAAGAGTTTCAGCAAGGAGAAGATCCAGAATCTGAAGGGGGAAGGGGGGGGAGGCAGTGAGCGCAGCTACTGTAGCTGTTCAGAGAGAGCTGCGACCGAGACGCGGGGGGGGGGGGGGGGGAAGAAGACCTGATCCTGACTGTAGTTTGTATTTTATAAGGTCTACCAATCTAATGGCATATTAGAAAGTTTAACTTTAAATAACTGTATTATGAAGGGAATGCAAGACTTGTAGTTGTAGTTGTAGTGTGTGTTTTTTATATGTTTTTCCTTTCCTTTCCCCTTGTTCTCCCTTTTTCCCTTTTGTAGTTTTTTGAGTTTAGTAATTAAAAAAATAAAAAAGTGGGCAGCTGTTAATAGGATGCAATTCAACAAAGACAAGTGCACAGTATTACATCTGGGCCACAAAAATGGGAAGCACAAATACTGGATGGGGGATACACTTCTGGGCAGTAGTATATGTGAAAGAGATCTTGGGGTAAGAGTGGACTGTAAAGTAAATATGAGCAGTCAGTGTGATGCGGTGGTAAAAAAGGCCAATTCATTCCTGGGTTGTATGAAAGGGGCCATAGCATCGAAATCGCAGGAGGTCATAGCCCCTCTCTAGTCAGGCCGTACCTGGAGTATTGTGTGCAGTTCTGGAGGCCTCACTTCAAAAAGGATGTGGACAAAATTGAGAGGGTGCAGAGTAAAGCAACAAGGATGATCAGGGGTCTGGAGACTGAGCCCTACGAGGAAAGGCTGAGGGCCTTGGGAATGTTTAGTTTGGAGGAGATTGAGGGGGGACATAATTACTCTTTAAATATTTGAAAGGCTGTCATTTGGAGGAGGGCATGGAGCTGTTCCAGTTGGCAGCAGAGGGTAGGACCCGAAAAAATGGGCTTAAATTACATACACAAAGGTACCGGCTGTATATTAGGAAGAACTTTTTCACAGTCAGAGTAGTTCAAAAGTGGAATCAGCTGCCTAGGGAGGTGGTGAGGTCCCCCTCACTGACAGTTTTTAAGAAGAGGATGGATGAATATTTGTCAGAAATGCTTTAGGCTGATCCTGCACTGGGCAGGGAGTTGAACTAAATGGTCTGTATGGCCCCTTCCAACTCTATGATTCTATGATCCCATTCAAACACGTTTCCATGCTCACAGGTGGAGAGGGATTTATTTCAAGAAGATAATCATGAAGGAAACCATCTTCCTGAGCTAGGAGAGGGTATCTTAGGTGGGCAGAATTCAGTTGATTGGGGTGGATTTTGGAAAGAAAATCATCTGCTGCTGCTGCTGCTGATTATTATTATTATTAACCAGACTCTTTCCTGTTATAAAACCAGACTGACATTCATTCAGTGGGGGGGGGGGTCGTGTCATAAATCAAAGAGACTGTCTTTCATAATAACTATAAGTGAGGCAAATCAGTGCTCCAGGTGTGGCAGCATCCCACTGGCCCCAGGTCTGGCTATGGTTCTGTTTGTGTATGATGAAGTAATCACATGAGCCTCTGCAGCAGTAGACATACAACTCTAAGTCATCTTCAGCAAATTCCTCTCCTTTATTCTCCTGCAGTTGGTTTTAGGGTAACAAGGGTGCCCCCTAGTGTTGAGCTCAGAAAGAGACATCACTGAATTGTTCCTTTCCTATTTTAGCATATTCTTAGGCTATCTCTGTTAAGAGTTGGTCACATATTAAACTAATCTTCCAAGATCTTCTCTCACCAGAACATTCAATAGAAAACAAGTTGGTAAGGTGGTATTAGACCCGGATCTTGCTATTCTACTGCAGACTAACATGACTGCCCACTTGAAACTATCTTCAAGAGGTGTTTGCGCTAAAAAAATAATCAAAAAATATTCTCCATAGCATATAGTGAAAGAATCGGTGCCCAGAGTTTTGGACTAGGATCTGGAAGACCCAGGTTCACATTGTCGCTGTGCCAATAGAAGCTTGCTGGGTGGTCTTGGGTCAAGCATATACACTCTCAGCCTAACCCACCTCACAGAATTGTTGGGAAGATAAAATAGAGGAACAATGAAAGCCTCTTGAGGTCCCCGTTTGGGAGAAAGGTAGTTTATAAATGAAGCAAGTAAATTAGACTACCATAACATTTTCTAAATGGGGCTTACTTTAACAATTCCAATGCTGCTATTTTGGATGCTAGAGTAGCTTTATTAGTCTCCTTGTGTATTGCAGTCTCCCTGTGTATTGCAGCTACAGATACAATAAATACATAAAACCATCTTTCTGGTAGAGTGTCGGGAGGGACTTGATGATCACAATTACTACCTCCACAACTCTCAAGACTTTCAAGAATTTCCTCCCTTTCTGAAGACTTGTGGCATGGGCTTTGGTGTGTCTGTGGCTTCACTTCATGATCTAATGAACAGGGCGCCAGTATTCAGAAGTTCATGCCAAAAGGCTGAGAAAGAGAGACTGATTGGTCTACTCTAGGGTTATCTACAGGGCGATCCTAAACAGAGTTCGACAAATATAAGTCCATTGCAGGCTTGAAATATAAACCCAGTTCTTTCATCCATAACATACTAATTACAGGATGTATTTATCTATAAATAATAGTTTGTATTCATGATCAGGGCTAGTTCCAGTTTTGGTGGTGGTGGTGGTGGTTGGGAGTTAAGAGATTGCCCAGGCCCTTCCTTTGTCCACCATGATGTGCCCTCACTCACAAAATATTTTCTGCCCTCCCACCTGCATATCGCCACCTGCCTGTGTGTTCTTGTTTCTGCCTGCTTGTGGGTCCTCCTATCACTCACGGGCCCTTTCCACTGCAACAATGGTTGATGTGTACTACAGCTAGGAATGCTGTAGGAATCCCCAGAGCCACCGGCAGCTGAGTTGATAAGGGAAGACTGTACAAGGTAAGGGCAGGGTATAAGCCGAATATTTTTAAAAAGCAGTGAGCCCTGCCAACAGCTGTGGGCCCCTGGCAGCTGCTCCCCCCAGGGCATGCAGTTTCGGAGAGTTAAAAATTGTTTTAAGGAGAGATGAGTGATAGCTGCCAATCCAAGAGCAGTGACCCTGTGGGAAATTTCGTCTATGTCAAATAGCCAGTTCCCCTGCCCCCCTTTACCCCCTATGCTGGGGTTAACTTACCCGCCCCCCATCAGTGAGCTGCAAAACAATGGGAAAATACAGCTCATATTATATTATAGAACAAAAATGCATGGCCTGAGCTTTTGTGGCTCTGAGGATACCCTTTGCAAATATGATGAAGTGACAATTTTTGTGCCTCAATAAGCTGCTTTAGTGGTTAAGTGTTTGGGTTATGATGAATCAGTACTCTGGTGGTTCGAATCCCACTACTGCCAGGAGTTCTGCAGGTGCCCTTAGGTAAGCCACTCCTTTCAGCCCTGACTCCCCAGTTGTATTGTGGGGATAATGATAACACTGACTTTATTCACCACTATGAGTGGAGTACTAATCTGTCTAGAATAGCAGTATATAAACGCAGTTATTGTTATTTCACTTGCCACAACGCTTTTTTTTCATTTAGGATGAGACAGATTTACTCTTAAGGGAATTTTGTAGTTGATGTAACTGCCATGCTCCAGGGCTCCTCTAGCACAAATAAATTTGGCAGCAATCCTAAAACAGGCGCCCTCTGAGGCGAGCCCCATGTCAGTACATGCGGGTCTTCCTCCCCAGAAATCGTCCTTAGGATTGCAGCCCTTTTTGTAAGTGCGGAGCGCAGCAAGAAAGAGGGAAACCAGGGGCCTCCATAAATCTGTGGTACTTTGCAAGTAAAAAGCCTACGGAGGCCTCAAGTGGGGGGGACAGAAAGGACGACGGTCACCAACGGCCAGCCCCGCGCTGCCCCTTTAAGCCGCAGCCGGGTCGCGCAGAGAAGCCATCTGCGTGGGCCACGCTGTCCCTTTAAGGGCGGCTGTTTATGTCGCTTTCCCGTAGCCCGTCCTCCGCCCCGAAGGTGAGGGGCTGTGAGGGAGGCGAGCGAGATTGGCGCCTGCGCAGGACGGCTTCTCGCCTTCGCCTGTCCAATCTTTCTGCTCAGCCCGCCCCAGCTCCCTCCGGGCCAAAGCGACAGAACCGGGAGCGGCTCCCACCAGGAACGGGACCGGCGCGGCTGCGCAGCCACGGACCTTGTCGAGGGAGGCCGGGCTGCCTTGGCCATGGGCTCCTGAGGGCCTCTCGTTCCGCCCCGTCCCTCGACTGACGGAGCGGTCGCTGGCCGGGCGAGGGGGAACGGGCGGAGCGGCGGCTCCGCCGGCGTCGGTCCGGCTGGCCCTGGCAGTGCCGCGTGGCGGTAAGGAGGGGAAGGAGGGGTGGAAGCAGCGCCTACACGTAGCCGGCCCTTGGCTTGCCAACTTCCAGGTGATGGCTGAAGATGTCCCGGAATTACAGCTGATCTCCAGGCCTGGAGAAAATAACTGCTTGGGAGGGGAGAACTGTATGGCATTATATCCCACTGAGGCCTCTTATCTCCCGGTACCCCACCGTTTCGAGGTTCCACCCCAAATCTCCAGGAATTTCCCAGCCTGGAGCTGGCAACCCTATTAGTGGCACCAGGCATTCGGAAGCAGAGGGCGAGGAACCACGAAGGCAGTATCTCTTCGCACTCAGTGTCGCCCTTGCCCACTTGGGAATGCTTTAAGGCCCTTGAAAGAGCAGCCAGTGGTGTTTCTTAACGCCCTGGGGATATATGTTCAACAGTTGGATGTGGAGGCATGTCTGTGCTGAGTGGGCATTAAGTTGTTCTGGTGGTGTATAAATTGAATGTTGTTGTTGTTATTATTATTATTATTATTATTAATAATAATAATAAAGGCATCGGGATAATTCTGGGTGCTGCAATAGTGTGTAGCAAGATGATCTAAGGATGGGCTGGTGGGGTGCTAGATATGGATGTTGTGATGCAGAGTAGTTGATGGCAGCCTTGGATAAAGGCTCATAGTCGAGAGAGGTGTCATGTTTATGTGCCAACTGTTTAAGTAATGGTACTGAAAGGCCTTTATCCAAAAAATGCTAATATGGAGGCACTTGCGTAGCAGCTTCCTGCCACAAGTAGATTTAAACAAAGCAAGAAACATGGGGAGTGGAATAGTGCACTGCATGTAGCATAGTCTGTACTTAATTTGTGGATTGTGGTGCATGTTGTCTTGAGTGGCATAGCATCAGCCTTGTTATTCTTTTGGTTCCGAACGGGGATCTAGGTGAAATACTTGTGATGCGATGCAAAGCTAATAGCAGTAAGTAGAGTCGTGTGCTGAATCACGCTTGTTTCAACCACAGTGAAGCATTTAGTGTTGGGATTAAATTGTTTTTATATTGACCAAAAGTGATACTGAGGTTTCAAGACACTCTTGATACAGGAAGTCTTTTGTTGGTTGTGGTCTTTTTTTCTAGAGGAATACTAACCATTATACGCTCTACTTATCAAGTTCCATGGCTCCAAGTTCAGTTACATCACCCATGAAGCTGAATTACTGAGCCACTGATCCATCAAGGCCAGTATTGTCTACTCAGGTAGGCAGCAGCAATCTTGGGTCTCAGGCAGATTTCTTGAATGTGTACTTTTTGATAACATGTATGAACAATTTGTGATAGCTGCAGCATGCCAGGCTGTTGGGTGTATTCTGTACTATACAATAGGTGCTAAAACAAATTGGATGGAACAACTCCACTAAAAGAATTAACTGAAGAATTCCCAAGTAATATTTAGTTATATGTGTCTTGTTCTGTAAATCCTGGGAGTGAAACTTAATTGGCAGTCACAGCAACTCTTAAGATTGCTGCCAACCATGACCCTAATGTGAGGTTTACATAAGACTAGGCCATGATTTTTGCTTTGATTTCATTCATGCCACACACACACCCTTGAGTTAAATCTTCTCCTAGTACTCTTTCAGTGCAACCCTACTCAGAGTTTGAAATAAATGGACTTAGATTAGAGGAGCTGTGTATAGGACTTCACTCTTAGAAGTGATGGAAGATCAGACTCCTGCCAAGACAATTCATCCTGCCAGAGCCCCATGGGTGTGTTAAAAAGCAATCTGTAATCAATCACGGTAGTAAAATAGGATAAATAAAGTCTTTAGCTAAAATAGCTATAAAATATGATGGACATATCTAGCAAACCAATTTCCAGTATGAGCTACATACTTGGGGAGAGGAGTGGGATCTCTCTAGAGGCAGCGTGTTCCGTGGCCAAATGGTCCCTTTATCAAGAGCTGTCAGTTTTAATGTGTGACATTCTCAGATGCTCTGGGTATGTCTGAACCCAAATGTTGTCTCTAGTTGCATCCCCATTTTTGGCACTAGCCTAGCCATGTCCACTGATGTTTAGTTTTGTTTGTTTCAGTCCAAACAGTGACTGAGAAAGCAACAGATCAGCTTGTGTCCAGGGAGCAGGAACACTGAGCATGTAATGCAGTCTGGTGATCATTTTAATAATCCCTGAGGGACACAATTTACAGGAAGCAGGAGGAGGAGGAGAGAATTAGCCAACACGTCTCACCTGCTGCAGCCTGTTCTCTTTGAAAGAGTACTCTAACCACTAGTGGGTTATGGTTACCTCCTGAACCTCTGCCCCTGCTGAATAGTGTGTGGCTTGCAATATCGTATTCCTAACGAAAGCTGCTGCCTTTGGGATAGACATTAGATAGCTGTCTGCTACTCCCATCTGATGGGATAGCAGCTTCATCTCTGTTTATGTATTAGCTTTGTAAATTAGCTTTTAATCTGTGTATCGTAAGGTACCTTGAGTGCTATTTTATTCATAGAAAGGTGTGAATGAGTAACAGTCCTGTTGATGTGAGCGTGTACTATATTTTGTGGTGCATTGTCCTAAATTTGTTCAAGGTGAAGTGTGAAAAAGAAGGTTGTAATGAAAACAGGGTACAGATGAACCATCTCCTTGCTGTAGCCCCTCTATGTTTGGAAGCAGGAGACAAAAAGAAACAAATACTTCTACAATTCTGTCTTGAATGTACTTGATGTTTCCTGGTTCAATCAGAAAACGTTGAGGAAGAGGATTAAAGTGCTTCAAAGGCTGGGGAGAGATGTATCTACACTAACTGTAGGTGACATCACTGTTCCTTGGAACACTAGGGAAATAACAAACCTACTATCTCTAAGTTCCATTTAAGCCTACTGATGCATGCTCATGATGAAAATTGTAAACTTTATGGTATCACAGATCTTCTCTGTGTTTAGCTACACTAAATTAACATGGAATCTGTGAGACTGAAAGCTAGTGAAGTCCCTGATTCAAGTATCATCTCTGCCACAAATTCGGTTGGTCTATCTCAGACAACCATTGAGCATTTAGATTGCTGAAAAGGGCTAGAAGCCCAGAAGAAGTTCTGTCCACTTAGAATCATAGAATCATAACTTGAAACCCTTGTTCTCATCTTTCTGTTCCTGCCATTGGATTTCAGTAAGTCCCCTGAACTGTTTTTAAAAATCTCACAGACTTTAGTTTGTGATCTTCTGTGTGCTTTTTTTATTTGGGGAGTGATAACCGCAAGGTCATGAGTACCACTTCTGATTCTCAGGGTAGACACACCCTACACCCAGAGTTTAATCCTGTTTTTGGTGGAAGCATAGGATCAGCTTCCTCCCTTTCAGTTTATTTCGTACTTCCTTCCAGAAGGGGGAGAGGGACTGGTATGTTGACCTATTATAATGAGGATCACCGTACCAAAAACAAAGAGGGGGCAGAAATGAGTAGAGCAGAAAAATGCTGTCTTGGAGAAAGAGAGAGCAGTTCATGGTAAAAAGATTTTATTTCCCATCTGAGGTCTGACTTGGAGTGGAGCATAGATGGGCAACTGAATTGATTGCCTTGGTGTAGACCAGTGATTCCCAACCTTTTTTCCATGGAGGAACCTCTAAATTAATTTTTCATATCCTGAGGCACACCAACCTATGAAAACATTTACAGGCCAGAAAAAGTTGATGGTAGGGAACACAATTCAATTATTGCAAAATTGTCAAGAAAACATATTTGTAAAGAGCTTGTTTATTTTTGCATAAATGTTAAATTCTTGGCTGATTGCTCGTGGAACCCCTGATGAAGTCCTGTGGACCCCAGGTTTCCACAGAACCATGGCTGGGAAACACTGGTGTGGACTAGAGCAAAGGGAAGAACAGGCCAAAGATGGAAACATGAGGGTGCAGGCAACCACAGGAATGAAAGAAAAGGACTGTGAAATAATGGTAAAGAGAGGGGTGTTCAGGGATAAATTGAGAATTTGGGCAGTAATGTTTTCATTGCTCTAAATCATGCAGTAAATTAAATTTGGGCAGTAATGTTTTCACTGCTCTAAATCATGCAGACCGTGTCAACGTGCTTTAATTAAAGTTTGTAATTACTTAGAAGTTGAACCTTTACCAGACAAAACGGTTGTTGATGCTCATTTCTTTTCATCATTTACAGCAAAGAGCCTTTTGTTCTGAAAGTTTTTTTTAAAGCTTGATTGGCATTTTCTGTCTTTTGTTTCTCTGAGTGCGTTGCCAGCTGTTTGGATAAGATATGATGAATGGACGAAAATCTCACGAGTATTCAGACTATTCACTCCTTCTCAGCACGATTACAAGAGCTTTGTTTGGATGACAGTGTGTTATGCGGATAGTTGAATTATATCATTTAATAAGCAAAGTGGTCATTGTGGGTGGACAAAATTGTTATATGCAATCCAGAAGTGAAAGTAAGCTGGCTTGGGGTGTGATCCCAAAAGGTACAGTAGAGGCGGAGAATACCTGGTGACACAAAGTTTCATTATATCAACTATTCTTTTGTCCTATGATAAAAGTGGCTGCAGCCTCACCATTTACTCCATTATGGTGGTACTGTTTCAAGCGCTATGGTGTCATGGTGTAATAATAGCTTGTAGTCTGTAAAGAAAGGCAGTGAATGTGTGTATGTGTGGGGGGGGGAGAAATTTGAGGGGGGTGGTTCTTGCCATCTGTGTCCTGGCCTCCACCACCCTCCCCCCCCAAAATCCCTAAAAGGAATTGGTGATGCAGATTGCACACTGTTTCTTTAAGGTTATTTAAATTATTTGCTTTCAGCTGTTTTAGACCCTGATCCCACTTTTTTAGCCAGCTCACAAAATACTGGGCCCACATATTTACTACCTTATGATTATCTACCCCTTTCCTAACAGGTTGTAGAATTGTTTTATGTGAATTTAAAAAATCCAAACAAAGCTTTTAAAAATACACTCTACTGCATTCCAGAATGTTTTTTACTTCTTGTAATGGGAATGCAACTGGAGACCAGACAAGGGTCTGGTAACTGATTCAGAGTACATGCTATGGCATCTGGCATAGGTACTAAGTAGATACATAGAGAATAAAATGTTCTTCTATTGGTTTCTTGAGTATTGTAGTTTTTAATGTCAGATTTAAGTCCACTTATTCTTTGTTGTTTGTCTGATACAGAGAATAGAAGGGTATTGTTGACACTTGATGGCATATATAATGATGAAATATGAGCAAGTGAATGAACCTGAGATGTATGGCTGTTGTTATGTCAGGAGATTGTGTTCTTAAAGTTAAGTCTGTATCTTAGTATACTGCATGTATTGCTCTCATCATGAAACTTCCTTCTGCAGTATTTTGTACTTTCACATTGGATTATTGTTGTAGAAATCATAAAGCAACAGGTAGGAAAATCTTATATGTAGGTTACATTAATTATATATTACTTTTGGGCTTAACAGGGATGTGTCTACTTTTAGACCTAACAGGGATGTGTCTACAAAGGACTACATGTATACTTTACCCTTCTATTTCCACAGGAATATAAGATTTTATTTCTCAGACTTTTGACTATATGCTGTTGTTCTGTAGTTGCACATACCTTTGTTATCACCTTTTAGGAAGATTCATTGTAGACTAGTTTTAAATAAAATGTTAGAAGAGTGCCATTTTGCAGCTGCCAGCAAACTTCAACCTTCACAAATGCACATTGATGAAAATGTGAAATCGGAAGAGTTGTCAGGGGTTTCTTTCCTATTTTGCCCATGAGATTATGCTAGAGATCATTTCTTGTCTTCAAAGTAACTCTCTGTTTAAAGCTGCATTTATTTATTTTTAAACATCTCTATTCTGCTTTCCTTTGTACATATCCAGAGTACGTAATAAAAGAACATCAGAAATATTGCACTGAAAACAGTTCATAAAGCACACTTTAAAAAGCCCCCAAAGGATGACCTTCGTTGGGTATCACAAAATGGCTTTTTAAATACACATACACCCTACATCTATCTAAAAGAGGACAAGGCAATGAGAAACTGATTTTGGTCCCCAATGGGGAGAAAGGCAGGGTATAAATGATGTAAGTAAATAAATAGGGCGTTTGGAGGGAAGAAAATTTCAAAGAGTTAACAGTGAAGAAAGTCTGATCTTAACCTTTCTCTATAGAAAGAGGCATAAGGTCCTCAACAAGCCAAGGGTGGGAAGGGGGGGAATGTGGAATGAAGTCAGAGGCAACACCTTGAATTGAGCATAGAAGTATACAGGTAGAGGCAGTTGCATGAACAGAGATTGCATTTTCTTGGTCAGCGACTGATTAGCTGATTAAATGAGGTCTTGGGTTTAACTTGATCATTCATTACTGCATTTATAAATTTTTTATGTTTGTAACATGGTAACTTTGAACCTTGAGATCTGAACGGAGTCTGGTATGTGTGTTTAGGAGACAGTTTCGGATACCAGCTTGACTCTCACATTATTTTTCAAAAGATGAAGGAAAAAATAACTTCTAACGCAGTATCTACCTAGAAGATGAAGGTTCGAGTCTAAGATGCCATGCACATTCAAGGAACAATTGTAAATTTCATGTGTGTTCGTTTAGAAAATTTACATGCGGCCTGTCCAGACACCTACCTTGAGACAGCTCACAAAATAAAACTGTACAATAAAATTATTTTATTTATTTATTATATTTGATTTTTAATCCACCCTCCCTGCCAGGTAGGTTCAGGGCGGAGTATAATATTTCAATTTACATAAATAACAGTTAAAAACAGATAAAACAGCATACAAATAACATTAAAACAACTTTATACAATACAGTTTCTCTTCAGATGGCAATGATAAAATACTGCTTTTCAGTATTATAAAACATGAACATTAATAACAAGTCAGTGCACAAAACAATTAGCCGCCTAAATTGGTTTTTATACAAAAGTCCTCAGGCTAGAAGCAGATCATAAAAACAACAAGTTGTTAAAACCTGTACCTTCTTTCCTGCACCTATTTTCAAGAGGGCAACACTGTGCTTTGTTAGTTTTTAACAGGGTCTGTATTTTCAATGCTGCTATGATTAGAAGGCCAGCAGCATTAATTCTGTCCAGTGACTCACTCCCACACAAATCCCAAGAAACAGGCAAAAAACTCCTTAACTTCAATTATCCCTATGTGAACAGCATCTAGAAGCCTTGGCAGAAAGCTTCCTTTGGGCTCCTTAGCTGTTTGCTGCTATTTCCCAGTGTCTTGTCTCTTATATAGGAATGAGCAGCTGATGTTCATAATAAGGGAAGGCTTCTTTTAGTAATAATAACTGTGCATATATACCACTCTTCTAGGCAGATTGGTGCCCCACTCAGAGCGGTAAACAAAGTCTGTGTTATTATTATCCTCACAATGCAGCTGGGGCTGAGAGGAGTCGCTTACCCAAGGCCACCTGCCGAGCTCATGGCAGTAGCGGGATTTGAACCGACAGAATGCTGATTCGTAGCCCTTCCACTTAACCACTTTTCTATAGCCGCCCCTTTTGCTGATCTCACTGGATTAAAGAGCCTTTTTGTCTGCCTGAAAAGTTAGGATAAGGTTGTTGAAGAGAACAAGTGTGTGCATGCATGCTTGTGCGCATGCACATGCACATGCATGAGCACATGCTTGGCATCATAGGCTGTATTTGAGTTAGAGCTTGATAGAAAACTCTTGTCTAAGTAAAATACATTTTTTCATTTCACTTGATGTCTGTGGATGCTGTAAAACGGTAGAAAACATTACTTGAAAAACATAGCATGTGTTTTGATAATATAGGGGAAAAGGAATATTGTTAATAATATTGATGTCATGTGGCAATATTCAGCTTACACTCACCAGAGGGCAGTATGTGTCTCATGTGTTGTCTTTTAGCCTCTGGAATGTCTAATCACACACCTGCTATTTAAAGTACTCTGCTTTTCTGTGTCTTGGATGTTTCTATTGCCTTCCATTCCTTTCAAGTCTTGGTTAGCTTGCAAGAAATTAAAAACAAATCACGACATTTATAGCTTTGTGTCTGGCTAATAATACTTTGCATTTGTGTAGTACCCTGGAGCGATCAAAGTGCTTCATGTACATTATTTCAATAATTCTTACAACAGCCGTGTAAGTATTAGTATCCCCATATTCCAGATGAGAGGATGTGGTGTGAGGATGAGAGATGATGGCTCAGTTAAGGCCATCTGCCTGAATCTGTGGTTGAAATAAGATTTTGAACCAGGTTCTCAACTGAGAACCTTCCTTGTTCTCAGTTGAGTCTCTTACTGCTTTTCCCTTTGCATGTTCACTAAGAAATATGATCTATTTTATTCAGGGAATTACTTTCACATAAGTAACGGTAGCATTGAATTCTTGGTCACTATACCAGGGCTAATGATGAAAAACCTAGTCGATCCTTTTGTGCTTTCTGAAATGGCATGTTATAACTTAGCATCTTAAGAACATGCTTGATGGATCCCTAGTATACTTTGCAAAAAAACTCCTTGTTTGGAGGTGTCTGATTTTGTAGGCTTGTGGTTATGTGCTGCAAGCTTTAAGCCTGCTGTACATGATTGTGGCTTCATGTGATCAGCTGGCAAAATCAGGACACCAACAAATACAGCAGGCTTGGATAGACTCCATGGGTTCACTGTTTCTATGCCGAGTGAAGGCAACCAGATAGTTCTATGGCATTATGCATGCATATTGGTGGCAAAAAACTTCCCTTATGGTAAACATTATGATAAACAGCAAGAGCTAGTGTAGTTAGAACACTGGACTAGGATCTGGGAAACCCAGATTCAAATCCTCACTTTATCAGAAAGCTGACTGGGTGACTTTCGGCCTTTCAGCCTAATCTACTTTACAGGCTTGTTATGAAGGTAAAATGGGGGAAGGAGAATCATGCCCAGGGTTCATTGAAAAAAGAATTGGAAAAAAATGCACTAGATAAGTAGAGACGGAATTTTCTAATACCTTTGCATATTTATGGAATTGACAGGCGTTCTGTTGTGCCTACTTATTTCTTCCATTTTTCCTTCAAGCTTAATTGGCTCAGCAGCACTCATCTGTGGTAAATCCTTCCTACGTGTGTGCTTACAAACTTAGTAAAAACCTCAACTGCTGCTTCCCTGTGGGATTTTCAAAGGCGTCGAATGTTGTCAGAAGGAAACCAGCTTCCTCTAGACCCTGCAAAGGCCCCCCCTGTGCTCACTGAGCACAATCTTTACTCTCTGTTCCACTTTCCAGCTACTTAGTTCTTAGAAGGCCTCTCTCTCTGAAGGGAGTTTCTCTTCTCCCTTCCTCTCCTTCAGAGAAGCAAAGCTCTTCTGTTCCTTTCCTCCTTTTCATCGCCAGCCATCTTGCCATCTGTCCTGCTGTACCCACCACCAGCTTCTCAACTTCCCCTGAATCTTTCCTCAAAACCTATTTGTTGTACTAAGATTTTGCATTCATTTTGAACCTCCAGAGTCCTACTCTGCTACCAAGAAGTCTCTCTTACTATTCTTTCTTAAGCATCCTCACCCTTTTAAGCTTTTTGGCTTAATCTCTACACACTTAGTTGAAATGAATGGGACTGCCTTTCAAGCTAATTTCCTCAGCACAGCAAGGCTTCTATGTGTACAGCCAATGCCAGTTCACATCTGCATGCATATCTGCATTTGAATTGGGATGCTCATCTGGGCCCAGTTGATGGGACAGGATGGGCAGTGTACCTGTGTATGCACATCCCTGTCTAGGACCTTGAGTCATTGTGTGCAGATAGCTTGGTTTTCTTTTTTAACTAGGTACCCATGCTGTACTTGAAGTACCCACCTTCCTATATAAACTCACTCATCAATTTAGGTCAGCTCAGCAGCTGCTTCTTGAAGTGCTTTCCTTTTTAATAGGTCAATTTGGCTGTAATTAACAGCATCAGCCTTTTTGGCAGTAGCACTCCTGAACAGCCTAACAGAGTAGGTGCATAGACTACCCTACCCCAGTTAGGTTCTATAATTTATTCAAAGCCATCCTGTTCCAAGCTTTTCCAAGAGTATCATGTTTTGTCATTGTTTTATAGCTATTTGGGGACAAAAAGTCCACTGATTGTGTTTCTTATTTTGCTAGTTTCTCTGCTGTTGTTCTTATTGGTATGATTTATTATATTGATGAAATTCACTTCCAACACAGGAAGAGGCACGGTACACCTGTTTGAAATGTAAACGGATAAACTAGAGGTGGATTGGTGCCACCTTCTATAATGCTGTGTAGCCAGTTAGATTGCAGGTTCTTGGGAAAGTGCTTTCCGCCACCATTGCACTCCATTGGGATCCGATCTCATATTAAAGATAGCTTGTTTCTTGTTCATTCTTCTCAAAATAGTTGTATTTTTCCCTAAAATAAATTCACAATAGGGCAAAGACAGCCTATGGAAGAATTGCTCCAAAGGGTTGGTGTTTTAATAATGAATGTTGCTTTAAAAGGAGAGAAGTCAAATAGGAATTGTTATATAACATGAGTAGTGGCTGCTATCCCATCCATAATAATAAAAAAGATCTGTTTTGAAAGGACAGGAGTCCAGCTATTTCCTTCTCGGTGCTTTACCTTATTTGCTCTCTTCTGACAGGGCAGGAGGAAAGTAAGATACAGTAGTCATGTATAGTATTTTTAAACAATTCATAAAGAAATATTCAGTGTTCAGGATTTTTAATTATTAGTACTCATGTGCAACTGTTATAATTTACTCAGCATTTTAAATCCACAAGTACTAATACATATATTGCTTTTGCTTTTCAGCTCCCATTTTGTAAAGAATGGTAGCTTTAACATTTCATCAAAAGCAATTTAAATGCATCAGTTGCTGCTGCATCCACTTTTGGTGCGTCCTCAATAGTGAATGTTGCTAATGATAAATGTGTGAGCCTTAAGTGTTTGGGGTATTTTTTCCCTTTGCTGTTATACTTTTTTTTATTCTATCAGAATGCTCAGTCCCAAATGTGAGAATTCTAAGAGAAGTATTCCTGAAAAATGGGACATGCTGTACCTATAGTGTATGTGCTTATGAAATATACACATACTCACAAAGGCCCACTGGACCTCCAGTTGCCCTGTGATATAGTCAAAGACCCATAATACTAAATGGGTTTACTATATTTCACATGTCTTACTACAGTCTGAGATGGATCCTCTTAAATCCAAACTTAAAGGTACTAAGTATGTTTGAGATTATAGGCTTGCCACCTCAGGACTGTATTGATGAGTGCGATACGTTGGTTGAACACACATATACTTTGTAAGCTAACCTTCATTTGGACCACAAACAATAGATTGGTATTGGTGCTTTGTGCCATCCACATCCTTTCTTTTCACGGAGTCTAGTTTCTTGAGGTCAACAGAATGAAGGGGATAGCGGATGGAACAGCATGCAATTTCTGCCTCTGTCCCAGAGTAGTCACCTAACTAAGCTGGATCCATGATTGCAACTGTTATTTAATACTCCAGAGACTAATCTGATTGAAGTCTTCTAGTGGGTTATTAAAGTACAGCACTGCGTTTAGGCAGCTTTCCAAATTCTCCACAATTACAGTCATTGAGACCACATGAAGCTGCCTTTTACTGAGTCAGACCATTTGTCTGTCGGGGTCAGTATTGTCTGCTGTGGCTGGCAGTGGCTCTTCTCCAGGGTCTCAGGGTATTTCACAGGGTCTCAGGGTATTTCATATCATCTACTGCCTGGGCCCTTTAACTGGAAAGGCTGGGGATTGAACTTCTGTGTGCAAAATTCAAAACCGCAGCTTCTCTACCATTTGTTTTGTTGAAAGTGTAAGAACATAATAAGAGCCCTGGTAGATCAGACCAATAGTCCATCTAGTTCAGCATCCTGCCTCACACAATGGCCCGCCACTTGCCCTGGAGGTCCAACAAACAGGGCACAGAAGCCAAGATCTTTCTCTGATGTTAGTGGTTTCAAAGATTTATTGCCTCTGAATATGGAGGTTCTCTTTTCTAACCATGGTCAGTAGCCATTGATGGCCCTGTCCTCCATGAATCTCTCTAACCGCCTTGTAATGTCATCTATGTTTGTGGCCATCACTCTCTCCACTGGCAGTGAATTTCAAAATTTAATTACTTGCTGAGTAAAGAAGTTATTCCTTTTGTCTGTCCTGTACCTATTGTCCATCAACTTCATTGGGTGCCCCTGTATACTAGAATTATGGGAGAGGGAGAAATGGCCGTCTCAATCCAATTTCTCTATCCCATGTCGAGGTGTAATTCACAGGTACACAAATGTTTCATTGATGATATTGTCTAGTCTGGAAAATGTATGTAAACCATTCTGGGCCCTCCATGAGAAGAATGACTCAACTTCGGTAGGTTATTACTGTTACTATGATTCTTTCTGCTGATACTTTTTATGCTTCCCCTTCAGGTTTGAAGAACCCACAGCACACAAGTGACTCTACCCACAGACATGATGATGGTAATGACTGGAGTCATGTCAGTGCCTGAGCTGGGCTCCACAGCCAGCACCCTGGCTGCAGCTCCCAACTTATCTGGGATGCCTGCAGATGGCAGACCCACTGCTGTGGAACAGCCAATATTCCTAATGACAACAGCTGCTCAAGCCATCTCAGGTTTCTTTGTGTGGACAGCTTTACTCATCACCTGCCATCAGGTAAAAAAAAAAATCTGTTTTTTTTTTACAAAAAATCCCGTCTGTAAAGATACTTTCTCTGCAGTTCTGGGATGGGGCTTCTTGAACGATGACAAAATGGGAACTAAGTATTTGGGTGCTGGAATGGTGCTGTGTCTTGTTTCTGATGGCTTGGCTTTGCTACATTTTCACATCTCTGTCCTTGAAGGATACTGTCTCAAAAGCTAATCCTGAATCTCAGCTAGAACACAAAGCTGTTTCCGTAACCATTTAGAATAAGCTAAAGTGATGCCTAGCTGCAGCCCTCGAAAGAGAAATTGACTGGCCAGGCCCCACACCCCTGGATCATGTAATATTAATGGAACTTGCTGCCTAGAATGGGTACTCGTTGCATTAGGAATAGTGCAGCTTGCTTGTACGTGATGTTATTGTCTGTAGCATGTATAAGCAACTTCTCCACTCTACTTCCATGTGACAAAAATAGTCCCTCTCTTAGAGCTAAACCACATGAGATGAATTACAGAGGACGCTCAAATGAAGGGAGACACAATGTTAGCTGGGAAGTGTAATTTGAATTTCACCTCTCTCTACAGAGCCCCTAGATCACTCTTCAAAGGTTTGTTAATAATTAACAGAGCCTTTGGGGAGGCAAAGAGGAAATTAACAAACCCTCTGAAGAGCTATATAGCTGGCTCTGTAGAGAGAGGTGAAATTCAAACTAAGTTTCCTGGCTAACATCCCTTCATTTGAGCATCCTTGTGTAATTCATTTTGTGTGGTTTAGCTCTCAGTGTCCCTAGTTGACCAAACTTCTGTTTAGAGTGTGGGTGTGGCCACCACTTGATTTCAGATCTTGGAACCAACCCCCAGGTGATGGAATTGGAAGGGCTTTTTACTTACGGTATAATCCAAAAACTCAGTGAATGAGTGGTATATATGGGATAGACTTTCAATGGCAACTTGTCTGTTTTCCCATGGAGTGTTGAAAGTAGCATTGTTTACTGTAAATTTTATTATTCCTATCATGCTTTGTACTCCACTTTAGGTCTCAAGGCAGACTATAAATAAAGAAAATATAACTGCCAAAAGGAATTTCTGCTTATACCCTTCAGGACAAAATAAATTCTGTGTGAGAAAGAATTGTATTTGCAAACTCCGGAGCTTGGCAGGCTGTGCTTGTTTGTATGTAAGACAGTGTAGTTCATGTAAGAACCAGTGTGGTGCAGTGGTTAGAGTATTGATGTTGAAGTAGAATTTGGGAGACCCAGATTTGAATCCTTACTCTGCTGTGGGAGTTTGCTGGGTGACCTTGGGCCAGTTACACACAGTCTAACTACCTAACAGAGTTGTGGAGAGAAAGTACAAGATAGGAGAATGATATAAGCTTCTTTGGGTCCCCATTGCAAAAAAGAAAAAGGAGGCACCCTCACATAAATTTCCAGGAAAAAGGTGGAAAACCACAGGTGAAGGCAAAAAATCCAATCATCAAAAGTTCTAAAGGTATATTGATATTGCAGTCAGACAGTATGTAAGTCGTGCAATGACAATGAGTCACACAAAAGTAAATCGCATAAGTAAACTCTTGCAATCAAACAGTGTGTGTGTCATACAATGACAGCAATTTACACATGAATAAATAAACTACATTAAATTCACTACTTGGGTCCCCATTGGGCAGATAGGTGGACTATAAATGAAATAAAGCTATAGCTGGCAGAAAGTTATCCACAAACTAGTTTAAAAAGGAGACAATTCATATAGGATGGATCTACTCATGAGTATTAACCTGGATAGTTATGGAATCGTTGTGTTTAGAACCAGAATACCTCTGTATACCAGATGCTGGGAACAAACAGAGGAATGCTTCTTGCTGGGCTTATAAGCTGGCCACAATCATCTGTCTGAGCACTGTTGGGAAAGAAGGTTGGACTAGATGTAATTTTGATATGATCCAGCAGGATTCTTCTTAAGACTTAGAGTATATCTCTTCCATAGCAGCTATCTATTAAAGAATGGCCAGGATTGGCTCATTAGAAGTGGGATCCTGGGTTAATGTGTATCCTGAATTTGCTTTGGCTGTGGCATTTTCTTCCTGACTTTTATGAATGCTGCACAGCTAATTATTTATTTATTTATTCAATTTATATACCGCCCATCCCCAGGGGCTCATTCATTGGTTAACTGTGAAGCCTGGAAGTCACTTGGAAAGAAATGCTCAGCATCTTTCCACTGTATCATGTATGGCTGGCTGGGTATAATGGCATTACAAGAAAGCCCCAAATGGAAAGGGTAGTGTGCTAAAGTTAACTAGCCACAATTGCAACAGACCACTCTAAGGATCAAGAACAGCACCATTGTTCATGATGGATATTTTAATGTAATCTCTATCCATCCTGCATCAGCTTGATAAGAATTTTAATAGATAATGGAATTGAGCAACTTTATTGGGGAAAAAATTAAGAAACAATTCAATCTAGTTAGAAAGCTGTCAACAAAGTCTTTGGTATTAGAGAGCATTGATGGGATTATAACCTCTCAGAAGGTGTTACTACTATACACTGCTTAGAATTCCTATGTCATGTGCATAAACTATTTTCTGTATATGAGTTTTAAAACTGATTTTCTAATAATCTTGTTTTGACTCTTATGAGACCTCCAAGGGGCAAGGAGGGACAGTTTCTGGAAGAAGGTAGAGGGTAGGCAAGGTTAGAGAGCATCATTGATTGGATGTTCAGAGGATGCAACCAATTGTAAAGCATTTATTTGATTTCTTTTTTAGAATTGTATGTGATTATTTGTTTTGTAAAAGCTGTTTACCATATAATAAATTATTTCACATGAACAGATAAGGAGTTTCTAAAGCACACATAAACCAAGTGTATATTCTTAATGAGACTGTAGAATCTAAGGAGGCTATGAGAGCAGATAATAGCTTTGCTTCTCAATTTTGCCGTGTTTCTCCCTTCTCCCACCAGACTCATTTCGCATAGTGATCGGTCTCTCATCCTCATCTCCGTCTTTTTCTCAACCAGATCTACATGCACCTGCGCTGCTACAGCTGCCCCAACGAGCAGCGCTACATTGTCCGGATCCTGTTCATTGTTCCCATTTATGCTGTTGACTCATGGCTAAGTCTTCTTTTCTTCACCAATGACCAGTACTATGTTTACTTTGGAACTGTGCGGGATTGCTATGAAGGTAAGGATATGGAGGGCATGGAAACAAGATCAAATGAAGAGAACATTTTGTATGAGCCTGAAAGTGTGGGAAAGAAGGAGCCTTTCATGGTTGCTGCACAGGCACGTCCTAATTAAAGGTTAAGGTGTATATGCTTATATGAGGGAAAGGTTATCAGGTACACCAGGAGAACTACAGCGGTGGTGTGCCAGGTTACCAGCAATGACTCTTTGTCAGTATAGCAGCAACTAAAGAATCTCGGTGTGAAACAAAAAAGGAAGTTGAACAAAGACATAATTCTATTTGAATGTAGGCATTTTTTCCTCCTCTCCCATAGTATGAGAGAGTTGTTCAGATGAAAGTGAACAACATCACCACAAAATAATGCCTGTATCAGCACTAGAGAGATGAGAATTAAAGAAGGATATGCAGAGGGAAAGAGTCTGGTGCATAGCGTATAAGATTATGTCAATTGGTTTTCTTCAGGTAAGAAAAGAGAATTTATAATTGGCACACTCAGCAGAATATTACCAAATTGGTGTGAGCCGTCTCTCCAAAACTGTGGCCATACATAAGACAGCTTTCAGAGCCAGTTTGGTGTAGTGTTTAAGACCGTGGGACTCTAATCTGGAGAGCTGGGTTTAATTCCCCACTCCTCCACTTGAAGCCAGCTGGGTGACCTTGGGCTAGTCACAGTTCTCTGGAGCTCTTTCAGCCCCACCCACCTCACAGGGTGTTTGTTGTGGGGATAATAATAACATACTTTGTAAACCACTCTGAGTGGACATTAAATTGTCCTGAAGGGCGGTATATAAATCGAATGTGATGATGATGATAAAAAGTAAAGTCAAAAGAAGGAAAAAGGTATGCAGTTGGCTGACTGTGCAGTGATGCCTGGGAAGGCAGCGTGGCCCTTTGGAGGCCCGAGAAGACCCGGTGTAGCAGCATGGCCCTCCAGAGGCCATTTTCTAAAGCCTGTTATTTTTACAATGTGCCTGGTTGCTAGTGTGTGTATTATATATATCACAATGATCAGATTTTGGATTCCAAAACCAAGGGAAGTGTAACATTTCATCTCTTAACTTATGCCCAAAACAATAAAGAGAACTCTCCAATTGAAAATGGATTTACGAAACCAGTATTATACTCAGAAATAGCCGATAACAAAATAGTCCCAAAGAAAATAAAACACAGCAATGCTTGTTGTCCCCGGCAGCTCAAACTGTTCCCAATGCCTCAGTTATGCCCTGCAGTGCATCCTGGATATTGACATTTCTCTCTCGCAAGCCATGAGTAGCAGGCCTTTCCTTTCTTACAGACAGCCCCCTAGCCTAAATCAGCTTCTCATCTACAGCAATGAACCACACAACCGAGGCATACATTCAGGAAGCAGACTGTACACCAAACCTACTGCCAGCTGTGTCCTCATATACACTCAGGGTCAAACTAGATGTGACAGTTTTCTCATGAGAATGCTACCGTCATCCTGCGAATGACCAATCAGGATTGACCCCACAGCACGGTGCTGTTGTTCCTCCTGCATGCCTCAAGTGTCAAAACGGCCATGCAGGGAGTAGCATAGGCATTTTGGCACTTGGTAAGGTGTTGTGAGGTTGGGAGGGAGAGCACCTCAGACTAATGCACCGCAGGGCTGGGCCTTTACAGCATTTTTAAATGACTTTAAAATGGTGGCAGTGCTCATGATGGCTATGAGGACACCCTCGTCTAATTTGGCCCTCAAACAACATAATCACAGGACCTAATAAGCAGCAGCTGTATCATCTCTGGCTCATTCAGTTGCTCATCCTGCATTAATATATGCCATCATATGTTGGCAACACCCTTCTACTCTGTACATTGGACAAACAGGTCAGTTTCTACACAAAAGAATAAATGATCACAGATCTTACATCAAAAATCATGGTATTCAGAAACCAGTGGGTGAACGTTTAATCTTCTGGGGGATTCTGTTGCTGAGCTAAAAACTGCTGTTCTACAAAGAAACTTCAGAGGAAGAATCCAAAATTTAAGTGATTAATTGGAATTCATTAAGACTGTTTACCCCCAAGGGACATGAAATTTTCATTTATTATAGGTAATAATATCTTGCATATCCTATCCCTTGTCATTTTAACTATACTTCTGTAACTTCCTATTGTGTCTGCTTATTTTGCACTAGATTCTATGTTAACCCTAATTTCCTTAAAAACTGTTGGCTGTTGCCTCACCCACAGAGTGAATTGATTACTTTTTAAAATTGGTTTTTGTATTAAACCATCATCTCTTTGTAACATCTCCCCTGCCATCCCTTTCTTTTTGTTAATATACAAATATGGTCCTAATGGACCATATGCACTCCAGTGCATTTGATGTGCTAGTTTGCCAAAGCTTATTTTGTAACAAATTTTGTTAGTCTTTTAAGGTGTCACTGGATGGTGTTTTTATGCTGCTGGAATTATTTTGAATAAATAACAGCAGCTCCTGCTTTGGGTACTCAGAACAGAGCATTGACCCAAATTAGCAGACATTCTAGTGTTCTTTGCTGCCTGCTATCTTTGGTACAGGTATCTTCTGTTAAGATTTTCTGAGCAGCAGTATTGACAAAAGTATGGAACTTTCCCCCCTCTTAGTCTGAAATGCACTTCATATGTCATTCTACCACCCACTAGCCCACTGCCGCCGCCAAAAGAAAGCGGAAAATACTCTTTGGAGATTTGCCTAGATTGATAATAGGGTTTTCTTGAATCACTAACTGTAACATCCAGAACTTGTAAAAGTAAAGGCATTCTAAGTGTCAAATGTATCAAACAACATTCACATTATCTGTGTACTTAAAAATAAATTATTTAGCTTGAGGTGTACTTGCAAACTTGAGCTTTCCAACTTGCAAAATTTTGTTCTTTTACTTGGTTGTACTGCTAATCATATTCAACTGGCATCTTAAACCCTCTATGCTCTCAGATCTCTCATTTGCTAGATTGTACAGAGCTCACCAAAAAAAACCCTAAAGGAAATTGGTTCTATCCATAATTTGAATTCCATACTTACAGACCCACCCTTTTCCCTTGGGGAGAAGTTTTTGTAAAATGGGGACTAAAGAGACTAAAGGAGTTAAGTAAGGATTGTGCTCTTTCCCCCCCTCCTTTTCCTGGCAGACCTCTTGTGATTTATCACTTGTTTGACCAGCAGGAATTGAGCAGGTGAAGCTTTTCCTGGCATTGGAAAAAAAAGCTTTATTGGCTGAATTTTGACTGGCCATGCAAGATATTAAAGGCACAGAAGCCCTGGCTGAAACAAATAGCATACTAGGGAGAGTAATCCATATTCCCTTAATTTGGTGAGTGCAAATCTCATATAAATTAAGACAGGAATTTGAATCCTCCCCAGTGAAAAAACTTTTGAACATTTCTTGCACAGCCCCATCTGTGTGACTCCACTACAGGGCATTCAAAGAATCGTGGCTATAGCAAGTAACTTCTATTTATTATTTTCTTGGAACAGTCTGTACTGGGAGATCACTGTAGCCTTAATTTGCTACTAGCCTTCATGGCTGTATGTCTTGTATGGTGTTGGTGCAATATATGCTGCTTCGGTGGTGGGGGGGTCCCTAGCACATGGGTAAACTTGACCTGATTGAGGGATCAGTGGGCCGTGCATGCCTATGACAATGAATTAGGACTTGATAGCAGATGGCAGAGAAGTGCATGTGCATGCCCAATCCAGAGACCATTTTTGTTCATCCGTTTTCCCCTTCCCCATGCGCTTGCTGTGTGTGTGTATACAAAGGCCCTGCAAGAAGCCTGCTGCTCTGTGAAACTCATCTCCTAGCAACCACTATTATCCCCTCTGCCGCGCCTAGGGAGTTTGCAAACATCGCAACATCTGCTCAGAGGGTCAGGCCACATTCTAAAGTTCACAAGTTTGTCCCACTTGGTGTGCTGTATGAGAGATTTTGGTGCCCCCCCTCCCTTTGTGTTGTCTATACTCACAGCTTAGAAAAAAGCAGGAAACAGGAGAGGGTGGGAATCTGTCTTTGTTAAAACAGCTTTTTCCCAAGGGAAAACTACCCTTGGAAATTATTAACAAAATATCTAGTTTTTAACCCTAAATGTAGTTTGTATCAACCAGTGCTTCAGAGCGTCCTTTCCTTTTTCTTATGCATCTTTTAAAAATGCCATTTAGTGATTTTTTTTAAGTTTTAAAAAGTAATCCATTTTTGACAAATATCTTCTTACACTGAGAAAATGTTAATGATATTGTTACAGTAATTACTGTACTTCCTTGAGAATAGTGAAAGTACCTTAGGAAAGTCTTTGTTCTTTTCCCTTTTAGTTTCATCTCTTCCTTTCCAAGAATTTGGAAGAGTGGTTCCTCCTGCAGTTAACCCTTCCTATTTCAGAATGCTGGAGAAGAGGCCTTCTAGAGGGAGCAATGTGGCTTGGTTTTCCCTTCCACAAAAGAGCTTAGCCTGCTTTGTAGATATTTGAAGATAATGGGCACTTTGCCAAATTGATTGAGGCTTCCTTCACAGGGCTAAGGCATTAGTTTTGTTGGGTCCTGTACAAATCCTATGATAAGAGCAACATGTTAATGTAAGAATAGCATTCAAGTACAGGTGAAGAACATTTGTGTGCTCTTGTCACTTTCCATATTCTATTATCTTGTCTTTTCCATTCTGGGTCATGCTGCCTTTTTGTTCTGGAATGCAAGAGCCAAGTGATGTGACAGCAAACATTTTATCGGAAGCCTAAGGAAAAGTGAAGTTAGAAGTAAGATTCATAAGAGAGATCCTCACAGATGAGGGCAACACAGAATAAGAAAGGAACTTGGTTTTTATCTTGGCTACTACCTCTGGACAACAGACAACTAGATCACAAAGCAAGATACATGGCAAGAAGACAATCACTAACACAAAAACAGAACCTCTGCAGCTTGCGGCTATAATTCCTGCAACTCGTCATCACAAGGGGACTTGAGAGTGACTCAGCTCTCAGCAAAAAAGTCATAGGGGTGGACTTACAGTCCCATCTTCCATCCTTGAGGCACCTACTCACTAGCACACCTTAATAATCAACAGATGCCCTTTGGCCTCCTACCAGTAACCTAGTAGTTAATTCCAGAAATTCAGACAGTCAAACTTTTTTTCCTCAGAGATGACCATGACCTTGATCATAAAAACATCAAAGTATGTTGGTCCACTAAAAATAAGTTCCAAAACCTCTTTACCTGTAACTCTTACCACAGGCCCATTACAATACCTATCTTATGCCCCCCCTCCCCATCTTCCTTTGGAGACAGCCTCTTCACAAGCATCTTTTTCTTCTCATTGCTTCATCTGAAAATGCATGGCAGACTTTTGGTAATAGCAGTTATAGGACCAAATGATACCATCAGTTACATGAGGGCCTCTTACATGCACATTTCAACAAACTGTGTGTGTGTGTGTGTGTGTGTGTGTGTGTGTGAGAGAGAGAGAGAGAGAGAGAGAGAGAGAGAGCACACTCCCTGATTTGTCCCTCAGCAGTTTTTGTTGACCAAACAATATAAAAGAATAAATGGCATTCAAAAATCCTGTGACTGGACAAGATATCTCAGTGTGATTATTTTCAAGAAATCCATCCAGGTGGAGCTTGAAGTAGAGACAAAGAATTTGAGGGTGGAATATCTTTGCTAGTCTCAGCATAGGTTTTCTTTTTAATGATAGCTTAACATAAAGTTATATTTATTGTTTTGATTTTTTTCTCCGTGATTATACAGTTTCATTGTATTTTATATTGTTACCTGCCTTGAGTCATGATGACTTGTTCAAAGGCAGGCATATAAATATTTTAAATACATAAGTAAACACATTCAGGTTTCATTGTGTAAATCGAAGCCTAAACAGATGTGAACAGAAGTGTCTTTTACAGTCAGCTCCTAGTTTTCCCATATAGTTTTCAGTTGCAGTGACTGCCCCTTTAATAGCAAGGTAGAGTATGACTTGAGTGTAAACAGCCAATCTGTTTTCTGTTGTTTTCTTCCAGCCATTCTGCTTCCAGGGCCATATTATTTATAAGGCTGACTAGGCTGAAGCCGAGGGGCCCCACAGGGATTAGGGGGCTATCAAGTTTTTTTTGCTGAGGCACCCCCGCACATAAATTACAATTAATTGATTCTCTTATATAACCTCTATTAATAAAATAATTAACTGCTTCCTTATTGAAGTGAAACAAATTGTCTCTTACATTAAAACAATTATCCATAAATTATATATTTTTAATAAATAATAATTTTTATTCACTTCAAAATATTACAGTATTGGACAATTATACCCCCCAAATATGCTTTTCTGAGGAGTTCTACTCTCGCAATAACAATATTTTTAAAATTGTTAATAGAATTCTTCAGGAGCCCCTCAAAATGGATATAGGGCTATATACTGCGGTCTAGTACCTACTATACCAGGGTCAGGCTATTAGCTGTAGTGAGGTGTAGGGTTGTGCGATTTGGGTAAAATACTGGCAGTTGATCCAAGGCCGGGGGGAGGAATGCCCTTTCCCCACCGCTTTGCAGCAACAGGGAAAGGGCATTTAAATGCTGTTTCCCTGTCACTGCAAAGCGGTGGGCAAAGGACATTCCTCTCCCCCCCACTTGGATCAGCTGGTCAGGCAGCTGATCCAAGAGGAGGGATGTAATTTATATGGGGGTGTGCCTCAGCAAAAAAACCCTGATAGGCCCCTAATCTCTGTGGGGCCCCTCGGCTTCAGCCTAGTCAGCCTTATAAATAATATGGCCCTGGAAGCAGAATGGCTGGAAGAAAACAACAGAAAACAGATTGGCTGTTTACACTCAAGTCATACTCTACCTTGCCATTAAAGGGACAGCCACTGCAATTGAAAACTATATGGGAAAACTAGGAGCTAGCTGTAAAAGACACTTCCGTTCCTTTCCCTGTCACTGCAAAGTGGCGGGCAGAGGAGCATCCCTCCCCTTGGATCAGCTGCCAGGCAGCTGTTCCAAGGGGGGGGGGAAGAGGAATGCCCTTTACCCACTGCTTTGCAGCGACTGGGAAAGGGCATTTAAATATTCCTTTCCCTGTCGCTGTGAAGCCGCGTGCAAAGGAGCATCCATCCCCTTGGATCAGCTGCCTGGCCAGCTGGAAGCTTCCCTCCTCATTTTGGTATGCTCCAAATCTTTACGGAGCATACCAAAGCGATTTAAATACTTGATTCCAAAGCAGCTTGCCGCTTGGTGTTTCAGGTGTTTACAAAGCTCTTTCCTGCTTTGAGTAAATCCAAAGTGGGAAACCCGAATTTTTTTCTGGGTGAAAGATTGACATGCTGGAGCAGGTCCAAAATACCTGAAAGCCTAGGGGCTCAGCCATTGGTTAATACGGCCCTGTCTGCTTCTGGTACCTGAAGAAGGATAACAAAGTCAGAAATGAGTTGGTTTAAAAGATTTCAAATAACTGTATTTAAACTTAGATTAGTCAGCATCTTTGAGAACATAAGCTTTCCTTGAATAACCATAATCTAAGACTAATGTGTCTAATGGCAATCTTAACTTTGACATACCCTATATAAAAAGTATGATCTCTGTAATCTTTATGGTAGGTCAGGATTGTTATCCTTGTAGTGCAAATGGGGGAGAGGATTAATGGCTGAGATGAGGTTTGAACAAGGAACATGCACCAGAATTTGGAACAGTGACCCTTTGGATTTTAAAAGTTTATTTCTGAATATTCAGAATTCCATTAAGGTCAATAGGGAAAAATTCCCACTTTAACTAAGCCAAAACAAAAACAAGGATACAGTGACTGCTTCAGCATGCGGAGCGTTAATCTACAGGGGACAGCAGAGGGATTACAAAGCAGTTATGTCTGCCTTTTAAATCTGAAAAGACCAGTGAGAAAGTACTTCCTTTTGTCTGTGCCTGCTTCAGGATTCCATAAGTGTAGACAGGCATCAGTCACAGGCTGTGCTCTTACCCCACTCCTTTGGTAAAACGATGGCAATACCAATCAGGGGACATGCAGCTCCATGCATGCTCTTCCACCCATGCTGGACTGTTTAAGGAATATATTTTACTTTTGTTTCCCTGGCAAACTCAGTCTGCTTTCTCTAGGAACCAGTGGAATTTGAATATTGGAAATTATTACAAACATCTGAAATTATCAAAAAGAGTCCAGTAGCACCTTTAAGACTAACCAACTTTACTGTAGCATAAGCTTTCGAGAATCACAGTTCTCTTCGTCAGATGCGTGAATCACAGTTCTCTTCGTCAGATGCGCATCTGACGAAGAGAACTGTGATGCTCGAAAGCTTATGCTACAGTAAAGTTGGTTAGTCTTAAAGGTGCTACTGGACTCTTTTCGATTTTGCTACTACAGACTAACACGGCTAACTCCTCTGGATCTATGATCTGGAATTATAACATTTGGATTTGGAATATGGAATTGCTTGTTGAATTATGGATATTTCTGAATCCAAATTGTACATCCTTGCTAGTAGGAACTCACTCACTCCTAGCCTAGTGTATCGCCATAGGTGAAGCCTAGCCACGTATTGAAATTCTAGACAAGCTGGAGCATGTATCAATCCCCACATGCTTGATGAACAGAAATTGCAAGTGCCATGTTATCCTTCCTTTAAAAAAAAAATCTGACTGTAAAACCAGTGGCTGATACTGGAGACTATCCCTGTCAAGTTTAGCAGTTTGGTACTTGGTCAGTAGCTAGTTAAGAGACCTTCAAAGCAAACAGAAAATGAACAAGGAAGTTGTGTGGCTGATTTTTTTTTAAGGGCACTTCCCCATCTGCTCTGGTACATCACCAGTGTCCCACAATGACACTAGAGAGCACTGTGTTTCTGAAAATGGCATCTTAATTGAGGCAAAAAAGAATTCTGAACAGATCTTGGTTTTTCTAGGTGAAAGAATGGCTCAGAGTTCAAACTGAATTATGGTAAAAGTTTGGATGGGAGATGAACCTGTGTATGTTAACTGAAAAGTGCCAGCAGAACGTTTTTAAGTCTAATTGAGACAGCTGCCTACTGACTTGCTCTCTTTTCTAATGCCCTTAAATGAAGATGGGATTTTTTTTGTCACAAGAAGTTGTTTCTGTGACATCTTATAGATTCAGGACAGAGATGTTGGGTGAATTTCCCATTGCAAGTTTCCCCACCACTATGCCTGTAGCTGCCTTGGCAGCACCTGTGTCACCTGCAGAAAGTTGATAAGTGTGATTCTTTGGAAATGAGGACCAATTTACAAGGTGGAAGATCCGTGAATGGCTCGCCAGAGTGTTTTTTTTATTGGAATAACAGCCATGTGTTTGACCCTGATTTGGATTGGAGTCATGGTTATGGAAAGCTTTAGGACAGCTGAACTCCCCTCCTGCTACCATTTTCCTAAACTCCGAATTCATCATTCTCTGCATAGAATTGTTGTTTGCACAGTGGAGAAACAAACAAGCACCCACACCCTCTCCCCTCTTCAGGGGCAACTGTTTGGTAATAAAAAAAATATTTGGGAGCTCCATGCTGGCAGAAAGCCAGGGAATGAATTTTTAAAACTAGTATTTTATTCGCTCTGGGATGAGCTAGATATTCTCTTTCATGTTGTGTAGGTAACTTCTTTCCTTTGTAATACTGGGTGTATATTGAGCTTTTATGCTGGTTTGTTCTGTTTTTTGCAGCTTTTGTAATCTACAACTTCCTTAGTCTCTGCTACGAGTACCTTGGTGGGGAAAGCTCTATCATGTCAGAGATCAGGGGAAAGCCTATTGAGTGAGTATGCAGCATCATGTTATAATTTATATCTGCCTTTCCTCCGTTGGTGGAAGTTGGTTGGCAAGCAGGCATCTATCATTGTGTGAGAAAGGGGGCCAGCACTAGTGGCGCTAAGGGGAAGGCTGTCCATCGATGATGGGTCATTGAGTGAAGATGTAGCATGTCCGCTTCTGAGGGCATATTATGTTCAACTTCCACCCCTGCAGAGGCCTCAGACTGTGAGGAGAGGAGGTTGAATCTTCACCCTGGTCCACCCCCTCCTGTTGGGACTCTCCCGTCATTCTCCTGCCCTTCTCTCTGAGCTGGCTTCATGGAGAGAGGAGTAGCCCCAACTATATCTTCCTTGGTTGTGTGTTGGAGGAGCTTAAATAGCTCAAAAAAAGCAGTCAAACAAGCACAAAACACACACAGCACACATACAAGGCTAGCTAAGAAAAACAGGGAGGAAAACGGAGAGAGCCATTTGGGGTACGGCAATAATTATCAATCTTGAAGAAGGAGGGGTCAGTGGAAACAGCAACAAAATGACCAGCATTTCACGCTGAGAACAAGAAGGCTGAAGTGAACTTGAGGGTGGGTGTATGGATCCAGGTCACACGCACAGAGTACATGACTGGGAAAGCCCAATTATAGAGCAAAACGTACCTTGGGGCAAGGCTAATGTCTTGCTCCCCAAAACCACACCTAAATGGCTTGTCTGGAGGTAGGACAATAAATTGGGAAAGGTGTGATATGACTATCTGGGATGGACTATAGGTAAAAATATTGCTTGATGACCTGGTGAGTGCCAGGGAGGAAGGTTATCAACTGTGCATCTTGATTAGGTAAATGGGAGAGGGGAGCTAGAGGAAGGTGTTGATGAGATTAGGCAGGGAGTTTTCTCAGGAAGCCTCGTTATCTATGCTGCTCTCAGGGGTGTGGAGGGCTGTCAGTCAGTCATCCCCCCTATGACTCATTGCTTGGTAACTTTCCAGTCTCTAGGTCAGCTAGCATCCCCTCTGCTTGAGGTCAGGCAGTGTCTAGGATTTACTGTAAAAAGGATTTATGATATTTCATATCCATAAACTGTCCTTTCCATGTGAGGAGGGGGGGGGGGTCTGACTGCTAGCAACTACAGTCCCTGCAATTTCCTCCCCCTTCCTCTGGTTCATGGGGAACCAGCCATTCCTGGGGGTTGCCGCTTATCCCTGGGAAAGGCTTGAGAGTGGTGCGCATCCCTTTATGACCAGCTTTGCTGTGGACTTTCCCCTGGCCTGACCCCATCAACTTGCTGTTGGGCTGCAGCAGCATGGCTTTGGCTTCTGACCTGCTAGGACTTGAAGCCATGGTGTTGCCAGATCACCACCCATTTCTGCTGGCCTGAGCACTCCCCGACTCACAATTGCACCATCCACCAGCCTTGCCTCTTGAGCTGTAGGTAAGCCTTGTGTCCCATTCTTGTCCCTGCTAAATGGCAGTGGCTTTTGCAGTGGTCACAGGACTGGCATCGGAGCCCCATCTGGCTCCAGCTCCAGACACACAGGACTTGTTCTGCCTCTGTCATTGGAGACTCCACAAAGAGGCAGGCAAGGCCAGATCCCTCTTCTGTGCTAACCACTAACTGTACCAAAGTGGTTGAAGCCATTATGTTAATTGTGTATGAATTGTACATGAAGCCGTTTTGCACTTGTTCTATCAATTCTCTCTTCACTTCCATTTAGTGCTTTGGAATGAACCAGCATTGTTATTCCTGTACACCAAGCACTTTGTGTAATCTATGGTGCATCAGGAACAGGGAGACCTTTTCTTCTGGTCAACGACTCTGGTAGAAATGGAGAATGCTGTCCAGCTCTGTTAAAATGAGTGGGGAGTGGAAATGGCTTAGACTATGACGCGAGTGGCATGGAGAAGGGAAGCTGTGGTGGAAAGGGGTCAGCTCTAAAAATGTACCTATTTTGGTTTTCTGTTTTTAGTGTGCTTGTTAGCAGCATTTTAAAACCTTTTTACACAAAAGCAAAAAGAAATATAATACAACTGTCATTACATCATAAGATGCCATAACATTCTCTGATAGGCTATCCTGCTGTGTTGCTTTTAGGTCCAGCTGCATGTATGGCACTTGTTGTTTATGGGGAAAGACGTACTCCATTGGATTCCTGAGATTCTGCAAACAGGTATTGGCTGAGAGGATCTGATCTGTGAGCTGGTCAGTTGCAGTGATGATTCTCCTCATGGGGTCTTTTGAAACAAGGGCCTGTCAAAGCTTCTTAAGACAAGTTTAAGGCAGCACTGGCAGTAAGAGTAATTTCATACTTTATTTATGTATTATTTAAGTATTTTTACCCTCCCCTTTTCCCTCAATGGGGATCCAAAGCACAAAAATGCAGTACAGTACATTGCATGATACAGTGCAATGCACTGTATTCTTGGCTGGTTTTGGATCTGCTGGCCTGGTTCACTCAGGGCCACAGGGAACAAGCCACAGATCAAAAGCCTTTTGGCTCCTTCCCTTCAGCTTGCATCTCTGGCCACACCCAGGCTACATACCTGAAATGGAGGAGGAACAAAAACTCAGCCCAGATCTTATTCAGTAGAGGTGGCAATTAAATGTCTGCCCCTGGGAGGGTGACCATTTTGTTTGTCACCTAGAAATTTCACACAACTATTAATTCAGACAAATCAGTCTTACCTCTGAAAATGTTACTACTATTTTAAACTACTATTTTAAAACACTAGAAATGGAAGACAACTATCTAATTACATTAGCTGTGTAGTCTTGAAGAAATATGTTTGAACTATAAAACAGGGAATTGTGAAGCACCATCTCACTTGCTTTGCTTATGTAACAGCTTCACTTTTCAGCCAAGCCCCTGCTCTGCAATAAGAGAACTGGGGCTATTTCATTTTTTAAACAATGTGGAGAGTGTTAATGCAGGAACCCCACAGGGCTAGAACCCAGAAACTCCAGCATAAGAAAAGCGTAGTTTCTAGCAACATTACTGTCTCTGCCGTAGTATGAGTTTAACAGGAAGGGTAAAAAGGATTTTTCTTTAGGTGTGATCACTTTATTAATTTTTCATATGATCCATTGTCTTTTCAACAATGATTAGCTTTTTCTCTACCACATTCAGCTTTCTCTCTTGATTACCCCAACATTTAGTAGATTTTGTGGCATTTAGGTAAACGGTATTATTCACCCACTGCTTATCTCCTTTGTCTTGTACGTTACTGAAAGCTTTCTGATGGCCTCCCCTGTAAAAAGGCAACAGTACCTGGTAATCACGCCCTTCCACCAAGGAGTGCAGGACAATGTACGTGGTCCCCTTCCCCATTTTATCCTCACAACAACCATGGGTGGCAGGCTGAGAGGATGCGACTAGTTCGGCCTCGTCCAGAGAGCTTCATGGCTGAGTGGGGATTTGAAAGCTGATATCCCTGGAAATTTACATTTACCACTATACCGTGCTGGTTTTCATATGCTTACTCTCCATTCATCTTCTTTTTGCAATACAGTTTGGTAATGTCCAAGTGCAAAATCAGTATCACTCTGAAGCACCCAAACAATGTATCTTCACCCACCTGCTTTGATAAAAATGTTTAGCCTTGCAACTATTGAGAAACCCTTTTTATAAACAAGCATGAAATAGTGCTACAGAGGTTGACAGATGGTATTGAATAAAGGCCGGTGCAAATAATTTCCGAAACATAGATGAAAAGACACAGAGAAGGGGTTTCGTGAGAAAGGGAATGTATAATGGGAATACCCTGAAGGGTTATAAAAAGGTGGTGAACATTCTTTAGTTGAAGTAGATTTAGGAATAAGACTTACAACAGAAGGTTCAAGTGTACCTTTATGTAAGGGAACAATGTATAGCCTAATTGTCTATTTGAAAGTGGGGGTTATATATATGGGGCACTGACGCTGCTACTGCTGTTGTTAGTCTATGTGGGTGTGAAGCAATTAGTCTCTTTTTCAAGTTTGCATCAAGATACGCAGATTTCTGACTCGGCAGTGTCCACGGTGTTTGTAGTTCATGATGCGCATTGAGTTCCAGGTTCACGTATGCTTGTCACATGGGCAAGCAAGAGATCCTTGTGGCAAGGGCTTGCAAAAGAAAGCAGTCACGGAAGAACCACGGAAGAAAGCAGTCTCTTCATTATCATTACAGTGAAAAAATTATGCAGTCAAGTCTGCATAAACAGCTGAGAAAATTATTCTTGGTTAAATCTGTCCATAGGGTTGAGTTGTAAAAATTAATAACCTGTTCACTTCCCATTGTAGTGGTGCCGTTAGGAACAGAGAAGGTTTGTCTGCTGTCAGGCAATTACTGCTTGATCTGTTTCCTTCCTTTCTGGGGGACCATCCATTCCACATGACATCTAAATGTGTTGTTGGCACCTAAGAACAGTTGGCTCCCAAGAGGAATCCTTTGAGCCTTTCATTGAATTTTTGGCATGCTTAAAAAAGTTAAATTATATAGCCTTGTTATGTATCAAGATAATGAAGAAAAATGTGCAGGCAATATTTTTGCCCTATTGCTGAGAATGCCTTGCTTTTACTGTTTTTGCCAATGAGTGCAAATACATTGAGATGATTGGAAAATGAACTCACAGGCACCTGGTTCTTGATTATTTTTGTTTTAATGTCTGTTTTTATTGTTTAAAACTATTCATCACAGCCAGTAACTTCAAGCAGAAGTCTTGCAAGACATCAAACATGTAATTACTAATAAAAATAAACTTGGTTGATATTTTGGTTTTTGCCACCTTCCGTAGCCTTGTATCATTTGGCTCACTGCTACCATATTTTCAGACTCTGGACTTTAGATGTGTGGTGAATAACTGTTCACTGTTATACATAGTACTGCAGGGGAAACTTCACTGTAGAATGTCATTGAGTTTATGTGCCATGGAGCCAAGTGTGTTCAGGAAGGCAAAGCAATCGAGATTAGCAGTTTTGTTTATAGTTTTCAACCCAGAAAGCAGGCTCTTTTACCTGCAGTGGAGGTAGTCATAAAGAAGTGTGTGTCTGGATTTGCTAATCTACTTAAGAAAGGGTTTCTCTGGAAACAGTTGTTAAAACAACAGGTTTGACAAGATCCGAGAACATTCCCCCCCCCTCCCCCGACTTCTTCCCCATGAAGATTGTGTGCTCTTGGCACACTGTTTGCCTTGGGCAAATGTGCCATTCTGAGGCAACTGGACAGCAGCTTGAGCATAATGTAAGACTCTCAAGAGGGTGGGCTCAGTTCCAGATTTTGCTCAATCAGTCCTTCCCCAAACTTCTGCCCAGTGACAGAGTTGCTGTCTGTCTAGGTCACCTGCATCCACTGGCTCTTCCCGCATGTCTTAACACTTCCTTCACCAAGAAATGTCTAAAAATAAAAGCTTTGTGGGGTTGCGTTGCAGAAAGAAGGGGAAAAATATTAAACCATTTCTAAAATGGAGAAGAGAAAGCTCAGAGCATAGTTTAACAATTAGCTTGACCTTTTCCAGTTCGCATCTTGGCAATGACTCACCAGCTGGCTTGTGCTGGGATTTTTAATCTCCTTGAAGTCTTATGACCACCATCCAAGAGCATCTTATCACAAGCAATCTTTCCCCCTCCTTTGGCTTTCTCTTCTCCTCTGTATAGCCAATTCCTACTGCTTGTGTGCCTACACGAAAAGAGATTGCTGCTGAAACCCCCGAGTCTTTTGCTCTTTTATTCTTTCTCTGAACACAGTGCCTAGTTCACAGGGCCAGCATCAGCACATGGCGAGATGGGGAAGCTTCCAGGGCCCGTGACTTCTGGTGGGGCCCACTGCTGCTGACTCCCTACTCCTCTAATCTCCTCTAATGCCTGCACTCACACCCTTTCACTGCCTGTTTGTGAGTGCTTTGTCACCTCTGCTCCCAGCTGCATATGCTGCCTAGCGCTGCTGGTGATGGACATGTGAGTGGTGCACAAAGCTTTGGTGTTCTTTGTGGCCAAGGCAGTAGTACTGCTAGCTGCAACCAGCACCCAGCACCATCGAGGAAGGGGTGTACAGGCAGTATGGGCAGCTGTGACTGCAGGTGGTAGAAGAGCTTGTGAGTGGGCAAAGGAAAGGGGCATATGTGGGTGGGGGCACATGGGTGAAGGGAAGTAGGGGAGCCTAGTAATAGGCATAGGAGGGCTCTGAAGCACTCTTTGCCCAGGGGCCCTGAAACCTGGTACTGGCCCTGCTAGTTCATATTTTGCCTAGGAATGTAAATGGAAAAAGTTAGCATTCTGTGGAGCAGGACTTTGAACCAGTAGGTGATCTCGTCCACCATGAAAACTAAGACAATAAACTCCATACCTAAAATATTCCTCTAGTGTTCCAGTCTGAGCTATCCAAGGCCACCATCAGCTGCCAGTGTTCCCTCCAGCATCTCAGAACTGCAAATCAGGATATTCTTCTGTGACTAAGCCCCTGTTTGTATGCTATGCATCACTGTCATCCCTATCTTTTGCAGCTGATGAAGGCTCTTATCTGTCTGTTTGATTAATTTTCTATACAGTTGCCAGTCCTGTACTGACTTCTGAAGCAAGAAACAGCAGTTCCCCTTTTTTTCAATGTTAAAGGATGTTTAATCTCACAGTAGACCTAGTTGTGGCCACAACTCAAACAGTTTCAACAGCACTTGCTGTCTTGATGGGCAATTATGGGGTGGAGCAGGGAGGAGGAAATAGAACTTGCTGTAGTGCAAATATGTACATTCAAGAGAAATTTTCCGCACAAAAAATCTCCCCCAAACCTCCCAGGAATGAATAGGGATGGATATTGGTGGGAAGGTAATGTTTTTGTTGAACAGGGACATGGAGTATCTGTAGTGAAGAGCTTAACTTCAGACAGGAATGGGCTGTTCTGGCTTGAGGCAAGCTGATCTGCAGTGAATGTGGTCAAATTTGGTGAGAGTTTAGTGTAAGAATAACTAATGCAAACTGAACATGGTCCAGCTCAGTATTGGGCACTCCCAGTATTTGACAGTGTCTCAGAGCAATGGGCTGAATTACATATCAATGTGGTCCTTTCCCGGTGCTTCCGGTTTGGGATTCATGGAGGTCTAACGCAGCTCCATTTGTGGAGCTGACCGGATTGCCGTTTTAACCGGCCGGAGGGGGTGAAAATAACCCGCGGCCGACTGCTCTCAGGCGGGGAGCAGGCAAAGAACGCTCAAGACCCTAGGGTGAGCTAGATCTCGGACGAGGGGGGGCTCTACACAAAGAGTCTCCCCCCCGATCCTTGAGGTCCCACCTTGCGACGGGTCGGCTATAATCTCTGCGGCAATTTTGGGGCCAATTCGGCTGGCATAAGACCTACATACCCAAGCTTCGATCGGGGAGGGAAGTCGAGAGGAGAATTTAAGATCGAAACAGCGATTACAACCCGAGAAAGCTGAAGAGAAGGTAAAGATCGCTATCTCTTGAAACGGGACAGATTGACAAAAACAGAGAGGAAAGAAAGTAGATTTTTAAACTGCAACAGACTAGTGAAAAGGAGGTGAAGACTCGGCAGGAGTTGTATTTTAAAAGAGACTAAGTTTAAAGAAGTTATTACAAAAATCGGACTATTGTTTTGAATACCTGTGGTTTTGGAGCTGTGGGAAAAAGACACCATCGCGAGACCTGCTGTGGGAAGACGGGAGACAGGAAGTGCGTAGCAACAATAGAGTGGCTGGAGGGAAGCGGCCCTTGCCAAAGGACAGGAAGTGGGGAATCGCCATCTTTGAAAGTGGAAGGGTCGTGGCTTCAGCGGAAGAGGAAGTAGGCCATCTTGGATTATAATAACATAGAGAAACCATAGAGAAAAGACGCCCGACATTTTGGATATAAAAAATTAATTTTGGCAAAGATTGGGACATTTAAAAAAAAAAAGGAAAACGTTTAATTATACGCCACGGAGCTGAGGAAGAGAGCAGATTCGTGGGAGCGAGCTAAAGCAAGCCCCACGATGTCGAAAAAAGAGTGGCAATCGGCAATAGAAAATTTGGACAAAAAACTTATAGACATGATGAAAGAACTTAAGGACACGAAATTGGAGCTTATTAAAGAGGTCAAGGAAGTTACACAGACAGTAAAGTCGGAGCTGTCAGAAGTGAAAAAAGGTGTGGAAACGATTAGCAGTGAATTACAAGGAACGCAGCAGAGAGTTAAAACAGTAGAAGACGCGATGGAGAATTTAATAGACACGCAACAAACAGAGATGAGGCTGGTGAAGGGGAGGATGTCAGTTGCAGAAACTAAACACATGGAGAAGCAGCTTCGTTTTCGTGGTCTGCCAGAAGTGGAAGGGAAGTCAGCGCAAGAACAGATGACTGAGGTGTTGGCTGATTACCTGGGGAAGGAGGAGGAGGAAATTGTGGCTATCCTAGATGTGGCGTATCGTGTGAACTCGAGAATTGCAACCCAGAGGAAATTACCAAGGGATGTGATCGTGCAGTTTACAACTAGAAATATGAAAGAGAGGATTGTGACAAAACAATTTCAAGATCCATTGGAGATTGATGGCAAGACGATTATTATAATGAAGGAATTGCCCAGATCAGTGTTATTGGACAGGAAAAAATATAGAGTGCTAATTCAGACTTTGAAGGACATGAATATTAGATACAGATGGGAGTTACCGGAAGGAGTGTCCTTTGAGTTTGGAGGGGCAAAAAAACGCATCAGATCTGAGCGGGAGATGGAGAGATTTATTAAGGACAATGAAAAAGACTTACCAACAAAACCATGAATATGGAGTGTAAAGTATTATCTTGGAATGTAAATGGACTAAACTCACCGAATAAGAGAAAAAATATTTTTCATTGGCTACTAAAACAAAAATGTGATATTGTTTGTTTGCAGGAGACCCATATTAGAAAACAGGATGTAAAATATTTAAAATCTGGAAAATTGGGCAAAGAATTTGTAGCGGCTTCCAACAAGAAAAAAAGAGGAGTGGTGTTGTATATAAAAGAGGAGCTGCAGCCAAAATTTGTTATGAGAGATGTGGAAGCTAGATTTGTAGCAGTGGAATGTAATTGGAACTTAAAGAGAGTGTTGGTAGTCGGACTTTATGCACCTAACGGTGCAAAGGAAAGCTTCTTTGAAGACTTAAGGAAGCACCTAGATGATCTTGTATATGACCAAATAATTCTTGCTGGAGATTTCAATGGAGTGACAGATTTGGAACTAGACAAAAAGACTACAAAAGCACAAAAGAAAAGAGGACTATTGCCAAAGCTTTTTTTTGAGTTGATTCAACAAGAGACTCTCGAAGACGTATGGAGGAGAGAATATCCTAAAACCAGACAGTTTACTTTTTATTCTGCAAGGCATCTTACATTATCAAGAATTGATATGATCTGGGCCTCAAAGGACTTAGCGTTATGGACTAAGGAGGTAGAAATAATGCCGATGGTAGGCTCAGATCACAACCCAATTATGTGGAAATTTGGAAAAAGGAGAAAAAGGAAAGCCTGGAGAATAAATGAGGACTTGTTACAGGAAAGTGAGAATATGGAAACATTGAGAAGAGAGACTAAGTTTTTTATACAATACAACGTGAATAAAGAAGTACCAACCAGTAAAGTTTGGGACGCGTATAAGGCGGTTGTAAGGGGCATACTAATGGACTTAAATGGTAGAGCAAGGAAAAAGAAAGAGGAGAAAAGACAAGAGATTGAGGAGAAAATAAAGGCCAAAGAAGTACAGTTAAAAAAGAGACCAGGGAAAAAGAAAATACATCAGGAAATCAAAATTCTTCAAGAACAGTTAACAGCAATGAGTAATAAAGAATTGGAGTGGAACCTTAAAAGACTGAATCAAAAAGCTTTTGAGGGTGCTAATAAACCTGGGAAATATTTGGCATGGCAATTAAAGAAGAAAAGGGAAAAGAAAATAATAAATAAAATTTGTGAAGAAAACAAAACGTATTTGGAGCAGACTACCATTAGCAGAGCCTTTTATAAATTTTACGCTAAGCTGTATAATAAAAAAGAAGTAAACAAAGAATCAATAGCATCATATTTGGAGAAAACCAAACTTCCAGAGATCTCGGAAGCTTGGAGAAATAAGCTGAACAGTGAAGTAACTGATGAGGAAATAAATATGGCAATACAATCCGCAAATCTAGGAAAGGCGCCAGGGCCAGATGGACTTACGGCTAAATTTTATAAGACAATGGCCAATGAACTGGCACCATTCCTAAAAGAGGTGATGAACGGAGTTTTTAGGGATCAAAGAATTCCAGACACTTGGAGCGAAGCGAATATATCATTGATCCCAAAAGAGGGCCAAGATCTGACTAGCGTGAAAAATTACAGGCCTATATCATTACTTAACAATGATTATAAAATTTTTGCAAAGATATTGGCGGAGAGACTGAAGGGGTGGCTCTCGGAAGTTATAGAGGAAGAACAAGCAGGTTTTTTGCCGGACAGACAAATAAGAGACAATTTAAGGACAGTGATTAATGCTATTGAATACTATGACAAGCGTTGCGATAAAGAGGTTGGTTTCTTCTTTGTAGACGCTGAAAAAGCGTTTGACAATTTAAACTGGGATTTTTTGTTTGCCACTATGGAAAAGCTACAATTGGGAGAAGGATTCATCAGAGCAATTAAAGAAATATATAGGGACCAGACTGCAGCAATTGTAGTGAATGATGAACTGACCAAGAAATTGACGATTAGTAAAGGAACAAGACAAGGTTGCCCGTTATCTCCATTGTTGTTCATATTAGTATTGGAGATTCTGATGATACAAATACGACAAGACGAGGAAATACGAGGAATAAAAATAAAGGACTATTCATACAAGGTCAGAGCATTTGCAGATGACATAATGTTAATTGTAGAAGATCCATTGGAGAACATGCCAAAAGTGATAGATAAGATCAAGGAGTTTGGTGACTTGGCAGGTTTCTTCATTAATAAAAAGAAGTCAAAGATACTATGTAAAAACATGACTAAGCAGAAACAACAATTGTTAATGGAAACAACGGACTGTGAAGTAACTAGTAAGGTGAAATATTTGGGAGTTGAGCTGACTGCAAAAAATATAGATTTGTTCAAGAACAACTATGAAAAATTATGGACTCAGATAGAGAGAGATTTGATCAAATGGAATAGACTGAATTTGTCATGGTTGGGCAGGATTGCAGCAGTTAAGATGAATGTGTTACCAAGAGTAATGTTTTTGTTACAGACAATACCAATCATCAGAGACTCTAAACAATTTGAAAAATGGCAGAGGAAAATATCAGATTTTGTTTGGGCAGGCAAGAAGCCTCGAGTGAAAGTAAAAGTTCTACAAGACGCAAAGGAGAGAGGCGGAATGCAACTGCCCAATCTGAGACTTTACCATGATGCAATCTGCCTAGTTTGGCTAAAAGACTGGATGACATTAAAGAATAAGAAACTATTAGCCCTAGAGGGATATAAAAAAATTTTTGGATGGCACGCATACCTATGGCATGACAAAGTAAAGGTCAACTCGATGTTCCTGCATCATTTTGTAAGGAGAAGTCTATATACAATCTGGAAGAAGTACAGAACTTACCTACAAGAGGGAACCCCCTTGTGGGTGGTTCCATATGAGGTGATAGATCCGAGAGCTGTGGATAATGAACAACAATGTTTAACGTACAAAGAAATAACTAAGATTGAAGTATCTAAACTTAGAATAAAGACGCAAGAGGAACTATCACCTAATTATGATTGGTTCCAGTATAGACAGATCAGAGACTTATACAACTCGGACTTTGCAAAAGGGGGCATACGAACAGAGAACTCGGAACTAGAGCAGACCCTTCTTAAAGAAGACAAGAAAAGAATATCCAAGGTATACCAAGTACTGTTGAAATGGTATACTGAGGATGAGATAGTTAAAACACAGATGGTGAAATGGGCTATAAATTTCAATAAAGAAATAACAATGGAGGCATGGGAATACTTGTGGAAAACTACAATGAAGACAACGACATGCATTAATATTAAAGAGAACATTTTCAAAATGATCTATCGTTGGTACATGACACCAAAGAAGATTGCGCTAGGGAACTTGAATACTTCTAATAAATGCTGGAAATGTAAGAAACATGAGGGCTCCCTCTATCACATGTGGTGGTCGTGTGAGGTAGCTAGGCAGTTCTGGGGGGAAATAATAAGAGAAATGAGTGAAATTTTACAGTTTCAAATAAATAAGAACCCAGAACTCCTGCTGCTAAACTTGGGAATGGAGGGAATTCCAGCCCATCATAGGACGTTGATTTTTTATATGACTGCAGCAGCTAGACTTTTGTACGCGCAGAAATGGAAAGTACAAGAAGTGCCAACTATTGAAGATTGGATTTACAAATTGCTGTATATGGCTGAAATGGACAAGATGACAAGAAAACTGAGAGATCTGGACTCAGGGCAGTTTAACACAGACTGGGAGAAGCTGAAACAATATTTGGAGAAGAAATGGGAGGTGGGAGGAAAACTGTGGCAGTTTGAGAACTACTGAAGTATAATAAAAGTATAAAAGAGAGGGGTGACTTTACCGGGGGTGGAAGAGAAATGTGAATTTATAAGCAGTTAGATTAACTGATTGAGATATATATAGATATGTATAGGTTAACTGATAGAACATTGATAGAGAATAATTAATGATAAGGTTTAAACATGAGGATTGAGTAAATAATAATATTTTCTTTCTTTGATAAGAATTATATGCACCAAACTGAATGTACAGAAGAGTTAAATTGATTGATTATGCGAGGAGTTATATAGAATTACCATAAAAAGTTGAAATGAGCAATATATAGAGAACAAATCAAATTGTTTGATTTAAATGTGGGAAATTTTTATGGTTTATGATATATAGGTTTATATAGAAATATTCAAAACTGGAAAACGGGATAAATTGTTTATCTAAAGACGTATAGTTTGGGTGTATAATAAGTAAAGGAGTTAAAGATGTACTGCTTAATATAATGGAGAATGTATATCTGTTTTAGACAGAGGAATTTAATAGAAGTAAGGGAAAAGGGACAGAGGGTGGGAAAGCTGTTGGAAGTCAACAAAAGGGGGGGAAAGGGAGGGGGTTAGAAACGAAAAATTAGGGGAAAATTGACTGTAATGTAAAAATAAAAATGTTCTAACCCAATAAAAATTTTTCAAAAAAAAAAAAAATCAATGTGGTCCTTTCCCCTCTGTTGGAGCTGAGGCTATACATCAAGGAAGGGGTGAATGGGATAGGGGACCGTAGTCCCCTGCATTTTGGAGTACTGGGTTGTCACATGGTAGCAGGTTATAGGAAGGTATATACTTGGAAATGTGGAATTGGTACCTGTGACTGGCATAAAATATATGGATTAAGAAACTCCCATAAACCTAATTTCTGTAGTATTCAAACCTTTTCTTTTCAGTGGAATATTCACTGTTGTATTCAGAAATGATATGCTTGTGCTGTGTGCCAAACATAGGATCTGATTATTTGGAATCGGCATTGTTAACAGATTTAATGTTCTTGATAGGAAGGAAAGTAGCTGGATATGTCCCAGCATGAATACCCACAACAGCAGCATGAATAAAGAAGTTGCCTTCTGGACTCACTGTGGCAGCCTCTAGTCCTTGCCAGTTAGTGAATTGTGTACATAGCAGACTGCGCTCATATGTGTCTGAGATGCATTTGTTTAGCAAATTGGGGAAGTATTAGCAAACATTAGTTTTTAAGGCTCTCATATATAATAAAATTGGCAGGTCTGTTGAGTTCTCTTAGAGTTATCACTTATTTTGTCTTTGAAAGATAATTGGGGCAATAACTTCAACATAAAGTGAGGGAAATATTGGGATTCACCAGCTTAGAATAGAATTTTACTGAAGGTACCACTTTTTTGTCATGTGTGAACATAAAAGAAAGTTATTAGAAGTTCTTGTTCTGCTTGAATCTGATACCCTGTCATTTGAGAGAATAATTAAAATAATAGAAATGATAAATATAGGAAATGTTCTCAACCAAAAGCATATCTCGTCTATGTTTGGATAAGCTGTATAAAGATTAAACCCTTTGGAGGAAATGTTATTACTGTGATGGGTTATACCCTTTTGTTTGATCTACAGGATATGTTTATTTAAAAATATTTACAGTCCCTCCTTTCTCCCAACATTTTGGGATCCGAAGCAGCTAAGAACAGAGTTTGAATGGTACAAACCAACAGGAACATTGTGACAATACTAACTGCTGCCAAGATTTTATAACAAAAATGCCTCGGTCAGAGTCTTCCTGTTTTGAAATATGAAATCTAGCTTTAATGGTTGAGTAGCTCCATCTCTGTGATGGTAAACAACTTTATGAATCTTTTGAAGAAACCTGATCATCTTCTGTTATTCTAATTAGAAGCCACTATATTTAGATATTAACTATTTTCCACAGTCATAATTTTTTTCCTGGTGGTTTTGTGTATGTTTAATGTGTAAGTCTCCTTTAAAAAGCATATTTTTTAAAAAGTGGTGTGTATTGTTGCCTTGTCTTTTTCTCTGTTCAGCTTCAAAATGAGTTGTGAGCAGCATCCTGCAGTATGTATTCTTCAGAAAGAAAAGAAGCCATATTGTGTGCATACTTTTACCCCGCCTCTCCTCTCAGAGATCTTTGAAATTCAGAGAACCCATGATCAAAATGCCAGTCTGTTTGGACAGACATTTTAATCATAGTTCACTAGCAAAAGCGCCACAGATGGTTTGAACTGACTAGAGATCAAATCTTGGAGGGGAGATATGTTCATTTGTTCTCTTCATGCTCATTATGTCTGCCTTCCTTTTTCTGTCTCTTCCAGGCTACTCTGCAGTTTTGTGTGGTGAAGCCCCTTATGGCTATTAGTACAGTTATCCTTCAGGCTTTTGGCAAGTACCAGGACGGTGACTTCGAGTAAGTAACTTTGTCATAGTAAGCCTCTCTGGGACATGGGGTGGAGCAGGATGCAAGCCAAATCAATAAGAAGTGGTACAGTCAAAGTGTTGGGAAATGAGGGCCCAGTCTCTGTTTAGTTGAGATGCTTGCTGGGTAACTTTGAGCAAGTAACTCTTGGCCTAATATACCTCTCTAACGGTGCCAAAGCAGAGTTTCACTTTTCTAAGTCCTTTGAGGTCAGTGGGATTAGAAGGGCATAACTCTGCTCATAGTGCTGTAAACCATTGTGAGGATAAACTCAGGAAATACTGTAACCAGTACCATATCAGGGCTGGGTGTGGAAATGAATCAGATATAAAAGCTGATTAGCCCAATTGTTGAGACACATGGTAGCTACATGAAAAGCTCTAGAAAAGTCTGCATATGTTTCCCTGTAGGTTACACGTTTACACTGGCATGCCCTACGACTACCATGTTCTCAGAGGGTGGTCTTGAATAGGCCCTGCATGTATTGTGAATGGGGACTGCTGTAGTAGGCTGAACTGGTAGTATGATGGTTTTTACCTGTACCTTTTGATGTTGGGTTCCTTTTAAATGATCGAATTGGTAGGAAGGATTCAGGTAGGGAAAAAATATCTAACTGCTTGAAGGGGTGAAAGGCTCTAAAGGTATCTGAGAGATTGTTCATGTTTTCTTTTCTTACAGTGTCACAAGCGGGTATCTGTATGTGACAATCATTTATAATATTTCGGTCAGCCTGGCACTCTACGCCCTATTCCTCTTCTATTTTGCCACACGTGAACTACTCAGCCCTTATAGTCCTGTCCTCAAATTCTTCATGGTCAAGTCTGTCATTTTCCTGTCCTTCTGGCAAGGTGAGACACTTAGCTCATCCCCTCTGCAAACAGGATGCAGGTGTGTGACTGGGGAGGCCTCAAAGACCATTCAGACCTGTTGGGGGGTGTAAAGTGCTATCAAGTCTCAGTCAATTTATGGCAACCCTTTCTGAGGTTTTCAAGACAAGAGAATAACAGAGGTGGTTTGCCATTGCTTGCCTCTACATAGCGACCCTTCTGGTCTCACATCCAAATACTATTCAGTGCTGACCCTGCTTAGTTTCCAACATCTGACAAGATTGGGCTCACCTGGGCTATCTAGGTCAGGGCAAGGCATATTTATCAGCCACAAAAATTTGTGGAGGTTTTTGTCACCTGTCCTAGGCTTATACTCCATCTTCTGATACTATTTCAATCTACTGTTTTCCTCAGTATCAGTTAATGCTTGTGACTCTGCTGTCAACCTCACTGTACTCTAATAAGATAACTTGTTCAATCAAGTGGCAGGAGAGTATTTTGCAATAAGATTTCTTGATCAGGGACAAGTGTGAAATCCTGCAGTATTTTTAAAATAATTTTAAACCAGAAGATGGCTTCAGTCCTATTTTCCAGCATATCAGAGAATACCAGCCGTTTGGAACCTCAAGGGTTGTTTTCATTCACTTTTTTCATCTTGGTAGTGCAGTGTTAACACATGGCTAGCTGAAGAGGCACCTGGAAAGGCTGGGCATATGCTGTACTTAAAGCTGGCTGTGGCCAGCAGCATGAGCCCTCGGATCGTTTGTCACCTGTGGTCCTGGTGGATATCAGACCAGCTCAGGATGTTTCATATATTTCAGGGGGGAGGGTGTTTCTATTTATTTATACTATATTTTGTTTGTATAAATTGTATTAGTATTTCCTGTAAGGTGCTTTGAGTACCCATTGGGGAGAAAAGCAGGATCAGAAATGCTCTAAATGGAATTACAGCACACGTTTTGGAAAATGCTCTCTATGATTGAAGCATCCTTGTTGGCTTAGTAGCTTAGCAGCCAGTTTGGTGTAGTGGTTAAGAGTGCGAGACTCTAATCTGGAGAACTGGGTTTGATTCCCCACTCCTCCACTTGAAGCCAGCTGGGTGACCTTGGGTCAGTCACAGCTTCCAGAAGCTCTCTCAGCCCCACCCACCTCACAGGGTGTTTTGTTGTAGGGATGATAATGACATACTTTGTAAACCATTCTGAGTGGGCATTAAGTTGTCCTGAAGGGTGGTATATAAATCAAATATTACTATTATTTGCTATATGCAGAGTCAACTGGTGCTTGTTCTGGTTAGCATCCAGGTGCTGTATTGGTTACATCCCCATAAATGCCATAGGAAAATGAGAAAATGCCTTTGCTGGTACAAAGCCTGCCTTTGCCATATGATGCACAGTAGGAATAATCAGCTTCCTGGCTGCAGCTGGCCATAACTTCACACCTTTGCAAATGTTAGCAAATACCAGTGGGATTGCATTTTTTCTGAACTTGATGAGCGTCGGAGATCTAAATTCAGTCATGAACTGAAAACTTTCTTGTTCGACGATACTGTGATTTAATTTTTGTTTTGTTCACTGCTTGCCATTGAAATTCACCTATGGTGCACCATTCAACTTCTTTAATAGCAGACCTGTACTTCTCAAATCTGAGGTTCCAACCACAAAAGGACAGTGGCAGGAGGAGTGTCACAAAAACCGTTGTTATGTCAATATGATAGTACACTTACCGACGATTAAGTAGGAAGTGATGCCTGCTGAGATTGCCAAAAAGGGGGAAATGAGGTGGCAAATCCCTGCCAGCTGTGATCTCAAATGTCTCATGTTGGAGATGGAATGGTGTCAGGAGAAGGGATTTGTAGGAACCGGATGGAGAGACATGGTGTGGAGGAAGGTGGTATAAGGTAGGAACTGAATGAGGAGGCTCAGTGAAATTTCCAGCTGGGGAGTGTACAAGAAATACAGCAAATCTGAAGAGTGGGTGGGTGTAATGCCATAAAATTTAGGGTCTCTTTGCAGACGGCTGTTAGTTATGGCCCAGTTGAGTATTCTGCATCTCCTCTCTGCTTTCACCCTCTGCTTTTGTTCTGTTCAGGGATGTTACTGGCCATTCTGGAAAAATGTGGCGCGATCCCTAAGATCCAATCAGCCAGCGTATCCGTGGGCGAGGGGACCGTGGCAGCTGGCTATCAGGATTTCATCATCTGTGTGGAAATGTTTTTCGCAGCCATTGCTCTGCGTCATGCCTTCACATACAAGGTTTATGCGGACAAGCGTCTTGATGCACAAGGTAGGGAGGCTGGGGCAGCACATAGATCTATGGTGAGAGAGGGGAGATCCATTCCAGATGGATCCATTCATTCTTCCTTTGAGCTCCCCATGTGGGCAACTGGACAATCTCTCTTATCCTCTGTGGGTCAGCTTCTGATCTGGTTTTCCTTTCCATGGGCTCAGCTATATTTATTATGAAGCTGAGAGAGTCTTCTGTTGGAATAGGTGAAGCCCTCTTGTGAGCCCTGTTACGAGTGCACAAGCACACCCTCCCTTTTTTCCAGCTTATGAAGTAGGCAGAAGGAGAACTGAAATCCTTTTCCTCTTTAATATTCCATCTGTGTGATGTAATATAATACAGCTCTGAGGCAGTTGCCTTGGGGTGAGGGGAGATGGTAGGGATATTTTGTGGATATAATGAGGATAGAGGAGCCAGAGAAACCCTGTCCTAGCCTGAACCATCATGACTCCAAAGCAAGGTGAGTATTTTGCCAGCAAAACAAAAATGGTAGAGATGATTTCCCCTCTTATTCATGCTAAAAACTGTTGTGAGGGCCAGTCCTTTCAATGTTGTAGTCAGAATTTAGGCATATAGATTGTTTTTCCTATTGCTTGAGGATGGGAGTGGGTCCAGCACAGGGCTGAGATGAGGTGGGCTTGTAATTCACTTTTAGGGGTTTGAGAGGGAAAGCTAAGTAGAGAGGGCCTTCTCCTCTAGATTTTTTTTAATAGCTTACATTTCTAGGTTTGCTATCAAGTGGCAAGTTGTGATGATGTCATGGTGAAGAGTCTGAGAATAACTTGCCTTTTCAGCCTGTTGTTTCTCCTCTCTTTGTCTCCCTCCCTCCCTCCCTCCCTCTCTATCTCTCTCGTTTCCCCTGCCTCTCCTTTGCTTTGGGCTCTGGTGTCTGGTGCAGCTGTTCCATCATATGGGCCATACGGTAGGTGCCATCCTCTCTCTCTCTCTCTCTCTCTCTCTCTCTTTGTTTCACTTTCTCTTTGTTGGGAAACCATTGCTCTTCCAGCTCCCCTGCCTTGTCTTTTGTATGTGCACGCCATTATATGTAACAAAAGTACAAAAACCACAAATGCAATGGGAGGCTCCTTTGGAGTTTTTGTTTCAGAAGCTTTGAGGTAAGCTGTTTTTTAAAAAGGCAAAAAACGAGTGACTTTCCTCTGCAGCAGTGGCCATTACTTTGAGGAAAACTTCAACAAAACTTGCAGCTGCACATAAAGCTTGCCCACTGTACATGCTTATGGCTTCTGTGACTCACGCACCTTCAACCGATTGCCTATATTATTTGTATAGCATTGTGTTTTAAAGTAAGAAAACTGCCAGTTGGAAATAAATTTAGCAACATTTGGAGTTGTCATGTTTCCTCTGCACCTGTATGAAGGGTGCCCTGTAAAAATGTGCAGTGCTTCCTCTACCCTTTCCCTACCCGGAGGTTTGCATTTCATTTTGAGCTACTTCTGTCTTCACTTTCTTTTGCCTGCATGCACTGAGAGTTTGCTTTGGGCACTTGCTCACTCACCCTTTCTCACCTTTTTTCACCTGTCCTTAACTTGGACTGAGGCTACCTGAAGCCACTTTGCTCCTGAATATATTTCTCACCCTTACAATTATTATCTTCCCTTTAACTTTTCATAATCTTTTGCAAAAAGTCACCTGTTGGTTGTGCATTAGTAATTCATGAGATTGTTAATGTACAACCATCAGGTAACTTTTGCCAGAATTATTTGGGTGAGAGGAAAGTAGAACTCTGCTCCATCTATCCTTACTTGCTTTGCTTTCCCCTTAGGTCGCTGTGCCCCCATGAAGAGCATCTCTAGCAGCCTTAAGGAGACCATGAACCCCCATGATATTGTGCAAGATGCCATCCACAATTTTTCCCCTGCCTACCAGCAGTACACTCAGCAGTCAACCCTTGAACATGGACCACCCTGGCGTAATGGCAGTCACATCATCTCACGTTCCCATAGCAACTCTGGGGCCCGTGACAACGAAAAGACCCTGTTGCTAAGCTCAGATGATGAGTTCTAAAAAGCTTAATGAAGCATGCAACAACCTCTTTATTTATTGAACCTGAAACACAAGTCATATCGCATTTTTAAATGGTGCTCAAGTCAGGAGTGGGCTCTTCCTGTTGCCAGTTGCAAGTTTGGACCATTTTGGCTAAGACAGGTGGCTTGGATTGTCTTCGCCCAGAATTGTGTGTAAAGGTTTAACTGGAGCACGTTTCAATTAAGAAAAATTTAAAGAACACAAAAACCCATCACATACAGGAGGGAGCAAAGGTTCAGGATGGACCATGCTTTCTTTTAGGTGGTGTTTCCGCTTTTTATTATTTTTTAGGGGATGGGTAGGCGTCAGGCAACACACAATCACAGGATGCATTTTTACTCGCTTGCTTAGCTATTTGAAATAAAACTGACTGAAATGAGAAGTAGCCAATTTTTTTCCATGTGCACTGCTAAAATGCACTTCCATACTCTTGCACAAGTGCAGGCTGAACACTAAGAACAGCTCAATATTAACCTTGGCAATCTTGATGATAATCCCTTTAGGAATATCCTGGAGTGCTACAGTAACACAGGTTTCCTGTCTCTGCCAATGATCATACATGGAGCTGCCTTATATTGAGTGAGACCGTTGGTCCATCAAGGACGGTGTTGTCTATGCAGACTGGCAGCAGCTCTCCAGGGTCTTAAATAAAGATCTATTACCTGATCCTCCTTATTTTTTAGCTGAAGATTCAAGGGATTAAACTTGGGACTTCCTGCATGACAAGCAGACGCTCTGCCACCGAGCCGTGGTCCCTCCCCAGTGGTCCACGTTGGATTCCTCAGAAGGGAGTAACATTCTGCTGCACAAAATGGGAAGTAGAAAGGGTAGGGAGAAGAGAGGCTTCTGGATTGAAACAATAAGTAGGTATCAGACTTCTTCCTTATAGAAACAGAGGCTGTTTCTTGTGATGAAACTGAGTTCTCTTGAAGAGCTCACTGCTTTCTCGAAAATAGTACCTGTCATCAGCAGAGGAAAACATGCTGTTAAACATTAATGGCCACAGTTTAGAGAGTCCCAGTCACAGACTGCTGCAGATAGTAGATGGGGATAACCATTTTTGTTCATGATGCAAGATGGATGAAATACGCATCTTCAGCCGCATGCTGAATTGGATGCGCATTGGGTGAATTGCCTTCAGTTGCATTACTTTCCAGTAGAAGAGTCTGCATAAACAGATTTGCATCTCTGCATGGATTTCTTCTGCTGGATCAGTAATAAAGCTAATATGCAGTAATTTTTAGAATTTGGTCATTTAATTTAATTTCCTTTTATATCCTCTTTTGAGGTGGAGGAATTCTACAGACAGCTTCATATTAATGTTTTTATGTTCCACCTGGCCCTCCAGAGCTCTACATCCTTGTCATTTAAATTCTAGAACATGTTGCAAGATACCCAGATCTCTGTTGCTGTTGTCCATATTTTATCCTTTTGATATCACTTAGGTTTGCTCAAGTGCCACTGGGATAGTGTATGCTGAATATTCACCTGGGATGGTGGACATTTCCTGGTCTCTTCCCTCACTCTCAATTGGACCAAGAGCAAGAAACAGCTCTCTCTGATGTACACCTATTACTGTGCTGTTGCATTCTCTATAGCCTGTATATTGAAAATTGTTTATGGTTTTTCTTTTAGTCTGCTGTTAGTCCTGACCTGGCCTATACAGAACATCTCCATGTCAGGCTTCTAAGCTCCCTTTACAAGCTGAAATGCCTGCCAGTTAAAAGACACTTCAGTGTGTCGATTATTTAAAGCTGGAAATGGCAATACAGTGGTGCAATGTGTTGCATTTCTGTGCTGTAGTTGTGGTTAATTGTGCCTGTATTAACACTGCCCTCAAAAAAGGGGAATAACATTAAACCTCTTCCTTTCCCCACACTTCTCTCAATTCCGCTTCCGCATTCACTACCAGTAATACGAGTTCTGTTCTAAGCTGCTGTAATGTCTTGCTTCCACTACTCATTGTGATAATTAGGCATCTGTTCTCTTTAGGTGTCTTTGACTCCTCCTGTGGCAAGTCCAGAAATAAGGATTTGTGGGAGAATGATTCCTGTTTATTTTCTCTGTGCCTTAATATTGTCTCTGTCTCTCTCATGCACACATGCATCATGGCCAGTGGCAATAGCAGCACCCTTCATCCAAGTTGTGCCTAGTTGGGCAAAAGTGTTAGTGTGTGGGGCTAGGCAGGTTTGCCAAGACTTGTGACTGTATTTCCTGGAGGGATGGTTGTGCTGCTGCTGTGGTTTGTATTTCACTCTGTATGTTCCAGAAGAAACTGGATGGGAGATGGAAGCATAACAGCTCTATTCATATCTCCTGCTCAAAATAGCTAGAGAGGTTGAGAACTCAGGAGATGAAGGAAGTAGAGGTTTAAAAGTGACACGTTTCTGTAAATATGAAATCATCCCTATTTTTTTTCCTTTTAGACCTGTGCAATAGATTCTTGTGGGTTGGTTTTTAAAATCCTGTTGCTGCTTTAAAAAACAAATATACACAACCTCCCTGAAACCCACATACTGTCATTAAGCTGTTGAGGGCCAGGCTTTGACTTGTCTTACAGCTGAAGAAAGATACTGAGGCCACCTACCAGGAAATCCTTCCCTCTTACTTGAGTACTAGACATGGCCACTTCAAGCTGTGTCTTTTTCCTGCAGAAGGAGAACAAGTGCCTGTGTAGCACACCCCATGGGTGGGGCTAGGCCAGGTCCCTGCACCAGCAGGAGATGAATTGTTCTTTCGTGCCAGCAGAAAGACTTCTACCCATTCCTAGTGCATGCAGCCTCATGAAATGAGGATAGGTTTCAAAGAGCCCTTCGTTGAAATTATCTTTTAGCTTCTTTGAGCTTTTTAAATTTGTGATTTTGGTGGCGGCAGCGATGTTGCCTCATCTACCCACGTGTTTTTATGGGCTTGTGTATCCCCTCTATATCCATGTACTTTTCAGTTTCTTATGCCCATCTCCAACACACATCTTTCTCATTTATTAATGATAAGTCTTCCCAGGGAACCCTCTTTTGTATGTGATAGGTGGAAAATGTGGCTGAAATCCATGCTGCTGACTTGCAGTTATTTAACCACCGGGAGGAATTCTATATATACATATATATTTTTATATATTTTTTAAAAATTATACTATATATAAATATATACTGTGCATAGGATCCAACTATTCTTGATGCTTCCTGAAAGTAATGTTATGAAGTTGAAATAAACAGGTCAAAGCAAGTGGGAGGGCCAGTAGTGGCTAAAGATGTGATGTACTCTGTGGCTGGGAGGCCTTAAAAACATGTAGAGCCCTAAAAGCACCAGTACTGAATCTTTTTGCTGTTTACCAGTGAAGGAAAGGGGCAGGTTCAACAAGCCTGATCCCTCAGCCCAACAATGATCTTGCATTCTTAAAGGGTGATCAGCCGTATCTGTACGTATACATCAATCCTACCAAGACCACTTCTTGCTTAGTCCTCCTCCAGTCTCCTCCTGACTTTTTTTTTTAACTGTGTAATATATATCCCCTGGAATTTCCTTTTTAATATTTTTCCATGTTGCTTTAGTTATTTGTATATAAACGACTGAAAAAATATCCTGTATGATAAGAGTTACCTAGTTTTGTACCTATTGTGTAATAACTGACGTGAACTGAGAGACGAGCCCTGTCTCTATTTTGTTCTTTGTGATGTTATATTGCTTTGTGGAAAGAAGCAAAAACGACAAATAAAAATAGAGAGATAATATAGATTGTACTAAATATGTCTTTGGCTGCTGATTTGTGTATCTTGTCCATCTTTCTGCCTGAATTCTTCCATGTAGCTTTTGATGGTCTGGAACTCTCTGCCTGAAAAGAAATCCTGATTACCATATATATTGTTTCCATGTTGCAGTTATGTCTTTTGAAGTAAGGTAAAGGGCACATGGAAAAGGGCAGGTACCTCTAACTGCAGGAATGTATCTTCCCACAGCACAGTTGTTCTCCGTTTCAGCACAGCTGAGATTGTCCTTTATAACTTTCATTAACACGCATTCTCATACCAATACATCGCCTACATTGTACTGTTCCTGTATACCAAGTGTGGCAGTGCCTAGCAATCACTTGAGTATTGTATTAGTTAGCAACCACAATAGAATCATAGAATCATAGAGTTGGAAGGGGCCATACAGACCATCTAGTCCAACCCCCTGCCCAGTGCAGGATCAACCTAAAGCATCTCTGACAAGTATTCATCCAGCCTCTTCTTGAAAACTGCCAGTGAGGGGGACCTCACCACCTCCCTAGGCAGCTGATTCCACTTTTGAACTACTCTGACCGTGAAAAAGTTTTTCCTAATATCCAGCTGGTACCTTTGTGCATGTAATTTAAGCCCATTGCTTCGGGTCCTACCCTCTGCTGCCAACTGGAACAGCTCCTTGCCCTCCTCCAAATGACAGCCTTTCAAATATTTAAAGAGAGCAGTCATGTCCCCCCTCAACCTTCTTCTTCTCCAAACTAAACATTCCCAAGGCCCTCAGCCTTTCCTCGTAGGGCTCAGTCTCCAGACCCCTGATCATCCTGTTCACTCTCCTCTGCACCCTCTCGATTTTGGCCACATCCTTTTTGAAAGAACAACTCCATCCAATTTTGATCATCCCCATTCGCTGGCAAAATGCTCTTCTAACTCTTTGTCCAGGTTCCTGCAGGTGTCTTCTTTCAGCATTCAAGTAGTAAGAAGCATGCTCAATAAAGTCTTTCTGCCCTGTGGGTAGTTTATGGTGAACCAGAAATTGACCGAGATGTTCTAAGGGAGAGACTTGAAGCAGCACAGTGTGCTCAAAGATAACCGGCTCCTATTTTAGAGGTTTGTGTTCCTTCTCCCTCTACATCCCCACATTCACCCCTTGGGCATGAGTTAGAGGTTGATTTCATCACCTCCTAGCATCACTAGCAGCGATGATCGGAACTTAGGTGTTCAGTATACCCAAGTTATGTCAATGGAGAGATAGCACTGGTTCAGCTTGACCAGGGAACTTAATGAGGGGCCTTGGGAAATCAGTATCTAACCCAATTTGCTTTGCAGAGATATGAGGGGGGGAGTAAAAGTTGTGAATTTTAACCCTTCCATGTCTTTATTTTGTTTTGCAAGACTGAATTACAGTGCCATGTGCTTAGAAGTGTAGAGGTCTGAACTTGTGTTGTTACAGAAGTATCTAATGAGCTGTTTCTTCTTAATGAGATTGTGAGGAAGTATGCCAGGCATTCCCTGGTAGCCAGCCTGAAAACAGCCAATAGCTACATATGCATCTACATGCTCCTACTGGAACTCTGCTTCCTGACAACCCCGACAGCCAATTTACTAGCTCAGGTGGCGTGTGTGATTCCATTCCCCTCTCTATTTTACAAGGTAGGTTAAGCTGAGAGAGAATCACTGGTCCAAAGTCACTCAGCAAGTTTTATTGCAGAATGGATATTTGAACCTAGTCCAATAAAAAACCTACTACATTACACTGGCTTCTCTCCTGAAGCTTCAGGCGTTGCTGTTTTCTTTGTGTACCAATGTAGGCCTTTATTTTGAGCAACCTAAATGTATTTTGGGCTGCAGAACATGATGCTTCTTGCTCCTTTCATCCTTGGTCAGAGGCTAGGCGGATGGGGTGGGGTGGGGGGGGGTCCAACTACTGCTTTAGCCAGGCAGCCATTACCTGCAAGGCTCACCCCTTGATTTGACATTCCTTCTCTATCCTGGTATGGATGGCATCCCATGGCCTCTAGGATGGTGTTTATCACACACCCGCCTTACTCATTGAAATCATGTTGAGCTCTTTGTATAAACTTCCCCATGTGCCTGGAAGGATGACTGTTTCCAGAGAGTGGCCAGCAAATGGTGAGACTACATTTTCACTTCCCTGCAAGCCTGTTTGACTCCTGTTAATGGTTGGGAGGGGAGAGCTTAAAGTTAAAGCTACTGTAGCTGCACTTTCTGGAACTTGTCACAAGTGATTGTAGGTGGCATGATATGCAAACAGCTTCAACTCAACACTGTTTAGACGTGTCTTACAGTTGAAATTTTGCTTTTGCATGTACTGTGCTGCTCAGCTCACGTCTATGCTTATTTAAATCTACTTGTCTTCAAACCTTGGCATGGTGTCCCTTTTACTCTAATGATCTGCTTGTACCACATAACAGTCCAAAGGGTATGTTAACTGCTCTTTGCATGTGCGGCCCTCTGCTGTGTGAAAGATCCCAAGGGGCACTGATCTCTTGAATCCCTTCAGCCCTGTGATGCTACATAGCTCATAATGGGGCTCAAAAATAAATCATGGCCAACTAGGGTTGCCAGGTCCCCTTACCCGCCCAGCGGGAGCGGACCCAGCACTCACCTTTTTCCTTCTCTTCACGCATGCGCCCCTGGTGCCAACATGATAATGTCACTTCCAGAAGTTATGTCATTATACTGGCCATGGAAGAGCTCCCAAAATTGGTCAGAAACAAAGCGTGGGAGCGCTCCCTCGGATGACACAACATCACTTCTGGAAGTGACGTCATTGCATCCGCAACCGGCAGGCACCTGGGATCCCTACCAACTTCCCATGTCTTAAACTAGAGCCTGCTGAGTAGGTTGCTCTTGATCTGCTCCAGCAAGGCACTTCATTTTTAAGCAAAAATGCAGGATCCCTGAATACAGATTAGTTATGCTTCAACATTTAGAACATGGGATGAGGGTGGAGATTCTGGTAGAACCAAAATACAACCACCCTACTCAAGTCAGCCCACTGATGGCTTGCTGCTTGTACAAGGGCCCGCTTGCGGGGAGGACAGAATATAAATCTAATAAAATAAAAATAAATAAAGGAGCGTGACAAACTCTTAGGCCTGTCTTTTGTGGAATGATGCGATCTGTGCTAACTGCAAGAGAAAGACACAGGTTATAAAATCTGCCATTCAATCAGCCATGCTGTTTAAGGCAATGTGTAGACATCCAGGCCTAATGCTTTTACAAAGAAAACATCTTTCTACGGCAATAGAAAAGAGCAAGAGTCCAGTAGCACCTATAAGAGTAACAAAATTTGTGGTAGAGTATGAACTTTCATGACTCATAGCTCACTTTTTCAGATACCAGTTGTCATCTGAAGGAGTGAGCTGTGACTCACAAAAGCTCATACCCTACCACAAATTTTGTTAGTCTTATAGGTGCTACTGGACTATTGCTGCAGACAGACTAACATGGCTACCCATCTTGAACCATCTTTCTAGACGTCTCAAATGCCACTATTCCCCAGGTAGGCAATATTCAACAGAAACGGGTTGAGCTCAGTAACTTGGAAACCTAGTGACCTTGAGCTGCTGATAGTTACCTAATTTTCCCCGCCTACCCAGGTTCCTAGTAATGATAGGTTGCTTGTTTTCTCATGTATATGAAGAGGATCCTTGTTTTACAGTGATGGCAATGCTATGGAATGTGGAGTGGGCGAGGCCATTTAGCAAACTCTGACCTCCAGGTAACATTCCAGAAATTCCTTCACATGCTTGCTTCAGCTGCTTTGTTTTGTGTTCCTAGCAACTTCTGTTAGGAGATCTGATGAGAATGGGACTTTTGCTGATTGATTAGAATAATCACTGGGTTTGCTTATGTGGTACACCATCTATACACACTTCTCTCTCTTGAGGCAATTTTTAAAATTTATTTCAGATAGTAAACTCAAACATATACATAAAAAGTGTAACTGCATCATATGATAATCCAGATCAAATTTCTAGTCCTCTATTACTTCAGTCATCAATAATCACCTGGATCATATAATATTTGAAACTGTTGATGTCATATTTCTTATTAGGCTTTATATGCAAAAATTCTGCACGTATTTAGGGTACTTATGTATTTAGGGTACTGATGGAAATTACAGTTGCCATTTAGATGATAGTGTGGCTGGAACAGTTGTAGTCTTGGAACAGGAGTTGTTTGTCAAAGATGTGGTGAAATGCTGCTGTTGTGGTTGCTGCCAAACTCAAAACTATTTACACTAGAGTCTGAACAGTTTACTCTCCATTAAAGCAACTTAATGCTTCCGTGTCAGTGAAACAAGATTGGAAAAGACAGGGCTGTGAACATGCTCTGAGCTCAGGTTTTAATATAAATGTGGCTATAGCATATAATAAATGCAAATCTAATGCTATTATTACTGCCTGGCCACTCTGTTGTTTTATCTCACTGTCCTGAGGAATAAAATGCCCTGCAACTAGAGTTGCTAGCTCCAGGTTGGGAAATCCTGGAGATCGGGGGGGGGGGAGTGGAGCCTGGGGAGCAGAGCCCAAGCATGACTTGGGGTGGGTGGGTACAAACTTGTAATAAGCCCCCTCTCCATATTGACATCACAGTCACTCATCTCATACATACAATTTCGTGAGCTGTGAAAAAAGTGTTTTAATTCTGAAATTACTGTTATGAAAAAGCCAGCCTTTGTTTTAATAAAAAGACCCAGCCTGAAAGTCCTACAAAATCATGAATTCCCCCAAGTCAATAGGCAAGACGGCTAGGTGGCGTAACCATTCTTGTCCCATTGTAGAACACCCACAGTTTTTGATGCGTGCTAGCTTGCTGAAACTTCATTCAGCTTCTGCCACAGTCACTGGCAGTGTGCAAAGAATCTGTAGGACAATGCACACGTCACTGAAGATTAGTTGCAGCTGTTTCTTGTGAATCTCATTTAATAATATAAGCAAGGGTAGTTCATACTCTTTTCCAAAAGCAGACTTGAAGGTTTTTTTTCAGATGCAACATTTCACAAGGAAAATCCTCAGATCTGTGGGATGAGGCAACTTCCAGTTCCTCAGGCTCTGCTGTCACATATTTTAGGACTAAATGGAATGTAAAACAAATGTTATTTGTTGCTTTGAATGTATGCTGTAATGTACAAGTGACATTATCCAAATTTGCATCAAAAACATTTCTTCTGAATAAAGACTCTGGTTCACTATATATTGGCTGATTCCGCACATGTTGGAGAATGCACTTTCAATGCACTTTATCAATCATTTGAAGTGGATTTTTTGTTCCACACATTAAAAAATCTGTTCCAAATGATCTATAAAGAGGATTGGAAGTGCATTATCCAATGTGTGCGGAATCAGCTATCATAGGACAGGATTCCTTATCCTTAGGCTCAGATTTCTCAGCATGAAATGGTTTCCATTTTATCCCTTTCTCCTCTGGCAAGTGTGCAGAATTCCCATGCCTTCTGCTTCCTGTAGAATTCGGGGCTACTGATCTCTACATTGTTTATTTCTTCAATAATATCAGCAATGAGAGCTACATCAGATTCAAGAGAGTTCTTCTGGCTTGTAAGAAGATCCTGTCTCTGTCCTCAGTACTTCAAAGAGCTTTGTACCAGAAGCTAGCCATCAAAAAGCATAAAAATTAGCTGGAGTACCTTTTCAGTAATTTTACTTGAGATTGCGCTCCATGTGTTAAGTTTAACTCTAGAGCACAGTCCAGTGCTTCCAGGATATCTGGAAGATGCTTTTGTCAGTGGATAGACAACATCTGCCCATGTGTCTGAGAGTGGAGTCAGTAGTGAATCCTATCTGTTAATAATCTTCCCTCTCACAGGGCTAGCACTGAAAAACCCAAAAAGTTGCTGAACACGAACAAAAAATGTTAACGTTTCAAAATGGCTGCAACAGCATTAACCCCTACAAGATTGAGTGAATGGGAACCACAGGGAGAGCATGTATCAAGTTCATTCTGGGAAGTAATGCAGGGCTGAACACTTTTTATTTTCCCTGACATGTTAGATCCATTATCAAATCCTTGACCTCTGCAGTCATCCAGAGGGATATTATGATGCTTAAAGCTGGCAATTAGCATTTTAAGTTCAAAGTTTATAAACTCAAGAAACCTCTCTTTAATGTTAAATGTACCACCGTCTTTGTTGTGACACATGATTCATGCTTACAGGCATTGGGAGTAGCATCATATATGATAGAATAATAGCCTTTTCTCTCTTCGCAAGTATGGCCTTCTGCACACACTTTATCACAAAATTCAATTAACTAATTCTGAGTCTCCCATGACAGCTATGAACCTGTCTTTTCATTGTTCTTTCCTCCATTTGCTTCTGCTTGACTTTAGTCAAACGGTCACAAGTGATGTTGTCATAATGAACTATAATCTTAAGAGTTCCAAGAAAGTTACCATTATGTGGGTCACTTATCAGATTATTATCTCCTTGGAATGCTAAACCTCTTGAAGCATAGAATAAGGTAACATCCAACCATCTATCAAATATTTGTCTTGTAGCTTCTGTTAATACTTGTTTTTGAATCTCACTGTCCACTCCCTGTTTATCTGACAGTGACTGCTGTAACTACTTCCACTAGCAACAGCAAGTTTTATGTTCTATGCTCTTTTCATGTTCAGGAAGTTTAGTATATAGATTACACCATTTTTTTCACAATGGGTGAATCCCCTTTCTCTTTTGTTAGCATACTGCATTGTTTATACCTCTCTTCAGGAAATATTCAACAAGGAAAACAGTAAGTGCTTGGTTGGTAGCACTCCAAACAAGCCAGTCTCTTGGTATCATTTCTCTCCTGTTGGAAGTCTTACAGTTCAGAAGAAATTCAGAAACTTTGTGCCCATCAACATCTTTTGGCATTGACTTTCCTAGTTTCCATGGTTCTTCAAAAGTCAGGTCATCAACTAGAACAATTTTTTGATGGATAGTATCTGTAATGTTTTCAGGCCACATGCCTAGGTCTTTGAAAAGAACCGGATAGTGTAGGCCTCCTGTTTTTTGTAGACCTTCTGAATGTGGTGGTAGTACGTGACTAGGGTTGCCAGGTGGCATCCAGAATAATACTGGACCCCAGGGGAGAGATGGCACTTGCATTTTTTTTCTATTTGTGCACGTGTGCTCCTGCCCTGGCACAATAATGTCACTACAGGAAGTGACGTTATCACAACCCCACTTCCAGGCACCTGGCTGACCACTCCCAGGCAGCGCCACTCAGCAGCAGGAGACCAGGCAGGCAGGCGGGTGAGCCACTCCCACCGGCGTCACGCAGGAGGCTATGTGCCTGGGCTGGCTAGCCACTTCCCTGGGACTGCAGCAGCACTTAGGAGGCTGGGCAGGCAAGCTGCCTGGAAACAGTGGGGAGGGGGAGGAGGCAGTAACGGCAGTGCCGAGTGAAAACTGGACATCTGGCAACCCTAAACGTGACTGTCTTCAAGCATTCCATTGGAGTCACATGATGCACGTTCTGGCAGCTTTTGTCTTCAGCTGCCAGTGCCACAGTCTCAGTCTCTATATTGAGAGCATTTTCATCTTGATTACATTTATCTGCTTCCCAGGTTCTCTATTGTTGCCTAACTGCAGAAAGGCCTCATCTGATTTGAAAAACTGGAGGACAGATTTGTGTCCTTTAGCTTCTTTTTGATCCCTTTCTTTTATCTCCTTACATTTCTTGCTGCCTGATTTGTTTTTACAACTACCACCAGACAGCTGGTGGCAGCTGGACAGAGTTGCCAAGTAGGGTTACCAGGTGCCCACTGGTGGCAGGCAAACTCCTGGGGATTTGCCCCCTTATCCGCCAATCGCTGAGCCATCAGCAGGGAGGGGCAACCTCCCGGAGCATGCCTGCCACTGGCACACATCTCAGGAGCACACCATGCACATGCTTCCCACCCCTCGCACTGGACGTGGGAGCATCCCTGCGCTCTGATTTGGCCCCAAACCGACCAAATCGGAGTGTGGGAGCATTCCTGTGGCCGGCATGACATCACTTACAGAAGTGACGTCACCATGCACTTGGTGCGGTGACATCACGACGCCAGAGCGCATGCACGCTAATGCGCACATGCAAAGGTAAGTTCCAGGCCCCTATCCTCCCGTTGAGAGGACAGAGGGACCTGGCAAGCCTATTGCCACCAGGAGGATTCACCTTCATGAACGCGCACACACTTCAAGGAACTTCCTTGTCACACCAGGAATGATGTCATTCCCCGTGCAAAAAGGAAGTCCTCCAGAGAGCATGGGAGTGCACTGTGGGAATCCTGGGGCCATTCCTCACATCATTCTCTTTCGCCAGCCAGGTGAGTGGTGGTGGGGGCAGAGGCTGGGAGCGAAGAATTCCTGCTCCCACCAGGGGACTGGGAACCCTACAGATGGAGCGTGTGCTTTTGTGACTGTGAGTGAATTAGATACTTAACAGATTTAGGGCCTGCAAATCCTAGCAGCAGCAGCAGCACTTGCTCCCAATGTCTTAACAGTGCTTTGCTTTGCCCTTCCCACTATGTATCCCTCCCTCCTATCTATGCAAAAGGAATTCTGGGACTGGTGGCCCTAATATGATAGACCCAGGTGGCCCAATAGTTCAGCATGTTGCTTGAGATTTCACTCTACACTGCTTCTGATTAGATTTTGTGAGAGTTGCTGGAGCCGCATAATAGATACAAAGAAGTTTGTAAAAATATTCTCCAGCATAATCTACAGTTTATCCTATTTTTTCCTCATGGTAAAGAGGATTACAACATGGGCTGGGCCCCTCTGAACCTCCGAGCCCCACTAAAGTGTACGTCCCCCCCCCAATATGTGGGGATCTTGTTGGGGGGATAGTGGGGTCTGAGGAGAGGAGGGACCTTAGGAGAGTATGATGCTCAAAGTCCACCTTCCAAAACAGCCATTTGCTCCAGGGGAGCAGACCTCTGTTGTCTGGAGATCGATTGTAATTCTGGGAGGCCTCCAGGTCCCTTGTGGAAGTTGGCAACACAACTGGTTGCTTGAGATGCAAAGCAAATTCACAGCCATGGAGAAATTACCAGTGAACCACACATTGATAGGAGCAAATACAGTCAAGCCCTAGCAGTGCTTCTAATTATTTATTAAAATATTTGTACTCTGCTTTTCCTCTTGGCTCAGGGCAGCTTACAAATAATGATAAAAACCACCTCACAAACTCCCTCCCCTGCCTAAAAAATGCCTTGGCAAACAAACAAGCCTTGCAGTGCCTCCAGTAGATCCCCAGTGAGTGAGCCACTTCTCTCAGACCTAGCCCTTGGCACAAACAAGGAAGGTGGGCACACACATGGCTTCCTCGTGACTGTCAGCAGAGGTGTCGGGAGGAAGCTGCAACAGAGCAGGCACCTTTCCTGGGTGTTGCTGACCCCAATTCTTAGCCCCCCAAAATTAGATTATTTATATAGGTTTGGTACACATTAAGCAACACAATAAAGAAGACGTGTGGTTGTTTACTTCTGTGACTGAGTTTGTAGGCTGATCAGTGGATAATAAATGTATAAGCAGTGAAAGGGCGCACAAGCACATTCAAAATCTAAAACCTGTTCTGTGTTTAAGCTGTGGTTCCTGAAACAGAACGTTTTGTTGGAGTCTTACAATCACATTTGATTTTTTTTGTCCTTGCAACTGTTTTGTAAACTGCTTTGGGTATGTTCCTGGAACGGTGGCATAAACATTTTCTAAATAAATAAAATAAGTAAAAACAAAAATAGTTTGAAAGAACACAAACATCTTGTTTCCAGCATTTCTGTTTTGGAAAAAAAACTGGCTTTATTTGTAAAGTCTACAAAATACAGAGGAGTCTGGCAGGACACTTACTGTAAGTCAGAAAATAAATAAGTACTTTTTTCTTGCTCTATAGAAGATAAAATGTGATTTGCATATATAAAATATAAAGTACGGCTCTGTACCAACATCCTGGCCGTGCCACAAGGCGGAATGGCATAAAGGACGTGAAAATAACTTATATTCGTGCAATAAATAAATCATAGGGTAGGAAATGAGGAAGGGGAAGGGAAGAAATGCTAAACAAGGACCCCCCCATAAGGATCATCAAAGTACGGGAAGGACGGACAACACTGGCTTGGAAGCTGATTCCATCATGGGGGTGGATGTCATGGTAAGCTGCAGGATGGGTGAACCCAACCGTATGTCTAAAGAATTAACAGGTAATTTTTTGCCATTTAAATAAGTCACAATGGTACAATGCTTAGAAGTGACTGCCCACAAACACTCACAGGTTCCTATGTAAAATTTGTAAGAGTGAAAGGTGCCTTTACAAGTCCTCTAATCCAATGCCCTTTCTGTTATCTGGGAAGGAGCACTTGCACCTTAGCCATCCCTGGCCTATTAGTTTGCCTGCTTTAAAAAAAAGAAAGATCAGAAAGGTTGACCTGGCAGCCTTTCCTTGCTAGAGGAGTTCTGTCTACAGCTTTGCTCCCCATTTGTGCCAAGATTCTCAGGCCAATTTAAGGATGATAGCAGTTGGGCTAAAACTGCTTACCCAGTGTTGGTGTCACATTTAAATCGAGCACACACCCAGGCTGCAGCTCCCTAGTGTGACAGGCAACCTGGCTTTCAGAGTGACGTTAGCTCCACAGAACCCTGAAGAATCTAAAGAAATAAAGAAGTGGCATCTCATTCAAGCTGGGCCTGAATTAGGCATGTGGCACCACTACTCTTTCATAGCAGAACAGCAACTATCAGCTGGGAATCCAAGCATGTTTCCCACGTCTTCTTGACAAGGCGGGGAAAAACAACACGCCAATTCTGAGGACGCAGCAATGAGTTTCCCCTTTGCTTTTGCTTTAGTAATGCAGCAGGATCCAAAAGGATGAAAAGAAGAATACACAAGACATTTCAGCAGCAGCACCAGCTCTGCCCTTGCCCTCCTCGCCCCATTTTTCCAGCTGGGCTTTGTCTGTCTAGCTCGTTGGGGGCAGAAAGTGGCTCTCCCTCCTCCTCCTAGGAACCTTAAGATTGAGTTTGTGTAGGGGTTGTCACTCTCGGTGAAAAATTTGAGGAAAAGAGTTTAAAAACCACAGCAAGGAACTGCATTTTCCCTGTACTGCCTTACCAGATCTGTGGTTAGATCCTGCTTGAACACCACACATTTTATCTCCACAACATTTAAGTGAGGAGCTCTTTCCTGATTTCTAACGTTTCCACCCAATGAAAAAAGTCAGAAGATGGAAAGGAAATACAATTTTTTTATTCCCTCTAGAATGTCGGGAAGGGGGGGGGATATTTCACCTTCCTACTATTTATCTTCAAACAAGTTGATAGAACCTAGTAAGATACTGGCCCGGATGGCTTTCTTGGGGAATGGGTGACTTGGCCCCTTGTTTGACCCCCCAGTTATGTTACCCATTACACTATGCACAGCACATGAGCTGCAAAGTCAGGCAAACTTTGTAGCTCACACCAGAACAGAAAGGCTTTCCTGCTGCCACTTTCCTATCCAGTCATGTCACATGCTTTGCCCTTCTTTCTCCTGCCTCCTCTCAACACCATCTTTACTTTCCTCAGCTTGTATTTGCCATTGATGAAGTTGCTTCTCTTCCATGAGGGATATTTTGCAGCCTTAACAGCACTGTTAGAATAGAAGCATACATGAACCAATGTTTTCATGCATTCGCAGCTGGAGGCAGAAGTGGCCTCTCCTTTGATATGCAGTACGGGCCCAGGACAGGATGCCAGCAACTTTGCTTTGACAAGGACCTTGTGATCCCCTTCCTGTCATTAACCTCATGATCACCCAACAATCATTTTGCTTCTTTTCCCTTGCTTCAACAAACACTCCCTTTTCTGTATTGCTATGATTGTTCCTGTAATCCTCTCATCACATTATGCGGTTTCAGAGCTTAGGGCTGAACACAGCCTAAAATTGGGAAGTGAGCAGCAACAACTATGGTATGTATACCAATTCTTTAAAAAAGGACAAGCGCAACCAGGTCCACCAAGACACCTAGAAGGTAACCACGTCTTATGACTTAAGTTTACTCCAGCATCCTTGGCTCTTACTGACAATACAGGCTTTCATTACATTTATGTCCCACCCTTCATCTAAGGTGGAATATGCAGTTCTCCTTAGCTTCAACTTAGCATTCTTTCTGCTCCTTTACAGATAAGGTATTTCCCATTCACTACCTATACAGCTAAACATTCTTTGTAGCTGTATTCCAGCTATAACAACAGAGAAGCCATCTCCAACTCATTACACTAACTTGGAGGGGGAGAAGTCAAAATAAAAAATGGAAGAGAAAAGCGGTTCAGGAAGGGGCAAGAGATAACTGGCCACTGCATTCCAATTCATGGATCACATTAACAGCAAAAATTACACAAGTCGGGCACTACCTTCCCAACCTCTCCCAGAGGAGAAAGGGGACAGAGAAGGAAGTTCAACGTTCAGCCATTCTGTCTTCAAGTCAATTCTGTCTCCTTAAGATGGCAGAGGAAAAGTGAAAAGAAGTGAAGGGGCCAGTGCAGCTACAGCCATTCTAGGTGAGAGCTGGGCGAGGCATGGCAACAGGACTCAGTTCACAACTTGGCATGTAGGCACTAGGAGTATGCAGCCTGGTTGGAGCCAGATTTGACGATGGTAATGACACTGGCAGTAGCCACCTTGGCAGTAGTACCGTGAGCAGTGACCGTGCGGGCAAAACCTTGCAGTGCCTCATACTTGCTACGCAGGGCATCAAGCTCAAGGCGCATAGCAGCATTCTCACGAGCCAGCTTATCCACCTCCCTTTCCAACTCTGTCTTCTGCTTCTGCAGCTCCTCCTTCTGGCAAACACGCTTGACCCGGCAACTGGCTGCATAGCCGCGGTTTTTCAGTGTGCGCCGGCGTTGCTTCAACCGGGCCACTTCCTCCTTCGACAGGCCTCGCAGGTGGTGATTGAGTTCCCGCACTGACAACCCCATTAGCTCCTCATCTGACAGGTGCGGTGTGTTCTCACCCATCTCCCGCTTGATCTGTTGAGAGAAGCAGCAGCAGGTAAGTGTCAAAAGGAAGGAATAACAAGGGAGAAAATATGAGAAATGGAATATGACTGAGTGGTGGTCAGCTAAGGTAGAAAGGTAAAAGGACTGGGGGAAATGGAGCAGGTCAAATAACATTTTGCATGAAAACCCAAATTCTGTAAAAAAAAATGCTCTTAATATACAAAAAGGATATACAACATACAAATGTGCAGTTAAAATCGATCTCTTGAGTAGGGTTTCCAACACTTCCTTGACAAATGCTGGGTGATTTTGGGAGCAGTGCCTGGGGAAGATTTGTAACTGCTGGGTGACACTCAAGGCTGTCTCCCAGTCTCTATGGTCATTACCACAGAGACTACAGGAAATGTTTAGGGCATCACTATGTGGTGGCCGTTTTTTCCCTCCCAGTCCTCAATTCCTTGGAGGGTGGGAAATTGGGTCTGCGAGCAGGAAGCTCTCTGCCCTGGCTGGGTAAACGGGAGGCCTACTCTCAAGTCCTGCTCTTTGGGCCCCCAACTGAAGAGGTGAGGTGGGTGTTGACCAAAGAAAGGACTTTTCAGTGGAGGCACCTTGTCTTTGGAATGCTCCCCCCTCAGGGCTTGTCTGGTATCTTCCTTACTTTCTTTTAAGTGCCAGATCAAAACATTCCTTTTTAATCAGGTTTCAACTAAGGGGGCCCATCTTTTTTAGCTGTTTTACGTTACGCTTCTAGCCTGAGTTCTGGTTTACAAATATTATATGAGGTCGTTCAATATTTCAAATCTTAAGGGTACACCCAGCACTACACATACTGTTTCATAATGAAATCTCTCTTAGACAGGAGAATCTCTCTTAGAAAGTCAGGAAGGGAATCACGACCATTTAAAGTTATACGCCGCCGCCACCCCCCCCCCCCCACACACACACTAATTTCATGCTCAACTTAAGGAAATTATGAGCAAACATTAGTTAACACTAGAAGGAGGAATGGGAAACAATTCTTGCCTTGTTTTTTTTTAAAAAAAGATTGTCCAAAAACGAACAGTATTATACATTACAAGAGAAGAAATGTGCACATTCATTATATTGGACACATGGGGATATAGTGCTTGATAGTTGTAGAAACTGTGTTCAAGAATTCAAGACTTTTATTTTCTATGTAAATGATGTATTTTATTTACATAGAAAATAAAATTCTTGAATATCATCTTCCTACTTTCCTGGCCTATTAATTGTTTTTACTGGGGGCGGGGGCATGGAGTCCCTAAACTCCAAGCCCCCGCATCACATTAGTCAAGTGCCACCATCTATACCTTTTAAAGATAGATGTCAAATTGTTACACAGGAAAACAAACAAAACAAAACAGAAACTACAAGTATGAGGGTAATCAGGACAAAACAGGAAATGTGGCACAAACTGCACAAGAAAATCATGGTAATAAAACAGACCACTTTTTAAAAAACCCACACAAACACAAAGTCACAAACGAGTACAATCACATTCTTAAAGAGGAAAAATACCATAGGCTAAAATGGAAAGATACAGAAGCTCTTCTCCTTTTGGCTCCACCCCCATGGGAACCCTCTAGCAGACACTGCCTGCTTTAACATACATTTCTGTAATCATGAGGATTAGAAACCTGCTCTCTCAAGAATAAAGACTTTCAGGATTCTGCAGAACTTTTTTTGTATTCTTTCCAACTGTATGCTAAGCCTTGCTTAGGTATCTAACCAGCCCTGAAAATACAGGAGCAGCGATGGGAAGATGAACAATAAATATAGGCAGGAAAGACAGCAGTGAAATAGGAAAAGGAGGGAGAAGGCCACAAAGAAGTGGAATGAGGTACAGAGGGGGGAAAGGGGGGGTACAAGAAAGTGGAGAGAATGCAGAGAGATGGACAGAGAGTCTGGTTGGGGCACAAAGAGTAACAACACCCTCAGCTTCTGTTACCGAGCAGCCCCCCTCCCTCCAGAGGCCAGCCATGAACTGGGTCTGAGTTCTACACTAAAAGACTGCAGTGCCTGTGTTCCTCTAATACACGTGTCAGTTTCATATCTGATGCTGCAACAGACTGACAGTTCCTGGACAATTGCTCTCAAAACTCTTACGTGGCACTGCCCTGCTCAAGCTTATATCTGGACTCTCCTGTGTGATGCTGCCCTGTTGCCAACCATGGACTGTGTCTTAAACGCTGCTCCCTTGCCTGCCATGAGAGCTTGCCTCACTCTGGGCTCCAGCTACGCTGCCAGCAGCCGGATGCCAGCCAGGGGAAACCTTCTGCGAGGGTGGCCAGGCACTCCCTGGCCAGCTCCTGCCGGGAGCCTCCCTTGGGCTGACTGCCCTCACTGCCAGACAATCTGCTGGTAAGCCCTAGCCAACAGCCAAGAAGCCGAGGGGAACAGCCTGCTTTGGGAAGCCATTTCGAAGAAGCGAGCGGACCACGTACGCAGCAAGAGAATCCCACTCTCCTCCGCATTTCTTAACACCTATCCAGAATGGAGATTGATCATCAGTCAGCCAGGGCAATCAACAAGCGCACATCAAAGCAACCTTTGCACTCCGGACTTGAAGGCACTGGGATGAGCCTGGGAACGAGCAAACGGCCCGGTTCCCCTTCCTCCTCCCCTCCCCTCTCCCCAAAAGTGTCATTTATAAATTAATCAGACTTCAAACATGGTCTAATCAAGGCTGTCCCGATGGGCTCAAACCCTTTGATTTAAGTCGTGAGAACCACTGACAGGGGCGCCAGCCTCTGGGTGCTTTGAAAGTATATAAGCTAGCCCCTCAAACCTGAGGGTGCGCGCGCGCCAGCCCCATCCGACTTCCTTGCTGTCTCTCTGTGATTCCAGTGCGGGCGCTGGATCATGTCATGTCCATATCTCTGACATGCCTACTGCTTGTGAGTATGCCCTTTGTCATCGTGGGGTTCCTGCTCAGGTCTCTAATGTTCATACTCTGTATTTCTTAGATCTTGTATGTAATCTTGGATGTGTGTGTGTAATTTCAGGCATACGTCACATTATTAGAAAATACACGTTATTGACTGAACATCTGTAGTCTGCCTCTTTGTCACGGGGATTTCTGAAAATGGACCTTGGTATAGCTGGCTAGATCCGCGCTGTTTTAGTTCTGGACTGCTAAGCTAACTCCCCATCCTATTAATAGAGCAGTTCCAGTAACAGATTAATGGTGGAGAATGCGTGGGCAGCCCGGTTTGTCTGAATCCAGATGAGTTGACACATTTGTTTTCGGCAAACTGACGTAGAGGAAAACTTTTCGGAACTCCGTGCAAAGAGAGCAACCTAGCTTAGGGAATTAAATGTGTGAATGCGTTTGGCTCTAGCGAGCATCTATATGCGTGGGTTGGCTTGTCCCCTTTTCCTCCTTCAGCCAGTTACGGACAGATTGCCTTATTTTAACTGTGGGCAAGAAACTCTGTGCTGGTGAAGTTCCCTGGCCACTTCCCGGGCCACCTAAACGCGTCTATGTGGGTGGGATTACAGAAGTAGGCTCCAGTTTTCATAAGCAACACATATAAAACTCTCTCCCGTCCCCCTTCCCTCCTCAGCCCGTCCAAATCCCCGCTCCCCCCCAGCACTTAGACTTCAACCTCCTCTCCGGAGGAAACGTGAAGAGGTTGATAGTTCGTTTGTTTAACTTGCTTTGGGAATCTGCAGCTAGGTTCCTGAAGCACTGTGCCTGAGTTTTAAGTAAGACTCTCGGGCGTTTGTTGCTTGGGAGTAAAGCAGTTTTGCTCCTGAGCGCTCCGGTCTTTTGGTCTTGGCTTGGAGACAGCTTTAACAGTCTGTCTCTGGGCAGTAGGCCTGGGGATCTTTTGAGTTCTTGGGTTTAGAGAACCTGGGAGCGCCTTTTTCCTGGTCTCGTGGCTTGTAACTGAGCCCACACGAGAATAGGAGTTGAAAGTAAGGAAACCCTCACCCCCTTTGGAAACCCTTTTAAATGTCCTTGAGGACTAAGAGGAGAGGAGCTCCGAAAAAAATAAGTCCCTGGAGAGGACGGTGTAATCCTGTGTATGCCCCTTTAAGAATCCTTGAGGACTTGTAAAAGCCCCTGGAGAGGACTGGCTTAAAGGACCCCCCCCCCCATGGGCATTGCATCAGTGTGCAAAATAAAAATAAAAATAAAATAATAATAATAAAAATGTACCGTACTAACACCAGAGTACCCCACTTGGAGAAGTGGGTGGTAAAGAAAGGAAAACACCCTTGGGAATCCTGTCCAAATAGCTAGAGATGCTTTCCAGGATTTTTGTGGAAAGGAGAAACCCAATTCGGATGATGAGGAAGACAGGCTCTTCCAAGCCGGGAGAAATGCTAACCTCCCCAGATCAGCCCTCAAAGTAAGCATCCCTTGCCAGCCAGCAGACACCCCCCCCCACTCCGCTGCTGAGCTTGGACAGAAAACAGTTTCCCCTCTAGAGCTGAACATCTAATGGATTGTAGAATTCCTTGAAGAAACTCAGACACCCTAGATTTTATAATATCTAGTGCAAAAGGTAAAAGAAAGAAAGAATTTTGTGTAAGGAAGCTTGTATTTGTGTGCATGAGGAATGGTAGGAAGTGACTTCTTGCCATCCGGCAGGGATAGCAGCTGCAATCTGTTCCCCCTGTTTATGTGTGGGTGTGCAAATTGTGTGTAAGAAGGGCCCCTTGCTTCTCAAGGGACTCTGAGCATCTTCAGGAGGATTGTATTTTGTGGGCATTTCCAGGCTGGGTGGTGGTCTGGCAGACAGCGCAGGACAGTCTGTAACCTGGTGTTAACCCTTGGTACCGGGAAACAGCAGGAGCAGATGTGGCTGGGTTCTGTGTGCGAGACATACACCATACTTGAGTTATGGTCCAATTTACTCCCTCCACTCTCGACTTCTGACCAGTTCAGGGGCCGGGGAAGTTGCTCGGTGTGTTAGTGGTTGCATTTGTAGGTTGAATTTGATTGCGGATAGGTGAAACAGTCCTTCTGCTAAGAATTCATCCTGGCCCCCTCTTTCGCTAGGTCCCCCAGCAAGGGAACTCAGACCTAGTGGATGCAGGCAAAAGGCTTATTTGTTGTGTTGTCTAGGACTGATTTTTCTGGTAAAACTCTGATTTGGAATGTTAAAATGACACCTGAGATAGGATAAATGTGTTGTGGATATTGAGTAAAAAGGATGATAGTTTAAGTTAGAGAAAAGTGATTTAGTTTTGGAGAAAGGAAATCTAGCCTCCAAACGAGAAATGGCCCGTGCTACCACAAAGGCCGTCCATGATAGAGTATCTTCCCTAAAACAACAATTAAGGGAAGACAGGTAGCTGAATTTCTGGCTGCTCAGATTAAGGCCAACCACCAGGCTTGTTGTGTTAGGATGAGAGCTCTGGGGAGTCAACTTGGTTTGCTTAGAGAGTTGATCGCCTCTACTCATTCCAGTGACTTGCCGAGACGCTCCCTCTTGACCTGCTCGCCTCCTGATGCCTTGGCCAAATACTGCCAAAAGAGAGCCAGAAACTCAGCAGAAGTAGAACAGAGTCTTTTAACCAGGACCATAAGAGATTTTTATGGGCAGAACTTAGGAGACATGGCTCACTTCTGTCCTCCTCAAGACCTCCTTAAGAGAGGCATAATCTGTCATCCGCAGACCTCCTTAAGAGAGTCAAAATCTGCCATCCCACCTTAAAGCGGGAGGCCTGTGTTAACCCTCTCTGCGCCTATTTGTCTCAACCACCCGACCTGGGTCTCCATGGTCCGGGAAGCTAAATTTACCCAAACCTGAAAGGAGACGAGATAGAAACTATTAATAAGGGAGGAAGGAGCTGACGAAAAACGTAGAAACATCCTCAAGAAATAGAAAGCCTTGTAAATGGCCAGTTTGAAGAGAAAAAAACACTCACTGGCATGATGTGTGATAAAACTCCTGGTGTATAGTACTATGTGTAATAATACTCCAGAGGATAGGATAGGATTTTTGAAGCCCCTCTAGTCTAATGCTGAGAGCAGCAGAAGAGACTGTGCTTCCCTACCATGGAACTAGAAATTTGGCCCAGCCTCTGAGCATGTGCAGAGCTTAAAAAAAAAAAAAAAGCCATTCCCCAAGCAATTGCCTTGGCTCCCATAGAACGCCCCCAGCCAAGCTATGCGGAACCCACCGTGACTGGGCCCTACAAACCAGTCAAATGGGAGCGCAAATGCAGCCCCCTTAGGAGACCCAAAACGGCGTTAAAAATCACTGAGGTCAGCTAGCTTGGTCTCAGCTTTCCCGAACCAGCAACTCTGAAGAAAAGATTGTGTGGTGCATCTGTGGTTTAATAGTACTTGGACTGATTCAGAAACATTTGTGCATCTGTCTCCCCATTTTAAAATACTTAAGCCCAAAGTTTAATGAAAAGGTGGAACCTCCAGTGCCAGGAGCAGTCATGAATGTAGTAATGCTCCCAGGCTGAGATCAGCCTAAATAAAAGTGTTCATTGGTTTCCTCTTAGAACTTGGAATAGAAAGGACCCAAGAGTAGTAGAAAGTCTCCAGGATGGAATGTAAATTCGGGTCCCCACAACCCCATCCCTTTTTTAATTGTGAGATTTTCTCTCTCTCTCTCTCTCTCTCTCTCTCTCTCTCTCTCTCTCTCTCTCTCTCAATATGTTTATGAACCTCTGCTTTCAGAGGCACTTTGTGGAAGTCACTGGCCTTCTGAAAACAAGGGGGGGAGAAATAGCCTCTCCCACAACCCAATCCATTGTTTTCAGAAGCCCAGACAATCTTGGTTAAAGGCATAAACCCAAAATTATTACATCATCATTGCATTATTGTTGATTACATGCTGCAAGACAAAAATTTTCCCGTAGGACGGATCTTTCTTTAATAAACTGCCATATGCCCGGTTGAATTAACCAATAGCCTACCTTGCAGGAAGGGTGGTGCCTTTGAATAGCTGACAGCTGCACCCACCCCATTCTTTTCTTTGCTTAAGCCAACTCAATACTGGCATATATATATATATATGTATCCCCTTTTGTTATATGTCTAATAAATGGACTGGATTGTTGGGTGAAATGTTAATATTGGATGTTAAGTAGGAGCTAGATGGTGTGTGTAAAGAATAATTATTAAGGCAGAAGGAAAGATGAAGGCAAGCTGTATATTTCAGTTGGTCTAATAGGAAGTAATATGTAGAGGTAGGATCATTTGGTATGTGCAAAGAGGTTTAGAGATATTTCTGAGAACTGTTTGGAATAAAGATATAGAGAATTAACGCTTTGAAACACCCGGCAGCCAGTGTCCTCTTTACTACTGTACAATTTACCTTGATGCTGACCTGCTCAGCAGCAAGAAGTTCTTCCCCTCCCCCTTCCCCTTTTTGCTATGTTTTCCTTTTCCAAATGCTGTTAGTGTTCTTGTGATTCTTGAGGAAGCAGACATGAGACCCTCCAGCAACCCCTTTTGGAAACCTACCTACGGAGCAGCCAAAGGAGCAGAATTTGAGACTCCTTCGCTGGCCAGAGGCTGCCTCCGTTTTTCTGGCTGATTTGATTCAAAGGCCAGCACCAGCTCCATGGAAGGGCAGCCCTCTCTTCCAAGGGGACCCCTCATTTTTTTCTCTTTTTGCTAAAGGACATGCGTGTCATTCCATTTTTGTTTTTGGGGACATTGCCGCTTATTCTGTCCAATGCCCTTTCTGATACAAGGGGGGGTGTAAACACTTTCCTTCCTACCTTGTGTACCTAGTTGCATTTCTTTTGCCCCTCATTCGGTTACTTATTTGATTGAATGTATTCCTGAACTGAGTTCATCAATCTATGCTTACTGTTCAAATTGATTTTGATCTGCTTTTTACATTAAGTTCATTGGGTGTTAAGCTACTTTTTATCTTTGGTTTTTCCTTACATTATTGAATTGTTATTTGCCTTCTTAATTTTGACCTGCTTTTTGCAGTAAGTTCATGAAGTGTTAAGCTAATTTTATCTTTGGTTTTCCCTTACATTATTGAATTGGTGTTATTTACCTTTTCATTTGTTCTATTCTGACTCACTAGTTATGATGATGCTTGTATGTTTACATAGGGCACTGCCATTTGATTGGATTCCTTGCCCTTCACCAACCATATCTGATTCCTATGCCTTTAATGCCTAGGGTTAATTCATAGTATCCCATTCACTTAGTGCTTTTGGTTTTTGTGCATCATATTGTTGCATTTTCTTCGCTTTAACTGTTTGCATCCATGTTCATGGTCAATGCTTTGCTGTTACATTGCTTTAAGGGTTGCCTAGAAATCTTTGTGTATTTCTCTGTCACCTTCATTGCTATGCCTCTCACCTGTCAACTCTCAGGCAGGGGAAGCCACTATACTGGTTGAATTAATTTTGATATGCTTTATTTTTATCAGTTGCTTTTTATATGTGCTATTTTGATATAATGCCCTCATTTATTCTATGCTTGTATGTTTTTGTGGAGCACTGCCATTCATTCTGATTGTTTGCTTTTCACTGACACTATTGGATTTCCATTGGACTCTCGCATTGATTATGCTGCCTTAATGCCTGTGTTACCTCACTGCATTTCACCCTGTATGTGTATACATATTGTTATGGCTTACTAGTACTATATGTATAAGAGCATGCATGATTTATATGAATGTAAGATGCTTGTGATGATGCTCAATGAGGCTGTCTGCCCACCCAGCAGCTCCCACCCAAGCTGCTCTGATGTATAGCCCCCTTGGGTACTAGGGGGGGAGGTCTCTTTTATTAGGGCGCCTCACCCCTACCAGCCTAGCTACTGCATGCTCAGACCACAGGGAATGGAGATGACTCCATCCACCTCCAAGCTCCACCAAGCGGAGACCCAGCCAATTGACCAGAAGCTGTGTGCCTAGAACTCCTCCTTGATCCCCACCGACCCTGCACTGCGAAGTGACAGCGGAGTGGAAGTGTGTTCTTGTTTCACGTATTCATAGGCTGAATGAGCTTGTTTCTGTATATATATGTGTAACCCCGTTTGACAGCTATACTGTAAACTGTGCCTCTGTGAATACTGTATGCTTGCATCTACCCGTTATTATTGATTGCATGTGACTATGGCCTACTGATGGTGTATACTATGCCTGCTGATTCCTACTGGTCAATCATTGCTTATTAACCACTATAATTGATTACTGCTTATTGGTTACTACCTTTGATTATTAATGTAATACTGAATATTAAGGTTTAGCCCTCCTCAGCTGGAGCCCCACCGCTACGGGAATATCCAATCTGACCATGCACCCAATTGTTGTTATGTTGATCTTCCAGGTCTTGGTGCTCTCCGTCCATCCCTTGCGTGTTTTATTACCCTTGTTGTTATGAACCATGATAGTTGTGTGTACATTTATGCGTACGGACTGAACCGGTCCCATGGACACTTTGCCTGCCGGACACCGCTCTGAGGCCCTCTTGTGGACTAGGGGGGGAGCGTTCCTCTCTACCTCTTGACCCACGATCTGCCTCCAGACAGCCACCTGTGGCTCCACCTCCATGAGGACTAGAAACTGTGTGCCTGACGTCTTGTCTACCAGCCCACGCTCCAGCGCTGCAGTTCAACGCAGATGTCTAGGGGAGTGCACAGACACATGGACTAAGTTTGCTTGTCTCTTGTATATATGCAACCCAGTCTCATAGCTGTGCTGTGGACTGCGCCATCTGTGATCTTTTTCCTCCCCTGGTCCCTATGGACTTATTCCAACGACTTGCCTTCTAGGAAGTGTAGTCCTATGAATTTAGTTCCCCAAGTTGTATGCCGTATGAATTGTTCTCTCAAATCTGTTTTCCTCAACTATAAGTGCTTTTAAGGTATTATGGTCATTATCCTTGTGTTTGTTTGTACTGTGAACCACATTACGTATATTTTATCTCGGTATAAAATGTCCTCAGCTCAGCCTATGGCCATACCACCAGTACTCATGTCCCTGCTTTGCTTTTGATTTTGGCCATATATGAAATAACCATGGTTCTTATGTATGCATCTGTACCACTGTAAGCCACCTCTGAGTCTAGCCACATGGGAATGATGTCTGTTCATGAATTGTGATGCGATGTCTAGCCTTGTATAATTACTTCCACCCTCTATGAGTGGATAGGTCTATGAATGAATTGTTTTGTGTTTATGAATTGCTCTTTTATGAATTGCTCTGTACCCATGAATTACTATGCATTCATGAATTGCTTTACACCTGTGTCTGGGCTTATGAGTTGCTATGTACCCCTCACCCGGAAATGAGAGATGAATTGCTTCAAACCATGTATGTGCTGCTTCCCGCTTTTACCTGAATGAATTACCTTGTGGTTGTACAGTCACTGATCATTCTGTGAAGTATCTCTGCCCTTAAGTATGTGCATATGAGTTATCTTGCATATTATGAAATTGTGTATTCCTGCTTGTGCTAACGGTTGCATCTTGGATATATGTGTGTATATGTATCTATATATATACGCGTATTTATACATACATATATAGGTAGTTTTCCTGAGCTGGACAGAGAGATGTGCAGCCCATTGGCTGATCTAAATTTTGTAATCTGGATGTGTGGTTCTCCATACCAAATTTGCAAATGACACCTCCCCTTCCTCCCCCTTCCCTCTCCCACCCCCTGGATGCTCGACCACCAGAGGTGCCACTCTTGCTCAACGGTGAAGACATGTTCGGGGACCGACCCTCCTGAGTCGGGTGGTCCCCGAGGGGGGGAATTGTTACCGAGCAGCCCCCCTCCCTCCAGAGGCCAGCCATGAACTGGGTCTGAGTTCTACACTAAAAGACTGCAGTGCCTGTGTTCCTCTAATACACGTGTCAGTTTCATATCTGATGCTGCAACAGACTGACAGTTCCTGGACAATTGCTCTCAAAACTCTTACGTGGCACTGCCCTGCTCAAGCTTATATCTGGACTCTCCTGTGTGATGCTGCCCTGTTGCCAACCATGGACTGTGTCTTAAACGCTGCTCCCTTGCCTGCCATGAGAGCTTGCCTCACTCTGGGCTCCAGCTACGCTGCCAGCAGCCGGATGCCAGCCAGGGGAAACCTTCTGCGAGGGTGGCCAGGCACTCCCTGGCCAGCTCCTGCCGGGAGCCTCCCTTGGGCTGACTGCCCTCACTGCCAGACAATCTGCTGGTAAGCCCTAGCCAACAGCCAAGAAGCCGAGGGGAACAGCCTGCTTTGGGAAGCCATTTCGAAGAAGCGAGCGGACCACGTACGCAGCAAGAGAATCCCACTCTCCTCCGCATTTCTTAACACCTATCCAGAATGGAGATTGATCATCAGTCAGCCAGGGCAATCAACAAGCGCACATCAAAGCAACCTTTGCACTCCGGACTTGAAGGCACTGGGATGAGCCTGGGAACGAGCAAACGGCCCGGTTCCCCTTCCTCCTCCCCTCCCCTCTCCCCAAAAGTGTCATTTATAAATTAATCAGACTTCAAACATGGTCTAATCAAGGCTGTCCCGATGGGCTCAAACCCTTTGATTTAAGTCGTGAGAACCACTGACAGGGGCGCCAGCCTCTGGGTGCTTTGAAAGTATATAAGCTAGCCCCTCAAACCTGAGGGTGCGCGCGCGCCAGCCCCATCCGACTTCCTTGCTGTCTCTCTGTGATTCCAGTGCGGGCGCTGGATCATGTCATGTCCATATCTCTGACATGCCTACTGCTTGTGAGTATGCCCTTTGTCATCGTGGGGTTCCTGCTCAGGTCTCTAATGTTCATACTCTGTATTTCTTAGATCTTGTATGTAATCTTGGATGTGTGTGTGTAATTTCAGGCATACGTCACATTATTAGAAAATACACGTTATTGACTGAACATCTGTAGTCTGCCTCTTTGTCACGGGGATTTCTGAAAATGGACCTTGGTATAGCTGGCTAGATCCGCGCTGTTTTAGTTCTGGACTGCTAAGCTAACTCCCCATCCTATTAATAGAGCAGTTCCAGTAACACTTCTGAATTGTTTCAAATTGTGCCTCAGGGGCTACTTCTACATAACTGAAATTGAGGTGGCTATCTGAACTATGACCGGAGTGTGAAACTGCCCATTTTTATGGAGGGCTAAGCCTTCCTCCCAGATCTTGGCCTGACTTGGGTTGGTTTAAAGACCTGCGAAAACCCGGAGTGGGAGAAGCTTGCTCTTCAGCACTGGCAGGCTCTTACCTTTAGGGCTTTGCTTGACAGGCTGTCAGCTGACATTTTACCTTGCACTCCACTCTTCCCCAGGAAGTCCCCTGTAATTGAGCACAAAAACAACAACAACCCTGTAATTGGTATTCACCCCACTGTACTTTGCGCTCTGTCGGGAAAGTCAACATTTTTCACCTAAGAAGTTTCCCCTCCATTTACCCTGCCCATGTCTCCATTCCCAGACTCCATTCGCCCTCACGCCAAACTGAAAGATATGTAACAGAAACTTGGATTCATCCCTAAGAAAGCCACCCTTCTGTGGATGGAAATATCCTTTAATGTTCCACAATCCTTTAGTCCAGCAGAGCTGTGGAGAGATACCAGATCACAGACCCAGTGTCAGAATGAGTCATACTTTTCGGTTTGTTTTGCTTTTGACTAACATTGAAAAACTCTTTCTAATTTCCCCAAATTGGACTGTGTCAGCAGCCAGCTGTTTCATGCTGTCCCATACGATCGCCTACCTATCCGCCCAAACAGAGGTTAGACAGACGCTGTTCATCCTCTCCACCCTGGAGTGTCTCTATACTGGACATGCCCTGCAGCAACCGGAAGCTGCACATGGGCAAACATTTCCTGAGAAGGAGGAAACAGAACTGTGAGGAGCCAGCTGGTGGGTGTGTCCCTGAAATGCCAGTGCCTGGAAAGAGACACTGTTGTGTGTGTGTGGGGGGGGGGGATATGTGCTAGAGCACGTATGTGCAGGGGAAGGGATGTCTTTTTAATAAAGAACCCTGCATTGCCAAGGCAGATGTATAGGAAAAACTATACTGAATAGTAAACTGGGTGGTTTGTGCAAGTCACAAAAAACAGCAAAATGAGGCCACCTGCCGAGAAGGTGTCCATATATTTGGAAGATTTGACAGGAATGCAAAAAAAAGGGGGGGGGACTTGGTTAGTTTATTTAAAAAGAGGAAAACAAAGTCTAAAGCACAGCCTGGTTAAAACTGAGCATGTTGTAGGAGGCACAGAATGTTGACAGTAGTTTAGATTCAAGTAAAAGGGGTGGGGGAAGAAGGGGCAGAAAGAGCAATTTCCCCAGTGATTCCTTGCAAACCCCCAGCTTGTCTTCCTTACTAAGAACCGTGCACTGTTCTGCTCTGCTGGCAGTCAGGTAATTTTTAGAGGTTAAAGATAACCTTGTCGCCCAAAGGAAAATCCAAGAACAGAAGCCACCTTTTATCAGAACTAACCAAAACAACAAAACAATGTGCAAACTACTCAAGTTCTCCAGAACTCTTCATTGAGATTGATTTTTTAAAAAATCACTGTGCGTGCGTGCTTGCGTCTCTCTGACAGGACCTTATCTGCATCCTGTGTACAATGTCAGGCAGATTTGAATAGATATCTTGGCTCTGGGTGGAGCTGTAAAATCAAACCGGAGATCAGTGGACTTAAAAAACTCTCAAAAATTTATTCCAGCATAAGCTTTAATGAGTCACATCAGATTTTATCAGGTTGCACTTTTCACCTTTTTTGACAAAAAGGAGAATGGAAGTCTGCAACTGAAATCTGTATCTCTCTGAGGCTCAGAGATCTCTCAGAATTACAATTTATCTCCAGACTACAGAGAGCAGTTCCCCTGGAGAAAATGGCAGCTTTGGAGAGTAGACTCTACAGTGTTATACCCTGCTGAGGTCCCTCCCCAAACTCCACCTTCCCCAGACCTAGGGTTTCCAGCTCCAAGTTGGGAAATTCCTGGAGAGGGTGAAGCCTGAAGAAGGCAGGGTTTGAGGAGGGAAAGGACCTCAGCATAGTGTAATGCCATAGACTCCACTATCCAAAGCAGCCATTTTCTCCAGGGGAACTGATATCTGTCACCTGGAGATCAGTTGTAATTCCAGGAGATCTCCAGCCACCATGTGGAAGTTGGCAACCCTACCAGACCTCACCCCCAACTGTCCAGGGATTTCCCAACCAAGAGCTGGCAATCCTATATATCAGCAGTTTCATGAAAGGATGGGATTTTCCTCATTCACTTCAATTGGTGCAAGCTCTTATGAAGTCACTATCATATTACTGTAAAAAAATTGACTAAATCTAAGTTATTCAAGCCTTTTTTTAGGAAAAACACACACACTAACATGTCTGCCTTGGGAGGTTATGCTCATGTTTAATGAAGACCCAGCAATTCCCCAATGTGAGTCTATTTGCTGTTTTGTTTATTTTATTTACATTTATTAGCCGTCTTTCCACCGTGCAGGAATTCAGGAAAACTGAGTTGACATAGAGTGTCCCTTGCTGATTTCTTCAGTTGTACTACTGTAATATTGACAGCCCTTCATGAGAAGGCTCAACAGTCCCCCCCAAAAAGCAGGGGAACAGACAAGTTCCCACATGACATGAATAACTCCCATCACTCAGGTTTTGGCCTGCTATAAAACTGTTCTGCTTGTGGCATTTGGCATCTTCAGTGACCATGTGGTTGCAACTAAAACCTTGCTTAACTTTACATGATGAAAGAAAAGCCCACGATCTGCCACACTTACACATAACAACAATATTTGATTTATATACCACCCTTCAGGACAACTTAACACCCAAAGAGCGGTTTACAAAGCATATTATCATCATCATCATCATCATCATCATCACCACCACCACAACAATCACCCTTTGAGGTGAGTGGGTCTGAGAGAGCTCTAAGAGAGCTGTGGCTGACCCAAGGTCACCCAGCTGGCTTCAGGTGGAGGAGTCAGGAATCATACCCAGTTCTCAAGATTAGAATCCTGCCGCTCTTAACCACTACAACAAGCTGGTCCCAGTTCCTATGTGGATACTGCTTATATGGCCCAATCTGACACACAGCTTCATTAGGAACATTCTCACAGGACAGAGCACGCTGCAGGCTCATGCATCCCCACACCCGCCCTGAGCAAATCCAGGGCTGACATACATCCATGCCTATGTGGCTATGTCCCATATGCACAGTGGCAAATAGATTTCCTACCAGTGTTTATATATTTAGGTCCAGTTTTATACCTCAAGCTCTACACATAGAAGGATGTTGCCAAGGTAAAGGCAGCAACAGGAGCAGAGGGAGCAAGACTATAGTACAATGTCTTGAGTTCCATGGGGGAAAGGGAGAATGAGTGTACATTTTTAAAGAAGGTATATTGGCCAAAGCAGCTAGAGAAACTTAAGGACAGATGTGGGAAGGGAGACAGGAAACACCTGTTTTTATTAATCGTTTTAAAAAACTATTATGCATTATTATGCAAATTATTATGCATAGAGGATCTTTGGCAGTGTTACCAACCTACCGGTGGAGGCTGTAGATCTCCTACAATTATAACTGATCTCCAGCCTAGAGAGATCTGTTCCCCTGGAGAAAATAGCTGCTTCAGAGGGTGAACTTTATGGCATCACATCTTTGCTGAGCTCTGTCCCCAAACTCTACCTTCCTCGTGTTCTGTCCCCAATCTCCAGGAGTTTTCCAATCCAGACTAGGCAACACAAGTTTTTGGAGACAGGGTGAGAATTAAAGATACAAACAGACATGCTCCTCTTTTTCCTATCCCTCCAATACCCCCAAGTATTTGATATTAAATAACCTCAAGGTATTTGAAAACTCAAGATATTATCAGAGTGCTTATTATGAAGAGGCATAAACAATTTATTTTGAACACAATATGTGAATGTAGACAGAAAAAATGATATGCTAAGAACAGTTCAGGTATCATTACTGATGCTAATGGAAGTTTCAGAATCATAGAATCATACGGTTGGAAAGGACCTCCAGGGTCATCTAGTCCAACCCCCTGCGCAATGCAAGAAATTCAAAACTATCTCATTAGCTCATTGAAGTCTCAGAAACTGCAAATTTAAGGCAATCCCAGCTAAGCCTCTGAAGTCCCCCCCCCTTTAAACTGGGCACACACTTCTCTGCATTTTGCAAGATCTCCAGAACTCCAAGGATAAGCTAAAAGTGAAGTTCTTAGTTTTCTAAGACCCTCAGTAGTTTTCCTTGAGTCATGGGGCATCACAAATGGCATTATTCACTCCTCTACAAAGAAAGTAAAAGTTTATGGGCCAATGTATTTGTGGAGATTTTTTGTCTGAAAGGTGAACATTCCCCTAAGAATACAGACAAGGCGGTAAAAGAGGGAAAAAGTTACTTAAGTCGGTTTGTTTTTGCTCATATTAAGACATGTCCAGACAGGAGACTGGGGACAGATGCAACAGGAGATGGGCAGAGGCCCAGGAACTGGAGAGACAAGAGGCCCCTGAGTCTCTCAGAACTAACACTGCAGCCTGTTTGAGAAGGGCTGGACCTCAGAGAGTCAGGACTGACTAAGGCACTGCCAACTTCCCTCTAGAACTTACAGCCAAGTGTAAGTTTTTCCTCTCCTAAGAACAAAGGCTAGTCAAAGTTTGAGTACAGGCCACAAGCACATGTACCTTAAATGCCATCAGCAAGCAAAATTACACTCATTTTCATGACTCAGATTGTCTCAGCTTAGGCAGATGACATTTTCAGCCCTTGAGAAAGCTGCATTTCAGTAGAAGGACAAACAGTACTTGCCTCTACAGTCAAAAGACTTTCAAGAGGGAACGCGTAGGTGAAACATGTTCAGCACACAACACAAACCAATATAGCCCTGTTCACAAGTTACAGTGAACTAAGGTTGCCGCTAGCAACCCCCAGGAGCATTTAGGGGGGAGGGAAGTGTGCTGCTGTCATGACAGTGCATTGACATCACTTCTGGTGGAAATGGGGAGTGATGCCATGGTACACTCTAGGAGTTACAAAAAATCTGAAGATTTGTAACAGCCCCTACTATAGCAGGAGACCTGGCAGCCCTACAGTGAACATATATACCTGATTTTTTAAAAATACATGTGTTGAGTAAATATGTTACACTCGGCACCTGTACTTCTTAATATGTAACACAAGCCCCCATATTTGTCTAGACAGTCATTCCGATTATAAAGTGAATGCGCACTGGCTCATTCTTACAAATGTGTGCAAGCTTATGTGTATATATAATGGAAGTCTCTTTGTCATCCATTACATTTTTATCCTACCCCTACTTAGAGTTGTTAGTATTATTGCTGTTTATTTACAGTCTGCCTTTATCACTGATCCATTCTCCTACCAGAGGCACGGGATCCCCCATCCCGGACCATACCTCCTGCTGCTGATCAGCTGCTTGATGGGAGGGAGGAGGAGAAACAGGGGAACTTACCCCTCCTGAAGGGTGCTTCCAGGTGATGTCTTGACACAACATCACTTTCGGTATGCCTGAAAGTGACATCATGTAGCCAAGGGGAAGCTCTGATATTTGGGCAAAACCCACATAGTTTTGCCCAAATACCAGAGTGATTTTGACGTGATGGCATAATTACAGGAGATGACATTCTCATGTCGCTGGAGTTCATACATGCTGATGCGCTTGCGAAAGTAAGAAACCATTCTGCTGCCCCGCCATCTCCCCCTGCCCTCCAACAGTTGCCAAGGGCAACCCGGCAACCCCACCCATACTCCAAGGAGCTTAGAATAGCATGCATTGGTTTTCCTCTCATCCCTTTTATTCTCACAACCCTCCCCCCCCTTGTGATTGTGCTCAGATTTGGCTGCATACAACTGGTCCAAGTATGCTTCATAACTGAATAGGGATTTGAACTTGGGCCTCGCCAGCCCTAGTCAATTACTCTGACCACTATACCATATTGGGCAATTCCAGGCAATCCGTTTTTAACACACAATTATAATATTATTTGATATGGGAGGATCCAAACATCCTTCCTCTACTTTCATGAGGAACAGGCATTTTAACTGCACTTAATCAACAAAGTCCTATAAGTGAGGGGGAAAACACACATACACATCCATTACAATTGCTCTGTGGAAGAAAGGATGAGCAAGTGTCACAGGTATCTACTGGGTAGTGTTTGTGCCATTATGATACAACTCCTCTGCCAATGGTACATTTCAATTTTATTATTTAATCTTCTTCGTTGTTAGGGATTGAACTCTCCCTTCTACCCTACAATTCAAATGCACGATACCACTGCGTCACGACAATGCACGACAGCCACTTTACCAACCTTTTGCTTAACCAAACAACAAATATTTGAACACTGTGCATCCATCTTCTCTTCTGCTGCAGCATGCATCCCCCTCCCCAGCCAGTATTTATTTAAAATAAATACAAGCATACAGAACAGTCAGATTGCCTCCCTTCCATTATATAGAGACAGGATACCACGCTATGATGCAACAGCACATGTATAATACTATGTTCTCTTTAAATCCTGAAGAAAGGACTATGTAGCATTATATGCAAAGCAGGTCTCACCAATGGTGGCTGAGACACTCTTGTATTTTTCCCTTCAGCTCCTCCCTTGAATCCAACAGACTGGGAATTGGAAAGCCACGCTACTCTGTTGATTGTCAGCATGAGGCACACACACTGTGTGACATACAGTGTAACCATCATTTTTTTTTTAAGTTTTCCCTTCTGCCATCTTAAATCATGTAGTGACAGAGTTATGTACCCCCTAGATCAGACCACAAGCCTAATATTGCAAGCAGAGCCTTCCAATTGACTGATGGATGGGTTGTATTAGACAGGATGGTTCTTCTTGTGCCATTATGACAAAGTTTGAAAATCTCCTTAACAAGCACATGGATTCAGAGTCTCAAGCCTGGCGTTATTAGGTGCCTCAAAATTAATTATGATAAACAGCTGAGGCTCAATATCCCTTATAACAGTGGTACCCACTCCACAGCTCATGGAGAGCCATATTCACAGTCACCATCAACCAAAACAGTCACATTTTATTCTATCTTTGGCATGAGGCCTGCACCACAGGGAACCAACTGCCATCCACAGGTCACACTGGTCAAGGGCCTTGCCCACTTTCTTGAAAAATGGAATAGGTGGTACATTGAGAAGCAAAAGAGCTGCATGTGATGCATCTAACAATGAGAGCTGTGGCTCTCGAAAGCTTATGCTACAATAAAGTTGGTTAGTCTTAAAGGTGCTACTGGACTCTTTACTAAGTGGCTCTTGAGTTGCTGAGTATCATTACTTTATAAGCAGACTCTTATAAAAATTTCTTTCCTAGAGATTTAAAAAAAAAAGCAGTTTAGCACATTATTTAAAATTTGTTAAATGTATGTAGTATCTTTTTGATTAGTTTCAAACTAAAAAAAAATGAAAATAATGAACAAACCTTGAGTTCCCCAGAACATTAAATCAGCTTGAGTGTTCAAGATAAATTGAAGGGGGGGGGAGATGTTTCAGAGAATGATGGAGAAGCCCCAAGTTTGCAGCTTGTATCCCATTGTAACATAGATGTGTTGCAGACTTAATTGTACTAGATGGGGCTGTGTGTAACACAGGCTACTGGAATGATTATAGGAAGTGCCATCAAACAGCAGCCAACTTAGGGCAACCCCATAAGATTTTCAAGGCAAGAGAGGAACAGAGGCGCTTTACTATTGCCTGCCTCTGCATAGCAACTTTGGTCTTCTTTGGCAGTCTCCCATCTACATACTAACCAGGGCCAACCTGGCTTAGTTTCTGAGACTAGTGTGGACCATCCAGGAGAGAGAGAACGAGATCTCTCTACGAGAATATATAAGAATCAGCATTTTATTAGATTAGCTAATCAGCAGAGGATGGGGTAGGTGGGAAGCAGTATTACACTAGTAAAGGTAAAGGTGCAAGCACTGAATCATTACTGACCCATGGGGGGTACATGGCATCATCATGACATTTTCTTGGCAGACTTTAGTTATGGAGTGGTTTGCCATTGCCTTCACCAGTCATCTACACTTTACTCCCAGGAAACTGGGTACTCACTAGTACAGTGTAACAAATTTATTATACTACTGCTGTTTGTTTCTGGAACTTTTCTATACACCAACACCACTCTAATCTTTACCTCTTCCTGGAGATGGAGCATCATGGAGAACTGCTTTTAAAAACCTGCCCGGGCAAATTTTCAGACTTCAATCACCCAAAGGAAGCAGGTTTGTAGTGGTGTTTTAATCAGATTGAATTTTAGGGTGCATTTAATAGTTAATTGTTATCTGTGTCATGCCCTCAGGTTGGGATGGCTTATCAATCTAAATAAGTAACTTTAGTATTTCCCTTGAGGAAGAGGAGGAGGAACGATGGGTCAGAGACAGCAGGGATGTGGGAGGGAGAGACGCCATCTCACTGTGAATCAGCAGAAACTGGGAAAGGCTGCCAAGGCCCCATGTGCTGCTTTCTCCACCATGCCTTCACCTATACTGAAGGTATAACACAGTTGCTATGAAGCAGGCAGAAGCAGGCCTCATACCTGCAGGGCCTGCTAGATTGACTGACAAGCCACCAAGCAAACAGGTCAGGTGAGGGAAGACATGAGAACAGCAGAGGACAGGCAGGGAGAAACAGGCTGTAAACTGACTTTCTCAGATGAGACTAATGAGATTCCACAGCCAATTACAGCTGAAGAGTCAGGTGTTCTGGAACAGCGGGCAGCAGGGAGCACTGTGACACACAGCTAGCATACCAGAAGGCCACTGCCTTTCATCCTGCCTTTTCCCTCAAGAAGTATGGAAACACTGTTTCTGCTCTCTATAAAAGAAGGCTAGTTATTCCATGGTACCTCTTCCTGGCACTGTATGTCCGGGAACAGCCAACTGCGTTCAGGCTTACACGCCATTTGTTACAGCCCATCCATAGAGAAAGAGAGGCAAAATCAAGTTACACACTAAAGGGTGAAGTTGAGGGTAACCAAAATAAAGTGTCAAGAAGAACATCAGGACGAGGTGTTCTGGCTAACAAGCAAACAAGGAAGTCACCTGTTTAAACCTTGCCTTATTGGGTAGCATTTAACAAGGCACCCTCCCCCTCTCCCCAATTCATTTGAGGGTAACAGTGATCTCAGAGCCAAGCTAGATGTTCACTCTTTAAAAGAGTTGCATCTGGGTTCCCTGCAGCCACACAGCAACTGCAAGGAATGGCTATTTTAAAAATAAAGCAGAATCTGTTTAGCCTTGGAACAGTGCCACAGAACTCCACAAACACTGCCTCCCCACTGCCATTTTCATGCTGAAACAACCCTTAGAGGGTAGTTTTGTCCCTGTTTTTGCTGCTTCACATGCACAGGATACGCCATGTGGGGCAACAAAAATGGAGAAATAACTCTCCCTCAACGCTGTTTCCATGTGGGAAAACAGTGGTGGTGGGGGAAGTCTTCCTCCCCCTGCAGTGGCATTCCAAGCACAAATGGACTCTGCTTTATTTTTTAATAGCCCATCTGCTATGTTAGCTGTGGCAAACCCAGACCCAACTATTTTTAAAAAAGAGTGAACATCTAGTTTGGCTCTTACTTTATAGGGCTGTTGTGAAAATTACTCAGCATATGTGAAGCTGTTTTAACACTCCAGAGGCCTACATAAAATGTTAAGGACTACTGTATCCTCCTTAAACAGCCTTGTATTATCTGTAGACTCAGGGCCTTTCCATATAGTCAGGGAAAGTCTGTTACAACTGTAAGTCAACCTTTGGGCAACACAAGCCCTAATTTCTGAGATGGTAACACCCGGGGCAGCGGCAGGGAATACACACTTGCTGCATGGAAAGAGCTTGCTAGGGATGAGATTTGCAACCTTATAGGATGGCAGCAAGCAGAAATTTTCTCTCAGCATTTAAATGCAGATACATTGTGATCTGACTGGCAGTGGCGAGGGTAGGGGGGGGTAAGATCACTCCTCTTTCTGGGGCACTTTAGTATTATCCCAAAACAATGGTAGTGAAGAGTTAAATAATTTTTAAAAATAGTGAAAGAGGAGCAAGACAGTCCTAAATAAGGCTTCCCTGAATACACTGTCTCACCCTTTTGTGAACCCTTTAAAACAAATGTTAAAAGGAAGTTCACAGAGTGGTGTGGAGGCACTGCAGGAGGAAGGGGGAGAAATGTACTAGTCATCACTAAATTGTATCATAGGGAATGTCCAATAAGTCTCCATGACAATTGGGCGACCACAATCCACAAAGCAAGCAGAACAATAACGAAGAAAATACTGTATTTTCCTGAGCTCTAAATATCATGTTGCATTGTGATCTCAGCACAAATGCAACAGGGGCAGACCAGGTGGGGAGAGTCAACTGCAAGTTGGGAAAGTTTTGGAGATTTGGAGGTGGAGCCTGGGAAGGGAAGGGTTTGATAAGGGGAGAGTATAAGACTCCACCCTTCAAAGCAACCACTTTCTCCAGGGGAACTGATTTCTGACATCTGGATACACTGCAATTCTGGGGGGTCTCCAGGCTCCACCTAGAGATTGGCAACTGTAGAGCAGACTAATAAGCAGATGTGTACAGGGGAGATCAATCAGAAATATGTTTAAACTAAAAAGGCATATAATAGCCCAACCCCTTTCAAGAGACAGTATCTATAGTGGTTAAAATGGTGTTCCTAATCAAAATTCCATGGAACCCTGGGGTTCCACAGGACATGATCAGTGGTTCTGCGAAAAATTGTGGAATAAATAAATAAAATGTTTGAAATATCACAGAAAATTCCAAATATTCCTCCAAATATCACAGTTACTATGGTTATATTAAGTTATATTGCACTTGAGTTCATTTTATATTATTACAGAGCACTAACAATACAAATGACAATAATTTAGCAGTAACAGAACTGTGCTCCCCTCCATCAACTTTTTCTGGCCCATAAACATTTTCATATGTAGGAGTTCCTTAGGATTAGAAAAATTAATTTAGGGGTTCCTCTATGGAAAAAAATTGGGGAAATACTGGGCTAGAGTGTTGGACTAGGATCTGGAAGACCCAGATTGAAATCCCTGCTCTGCCAGGGAAGCTAGGACCAGACAGCCTAACCTACCTCAAAGGGCTGTTGTGAGGATAAAATAGAGGAGGAGAATTATGTACGCTATTTGGGGTCCCCATTGAGGAGAAAAGGTGGGGTAAAATAAAGTCTCTCTGCCTGCTCAACATCAGGAAACAAAGATAATGGTTGCAAAGCAATTGGCTCTTCGAGTCTTAAAAAACAATTTTCTGCCCCTGACCAGTCCCTTGCCACCCTCTTGAATATTTCTTATGTAGCACCTTTCACTCTGCATTACTATCTGAGGTAGGAGGCTGCATGTGGCTCAGAAAGATGCTAAAATAATGACTTGCTTTAAGAACCATAATCTCCAGGTTTTGTACACATAGCACTACTTACAGCCCTAACACACGGGAATATTTTGACTGAAACCATGTACATACATACCTGTACACTCCCCCTCACCCCGCAAGCCAAACAGCAGTACCATGGACGACAATAGTGTTCTGGGAAGGGCCACGCACACCCTGGTGGTACAATGTTCTCAGTCCAAATCTCTTTCCTTTCTCATTGCTTTTAACCTTTAAAACATACACCACTGCAAGAGATCCTACCCATAGATTTCCCAGGCGCCATTTAGTTTGGCCATTAGTTGAATGAATTTAATGGGACTACTGGCTTAAATCCAAATGGTTTTTTCTCAATTGGGTTGTGAATTGGGCTGCAAGTGTGTTAAGAGATGTTCATATATTTCAGTGTATTTGGGAGGGAAATTTCAGTAACTGAGCATGAAAACAAAAACAGAAGAAAGATACAAAGAGCAGAGACTCCCCAGTTACGCAGCTGTTCTCTAGTATCCTCATAAATTCTAAAGTATCTACAAGTTGCAATGGGGCATACACAAATGGCAACCAATGAGATGTTGAGAGATTTAATATAAATTACTAAAACAGTTTTTAAAAAGAGTTTTACTGGACACATTAGCTACAAATTGCATTGTCAGACAGAGCTGCGTTAGGACAGGGGTTTCCAATGTGGTGTCCATGGGCACCATGGAACCTGCCAATACCTCACCTGGTGCCTACCAAATGTTTTCAGAAAGTAGGTGGGGTCAGGAAAGGCCCTTGCCCAGCACAGCTTCTGACTGGCAACTTGAGATGTGACTGACTGCACAGATTAAAATAACATTGTTTAGGCAAGCAGCTGCCACCACAGTGGTAGTTTCATTCTCTCTCACACTCACCTTTCCCAGTGTGTTTTTAAAATTACCCCTCCCCTGCACTTGGACTTCATCTTGCTGTGTGGTTGACTCCACCTCCAATGGCAGTCATTTGGTGCCTCAAGCCTAACATAGTCCAGGTATAGACTTTCTAGCCAAATCTTTAGATGTCTTTAAACATAAAAGTTGCCAATTAAATTCCTAGAGTAGCAGCAACTTGGAGAATTACTATCATATTAAACAGCTTCAAAAGCAGGTACTGAGAAAATTCCTCCAGTGGCATATGTTAATGTTAATCTGATCATTTATGTGCAGATATGCTCTAGTTAAGGATCTGACACCTAATATTTAATGAAGTTTAATTATCTCAGAGAGAGTGGTTACTTCAGACCAGGCAGATGTTACTCAGTGCTGTGTGTGCTATTCTGAAAGCAAAAGAGGCACATATTTGTAAGTGAGTATATAAATATATATATTATGTGCAACACACAAACAGAGAGAGAACAGAATTCTGGAAAATGGTATCAAATGCTCAAAACAATTCTCTGGGGGACTGAAAATTGCACTTTCCAAGCACACAGAAACAAGGTGAATTTCTACTTTCTCCACCAAGCAGTGACTTTCTGACGTCTTTTCATGATAGAAAGCCATGCAATATTCTGTATTCTAAATGGCTCAAGTCCCTTTCAGCAGTATCCAACAGAATTATTCTAAACCTTTCTAATTCCATTGGAGCCAACTTGCTCAGCAAACTGCAAGTTAAGATTGCTTTGCAGTTCATTTTCATTCCATTTATTGGACTTTTAGCCCTCCCTCCCTGCCATGTTCAGCAAGATACAAGACTTGCATGTGTCAGAAGAGTGATGGCAATAGGGTTGGGGCCTGGAGATCTCTTGGAGAAAACGGCTTCTTTGGAGACTGGACTCTCTATGGCCGTTATACTCTGCTGAGGTCCCTTCCCTCCACAAACTTCGCCCTCCCCAGGCTCTGCCCCAAATCTACGGGAATTTCCCAGTCCAGAGTTGACAACCCTAGATGGCAAGGGCAGCCCACAGCATGTTAAACTTATTTCTAAGCTTGGATATCACACATCTGTCTGCCTTATGGTGAAAAGGCAGTATCACATGGCAGTGTTATATGATTCATAAGAGTTAGGCGACACTGAAGCTGTTAAAGGCTGAAGGGTATGCTAACTGATAGTATGAGGTAGTTTAACAAGCCAAGTATCTAAACATTGAAATACAGCAGAGCACAGAATGGCTTCCTCACTAGAATGCAAAATATGAATGCGAATCCCCTATAGCCACTGATGGGTATATCAGCAACATCTTCCTTTTTTCTCCCTCTTTTCTTCCTTCTAGCAATGATCTGATGACTTCTGTGCAACAAAGCATACATGTCTCTAAAAATAATGAGTTCTTGGTATATTTAGTGTGTGTGGAAGCAGTTACCAAGTGTTAGTTTAAAAGAAGGGCTCCCCCCCCCCTAAATCAACACAATAAGTAGACGGTGAAGCAAATTCCTAGTTACAGAATCACATTCCTTAGAAATTGTAAACATTCATCAGAGAGAGTCTGCAAAAGGGCAGAGCCTGTCCTCACAGAAAAAAAAAGAATCTGTGTGGTAATAGTTTATGTGAAAACTGCAAAACCTAACTGTGAGTTTGGGTATATATCTTTGTCAAATATTCATTTACAGGTTTGTCATACTACTGAAAACTCTCTAGAGATAAGACATTTGACCTGCCCTATAGCAAAGGGAAAATGCAACTTCCTATTCAGTATATAAAACCCTAGAGTTTGTGGTGGATGACCTTTTAAGAAAAGTTCATAACCATCTTTATGTTTTGCAAAAAGTGAACATGGCAGTACTGTAGAAAGATTTGCCTGCTTCCTGTCCCTAAGTCGTTTTCATAACTGTCGTATCTATTAGGCAATACTGGTTGCTGTGCCACCTTTTACTTAAAGTTCTCTCGTCAAGCAGTCATCAATTACATTACATATGCAAAATCTGCTAGGCTGATAAAAAAATGCAGCCCACTCCAGTACAGTTTTTTTGCAGCACCCAGTAACATCATACAATGGGGTTTAAAAATCCAAGACACAGAATGCCCAAAGAGAAATAAATAATAGGTTACTATCCCTAGTAAAGGTACAAAATGGGTGTCTTTCTATACATCTGGAAAGGATTTTTTAAAAGTCCCGCTAGCCTGGGTCCTGCCCCAATAATAGCACATTCCACACGCTAGGGCCCACAGACCAACGCACCCATAGGAGGGCCCAAAGATTACAGCAAGAGGTAACAGGTGCATTGGAGAGCAAACCTCTCCAGTGATCGAAGTAAGCTCAGGCTCTCTCTCTCTCTCGCCATCATAGATCCCTTCCCGATGCTTAACATGAAAGCGAGTAAAATCCCCAAGAGGAATCCACCTACCCGCACTCCTTCCGGAGGAGGCGTCCCATACAGCAGAGTTTTCTCTGATTTGTAAAAGACATCGATCTGGAAGCTCGAGTAAGAAATGTGGGGAACTTTGTCCTCACCCTCCCCGGAGTTCAGGCTTTACTGTCCAGCCTGGCCGAACTGCTTGCCCTCCGTTACCAAACGTCAGCCCCCTTTTGGGGACCCCCCCCCATAACTTCTAAGCCAGAAAAACATTCTTACTACAAATAGACGATGCCATGGAGGGGGGGAACGTAGGGCCTTCCCGGATCGTCGTCTATCAAATCACAGCTCTCCACCGCGCCCGCGACCTGATCCCTGCATGCGACCCAGACCTTGGAGCACGTGCACACGCGTGCTTCATATGTGCCATGAGTAACTCCTATGTTATTGAGCGATTTCCTGCCTTGCGTGCGGCTCCCCAGCGAGCGGGGCGAAGAAGGGAAAGCCTCCTCTCCCCTCGCGTAAGGCTGGGATCTTTGATGAAGAGCCCTTCCCTGCTACACAACTCACCCTCGGTCGGGGGGGGGGGGCGGATTAAAACGAAAACAACAACATAACAGCCTTACCCTAAAAGCGATCGACATCAGACACTCCACGCAATACACACGAATACTGGTTGGACACCCCTTCCAGCCTCTCTGGCTCCTCGCCCTGTCGGGTGGGCACGAAAAAGGAGATGCACCAGGCCCCCCTTTCCCCGCGCAAACGCAGCCCGTCCTTCCTTCTCTGACGTCTGTTAAATTTTCCCTACTAAAGAGTTACGACGAGGCGAGCCTCCACTTACTTCACAGAAATCCGTCTTTGTTCGCCGCCCTTCTCCTTCCTTCCTTCTTTCTCTCTTCGGAAAGCCTCCCCCACCCCTTTTTCTGGCTTATTCTGCTTTCGAATCACCTTGCTGGCTGCTGTAAATGAAGGTTGTTGTTTTCCGAGGAGAAGAGCTGAGCTGGGCTGCGCGCCGCGATCTGCTGAGTTGTAATATGAGTTTCCTGGAATTACTCACTCACAGGATTCTTTTCATTCATAAAAACACAGTCATGCGATGACATCATTCTTTCCCTTCCCTCCCCCATCTTAGTGAAGGGCATAGGCTGAGAGAGGTGAAAGGAAGCTGCCATCTTGGTGCGGGGCACGCAGTTTAAAGGGACCCACAACAAAATGTTTTACTGTTTATTCCCAGGCTCACGAAGACGAATATTCCCCAGTATGTCATTCCATACAAAGAAACATCATTTTGGGGTAAAGAGAAAATGACTGGGAATGAAAAGACACAACTGCTCACAATATTTTTAAATACATTTTTTTAAAGAACATTGAATATAGCTCAAACTAAAGTACCCACTTTTGTTACGGACTTTGAGTCCATAACTGGCAGAAAACCAACAGGTGGAGTCTATCCCCTTTCCATACTGGGAAAAGCTGCATCTGTTGAATTTCTGTTTGTCACACAACTCTACCACTGGGTTGTTGTGAGGCGAAAAGGAGAATGATGTAAGCTGCTTTGCAGAGAAGGGTATAAATGAAGTAAATAACAATAAAATAAAAAATTAGCTTAAACTGGTTTAGTTTAAACTTCTTGGAAATAAATCTACAGTGGATATGTTGGAAGGGAAGATGCATTATAAAGAGTTTGTGTAGTGGAGTGCCTAGAGCTTGGATGAAGGATACCAGTTTGCGATTGTTGTGATCCTTCATGTGCAATGTTTTAATGGTTTAAAATGCTTTAATTTTTATTTTTTAAAATTTTATTAGATTTATATCCTGCCCTCTCCACGAGCGGGCTCTGGCCGGCTAACATCAGCAAAGACATCAATAAATACAGGCTTTAATACGGGCATAATACACAAAACCATAAAAGTTACCACCAATTACAGTAGTTCAAGTTTTATATTTTTGTATGTTTTTACAGATTTGCTTTTAACTGTCTTAATGATGTGTTTTGACTGATAGTTTTGTAATGTGATTTTATTTATTTATGTCATTTATAGTCTGCCTTTCTCACTGAGACTCAAGGTGGATTACACAGTATGAGATTAGTACAATCAGTATCAAGTACATTTCTGTACAGTATCAAAGACATGTCCATAAACAATGCCATAGGGTAAATAGATACAAGTATATGTAGCGAAGAACCGACAGGAGACAAAGTCAGGATGCAAGTCTGACCCTCCTTTCGGAGGCGAGTGCTTTATTGAGAAACTTTTCCGGAAGTCCCAGAAGAGAGCAAGACCAATTAAGCCAGTAGCAAAGGTTACAACCTTCTGAGCCAGCCACACATGACTGGGCAAACATTCTGCGGTCAGCCCTTGTCTTAACTGTGAAGTCTAGCGAAGCACATTGTGAGCTGACCGTGTGAGTATATGGTGTAGCTCTGTGAAGGATGAAAGGGCATGCTGAGACATGCTGAGAAGGGCCCAAGGCCAGGGTGTACTCACTCCCTTCTAAGTCCTTGTCACGGTGTGCCTATTGACCAGGACCTGCAGAGTGGGGCTGCCAAGGCTGGCTGGTGTGCCAGGTCCAGCCCACAAGTATATACATTTATTAGTTGCCTTGGTGGCCCTTATCACATGCACAAAGGCATGGTATGAATTCTGTTAAATAAATGAAGTAAATAAATGGAGATAGCACAATATATTTGAGAGGAGGAGCTGGCGTGCAATCCAAAAATTACAGAGTCATATGTATCTCGAATTCAACATACATCACACAGTGTCTTTCATTCATCATGTTGCTGCACATAGCTAATACAGAGTCCCCCTGCACTGAGTTTGGATTCTTTTGTGTCATGTTTGGAAGATACAAATATTGTGATGTGTGCATAGAGTATTATAAATGTTGTTATTTACATTTCCATCCCACCTTTTTTTGCAGTTAAAACAAAATATACACATTTCATATAAAATAGCAGCTTAATTAAAGTTACCCACATTTGCATCCTCCTGATCAAAAAGGGAAAGTTTTACAGCTCTTCTGGAAAGTATAAAGGCACAGACTTTAATGAATCACTGGGAAAAGGGAGTTCCACAATTGTTGGGTAGTCACCAAGATAAATCACTCTCCCTGTACTCTTCTACGTGGTACAGCCTCAACCAGTGATTCTTAACAGGAATGTGTTACCCAAATAGGAGGTCCCCTTAAATAGTTGGGGGAATTAGCATTACAGGAGATGCAGCAAGAGGGGGTAACAAGGAATCTCAATCTATGTACATGGGGATTGTTCCCTTAGAAAACTCTCAAATAAATCAGGCAGATGTTCAACAGGAAAGATTTTTTATTAAAAGAGAAATAAAAGGCAATTGAATAAATACAAAACACACACAGCACACATACAAGGCTAGTTAAGGAAACAGAGAGGAAAATGGGAGAGAGTAATTTAAGATAGGGTGATAGTCACCAGTCCTGAAGAAGAGGGGTCTGTGGAAGCAGCAGCAAAATGATGTTTTACAGGGAGAAGGGCTCAGACATATCTAAGGGTACGTGTAGGGGTTCAGAACATACACATACAGCACATGACTGGGCAGCCGAGTTATAAATCAAAACATACCATGGGGCAAGGATGACGTCTTGCTCCTAAAAACAGTATCTTAATGGCTTGCCCTGAGGTAGAACAATAGATTGGGAAAGGTGTGATATGACTATGTGAGATAGACTATAGGTAAAAATATTGCTTGATGACCTGGTGAGTGCTGGGCAGGAAGATTATTAGATGTGTTGAATAGCTTTGATTAGGTAAGTGGAAGAGGGGAGGTAGAGGAAGGCGTTGACGAGATTAGGCAGGGAGTTTCCTCAGGACGCTTCATTATCTCTGTTGCTGTCCTGGGCCTGGAGGGCTGTCAGTCAGTCATCCCCCCCCCCATGACTCATGGCTTGGTAACCTTCCGGTCTCCAGGCTGGCTGGCATCCCCTCTGACTGGGGCCAGGCAGTGTCTAGGACTTATTGCAAAAGAGGTTTATAATATTCCATATCTATAAACTGCCCTTTCCAGCAGAGAGGGGTCTGACTGCTAACAAATGCTCTGCAAAACTGGGGAAGAAACTAAACACGGGGGGGGGGGGGGGCGGGGGGGAACCTGCACCAAAGGAAAATACAGTGAACCAAAATGTATAGAATTATATCTATTATAAAGTGACTAGTGCAACAAGTGTATAAACATATCCCCTGTACAATTTCATACAAACATTCTAAAAATCCATAGAAATAACAATCACAGTAATCTATACATATCAAAAGTTCTTCCAATAATTCCAAAGGAGACAAATTTCATCCAGTCTCAAAAGTACAGATGTAAATTCATATTCATATTTATATGTACGTATATGGCCATGATTCCATAGAACAGTCTAATAATAAGTTTTTTGTTTCTCTTGCAGAGTCACCGGAGCAAGGTCTTCAAGTTCAAACACCGTCGTATGCAGATCACCAAGTAAGTGCACCAAACTCTGTACATATGATGATGCTAATTTCCTTTATATATTTTACAGGTCAGATACTGCAACCCGGGGGTGCAAGCCCCCCTGGGAGCCCTCCAGGGAAGCCAGCTCACTCAACCTGTTTTGTAACATCCACTTTTTCAAGGGCAGAAAGAATATCCACTTTTCCTGTAGTAATAAAAATAAACGAATAACTTCTGCATTCTCCTCTTGTGTATCTTTCCCATAGGCATTCACCATTCCTTTATAAATATATCCATCTACTCACCCCAGCATCAAATAGAATTGCCTGTTTGGTCTGCTGTTCTTACGTCCTGAACTCTTACTTGTCACATGCTGGGAGGGATTCAGTAATGATGTTATGTACTTGGTGAACTGGATAGTAGTGGATTAAAGGTTAAAAACCACAGGAATATAAGGTGGTCTTAACAGTTGTGATGGCACACAGGAGAGAGAGCAGCATCCACAGGATGTGGGGCTCAGGTTTTCAGTGGGTAGCTTGCAGCATTTTTGTTTGTTTGTTTGTTCGTGTTACTTCTAGTCTGCCTTTCTCACTGAGACTCAAGGTGGATTACACAGTGTAAGTCAATACGATAAACAGCTGGGAAATCCAATAAACAAGGCAAAAGAGTTTGGATTGCAGGAACTTGAAAACAAGCAGAAATATGATACAGAGCTGAAACAAAGCATACGCAATTAAACAGGACATATCAACGATGCAGACATTTCCTAGTAGGAGCTTACTTATATAAACAGACAGTACTTAGTAGTATAGTCAACCCTATCCTTTTACCAAAGCATCTTTCAGAACCATTTCCTTTCAGTACAGCCCTATTATCTGTATAGGGCCTGAACCCAAGGACTGTATAGCTCAAAGCCAGCATGTTGAATTGTGCCAGGATTATAACACAGCTGGTACCATGCTGGAACATTGGTGTGATGTATTCTATGCAGGGCTTTTTTTCTGGGGAAAGAGGTGGTGGAACTCAGTGGGTTGCCCTCAGAGAAAATGGTCACATGGCTGGTGGCCCCGCCCCCTGATCTCCAGACAGAGGGGAGTTTAGATTGCCCTTCGTGCCGCTGAGTGGCGCAGGGGCCACCAGCCATGTGACCATTTTCAAGAGGTTCCGGAACTCCGTTTCCCTGCATTCCCCCTGAAAAAAAGCCCTGATTATGTGACCTTCTCCAGAAACTAAATGAATCTCAGCTTTCTGCACCAACTATGGTTTCAGGCTGTCATGAAGGATAACCCAACATAGAGTGTGATATAGTAAGTAGTCTAACCTCAAGGTTTTAATGACATGAATGAAACAGTTTTCTAAGAAGGATTGGGTTGAAGCAGAGTGTGCTAAAAAGAAGGCTGTGTAAATGAAAAAGGATGAGTACTAGGTTCTGGCTTTAACTCTGTGAATGTGCCAGAATTAATGATGCACCCATTTTATGTAATAACACTGTAATTTGTTTTAGAAGAATCTCCTATATTTCCTCGAGAATGATTTGTACAACTCAAAGTCTTGCATTTAAGTAGTTCTCTTTTATGCTCTTACATATTTCCATTTTTGGAAAAGAAAATGCAGAAGTTTGTCCCCTTCACTAGTATTTTTTGTGTGACCCAAGTTTATATGTCTTCTTGAGGAAAGAAGAGGGCTGAAGCAAGAGTCCATTCTGGTATCTAGTGTCCACTTCAAGAGATTACCTGGTATTTTGATCTAGGAAGGATCACAGTTACTATCTGGCCAGACATCTAGTCTCTCAAGCTTGCACCCAGGGCTACCTCACCTCTGAATTAAAAAAAAATCATGGTTTGAAACTGGCTTGACCTGTTCTGTTAATATCCAGCTAAATTAATTTTGTTTTTAAAGTTCAGCTTCACTCTTACACAATGGGAAGAGAACATTTATACGCACATTCATTTTCAGCTATGAATGTGTGCAAAGCAAATATTGGCTTATTTGGAGGGTAAGAAGAGGTGGCAAAACTTAGCTCCAGTGTAAGGCATGCATGCAAAAAGCAGCAAAGAATATATGTACGCATACCGTCTTGGAAATGGCTGCCGTGAGTCACCAACACAAAGTAAACAGAGGAATGATAAAGGGGAATGTAAGTCTACCTGCATAGTGTGGTAGCTATACCTTTTTTCCCTTGGACTAATTGATAATTATTAATATCATTAACGAAGGCAAATTAGAATCATGTTGCCACACACAATTATATTCTGAATTTGGGCTGGGGTGTGTGTGTGCTTTCCCCTGTTGTGAAACCAAACAGCCCAGAATTGGGGTACAAGAGGATGCTTCTAGTATATTCAGGACTAATGATCTCTGATTAATGATAACTGAACTGTTTTAAGAGATATATAACTCCCAATTACTTATAAGAAGGTCCTGGTTTTCCTATGTTTCCATAATTGCAGTTGATTTAATTTGATTAGATATTAATGCAGGCACAGAGTGGCTATTTGAATGACAGAAATTAGCTGTTGGCACAACAGGTATAGTGATGCTCTTGTGATTTTAAAAACACAAATCATGAATATTTAGAGTTAATATTTCCTGTTGATTATATATCAGTTGTGAATTATGATTCATACCTGATTTATTTACTTTATTTATGTCTGCCTTTCTTGTTGAGACTTGAGGTGGATTAAAAAATATAAATAAGTAATAAAAGTGGTATAAGACATAAAAAATGAAATAGGACTGGATTACAAATTTACAAAACCATGCAATCTTAATAAAAACCCATAGTGTGACATACCATAAGCAATGCCAGGTCTATCAATAAGAACAGGTCTATCAATAATAAGACCAAGACACTGCAAGATTTCTTTGCAGTGGAAAATGTAGACCTGGTGTGTGTGATTGAGACATGGGTGAGGGATGGCGAAACCATCTGGAATGCTGAAATCCATGTTGGTACTGAGATGTATTTTATTGGTTTTATTTATTGTAATTTATTTATGATTGTAACCTGACGTGAGCCTGCTTGTGGAGAGGGTGAGCTAAAAATCTAATCAATCAAATCAATCAACCAATCAGAACTGCAGTCTTCAAGACAGACAGTTCTCTGTTGGTCACATTATGCAATAAAGGCCATCTTCCCCTATATCATTCAAGAGACTAATCCTCTTCTGACCACTGCCCATCCTTCTACTTCTTGTCTTGGATTCTCTACTTTTCTTTCCCCCTCCATCTCCTAGGTAGACAATTACAAAACTGCTGAAACGTGAATTAATTCATACAATTTGTCACCCTGCCAGAGTTGAGCGGGGATTTGGGATTTTTATCATAATAGTTTCATTTTATTCACTCCCTTTATTTTAACTCTGTGAGCAAAACTCTATTTGTTTTTCTTTCATAGTCCATAAAAAAAGCATAACCGCTCAAGGTTGTCAACTGCTGGTTAGGAAATTCCTGGAGATTATGGGTGGTCTGAGAGAGCAGGGTTTGGGGAGGAGAGGGACCTCGGCAGGATATAATTCCATGGAGTCCCCCCTCCAAAACAGCCATTTTCTTCAGGGGAATTGATCTCTGTGGCCTGGAGGTCGTGATTCCGGAAGATCTCCAGGCGCCACCTGGAGATTGGTAACCCAACTTAATGCTGGAATAAAGTGTTGTTTTAACAGCATAACTCTTAAGAACACTTTTCCTGGAAGTAAGCGCTGTTAAGCACGCCTGTGTGGGATTCTGAGTAGACCTGCTTAGGCTCGCTCTGTTCGACTTTTCATTTTTCTTCATACCTGTCTCTTTAAAAGAGGGTAGCGGCAAGCGACGACGCACGCCGTGACGCCTTTCCCCCTTCCTAAAGATGGTCGCCACGTCCCCATCGCGCCATCATTCGCCCTGAGCCAAGATGGCTACCACTTGACGTCAGAGCGGAATTGCCGTTCTTCACGCAAATAGGCCGCCCTTTTACCCAGGATCTCGTGACCAGCCAAGCTGTGGGAAATGTGAGAGAACAGTCGTCCGAGAGAGGCGATTGGCGAAGGATCGAACACGTGACAGTATAGGAACTTTGTTGGCGGAAGTAGTAATTGACAAATTGAAGAGGTGAGTGAAGGAGTGTGTGGCTGGAGCGCCAGAATACGTCTTTCTCTGCTCTTCATCTCCCCCCGCCCCGCCCTCTTCAAAGCGAGGGCCCGGCTGTGTGACGGGGGGGAGGGGAGCTATAATGACCATATCCGTAGGGTGGATAGCCCTCCCCTCTCAGTTCAATGGGACATGACTTTTTGGTTCCCCACGTCCTAATTTAAACCCCCCTTTCCCCCTCCTGCCTTGAGGCATCTGTAGCCTCACTCTGAAACCCTTTTTGCGTGTTTTCGCTGTGTTTCATAATTTATATTGGAGATTGCCGCCCCTTCAGCAACATCTGTATAGAAAAATTGGATCCCGCCTTTCTCCTTGGACGATGCTGCTCTCCAATGGAAGGAAGCCCCGTGTAAACTTGTTGCTTTGGTGATGACTGATGGGCAGTCATTCAGCAGGGTGTGGTGTGTAGGAACGGTGAAAGCTTTGCTTGTTAATGTCTGTATGCCTTCTGGCTATTAAAAATATAGGATTCTTGCTACAAAAAGGAGCCTTGTGTATGCTTGTGTTGAAGTACTTCCTGTGACTTTGTTTGAAGCGTTAAAGGCTTTGTGATCAGGCAGCCGTCTAGAAAAGGTGGTTAAAATGTTTGAACTGGTAACAAACTTTGCTTTGCCCTGCCTATTGCAGAGATACATTTTGTCTGATGAAGAAAAACGTTCATGTTTTTAATCTGAACCTATAAAAAGGTCTTAGATGCAGAGGAGTTAGCCGTGTTAGTCTGTAGTAGGAAAATCAAAAAGTCCAGTAGCACCTTTAAGACTAACCAACTTTATTATTTATTGCTACAATAAATTTGGTTAGTCTTAAAGGTGCTACTGGACTCTTTTTGATTATAAAAAGGTCTGTAGTTCAATTTTGGAATATTTGGAATATTGGGTACACATGTGGTACCATCCAATGCAGAATTACACATTCCTAAGACTTAGAAACATGCAGTTCTGTTTAGGATGGCACTGAGACTCCTTACTGGTTTAGAGGACAGAGAATGTATTTGTGATTGCACAGTTCTGCTTTGTTCTGGAAGGAAATTAGCATTCTCTGCTGGGAAGCTGAACTTTTCATAATAGTTTAAAACACGCGTTTCTAAGTGCTGAGGCTGGAAAGTTATAGATCACTGGATTACTAGCAAGATGATTTTGACATTAATATGTAGCTCAAACATGGAGATGGGTGACTTCTGAATTAGGACACAGGATAAATTTTCTGAATGAATGACATTTCCTGGTGAGTTTTCTTAGTGAAAAAATGGAAATAATGCAGGATGAACAAAAGTATAATAAGGAAAGTGGAAACTTCAGGCATATTTGTAGAAGTTCCTTAAAATTATTCAGCTTATATGTTTTAAACTACATTTCCCTTTTGATGGTTTTTATTCTTGTTGAATTGATTTTCTGTTCCCCTTTCCCACATGTATTTATATTGTGACTAGGTATTGCTTACATTGCTTCATTCTTTTTTCTATGTCCTGGAAGCAAACTATAAGAAAGGAAAGTCTTAGTAAAAGAATTGTGTGCAAATCTCAGTAATTTTAAAGTCGGGGAGACAATTGAACCCTATGTAAACCTTATTTTATTTTGTTTACTTTTATACCCTGTCTTTCTTCCAATGAGGACTCAAAGCAGCTTACATCATTTCCATCTCCTCCATTTTATTCTGATACAACCTTGTGGAGTAGGTTAGGAAGAGTGCATGTGACCGGCCCAAGTTTACCCAGCAAGCTTCCATGGCACAGTGGGGATTTGAAACTGAGTCTCCCACTCCCTAGGCTGATACTCTAACCACTACACCATGCTGGCTGCCATGTATGAGATGTTGTAAACAATATGCCATGGTTTAATATTTTTATTTATTTTTATTTAACAGAATTCATACCCTGCCTTTCTGCCCTCATAAGGGCCGCCAAGATTGCTATGCTAACACATTAAACAAATAAAATCACATCTTAAAAACCAGTAAAGCCAATAAAAAACACATCATTAAAACAAAACCAGAGATAAAATGCATACACAAACATAAACATGACTCTGCATGATTTGGGAGTGCATATGGTTGCCAAGACTCTTAGAGAAAAGTATCACTGAAGTTTGCTATATGGCTTTGAAATAGCAATTCAGGCCTGCATTATGACAATTTGTGATTTGAAAGCAGACTGAATCAGTAGTATGATGTTTTGTTGCCAAGTGCCTTGTCTTCCAATACCATAAGGCTCCTCCTGTCTCCTTTTGTGTGGAAGAACTGGGTGTGCGCAAATGTACTATGTATAAAGAGAGACCAAGAAAATGCCTTCCTGGCCACCCTTCTGTTCAAATGATCATATGAGCCTAGCTATAGATAAGAGATCTGCAAAACATGATTCTGGTAATAAAATGTTTATCTATGACAGAGGGCAGCATGTTGCGCAATTTTTACTTAAAGCAAGGTGGCATGTTTCTTTCTCCTCCCTAATTTTTTCTATCCTCAGTTTTTGTCAGGATATATAATTTCAACATAGTTCTCTATATTTTAACATCCTTAGGATTTTGTAAATAACTCCTGCCTAGTTTTTAAATTTCCTATATGTAGAAAGCCGAAACACCAGGGAGAAAGGAAGTTAGGACTGGCTGTGGCTATCTTTTCATGTTCAGGGCATTTTTGATGTGGGAGAGCACTGAAGGGTTGAACTTTTTTAATGGAAAGAACTTGGACAGTCAGTAATTAAAAAGTATGTCATCTTAAGTTTATTTTCTGCCTTTCTCACTGAGACTCAAGGAGGATTACATAGTGTACAATCAACAATGCAATCAACAACTGACATTAACAAAAACAACACAATATAGTATGCATTGCAGAAATCTGAAAAGAAGCATAAATTCAAATACAGAAATACAGAGATGGACCTTGCAAATAGGCAAAATCAACAGCTGCCGCACACGTTCATTCTCTGTGGTGGTCCCCACCTTCTGGAATGGCCTGCCTAAAGAGGTCAGGAAAGCCCCCACTCTCTTGGATTTCTGCAAACTATTTACTTAAGGCAGTTGGGCAGTATTGTAAGGAAATGGTTCACAGAGACAGGCACTGCACACTATACTACTGAGTATTGTCTGTTGATATAGATATGTTCCTACTGAATAATTTCTGCATTGTTTAATACGTCATGTCAAACTACTCTTTCAGTCTTTGAAGTTTGCTGTGAAGAATCTTTACAGAAAACACATTTGGGTTTTAGAGGGTCTCTAGCTTGAGATGGATTAACCTCTGAGTTAGAGTTGTCAACATTCTGTTGAAAAATTGCTCTGTCCCTTTACTCGAGGCTTAATATGTGGAAATGGGCAGTTGAAGCTTTTCATCGCATGAAGGTCAGTAATATCACTTGATAAATAACATTCCATGAAGCCTCTTACTAAAGGGACAGGATATTTTCCAGATGGCTAGCAACCTTACTCTGGGTCTTTGCTGCCTAGATTGAGTTTTCATGGCCTTGTTTGAGGAACTCCCTATGTGTGAGAACAGTCAAGTCTCATGGTATCTGTATACTTTCTGAATCAATGTCTTTTTTAGTAGTTAATATTAAGAAAGAGTTCCTTACAAAGCAGACACCTTCTGAAACGAACTTCATACTTTCTTGAACAACAGGTTTCCCCGAGTGAATGTTCTAGGAATGTGATCCTCAAAATCCCAGAAAATCAATCTTCTACCACCTGTGGCATCTTGGGACCAGATTTTAACTCCCTGCCCCACCCACATCCTCTAGCTCCAGAACACTTGCTGCTTTCCCCAAACAAACTATGCACACATCAATTGCATGTTCACCCAATAGGGTAGGGCCAACCTCCAACTGGGGCTTGGGGATATCATGGGATTATAGCTGATTTCCTGACAACAGATATCAGTTCCCCTGGAGAGCCAGCATGGTCAAGTGGCTAGAGTGATGGACTAGAATCTGGGACATCCAGGTTTGACTCCCTACTCTGACTCGAAATTTCTCTGGGTGACCTTGGACCAGTTACATACTCTCAACCTACCTTACAGGATTGTTGTGAGGACATAATGGAGGACAGGAGAATGTTGTAAGGCAATTTGGGTCCTGACTGGGGAGAAAGGGGCGGTGTAAATGAAGTAAAATAAAACAAATGGCTATGACATTATACCCCACTGAGGTCACTCCCCTTCCCAAACCCCACCATACCTGGGCTGTACCACCGGATCTCCAGGAATTTCCCAACCCAGAGCTGGAAATCCTAAGCCCTCAAGGTATTCCTTCTTTTCATCCCTGAAATTGACTGTGCCACTGACAACTTGTTCCTGGTGATCAGAGCTATTTAGTGATGCCTAAAAACACCAGTTTGCCTACAAGGGGCACAAGCGCTCAATATTGTACTGCGTCTGTAGCCCATAACCCATGTAGAAGAATGCAAAATGCTGCACAAAAGGACTGTAGCTGCAACTGTGATCTTCAGAGAGAGAGGGCTTGTATGTTTCAAGAGCCTTATATGGAAACTCTTTGAGGGCCAGGCCTTCCAGTGTCAAGCATGGAGGGTGAGTTTTGCCCTCCTCACAATATTGTCCTCAGATGCAATACTTTGTCCCCTTTCCCCTTGGAGTAAATGGCAACTATTTCTTTGGATCTATTTAGTACATTAATATGCTATGATAGACCTACATCGGGGTGGGTACTAAGCTTGCTTCTAACCCCAACTGATCCTGGTCTTTTTTAAAAAATCAAAACGGTCTCGTATTTATGTAGCTCCACCCACTTTAGGCATACAGCTCCTTCTGTTTCTTGGTTGCTTTGGGGAAGTAGCTTTTATGTATATAGATGGAGAACTGAAGTTACTTATTGCATAAAGTGCCACATTGAAAACATAGGCCATCTTATTTCTGTGAATTGCTGAGTGTGTATGCCACAGACCACAACAGGGAAATGTTCTGGTTTACACACTTAAGACAAAGATGAAGGGAGAAGAGAAGTTTCTTGTAGGTGAATTAAGAGAACAATGCAGATGTAGTAGTCTTGTAAAAGGGTGCAAGTGTGCTTCTTAGCAGCTGCCTTATTTACAGCTGTATTGATAGATTCTGTGCTTGAACTCAAGGGTAGCATGGTGTGGAACTAGAATTTCTAAGCTGCTAGCCAGAGAACTCTCTTCTGTCTGTAACAGATCTACAACCATGAAGGAGGTTACAGTGGCAACTTTCCTTACTCCATTATATGTCTTGTTCTCTTGCCCACTATCTCATCCTTTCATTTAATTAATTAACATCATTTTGATCCTGCCATGCTCCCTTGGACTCAATGTGGTGAACAATGTAGCAACCAAGTTGCAAAGACGTAAATCATAAACCTGCTGACAAAATTGAAACAAATAAAAATACACAGTTTATCAATTTAAAAGCATTCAGACTTGAAATACACAGGCTCAGCAAACTTGCAACCAAATCTGCTGAAAAATTCACCTTCCACCAAATGCTCTTTGGTATAAGACTGCCCATATACCTTCCTAACTGCAGCAAGGAAAGGAGCCTTCTTCACCCCTTCTGTCAGGCTTTTCCCAGAGGACTGGTCCCACCATGGAAAAGGCCTGCGATCTGTGGCAATATGGTTGGTCCCAGAGGAGGGCATATTAAGGAGGAGGCTGTATTGAAGAATATAGCTGGTGCAGTGGAGTATACTTGGAGAAATGCCTTATTAAAAAGTAAGAAGGCCCTGGCCTGTGTCCCATATTGAGGTTACGGTAGCAGGGATCAAGTTAGCCAGGTTGATAGGGTATTGGTGAGGGCTGTCTTATTAGCAAGATGTAATGGAAAAAGGTGCTTCTAGCAACAGCATTGACCTGCTTATCTGTTAGCAAGGCTGGGTCCAGATGCCCCCTCACAACCTCTTAATTTATCATAGAATGATTAGCCCCATTTAAGTCTGGTAAATTTAACACCAGCCAACCATTCTGCCTTCCCAACCAGTGTGGCCCTCCATCTTGTCTGGATTAAGCTTAAATTTGTTTATCCTCAGAGACCTTACCACAGCCTCAAGACATTGGCCCAGGACCCTCACAGCTGTTTTGGAAGCTTGAACAAGAAGTTATAAATCTCTTTGCTGCAATAGTACAGTTGCAGGTGGGGTCTGGAGATCTCCAGAAATTACAACTGATCTCCAGGTGATAGAGATCAGATCCCCTGGAGAAAATGGCTGCTTTGGAGGGGGGCGGGTCTATGGCATTATACACCAGTGAGCTCCCTCCATAGGCTTCACCCCCAACATCTCTCGGAATTTCCCAGCCTGAACCTCAGAACCCTATTTGCAAGTGAGAGGGAGATGAGTAGATGGGTGATGGAACTATCAGAGGAATTGGGCAGGAGAGGCTGCAAGTGGTAATAAAGAAGCAGAAAGGTGCTCTGGCTTATGACCTGAAAACTCTGTCTAGAATCCATATGCAAAGGACTGCCATCTTCCCTGTATGAATGTACCCTACCGCTCTGGTCCTTTTCGGAGGCCCTGCTTCAGGTGCCCCTGCCATCTGAGGCTAAATGGGTGGCAACCCAAGAAAGGACCTTGTCAGCCATGGCATTGAAACTTTGGAACTCCCTCCCCAAGGAGATTATCTGTTTCCCTCTAATTTGTGTGTGTGTGTATGTTCTCCCTCCTACATGAAGGTTATCATTGTGTAGGAAGCTCATATGTGCTGACAATCTTGAAATTGCTAAAGTTGAGGGCCAACCTCTTCACATTCTTCTCTCCTCATATAATGTTACTTAGGAAAGTGGTGGATGGTCCAGATTGCCGAATGATCTGAAGATCAACATCCAGTTTATGTTACAATAGCATCTTAATGTGTGTGAAGTACTGAGTGAAGAAGAGTATAAGGGAGTGAGAATGGTGTTGCTGCTGAATGAATGTGTAACATAAATGACATTCACTGGCATAATTTGTCTATTAATTCTTATGTCTTTCTACAGTGTTGAAAGGATATAGGTTATTTTTAGAAACATGCAGTTCTTTGGTCGACTTATGAACACTTTCGGAAATGTCACCCACTTGTTTTCAAACCCTTATCGGGTGAAGGAAGTACCCTTGGCAGAGTATGCAACTCGGTCCCGTCTGAAATGGGAAGACAGGATCATTCTTTACGACAACAGTTCAGCTCATTCCTGGGACTGTCTTTTAGTTAACCCACAGAATCAAGTGGCTGCCTTCCGGTGAGTGTTTGAGCCTTCCCTTTTTGAGGTCACGAGCAGAGGAAAAAAAGAGGGCAGTACCCCAAAGGTGACGATACAAATTCTCTTTTGGAGAGGAGAACATTACTGTAAAGGTGGGTTGTGAAGCCATGAAGGGACGTATGTAGGTGTGCAAGAGCGTAACAATAACTGCCTTCTTTCCTGAAGGAGTACTTTTGAGGGGTGGCTAAAGACCCAGGTCTTCCCAGCAGAGTCAGCCCCAGAAGAACATTTGCATGTATCTGAGGAGGGACAGGTCTGCACTGTGTTGTTTCATACTTCTGTCTAGGCTTATTTGCCGTAAGTCTGTGTGAATGCACTTTAAAGATTACTCCGAAGGTTGAACCAGTGGAGAATGCTACTGTTTGTCTGCTGTTGAAATACTGGGAGGCTGGATCGTATCCAGCCTATTTTGCAGTAACTGTACTGATTGCTAGTCAGCTTGTTGTGGGTTCAGCTGAAAGTGCATAAATCTCTCAAGGCTTGAGAACTGATGTACTTGAATTCATCCCCCCCCCATATGAGTCCTAGTTCTGCTTGTGTCCTGCCCTGTTCTTTATGTCTACACTGCATGAAGAGAGCTCATCTGCAGTGAGGAACAAGGCCTTTCCCGCAGTTGCCCCAAGGTTATAGAATAATCTCCTTAATGAGGTTAGAAGATTTTTATTAGCCTTCCAGAGAGGGTGTCAAACTTGCCTGTCCAGCAGACTTTTAGTCTTGAAGGTGGTCTTGCTGCTGAGTTTTATGGTTTTAGTTGTTTTGTTATAAGAGTTTATATTTTATTGGAGGTCTTATTTTTGGTTCTGTGGTTTTATTGTGTGCATTTTTAACGTAAGCTTTCTTAAATGTTGTACAGGCAGAACAAGACTGTTTCAAAATTGTACAATTTCTTCCATAGGCTTTTCCAGATAGATAATGAAACAGATGCAATCCAGCATTTTGACCTGTATGTAAAACTGTTACGCCCATTCTATGAGAGCTATCGAGACCCTTTGCCACTGGAGACCTTGCAGCAACTGACGGATTGTTTTCGCAACCACCCCACCTGGTCACTGGCTCATATAGCAGTAGAAGTTGGACTCTTGGAGAGCTTCCGGCACAATCGTATCCTGAGGTATGTATGGTTCCTGGAGATTCACCTAGTGAGAACGGAAGGTGATGGCTAGGCAATTCAGATGAAAAGGATAAAAAAGCATTGGTGTCAAGATCTGTGTTCCAGCTGTCTAGAGTATTGGGTTTGGATATGGAAATAACTGTTCTGTTTTGTGCACAGAGGGCATAATAAGAATGCTGGAAGGACAGAGTGGTGGCAGAAGTCAGGGGCTATAACAGCGTAAATACAGCGAGCTTTTTATTTTTTTATAGAAGCATCGGTATAAATATAAACAGAGGGGAAAAACTTAACCCAACATTCCCAACAATCCAGTAACAAAAGGATTATCATAAATCATATATTTTGTCTTTTTCTTTATATATGACTGGGGAGTTTTAAAATACTGCGAGAGGTGATCAAGAGAGATTCTAGAGCAGTCTTGCTGTAGTAGATAATGAGATGAAATTCTTCTAGCATAAATCCATTGAGACGTTATTTTCAGTTTAGAAGCTTGGTAATGAATCACAGCAGCGATCCTGACTATGTGCGCGTGCGCATGCATGCACTCCTGCGAGCACTTGCATGTATGAGATTCTAGTTAGTTTGGCACGCAGGCCTGACCTTATGCATGGCATTCATTTATTTTGCGTTGCAGCTGCATGAACAGCAATGACTCTGAGGATGGCTGCAGTCCCCTGCACATAGCCTGTCAGAAAGGAGACCTTGGCTGTCTGCGGGAGCTGGTGGAGGAATGCCATGCCCGAGTGGACCTCACGGACAAAAATGGAGATACTGTCTTCCACTATGCTGTTCGAGGGAATAACCCCAAGATCATAGAGGTGAGGAATTAGAAAGAAGGGTAATTTTCTCTCTTTCACCCCCACCCTCCAAGCACATAGGCAAAGGGAACATACTATGGTATATAAGCAGAGGAAATGATTACAGGACTTTTAAAATATGGGCACCAAAAAGAGGCTGTTCTGCACATGGGACTGTCCTTGTGTGTCATCTCAAAGGCATTACAGGCCAAATCTGAGATTCCAAACCTCATATTGGCCTTATAATGCTGCTCGTGGGGTGGGGTGGGGGGATTGAGCAGTGAGGAGTGCAGAACTCTTCCTTTTGCCTGCTTTTTCTTTCCTGCAGATGACTTCCAGGCAAGTTTAATTCTGATTTTGCCTCCCTATCTGAGGCCCTGGGAGGAAATGAGGGGAATGGAACGGGGAGGGACGACAGGAAGAAATTGATTCCCTGCCCATTTTTCTGTTTTTCCTTTGAATTTCTATGGAAGGGGCAGTCTATGCTGAGTTATCTTTATTTCCAAGTAAGACATGTGATTATTATTTAAACCATGAAAGATATCCAAGTAGGGACCAGATCAAGTACTGTGAAGTTCTTTGTTCCAAGACAAGGATGTTTTATTAAGCTTCTAGAAGGAGGTGATGAGGGGGAAACCATGGCAACTCACCCATACCAGCTTAAATGGAAGAAACGACTCAAACATCACAATGTCAAAAGATACATGGAAATGGGTTTGGTATAATGTTGCCTTGACATTTAATGTGCGTAATTCTGAAGTGGAACTTGTTTCTATGTTAGTGTTCCTAACACCATATAAAATACCCCTCAAAATCTGTAAATCTAAACAATGCAAAATGTTGAAGATGCAAAAAGGAGCCAGCAAACTCTATATATGCATGCATGCAAGAGGATCCATCCACTGTTGGAAAACAGTGAGAAGTATTAGGATGTAAATTTTCAAGGAAGCCAGTGGTTCTAATTTTTTTTTAAGTAGGATAGAAACGTGTGATCTGGAGTGAGTTACAAACCTCTTATGTATCACAGAATTTGCTTAGACACCAAGTGGAACAATAACAAAGCATCCACAAGTGGTGATTCTCTTAAGAAAATCTGGCAGGGTGCTGAAATGATAAAGTGAGCCAGTTATGTTGGATTATGAAATGGAGAGCAAAAATAAATATTTTGAAAATGGGATAACATTCCCTTTATTTCCCTACTGTAAACATCGTGTATTTGGAACCATGTATATGTAAAATTAAAAGGAAAATGATCTTGGCACACAACAGTCTTTCCTGAACTTGTGCTTCCCCTGTTGCATTACAAGAAGCTTTCAGAGAGTAGTGACACAGAAGAGCATTCCCTTGTATAAATGTAACGTGGACAGTGTAACATGCTTTTACATTTGTCCCTACAGTGGGAAGAACAAAGGCTAGTATCCTTGGTGAGCTGTGTCATGGTTCTTTCAGAGCCATTAATGTTGTCCACTTGTTCCAGCTCCTGGGCAGAAGGTCAACTGCTGCTTTGGACCATTTGAACAACCAAGGCCAAACCCCTTTGCACTTAGCCTGCCAGCTGGGCAAGGATGAAGCTGTTATTTCGCTTTTGAAGGCTGAAGCTAAGGGCAGTATCTTGGGAACGCTGGGCTTCCCCATCCACACGGCCATGAAGTACTCCCAGAAGAGGTAAGGTTGCTTACTTTGCTAGAAACAAATTTCTTCTGGACATGCGTTATACCTTCTGAGAGTCAATGGCGGAAAGAGTCCACCGACTCATCCTTCTACCAGTTAGTTCATCAAAGCAGGCCAACAACATAGTTGAAGAGAAAAACAATAAGAACATAATAACATTCGATTTATATACCACCCTTCAGGACAACTTAATGCCCACTCAGAGCAGTTTACAAAGTATGTTATTATTGATGTATTGTCGAAGGCTTTCACGGCCGGAGAACGATGGTTGTTGTGGGTTTTCCGGGCTGTATTGCCGTGGTCTTGGCATTGTAGTTCCTGACGTTTCGCCAGCAGCTGTGGCTGGCATCTTCAGAGGTGTAGCACCAAAAGACAGAGATCTCTCAGTGTCACAGTGTGGAAAAGATGTAGGTCATTTGTATCTACTCAGGAGGGGTGGGGTTGAGCTGAGTCATCCTGTAAGAGTATCCCAGGGTGTGGAATGCTAATGGCGGGAGGCTTCACTGTATCCTGAGGAGGTTCTTTTGCATATGGATTGGTACTTGATGTGTTAATCTTCTCTGCAGGGCTATTGTCGGGGATAGAATGTTTTGTTAGCCTGGTGTTTTTCAGAACTGGAAACCATGCTCTGTTCATTCTTAAGGTTTCTTCTTTCCTGTTGAAGTTTTGCTTATGCTTGTGAATTTCAATGGCTTCCCTGTGCAGTCTGACAAAGTAGTTGGAAGTGTTGTCCAGTATTTTGGTGTCCTGGAATAAGATACTGTGCCCTGTTTGAGTTAGGCTATGTTCAGCCACTGCTGATTTTTCAGGTTGTCCAAGTCTGCAGTGTCTTTCATGTTCTTTTATTCTTGTCTGGATGCTACGCTTTGTGGTCCCGATGTAAACTTGTCCACAGCTGCAGGGTATACGGTATACTCCTGCAGAGGTGAGGGGGTCTCTACTGTCTTGCAGTCACCCCCACCAGAATTCCTGTGGAAGACATCATTGCAAATGTAGAAGCTGCCATTCGTCATCTACCTGAAGAGGAAGCTGAGGAAATAAGAGGAGAGACAGCCAGGATTCTACGAAAGGCAAAGCTTCCCACCAGCAATATAACACGCAAGGAGAGAAATGCCATCAAGACCCTCAATGCAGATCCAGACATCATCATTCTACCAGCTGATAAAGGCAATGCTACAGTGATCATGAAAACAGAGGAATACAAAAAGAAGATTAAGGAACTCCTGGACCCCTCCACCTACAAAAAACTAAAACGAGATCCCACTTGCAAAATCACCAGGCTAACAAATGTGCTGATCAAGAATTCCTCACTACATCCCGACACGCACAGAAAACTATGCAAGACTGAAGCACAGCCACCTAGACTATATGGACTCCCCAAAATACATAAGGATTCAGTCCCACTCCGACCCATTGTGAGTGCCATTGGTTCACCGACATATGAATTAGCTAGACATCTGGCAGATCTCCTGCAGGACCACATCGGGAAAACCTCGTCTTACATCAAAGATTCAGCAGATTTCATCAACAAAATCAGTTTTCTGAAACTCAATCCACAAGACATACTTGTCAGTTTTGATGTTGTATCCCTGTTTACCAAGGTTCCAGTAAAAGACACTATTGCACTTATTAATCAGATTTTCCCAGAGGATGTAACAGCCTTATTCCATCATTGTCTGACAACCAGTTACTTCCAATGGGATAACGAATTCTATGAACAGATGGATGGGGTGGCCATGGGGAGCCCACTCAGCCCAGTTATAGCAAACTTCTACATGGAACATTTTGAAAAAACAGCTCTAGAATCAGCACCCCACAAACCTAGTGTATGGTTCCGGTTTGTGGATGATACATTCATCATTTGGAGCCATGGGGAGGAAGAATTGATGGGGTTTTTGAATCATCTCAACAACATCCACCTGAACATACAATTCACAATGGAGAAAGAAATCAAGGGAAAACTCCCATTCCTGGATACCTTGGTCATCCGCAAAGCAAACTTTCAGTTAGGTCACAAGGTCTACAGGGAACCAACTCACACTGATCGGTACTTACACAAAAACTCCAATCACCACCCCCGACAGAAAAGAGGCATAATGAAAACATTAGTGGATCATGCAAGACGGATATGTGAGCCGCACTTTCTCAATGAGGAAATTAATCATCTAAACCACGCACTTCAGGCAAATGGCTACTCCAGAAATGAAATCCGAAGAGCAATCAAACCCAGGATGAATCAAACAACCAAGGAAAAACAGTCTCCTACAGGAAAAGTGTTTTTGCCATATATCAAAGGAATTACTGATCAGATGGGAAAGCTTATGAAAAAGCATAACCTTCAAGCAGTATTCAGACCCACCCGAAAAATACAACAGATGCTACGATCAGCAAAAGACAGTAGAGACCCCCTCACCTCTGCAGGAGTATACCGTATACCCTGCAGCTGTGGACAAGTTTACATCGGGACCACAAAGCGTAGCATCCAGACAAGAATAAAAGAACATGAAAGACACTGCAGACTTGGACAACCTAAAAAATCAGCAGTGGCTGAACATAGCCTAACTCAAACAGGGCACAGTATCTTATTCCAGGACACCAAAATACTGGACAACACTTCCAACTACTTTGTCAGACTGCACAGGGAAGCCATTGAAATTCACAAGCATAAGCAAAACTTCAACAGGAAAGAAGAAACCTTAAGAATGAACAGAGCATGGTTTCCAGTTCTGAAAAACACCAGGCTAACAAAACATTCTATCCCCGACAATAGCCCTGCAGAGAAGATTAACACATCAAGTACCAATCCATATGCAAAAGAACCTCCTCAGGATACAGTGAAGCCTCCCGCCATTAGCATTCCACACCCTGGGATACTCTTACAGGATGACTCAGCTCAACCCCACCCCTCCTGAGTAGATACAAATGACCTACATCTTTTCCACACTGTGACACTGAGAGATCTCTGTCTTTTGGTGCTACACCTCTGAAGATGCCAGCCACAGCTGCTGGCGAAACGTCAGGAACTACAATGCCAAGACCACGGCAATACAGCCCGGAAAACCCACAACAACCATATGTTATTATTATCCCCACAACAAACACCCTGTGAGGTGGGTGGGGCTGAGAGAGCTCTCGAGAACTGTGATTAGCCCAAGGTAACCCAGCTGGCTTCAAGCGGAGGAGTGGGGAATCAAACCCAGCTCTCCAGATTAGAGTCCTGCGCTCTTAACCACTACACCAAACTGGCTTTCTAGTCACCAAGAAACAGTAGGCACCAAACACCAGTCACCAAGGAACAGTAGGCAAAAATCCCACTGGCTCAGATACTTATTAAATTAATAATACTTTTTGCATTGGCTTCATCAGGGGATTATTAATTTAAATATGTACAGATTACGAATTTAGTGACTCTCTTTTATTGCAGCATTGGCTTTTTCTCAACAGCATCAATGACCTGGGGTGGCATGCCAGGCTAACCAAGTGGACCCCTCTACCTCAAACCTGAAAATAATTGTAACTTGGTAAATCATTTCCTGTCTGAAGCCAGTGGGGTTCACCTGTCCCTAATTACAGCACATGCTTTACATGCTAAAAAAGTATATTGTTGTGTTTGTTTCAAATGACTGTCATTCACACTAAGTGCCTGCTTGACCTCGTGTACAGGATATACATTTTTATAAAAAATTAATTAAATAATCGCCTCTGCAAAAGCTTAAAAGTGAAGTACGCTTTATACTCTGAAACGATGATGAATGCATCTCAGATGGTACCCAAAAGAACGGCTCCTTTACTAAGAATTTTAACACATGTTAAGGTGTTGTGTGGGAAGTCCAGGGCTGTGTAAACTCTGTGCCAAAAGAAATGACAGATTCTGCAATTTGTATTTATTATGCAAATACATACCAGTGTGTATAATTTTGTTTCTGCTAGTGATGGGGGAGGGGGGCAGCCAGAACGGTATGCACTGGAGGCTTCTTGGTCATGTTCTGTCCTCACCCCCTAGCATCTGGGATCGCACCAGCTGTTGCCCATGCACTTTTAAGCTTATCTTTGGAATCTTGTTTTTTAAATTGAAATTTGAAATACTCCAGATACTTAATTCTGCACTTGTGGTGGGACTTGCAAACCCATATAACCACACAGGGCAGATAAAGGTCCAAGGCTGAGTTTGGAAGGTAAGAAGAGGGGGCCGGGTATAGCAGTGCACAGGAAGATGAGCAGCTAAGAGGTGGCAGGCGCAGGAATCGACAGTGCAATGAGACGTGTGTGTGTGTGTGTGCACTCCTCCTTTTCAACATCCCAGTTAACGTCGGGACTGTTTTAAGGAGATTAGCTGCTGAGAAATTGAAAGAGGGAGTGCGTGTGTTGGTCTAGGCAGTTTGGGCAAGTGCCCTCCCCCCACTTTTCCCATGACCCAGTCTTGGGTCTCAGATATAGAGGGAGAGGGCTAAAGTTGCACTTTTTCTCCTCAGGTTGAGCATCTGCTTAGCTTCCAGTGTCCTGCCCAGCTCATCAAACTGGCATGCCTTGTGAGACATCTGGGTCTCTCTTTTTGGTTTGCAGCATCAGCATCACCATGGCAACTCTGCTGCTGTGAACCAGGCCAATGTGTCACTCAGCTAATGCTTCCTGCCCCAGGTGTTGCTTGTGACATTGTTTTTGGGCCGCTGGTGCTGAGCCCTGCTTGCCGGCCTTCTTTTTCTGGTTCCACATTCATGAGTGGGGAGCGGAGGGGGGCACCATGTAACCAGTAAATAAAACAAATCTAAAAGTTAATCTTACAGAGCTGTTTGACTGTATCAGGGGAAGATCAGCCTGCCAATTCAAACCTCTTTTCGTAGGAGTCATCGACTGATCTGTTCACCTGCTGCTTACAATGGCTGCCCACCTACTGTTTCAGCTGCCATGTTTCCTTCCTTGTCAGTTCCTAGGGACTGCTGAATGGGTACTTGAAATGATCACCCATCTGTTTACAGAAAGTGCAAAGGTTCAAAGGGATGTGTTGGTCACATCCCTTAATTGCTTCCCTCCATGTTCTTTTCCTTCCAGGTGTGCCAAAGCCCTCCTTGATGTGGACATCAACCAGATTCAGTATCAGGACCAACGGTATGGAGGAACACCCCTTCACTGGGCCAAGAATGCTGAGGTACCTACTGATAGTGCCGGCTTTGCAGATGGAAGGCTTACTTAGCTATCCTGGCTCCTTGGAAGTCCTGCTCTCCCTAGTAATGCTCTGGATAGGAACCCCTGCCATCTCTGTTGCTTTCGTTGATGTGGTACTGCCATTTCTTGTGCCTTCTAAACTGTTCCCTCGGGATATATTTTTAACTGCATCTATGAGGCAGTAATGGGAGAAGCAGCACCAGCTGAATTTCTTCCTTGTGTGCAACTGTTAAAAAAAGTACAGGAAATACCTCTTCTAAAGCACAATTGGCAATCCTGCACATGGAGATCAGAAGTAGACTGTCTTGTGTGATTTTTTTTAAAAACTAAAATCTCCACGGTCTACAAATGCATGCTTGAATTTGCAGGTGAAGAATGCACATGCAAGATCTTTTAAGAGTCAGGGAAAAATTCTCTTGTGTTCAGTAATCTAGAGTAGGCACTTTTGCTTAAGAACATAAGTGCTCCGCTGGATCAGATGAAGGACCACCTAACCCAGCTTTCTTTGCAAGAAACCAAGCAGATAGCAGGAGGTAGGCAGCCCACCAGAAATAGCCAGGGATCTAGCCAGGGACATCGAAACATTCTTATTGCATTCAACGCAAGGCTCAAGTAACTGCATACAGTAAACATTTGCTAGACCATTGGGGTTGATTTTTTGATTCTTGTGGTGCTTCAGAGGTGGCTTATGACCTTTCTTTTACTCCTAGAAGCAATGACTCCAAGCTTTTTTGGGGGGTGCCTCCTTCCCTGTTGACCTCCCCATGCTTACTGGGATTATCGACTGGAGCCACAGTCCTGAGAGCTTATGACTTCTCAGGCGAGGCTGGTAATTAATAAGATGCCGGGCTGTTTGGTGGTGGTGCCTGTTTTGCAAAACTCCCTCTCAAAAGAGACTCGTTAGGGGAGTTCCCTTCAGTTTCTTAAAAGAACATTAAATACCTTTTGGTCTAGCAGAGCTTTTGGAGGACTTAACAATATTGGTGAGCCTTTGTCATCTCGATGCTGCTACTGCTGCCACAATCTTGACTTTTCTGCGGCTATTCTTGCTGTGTTGCTTCATTGTTGGAGATGGGTTTCCAGCTCCATATTTACCTTATGTCAGTGAGCTGCTTTAGCCAGAAGCAGCACTTGGGGGTGCAAACATGGTCTTGTCCATGAGCTGATTTCCCCTTGTTTCCTTCCCCCTCTCTCCTTGTGGACCTAGATGACCCAGCTACTGATAGAGTACGGCTGCGAAGTGAATGCTCTCAGCATGACGGGGGAGTCGGCCTTGCACATTGCTGTGCAGCGGGGGCGCTTTGACTGTACGATGGTGCTGCTGACGCATGGAGCTGTGACCAACACAAAAGGGAAGGATGGCAACACTCCACTGCACCTGGCAATGAAGGTTGGCTTCTCCCCAGCTGCTGCTTTCCTGGGACTGAGGGGACACGGGGTCGGCCAGTAGTGTTCCTTCCTAAACTGCAAAGAGATTGTGGAGGGACAACCTTTACGTTCAATCCTGAGACCCATCAGCAGAAAGTGCTGATGGTCAAAGGCCCTCCTAGTTTTCCTATCTGCTGCTAGCAGCCATTTCCCACCCTGGGAAAGTTTATTCTCGTGACTGTGAGGGCAGCGTGGAGTAATAGCCACAAGAGTGGGTGGACTGCAGTGGGGAAGGGAGGGAGATTTCTCTTTCCTGCCTCTTGCAAAAGCAAAGCCATGCTGACAGAAAAGGCAGAAGGGAGAGATTTTGCTCCCTTCTCCCCATCACTGTGTTTTCCCATCCCATGTGCCTGTTACTCCATGTGGATCCTTTGACCCCAGAAATAAACCTTCGTGGTGTTGGAAATGGATGCTGGGGGGAGGGAAGAGAAATGGGATCCTTCTGGGGACCTTGCAAGTCCCTTTAGCTGGCTCCAGCCTCTTATACGTGTAAGGATCACATTCCTTACTTTAATGTGCGTTTCCCCAATTACATTTTTCCAGAACTCTGTTTTAGATTCCTCCTCCCCCTCCAGCCAGCTAAGTTTGTTCTCCCATCCGATGAGGCTTACGGGACCCTAGTTCTTTGGGTGGGGGTGAGCTGCCAGATGGCCAGGAAGAAAAGAGGGTGAGGTGTGCTATAGATGGGGGTGGGGGGTGGGGAAGAGGAGCGCTGGCTCCACCCTTTCCTTGACCAGCTCTTTTCCTCTTATTAGCAAGACCACCTGGATATGATCAAGGCCCTGATAGTGTTTGGAGCTGACGTGGAGATCCCTAATGATTTTGGGGAGACCCCAGGTTTGGTGGCAGCCAGGACAAGCAAAGGTGAGAGGGCAGCTGTGGGGTGGGGAAGGGCAAGTGAGGGCATAGGGCAAAACCCATGCTAAATGGCCTTTACCCTTTGGTGATTATATGCAGAGAGAATGCATTTGTGGGCAGGCCTTGCCCATGCGAGGGTGCAAATTTGCTCTGTCCAGTAAAGGGTGCTGAAAATTAAAAGTCTGAGAAAGACAAAGCAACCATCACAAAGCAGGGATATAGGATCAGCCACTCTGGCAAGAACTCAGCAGGTTGCTAAACTAGAGGGCCCTTTTCAGACAAGCATCTCCAGCCCGTGGGTACTTGGCAAGCTGCTGCCAAGTGTCTGGGACTGTCTCCTTTATTTAATGGTTTTCTCTCTAATGCTTGTGACATCCTCACCATGCAAAGGTGCCAACCGGAAGGTGCTCTTAGACCTGCTGAAAACTATAGGGACTGAACGCTGCCACCCTCCAGGTACATCTGCCCTCCATTTGGCAGCCACATCATCTTCATCAGTACCATCTACTTCTACCCTCCCGGAAAGACCACCACCCCCAGGGACAAGTAACTCAAACCTAGGTAACCTCCTTAGCCAGCCCTGTGTCTCTCTGTCTCTCTCTCACTGTCTTAGGACTGCTTCATCTGTTAGAAATCCCAATGTGGAGGGCGTTTAACAGACAGGAATTAACATAAACCCTGGGTGTACATCATTGTGTGATGATTGCACCCAGGTTTTTCTCTGCGTGTACGTTTCCTGGGAAGGAATGATCATGTGGAACAGGGTTGGGATTCTCTCTAAATGGCATGGCTACCTGCCTTCCAGTGCTGTCAGTAACTTTCCCTCCTCCGTCTCTTTCATCTTCTTCTTTCAGTTTGGTGGGCAGCAGGGAGAGCTGCCAGATTCAGTAAAGGCCAGGGCCCCTGCCTCTCTCCTAGTTTGGTATGTGGGAGATCTTTGGCAGGTGTGGGTTTTCCTAACACAGAGTGGCACTGGCAGCAGAATCCACGTGGCAATGAAAGGTGCAAGAGCCTGAGCCTTGACTGAGTCTAGCTCACTGCAGTAGTAAAAAGCATAATTCCTAGACTTCCAGTTCTTTTTGTCTTTCTCTTCTTACTCTGCTAAATAGATGTTTTGGGTTTTGTCATCCGTGTATCTTTCTAGGATTCAGGGACATCATCCATATTTCTGCATCACTTAATACCTTGCTGAAAGCACCAGACACGGCCGACTCTGTCACTGAGAAGAAGAGAACGTAAGTGAGGAGAGTACTTCCTGTGGCCTGCTCTCTTCTTATTGGCCCAGACTCTGTCAGTCAGTCTGGAAGAGATGGTCTGCAAAGCTTCACTGGGCTTTGATGCTTGCTTTCTTCACCAGGCATCTGAAGTTGGGAGCAGAGGTCTGAGTGACTGATGTTTGGCGCTAAACGCTTTCCCCCTTCTGTTCTGCAGCCAGGACCGTCTCTTGAGCCTGGACGGTGGGGGCGTCCGGGGCCTGGTGCTTATCCAGTTCCTCATTGCAATAGAGAGTGTTGCCGGGCGACCCATCCGGGAACTCTTTGACTGGATAGCTGGGACTAGCACAGGGGGGATTCTGGCACTGTCTATTGTACAAGGTAAGCAGTGCCGGAGCTGTATGTGCTCACTGGTGAGAGGGAAAGTGCTTCATGTGTCTTTCCAGCTGCAGGATGAATATTTGTTGCTTGATGGGTTTCCACAACACACAAAGTACACAAAACTGTCTTAAGTTGCATCGGGCCATTGGCCGGTCACAGTCAGTGCTATCTACTCTGACTGGCAGCAGCCCACCAGGGACTCAAGCAGAGGTCCTCCACATCACTGCTCCCTGATCCTTCTAATTGGAAATGCCAGGAGTTGAACCTGGGACCTTCTGCATGGCAAGGGGATGTTCTGCCACCGAGCTACAGTCCCTTGCCAATCAAGGGTTTGTGCAAATGAAGACTTTGCTCTGCAGAATGACTTCAGAGGAAGTTCCTTGTGTTGTTATTGCTGCCAAATTGCCACACACCAAGGCTGTGTGTGTTCAGATGCAACATTCAGCCTCGTGTACAATATTTAGATTTTGGCAGAGTTGGGGATTTTGATGCTCCATCCTCCCTTGTTAACCCCCTCCACAAGGTCTGCTTTGGCTTCTGAGCCTTTGACAGGCGGAGCTTCTGTGTTCTTAGATGTTATCCTGCAAATGTAGGTCAGAAATTTTTCTTTAATGTAAAAAGAATGCTTACAATCCTAGTACAGAATTTGATTCTCAGCAGTGTTTTGTGCAGGATACAGTCCTTCGCATATATAATGTTTTTTCCACTTTCCCCTTCAGTTCTGCCTGTGTATCTTGTGAATGATCCTGTCCATGCATTGGTCACAGTCAGCCATTCTTGACTTCCATGCTCCTATACCGAGTCAGGTCATTGATCCGTCTAGCCCAGGACCCTCTGCTTTGACAGGCAAGAGCTCTCCAAGGGAGGCAAAGGGCCTTTCCCCAGCCCTTCTGTCCAAGAGCCTGTCACACATACAAAGCTGGAGGAGGGAGATAGTATACATTAGAGCAGAAAGAGTCTGTCAGCGGCCATGCTTCTTGCACAGGAGGGGCATGAAGTGTTGGCAAAGAAAACTTCACTAGGTTCCACCCCACTTTGCAGTTGGCAAAGGCATCGTGCTCTTACCTTCATGCTCCTGGTCCTCTGACACCCCTCTAACAATGTTCATTCTTCGTCTTCTGTCGCCTGCATAACTGTTTCACGCATTGCTGCAAAATGTGGATTATGGTGTTTCTGATGCAAGTCAGCTTTTGGGGCATTTGCTCCATATTTTCAGACACTCAAATACTGTTTAAACATTATGGGGGGAAAACCCTTACTGTCTTTTCAGTAAAATAGAATATACATTCTGAATGTATTAAAAATCTCTTCTTAAAACCTGCCTTTTCCGTTCAGGTTTCTAAATGCGATTGTATTTTACTTGCAGTAGTAATGTATTTTCTGCATTTTTATCCTGACCTTCTGCCAAGGAGTTCATCAAGCTCCCCTCCTCTATTTTATCCTACAACCACCTCCCTTTGAGGTAGGTTATGCTGAGAGGAAGTGACTAGCCCATGGTCACCCAGCACCATTCATGGCTGAGTTGAGATTCAAACCTGCATCTCCATGGTCCAGCACTCTAACTGCTACAGCCCACTTGCTACAGTTTCTGCCTCTGTTTGCCAAGTGTCAGGTGTGCTGTTGAAGCTTTTAAACATCTGCCTTTTTGCCTGTCACATCAACCTTCCTTGTGAACCAGTAATGCCCTTCTGTGTTGCAGGGAAGCCGATGAACTATATGCGCTGCTTGTATTTCCGCATGAAAGACGAGGTGTTTCGAGGGTCCCGACCCTACGAGTCAGAGCCACTTGAGGAATTCCTGAAGAAGGAGTTTGGAGAATACACCAAAATGACAGATTTCAAGAAACCCAGGTGATCCCCTGCAAGAGATGTGCTGGCTGAGTGTTTATCAGAGGGGCTTTCTGGCCTCATTGCCCCTACCATTTAGTATCCTTTGCAGATGTTTAGTTCTGCTGGGGGCAGTGTCTAGGCAGGGAGCAAAGCTTTCTCTGTCTTGGTCTCTTACAGGCTCATGTTGACAGCCACTCTATGTGACCGACAGCCTGCCGAGCTCCACCTCTTTCGGAATTATAATCCGCCAGAGGCTAAAGGCAAATCTCGTTATAGGACAACAGCCTTGTTCCCAGAACTGACCAAACCAGAAGGTAAATGCTCATGCTTCCAGGACCAGAGCAACTTATAGTGGAAAAGGAGGGTCATACAGAAGGGGAAAGAAATACTTGCCTCTCCTTCATCTGGTGCCCAAGCTGTACAATGTTGTAACAAACCATATAACATATGACAATCTCCATATTAGAAGAAACATGTAGCACCTCCTGTGTGAAGCTGAGACACATTCCTTTCCCTGGGCTGTATACTTGCCGCAAAATAAATGCTCATCACGACTGCATAATGAGGCAATGTACAATTGTTCCCTACACAAAGATGACTCCTTTGTAGGAAAAAATGGTCATAAGGGAGCAGTTCAAGTCTGCTAGACTTTTACCACTGCTAGATACTACAGCCAAAATGCCTGAGAGGCCACTGAATTGGTGGTCTATCCTATTTTTCTGTCTTGGAGCAATGAAGTTTCGGTGCAACTTCATAATGTGGTTGTGTTTTTGGATTGTCCAGGCTAAAAGCTATTGGTAGATCAGTCCTTTTAATTGATTTTTGGAACTCAGTTTAGGCTCTTGGCAGCCAGAATGTTACAACCAACATGGACCTTTGTGGAGAAGTATCAGTGATTGTGACGCTGGATGACACAATGAGTTCTCCCCCACTTGCTGTGTTGTGAGTGTAAATGACACTTCTTGATTCCCCTTCCCCCTCTAAGTTTTGGCGAGCTTTTGCCAACTGTGTTTCTCCTGTGCCTTCCTGGGGTGGAATTAGATATTTGATGGACCAGGTGGTTCTTCTGGTTGTACTAGTTTCCATGTCCACTAATCATCAGCTGGGTATGGGAAACTTCACTCCTGACACATGAGGTACTATCACTCAACCTTTGCACCGCACAACCCCAAGTGTGGGGATGATAATGCTGACCTACTCTATAAGTGTCTAGGAACAGAGACTTACCTGTCCATGACTAATGGATGCAAATCGAATCGAATCGAATACCTTTATTGGCATAACAGGACATACATATGCACAGTCAGCAAGGAGACAACAACAAGACTAATGGATGCTTCAGGCAGGGAAATTTTGGCATCCACCAAAAGGAAGGAAGCCTTTGAGTCCCTGCTAAGGAGGGAGGTGAAGTGATGCTGTGACAATAGCAGGGTAGAGTCCAACTTCTTGCCAGAGTAGGAGGCCTCCTGAGAAGCCAGAGGTCCTAAGAGAGCCTGTGTGCCTTGGCAGGATCTTTTTAAAAAGGCCAGCAAAACAACCAATGAAGAGGCATCTGACTGCCTGCTCTAGGCAGTGCAAGAAGGATCAGCAAAAGGAGGACTTGGGTGGTGACAGGCCTCCTCCTCTCTTGATCTAAGACTATAGGAGCCAAAGAAAGTCAGGTGGCAGCCAGAACCAGAGGGCAGGGCAAGCAGTAGACGCCCCCTCCACACACACCTCTTTTGACTCCTTGTACAGAAAACAGAGAGAATATATGGGAGGCACTGAAGCAGTATATAAATGCGAAGCGATTATTATTACTCTGCCCTGCCTGTGTGTACATTGCACAGGAGGGGGAAACTGCACTTTTCCTCTTCTCTCCCTCACAGATCAGCTGGTGTGGCAGGCTGCCCGCTCCAGCGGAGCTGCTCCGACATATTTTCGACCGATTGGACGTTTTCTAGATGGAGGGCTGCTGGCTAACAACCCCACTTTGGATGCCATGACGGAGATCAATGACTACAACAAGTCTTTAATCCAGAAGGTGTGGATTCATCCCATAGAGGTCTTGTTAAACTGTTTTTTCTACTTGCAGTTCATCCAACATTACTTTATAGTTGTGTGGTTTAGAGCCCAATTTTAAGCTTGTTTCCTCAGAAGCAAATCCCACCAAATTCAGTGGGATTTACTTCCTAATTTTACAAAATAGTCCTGTGGCACCTCACAAACTTAACAAAATGTTAGTGCAGCATAAAAAAATAAGGTCTGGCCTGTGAAAACCTATGGCATGAGGCACTTGCTAGTCTTTAAGGTGCTGCAGGAATCTTTGCTTATTTGCATTACAGCAGGCTAAAATCCAGTTCATACCCTGGCCTAATTCAGAATAAAACAATGCCTGTGCTCCATGTTGTCCAATGCAGTCAGAACTTTATTTATTTATGCCCCGCTTTGCAATCCAGTGGCTACCCAAAGCAGCTTACAACACTGCTTTCCCTCCTGCATTTTATCCTTACAACCACCTCCCTGTGAGGCAGCTTAGTTTGAGAGACTGTGACTGGCCCAGGGTTGCCCAATGAGCATCCATGGCAGATTGGAGATTTGAACCCAAGTCTTCCAGATCTAGTCTGACACTCTGGCTGCTATATCACACTTGCAGATTTCTGGTTCTAACTTCTTGGTTATGGTACAGGATTTGAAGATAATATGTGAAACTTCATTGTAGGGCTTGACTACTTTGTCAAACCTGTTCATGAAATAATATGCTCCAGGGACAGTGGAACAGATACAACAAATGAAGCTCTACTAAGCATGAAGAATGGGTTCACCATTGCTAAACAAGTATCTTTCTCCATCCTTCCAGGGAAAGGCGCACGAGGTGAAAAAATTGAATGTGGTAGTCTCTCTTGGGACAGGAAGGGCTCCACAGGTACCTGTGAGCTCAGTGGATGTTTTCCGCCCCTCCAACCCTTGGGAACTGGCAAGGACTGTCTATGGGGCCAAGGAATTGGGCAAGTTGGTGGTGGACTGTGTGAGTATTGGATGGCAAAGGGATGGACCAGTGAAGTAGAGACCCTATATGTTGATCCAGATGTGCACTGAGGCTTTCTGTCTTTTAGGGATAAAATGAACTTTGGAGTTTGAACTATAATATCTTTCTAATTCCCCAGCAAATAAATATGGAGTCATCTTTTAGGTAGAGCCAAAATTCTTAAAGTGAGAGGTGGTCTCTGTAAGGAGTTAGAAATAAAGTCTGGGGAAGATATTAGATCCTCTTCCATCCTAACATTTGGGGCATGGTTGGTACATACCCCAAGAGGAGGCTCTGTGTTTTGAAACCTAGGGAAGAGAATGAGCGCCGCCAGGCAGTCTGTGTCTGTCTGTCTGTCACACCACAGAGATAGATTTGCCAGCACTACCTCAGCAAATGTCAAGGCATTTAGAGGGTGGAGTTTGAGGAGGATGTGATATTGCTTCCTGATGATGCTATAGAAATTTCCTCTAATCTCTGTGGTGACAGCCAGATAAATGTGGGGAAATCCCTCAATCGACACTGTGAAGACTTTTTTTCTGGTTGTTTTTTCTCATACTACTCTATTTCTTGAGGGTAGGGGATTGGGCTCCAGGGCAGGAGTTCACTCACTGTGGGTGGGGAAATGGCAAGCCTGCACAGAGACCTTGAACAACGTGTTCAATAATATAAGCAGTGAAAGAGCCTCCTTATATGGAGAAGCCCATCTTAAACACTGAATGGGCCTCATACTTCTTCTTTCAAGAATAACAGTCACCATCTGTTTCAGTGAATGTTAATCCTTTTGCTGGTGACTTCAAACTTTGGAGAGTCCGGGCTTGCCTATTAACCTTTGTCAAAGGAAGTCAATGATATTTGAGTTGTCAGAATGCTGGGCCTGAATGCTGGGTTCCTTTGTACAATTAAATGGCCTTCCTTGGCAACTGAAGCTTTCTAATGAAAATAACCAGAAATTAGTATGTAACATTGGAATGGCTGCAAGGTGTAGTGTAAACCCTGCTGAAACGTTAGAAGAGTTGAGGCAGCCACCCCCCAATGAAATGCCTGGGAGCATGCTGAGGAATGGACTAGGGCCACAGTCTACAAAGTAATGCTGACCAAGATGGTAATGGTGCATATTAACAAGTTACTCAGAACAAAAGATCCATTATTTTACTATGGTTATGATTTTATGTTTCTGTCTATGATTCTTTTCTGCCCCAGACTTTTCTTGGCACTCTCTTTGTAAGTTGAAGATTCTGAGCAGATAAGTGGGGGGACCTGCAAGGACTCATGGGGGGCACTTCATTTTTCTCTCCCCAGCTATTGTTTTCCTTTCCTGAAAGCCCCCATAACCTTTCCCCTTTTCCTGCTTCCTAGTCTCTTTCCCACCCATCCACCAGCCTGCCTTTATCTGCCCCCTTTAGCTTTCCCTCTTTCTGTCCAACTAGCAGTCCCTCCTTGGAAAAGTTCTGTCTTGCAGTGCTATCTGCTGGTCTGGGTCAGGCCCAATTGTGTGGTGCCGACCACTGGGCCAGGTCCACTTGGGCAGCAGGGAAGCCTCAGGGACTTACTTGGGGGGGGGGCTCGGTTTCCCCTGTATCCCCCTCCCCCTCACTATTTCATCTTTCCATCCTCCTTACAGCCCCCAGATCTTCACCTTTCCCTGCTTCCCAGTGTTCTTCCAGAGGCAGGGGTTCTTCAGAGGATTTGGGAGGTCAAGGAAACTCACCGAGGCAAGATACTCTGGCAAATTAAACAGGGCTTTAATTGAGAAAAACAGGCATACAGCAAACCCTTGACACAGGGGAAACCAGAACAGCAATCCCTTATATACAACAGCCAACACACCCCTGACCAGCTCCAGTGCAGGCAGGCTGGGCTGCTAGGCCTCTTCCTGCTGCTATTATATACTGGGCCTCTGCTTACCAGATACAGCTTTCAGGACCCAGCAACACCTGGCAATTTATTAAGCTTGTCCACCTGGGGCTACTGTCTGCATCTGGCACTTCAACTTTTTCTTAGAAGGTTGCAGAAGGAGAGAATCCTGCAACTGCTTGCAGATGTGGGTATCTAGTGCTGGTATGCTTAAAGCCAGAATCGGGTCACCTGACGACACCATTCCCTAATCCTCCTTGGAGGTTCTTTCGCGATAGCACTACACCTACCCACCAACCAACCAACTTCCCTGTTATGTCCCCCCCCCGCCCATCTTCAGCTATATTTATTATTTACTTCATTTATACCCTGCCTTTCTTCACAGTGAGAACACAAAGCAGCATACACCACTCTCTCCTCCATTTTATCCTCACAACAATCCTGTGAGATGTAAGGCTGTGAGATGTAAGGCTGGGCCAAGGTCACCCAATGGGTTTCCATAGAGGTGATTTGATCCTGGGTCTCCCAGATCCTTGCCTGAAATTCTAACCACTACACCACACTGGCTTTTGTGGCATGGCTGCTGTTGAACGGCTTTTGTGGCATGGCTACTGTTGAACGGAAAGATATTTGCCCTTAGTCACAACTAGGTTAATTGTGGCTGTCAAGGGATCTAATGGCACATTCATAAAAGTTTTATATGACTCTCTGGGAATTCCATCCCTCCCTGGGGGTTGTGATTCCTTTGCTTATTAACGGTTTTCCTTGCTTCTTCCCTAGTAACTAAAGCTTCCAACTCCTTCGCATATTGGAAATATCATATCTGCTTGGAAATTCAAATGTTTCATCAAAGTCTTGCTTATCTGATGAAATAAGTGAATTATTTCAATCTGCTGTAAATGTTCTTTAGATATTTCACATGGTTGGATGCAAAGCCTCTCTCCCTTTTTAATGAGGGGATCCATTTTTTAATCTAATTTATTTGCATATATTTCATCAGCCTTTCCCCCCCACTCCCTGTGCTTAGAAAAATGCAAAATGTTTTCACCTGCCTTTGTAGCTTCTGCATTTTACCAAATGGTACACACACACTTTCAGTCCTGTCTTCCTGCCTTAATAACCTTAAATACTCAAAATTTACTCTTTCTTGATGGAAAGTTCTCAGGGTGCTCAATTCTTTGTGTCACATATGCAGTGCAATCCTAAACAGAATTACACCCATCTAAGTCCATTAAAGTCAGTTGGATCATGGCAATGCAAGGACCCTGTCTGTACAATTAAGCCCATCTGCAGCTGCTTGGAAATTTGGAGTCAGCATCACTGGTTGAACTGCAGAGGTGCACGTTAAATGACTTTTTTAGGTTGCACCAATTCTCCTCTCTTGTCCACTGCAAACAGTAAAGTTGGCTCAAGTTGAATTATCAGTCTCTAAATGGCATTGATGTATTCTCTGATCTAATTAGTGAATTGCTACCACTAAATAGCTATTAAAGATGACTCATTAACTCAGCGTAATGGAGGCTGTGAAAACTCAATAAGAATTCCAGCAAAAGAAAATATCAGGTTGTTTTGTATTCTGTGACGAAGTACAAAGGAGAAATGTCCCCTTTCCAAGACACCTTGCTGCAACAGTTTTCAATTTATTTAATGCCTTGCTGAAAACATGATTTGTAGGATGTATGCAAACAGGTCATTTAATTATGATAGCAATGTTTCTTTGCAGTGCACTGATCCAGATGGCCCAGTGGTGGATCGTTCAAAAGCCTGGTGTGAGATGATAGAGGCCCGTTATTTCAGGTATATGATTTGTATAGGTTGATGCCTTGCCAAATTGGCAGGAGTAGGGACTGACCTTTGAATCTCTGCCTTCAGCGCATGTGTGTCTGTAGCCTTTGCTAAAGTGGGATTGTTAATCTTTGGCTCTAGCATTTTTGTAGCTGTCCACCAGCCTCTCAACAATCCATAACAGCAGCATGTCTGGCTGTCTTGTTAGAAAATATTAATTTCTAGAGCGCTGTTCTGCTTCAGAGTGCTGTATGAGCTTTTTATACAAAACAGTTCTGTGAGGTCCATTAGGTTGAGAGAATACGACTGGCTCAGGATCAGCTGCTGGCTGCGGTGGCAGAGCGAAGGTGCAGTTTTGAAATCTGGAAGCAAGGTGGTGGACACACAGGAATACATGAAGCTGTCTTATAGTGAATCAGACCCCTGGTCCATCACAGTCAGTATTGTCTACTCAGACTGGTAGTAGCTCTTCAGGGTCTCCTAATCCTTTTAATTGGAGATGCTGGGAACTGAGGCCAGGACCTTTTTCATGCCTGCTGAGCTACATCCCCTCCCTCATCCCAGTAGTAATTTCTGATAACTGAGTAGGCTGCCTGTAGGATAGGAGAAGATTGGCCAGGGTATGGTCAGTCTTGAGAGAAGATAGTCTGGGTTGGGTAGCAACTGATTCATTCCTGAGAAGAACCATAGCAATCAAGGATAAAGAAAAAAGTGAAACCCCTTTGTGTTGTATCTCCTGATAAACTGCTAAAGCAGCCCGGGCACGTTGCATCACAAACCATAGTATCCATGTCTAGCTAGCTGTATCCTCAGTGCCCAAGAACAGCAGATAGGATGCTTCAGGCAGCAGTGGCCGTTACTTCTGGCAAAATGCTATGGTGGGACAAGGAATGAGGTACCAGGGTTTGCCTACTACAGTTCCCCTACCTTTGGGGCAGTGCGGTAAAGTGGTTAGAGTATTGAGCTAGGATCTGGGAGACTGTTTCAAATCCTGAATCTGCTATGGAACTTTGCTGGTTGACCTCAAGCAAGTGACTCTTTCAGCTGGTTGTTGTAAGCATAAAATGACGGCGGTAAAAAACAATACTTTGTTTTATTTATTTATTTCATTTATACCCCACCTTTCTTCCTAATGGGGACCCAAAGTGGCTCACATTGTTCTCCTCTTCTCCATTTTATCCCCACAAACAACCCTGTGAGGTAGGCCAGCTGAAGAATGTGTGGCTCAGTGAGCTTCCATGGCAGAGTGTGAATTTGAACCTGAGTCTCTCAGATCCTAGTCTGATGCTCTAACCACTGCACACACCACATTGCAAGCTACTTTGAGTCCCCATTGAGGAGAAAAGCAGGGTATAAATAAATAGAAACATTTTGTGACTCAGTAGGGATGTGGACCTGAGCCACCCACATCCCACTTTGATATGCTGTTTGTTGCACCTAGGCTTGCCAGGTCCCCTGGAGGCAAACATGGGGGTGGGGGTTGGGGAGGGCAAGTAGCACTGGAGGGAGACTCACTTTGTGCATGTGCTCCAGCGCGCTCCAAGTATTTGGGGTCAATCTGACCCCCAGTGCAACCTGTTGCTTCTGCATCATGCTGGGAGTGACATCATTTATGGTACAACATGGGGTGCTCTGGGGAGTACTTCGCCCCCCCCCCACTGCATTCCCCCCACCCCACCTGCCAGCCAGGTGAGAGATGGCAAGGGGCAGAGGATCTTCTACCCGTACTGGGGACTGGGGAGCCTAGTTGTGCTCCCCTGTGTGTACTGGGTTTTCTGTTTTCCTGCCTCCCTCCCTTCTATCTCAGAGCCTCCTTTTCTGCTGCTGCCTTCTCATTCCTAATTTCTAAATATTGGTAAAATTGCCATTCTGATTTTCATTTGGTAACGCCTTCATGGTGTCCACAGGTTCAACCCCCAGTTAGACTCCGATGTAATGCTGGATGAGATCAGTGATACTGTCCTGGTGAACCTGCTGTGGGAAACTCAGCTCTACATTTACCAACATTGGGATGAAATCAAGCAGTTAGTAGACCAGTTCCTAATTCCCTGATGTTGTACAAGACTCGATGGTTCCAGTGCTGCCTCTCAGCAGAGATGACTTAGAAAACCACCAGAAGTAACGAAGTCTGCCGGCCCTTCCTTCTCACCTCCAGAAAACGAAGTTGATGAATTTAGCGATCACACTTACTGAAATGTTTTGTAGCTCTTGTAATCCACACAGTAGTAGCTGCTCTCTTCCTGTATGCCAGACTCCAGTATAACTGCAGCCTTGCATATGACTGTAAGGGGTTTCTTGTATTTCAGTTTCCTTGTGTGATAACAGGACATGTGACTGATCAGCGACAGATCACCTGCTCCTGCTGGGCTCACAAAGGGTATTGTCTGACACTCAAGGTTTTATCTGTTGCACCTTGCTGTCAAAAGTTGTATGTGACAGGTTAAGAAAGTTTTAATTGTAGATTTCTCCATGTGTGTCCATTGGATCCTGAAGTTCTGCTGTGAAGGAAGTAGAGCTATTACAGGATTTATGAGAAGGGAGAGCTACTCCTCTACAATATACTTTCAGCTAGAACATTACAGTCCTCATACTTGGTCTCAGCAAGGTTGGGTTCCTTCACTGGTGGTCAGATGCCGCCCCCGCCCCCACCGTCCTTCCTTGTTCTTTCCTGCTCAGCTCCTCTCAGCTCCTGAAAGGAACCACTTACATGATTTGAAAAGTTCTGAGGAAAATAGGATAGAGATTGTTATATTAATTTCCTTGTAGGTAGAACATGTTGTGATGGTATTTGGTCACTGGCAGAGGTGAGAAAATATTTTCCTACTCCCTCTGCACAGGGTGAACGATAAGGGTGAATTGTGTAGATTTGGCTACAGCACAAAAATTCAACCACAATAATGAGAGGGACCTTCTGCTGATGGACCATTTTCTGTCTGTTAAATGGTCAAACATGCTTTTCGGTGTCCATTTCACCCTAATGTTCCCGTACATCAGTTCCTTTTGGGGTTCATCTTTCCTATACCACCCTCTCCCCAACTGCCTTTTTTCCTCTCTCAAAGATAAGAACTTAAGTGCTGCCGTTATTGTTTGTGCATTTTCACTAATTTATTAGAATTTACTGAAACTTGAAAAAAATATCCTAATGAATCTGAAATCCAGCAGGTGGCTTTTTTCCTGTGTGATTTTTTTGTAAACATCATTTGGTTTACTGCAATTGAAAATAACTGTCAAAGAGTGGTGGCCTAGAATATCTCCACAAAACTGACACAGTATTAAATAAATGGAAGTTTACATGAAACCAACTGTGCTCGAGCTTAATAACTCTCCAGGTATGAGACACACATCTCACGGGTGAGGTGCAAACACTTGTCAGGGGGCAACATAAGCATCTCTCTGGAAGGACATGAGAAGTCCTGTGCAGCATGAGGCCAAAGTTCTTCTAGTCCATCTCCATGTGTGCAGCCAGAGTTCACAACCAGGACTGAATGGGGTCAATTTGCTCTTAGTAACTGGCAAAGACAAAAGCTTTTCCTCTTGATTTAAGATAGCATGAAGAAAATAATAGAATCTGGTTCTTTAAGTAGAAGATCACTCTTATGGCTGACAACCACCACAATATGCTGCTGTACTGTGAATATCTGTTGATATTCACAGTAAAGCAGCCATCCATTTAGATACATTCATGAGAAAAACTGGCTTGTAAGGTGGGAGATTCGCACATACTAATTATTTGGAATAATGACATTTCTGAAATTACAGGACAGTCTAGCATAGAATCTGCTGTAGTGAATTAGTTTTTCAAAGGTGGGATCAGTTTTCCCCACTGGGATTCCAACACTGATCTTGACACTGGCTTTTGGCCCTCAACATTCTTTGCAATGCTTGACCCTTCAGATTAATGACAAAACCCAATTTATGCATACATGGTGGTTATGCAAAACTCTTTATTCTAGAGAAAAAACTAGTGACTTCTTTAGATTGTGGTTGTAAGGATGCCAGACAGCTCTCAAAAGACTTCACTTCTGGAGTTAAAGTTCTTTATTGATAAGATGCCAGTTTCATGTTCTTATGCCATCCTTGCTAGGACTGACGGCTACAGACAAGCCTAAAGTAGATAAAGGTTCCCTGTGGCTACCCGCCTCCTTCTAGTCCTCAGTGCTGGAAGCAGGAAAACAGGCTGTGGGATTCATAGGCTTCTCAAGGCCAGAGATTACAGCAGGAATCAACAACAACTTCCCATTCTCAGTTTCCCACCCCAGTGATAGGATCACAGACAGAATCACTACAACAGTATCAGCTTCAGCTGCAGGGGTATGACAGGTGATCCTGAGCACCTGAAATCCTGCCCCCTGAAGATCAGCCCCCACCGGCTTCTCCGGGTATTTCCTGTGGAAAGCCCAAACCAACTTTGCGGCTCTCACGTCAATGGACCTAACCCATTCAGCTTGGCTTTTTGAAAAATGTTTCCATTGAATTAGATAATACAGCACCCTCCTCTTCCATTTAGAGTCCAAAATGAGCTGGACCTCTTGATGGGGCTGTCCGTCTATAAAGATAAGAGGTGGGCTACGGGGTCCAGGTGCCACTGGCAAGGTCCAGGATCCTTCTTGAGGAGGTTGAAATGGAAAACTGGATATACATGCTTCAAATTCTTTGGCAATTCTAGTTCGACAGTAACATCACTGATCATATGTTTCACCTGAAAAGGACCCAGATACTTCCATCCTAGTTTCTTACTGGGTTGTGCTCCTCTCAAGTTCTTTGTGGATATATAAACACTGTTTCCCACCTTCAGGTTCCAAGGGGGCGAACGCTTCTTATCCGCTTGGACTTCGTAAGCACGTTTGGCCCTAGAAGGGGGACGCATATCAGAGTGAGAGCTTCGATCAATTCAGGGTGCAGCAGGGATTTAATTGCTTCTGCCCTCATAACAGGTCTGAGACTAGACCTGGTGAAATTAACAGAGCCTATTAGATTTGAGCAAATGGATGGCTCTCCTATGAAAGGGGCTCCCTGCACCTATGAGACTGAACTGACCCAGGTTGGGATGGGTGTCATTGGGAGGAAAGAACTTTTTAGTAAGCTGAACTGCAAAATTTCCAGCAGTTTTGGGAGTCAGATGGCTATATGATCATGATCCTTACAGTGGAAGATGGGCCGATTGTATTTCCCAGTGCCAGAATGTCAGAAACACATGTGGAACCCACAATGGGGAGCCACCCCCCTCCCATGCCTGAAACTGTATGCTTAACAAGAGAAGAGTTAGCTGAGATTCCTTCTGAATACCATGATTTAAGGGTTTTTTTTGAGGAACAAGAGGCAGACGAATTACCCCCTCACAGGCCAACAGGCTATGCCATTGCACCTAATCTCTGGGCAGAACCTTCCTAAAGGGAAGCTGTACTCTATGAGCCCAGCCAAGAGAAAGGAGCTCAGCAAATTCATTGATAAAAACCTTGAGAGGGGCTTTATCCGACCTGCAAGCTCTCCCCATGTCACCCCGATGCTGTTCCATAAGAAGAAGGATGGGCGCTTGAGGTTGTGCACTGATTATAGAAGAATTAATGCAGTTTCTATGTCAAATGCCTACCCCCTTCCTCTCATTAGAGACTTGCTTGGAGTAGTCGCTAAAGGGAAGATCTTTACTAAACTGAACTTAAGGGTTGCTTACTTCAAAGTGCGTATTCAAAAGGGGGATGAGTGGAAGACTGCGTTTAACACCCCTTTGGGACAGTTTGAGTATTTGGTTATGCCATTTAGCTTGCAAGGGGCACCTGGAGTCTTCATGAACCTGATCAATGAGGTGTTGCATAAATATTTATACAAAAGAGTGGTCATTTACTTGGATGATATTCTACTTTATTCCACTAATTATGAAGAGCATGTAAAGTTGGTGCCGGAAGTTCTGAGCGCCCTGTATAAGAATCACCTGTATGCTAAATTATCAAAGTGTGAATTTCATAAAGAAGAGCTGGACTTTTGGGGATATCAAGTTTCCAAGGACGGGCTGGGAATGGATCCAGCCAAGATTAAAGCAGTGCTAGGGTGGGAGGCTCCTAGAACAAGAAGGCAGTCATTTCTGGGCTTTGCAATTTTTTACAGACCGTTCATTAAGAACTTTGCACAAACTGCCCTGTCTTTAACTGACTTGCTAAAAACGAAAGGGAACGGACCAGAAAATTTGAAACCAAGTGCTAAACTAGACTGGACTAATGAATGCCAGCAGACATTCAAAAGTTTAAAAACCCTGTTCACCTCTGAACCTGTATTATGCCACCCAGATGAGAATTAAAAGTTCATTGTGCAAGTAGATGCAAATGATGTTGCAATGGGTGAAAGTGATTCTACAGGATTGCTCTAATGGAAAGCTACACCCCTGTGCCTTCGTGTCCAAAAAGTTTTCAGAGACAGAGAGACACTGGTCTGTTTTTGACAAATAGGCTGCAGCTGTTAAGTTAGCCCTGTCCACTTGGAGACATTGGCTGGAAGGCGCAAAGACCCCTTGATATTTGGAATGATCATAAAAACCTTGAAGCACTTAAGTCACCCCACAAGTTGGGGGCAAAGCAGCTCCAATGGGCAGAATTCTTCTCCAAGTTTCAATTCACATTCAAGCACCTCCCAGGGAAATCGAATTTCCTCGCAGATGCTCTATCCTGCCTTCCACAACATGAGAGGAGGAGGGATGAAATTGTTGACAGTCTCTCCACCCCCACACAGAGGGAGAGGCAGTGCTGATGTGTCGGCAAGCACAGAGACTCTCTTCCCCCTCAAACTTCAGGCTGGAGACAGTCAAAACAGAACAAGAAAAGGAGGGGAAGGAGGTTTTACAAGAGTTTATGGAGTGTCTGGAGAAGGGGGAGGGGGTGCTGGTACAAGCACGACAAATTATACATACCAGCAGCCTTGAGGAAGGATGTTTTAATAAAATGCCATGATGACAAGACAGCAGGGCACTTTGGGTTCATAAAAACTTTGCATTTAACACAGAGGCAATTTTGTAAAACGCAGGTAAGTCTCTGTGTCTAAGAGTTGGTACACAGACCATAATCCAGCAGAGACAATCAGTGCAATCCTAAACAGAGTTACTCCAGTCTAAGCTCTCTACAATGAATGGGTTTAGATGTAACTTTGCTTAGGATTGCACTGTTTGTGCTTAAGCCCATTGGAGTCAATAGGCTTATCAATACACTAGTTCTCCATGTAAACAATTTTGGCTTTTCCTGGACACGCATTTTTCAAAGATAGATGTCATGTGTGAACTGGGCAATCATGAATACTGGGCTAGCATTTTAACCTGCTTCTGGCATGGGAATGTGTCTGCTTGTTACATTTGTTTAAGTAAATGTGATATGTGACGTTTTGGTAAAATTGAGTACTAGTTCTAGCATTCAATCATAAAAGGTTGAAATTTATGTTGTAATATTGTT